>NC_053394.1:331898997-333098997 GCF_905171765.1 Bufo bufo | reverse complement strand
CTTTGCAGTTTGTACTGGAGGTGTGGCTGACACCTGAGTCATGCACTCCTGACCAGCTCGTCTGCTCCATAGGCTGATTTTAATTAGTGTGAGTATATAGCTTGGCCTGCTCCCCCTCACTCACTGGAAGCCATCTGGCACCAGGAGAGAGATAGTGTGTGGACTCTCATTGCAGTCTTTGGTGACCTTTTGGCGCAGGGGTGGTGTGGAGTGGGCCCGGCGTGCATGCTGGTAACTGCTTTCCGTGGATATAATGGAGGCTATTTTGGCACCAAAAATGACAGAAATTCTGGCGGATCCAGCATGCATGTGGAACCTGCACTTTCTGAATTATATGGTAGCCGCCATGGCACATAACAGGTAAAATTTAATGTTAGGAACCCGTCTAACTAGAGATCGCCTTGACGTGTGGCAGACGGGCTCAAATAATTTTGTACAAAACGATTTGCCAAGCATCTCTAACTTATTAGTATAGCGTTTGCAATTATTGTACTTTATTTGGTTTGCAGTGAGCTGTTGCATTGCATGTTTTGTTTAACAGTCTTGTTCTCAGCCATAGCAACGTGCCCCTGCGCTTTGGGATGTGCTGACTGACCCCCTTTTTCTATGAATGCCAAAGGGCCCACTGAGAAGGGGGGAATATCCTTATTAAAATATAACTTTTAATTTGATATGCAGTTAAAACACACCACTAAGATGCATCGACATAACAAACATAAAAAGGGGGTCCAAGCCTGGTACCCCAATGCTGGTTGTGAAATAAAGAAAATCTGCTCCACCTACCAGACCAAACAGGCTACTAGGATAGACACGGAGGGACTATCCGCTTGAATTGGGTATACGTCGGATTGGAGGTCGTCCTGTGGGGGCGTGGTGTCTGTAGAGGCGATTTGGAGCTGTGCCCTATCTGACCCAATAAGAAGGGGAAGGGGACTGTTTCCATTCTGCCTATCTATACAGAGTACCCGCCCCGAAAAGGGCGACCCCGTCCGGATACCTGTCCCTATCCAGGACCTGATCCCTAGTGCTGAAAAATAACAAATATTGCCAGTTACAAATCCTTCAGACCTCCCGACGTGGCACGTTTCTGTCGTGTTGACTCTTCAGGGGAAAAGGTGGTACATAGAGGGAAAACTAAAACAAAAAAACGCAGGTAAAAAAACGCAGCAATAACTGGTACAAGTAAAAAAAATCATGTATACTGTCACCCCAGGTGTTAGGATGCAGTTCTGCAGAGGAGATAATACTCCTATGCTGGTCAGTATATGAGGGTGTGATAATCCTCAATTAGGTAGTGTCCCTATAGTTTGGGGAGATAAAGTAACAATCTACCAGCCGCAAGGATACATACATATGTGGGATTTAAATAGTACCTAAGCGTGCCTTTCCTAGAGGGACCGCCCTGCGATCGTCGGCTCCGGCGTCTAAAGTCACACGCAAGCGCCGCCAGACCCGGACGCCGCTATCACATGATACAGACGGCCAATCTCAGATGCGGGGAGGCGGCTATGATGGTTGCCTAGAGACCGATACACAGGAAACCATGCAGGGCGCGCTGGATCTGTCGCGTCCTTAGTTACGCTGCGAACAAAATCGCAGCAAGATTATAATGACATTTTTTGCAAGATAACAAAGAACAGGGCTCACATAGGAGAAATCTGGATGCATGAAGTGACGTACCATCTGGTTATGATACAACAAATCAAGAGGTTAATGTTCTGTCCCCACAATAAAGAAAACCAAGGGGGTTTTAAATTAAACAGCCTTAAAAAAGCCTCTCGTTGAGGCCCAAAGGGGCAGATGTCTTAAGGGAGAATATCCAGCCCGACTCGCGCTGGAGAAGACTCCTATCCCAGTCACCTCCCCTAAATGGGGGTTTGACAAGATCAATGCCCATAAACATCAATTGGGCTCTACCATTATGGACTGTATGTACATGTTTCGACACCAGGGTATCTCGTTTGTGTGAGATGTCCCCCAGGTGTTCACATACCCTCCTTCTGAACTCACGTATGGTTTTACCTATGTACTCCATCCCACATTCACACTGGATACGGTATATCACTCCCTTGGACCTGCAGTTAATGAAATGTGAGATGAAGTACTGTTTACCAGTGACTGAACTCATGAAGGATTTGGTTGTCTGTATGTGTTTGCACGCTACACAATTGTCGCATTTATGACACCCGACAATGTAAGACCGCAGCCAGGTGGATTGCATCACGTTGGAGGAGAAGTGGCTATGCACAAGCTTGTCGCGCAGATTGCGTCCCCGTCTATAGGGGATTTTTTTACTTGTACCAGTTATTGCTGCGGTTTTTTACCTGCGCTTTTTTGTTTTAGTTTTCCCTCTATGTACCATCTTTTCCCCTGAAGAGTCAACACGACAGAAACGTGCCACGTCGGGAGGTCTGAAAGAATTGTAACTGGCAATATTTGTTATTTTTCAGCACTAGGGATCAGGTTCTGGATAGGGACAGGTATCTGGACGGGGTCGCCATTTTCGGGGCAGGTGCTCTGCATAGATAGGCAAAATGGAAACAGTCCCCTTCCCCTTCTTATAGGGTCAGATAGGGCACAGCTCCAAATCGCCTCTACAGACACCACGCCCCCACAGGACGACCTCCAATCCGACGTATACCCAATTAAAGCGGATAGTCCCTCCGTGTCTATCCTAGTAGCCTGTTTGGTCTGGTAAGACTGCTTGCACCCTCACAGGTGGAGAAGATTTTCTTTATTTCACTACCAGCATTGGGGTACCAGGCTTGGACCCCCTTTTTATGTTTGTTATGTCGATGCATCTTAGTGGTGTGTTTTAACTGCATATCAAATTAAAAGTTATATTTTAATAAGCATATTCCGCCCTTCTCAATGGGCCATTTGGTGTTGAACCTTGGAATATTATATTTTATATTTTTGAGCCTCAATTGCATTTTTGAAACTATGAATGTGCACAGCCTTTTGTGTTTTTCAGTTTTTATTTGATGTAAATGCTGTATATGCAAAGATTAATTAACCTTTATAATCTATCCTGAAGTTTAGAATTCCCACAGACTGGGGTTATTATTTTATGTATATGCAGTGCCACTGAACAGTGTGACTGCAAAAGGGTTTATTGTCATGTTAATTGGTTTAATGCAGTGTTCTGATTCATTGTATTGTACAGTAAATAGTTCTGTGTGGATAGGTTAACTATCCTGACTCAGACCCTTTGAGGATGCTAGGAGATGAACTTAGGTCTGCCCCTAGTTCAGTTTGTGCGTGTGTGCTAGCTGAGGAAGAAAGGGGAGCTACATGTGCTCACTCCTCAGGCAACTAGGCCTAAGTCCCAGAGAACCATCATCTCTGAGACATTTAAAGCAAGAAAGCCATTGCTACATGAAAATACTCCAGCCCTGGCACGCTATCAGTTTCTGGGCCAAATCCAGACTGATATAAACCTGTTCTTGTGTAATCATTCCCAGAGTTTATCACAATTTCTGTGTGTTTGTTCACCCGCTTTTTGAAGATTGAGGATTGCGATTTCAGGAGTCTCCTGGCCATGGAACTGAAATTTCAATGTTTTGTTCCCTAGATTTTTCCTGGATGGGTCGAAGAAGTTGCTTTTGGAGGATGTTTTCATACCAATCTAAATTCATGTGGGTGTTCTTAGGCAAAATTGTGAGTGAGCACCCTACCTTAGTTGAGAAGCAATCCCACACATGAATGGTCTCAGGATTCTGTACTCTTCATAACTATCTACAGTTAATGCAAGTTGCCAGCATAAAAATTGAAGCAGCAAACTTTGTGAAAATCAAGGTTCATGTTAGTCTCAAAACTTTTGGCAAATGACCAGGCAAATGAGAGGCAGGCCATTCCGCAAGGGTGGTAGGGGTCGGGCAGGTGAATCAGGCCGGAGCCTAAGTGGGAAGTTGCAGAAGGTACGTGCGATTACGTCAAAGGACGCACCAGACTTGGTTGAGTGGCTCACTCAGCCTTCCGCTTCTTCACCCTCCTCATCCTCTCTATCTGCACCCTCTTCACTCTCTGCTGTGTGCACCCCCAAAGACACCACCACCGCCATATCCTCTCCACTCGAGAGGAATTATTTTCCCATCCATTACAAGACCTTACTGATGCGCAGCCATTCTTGGCATCGGATCAGGAAGAGGAGGTATCAACGGTCGCTACCCAGCAGTCTGACGACAGTACCCAGATCAGCCCACGGAGGTTGGTCCCCGCTGTTGCTGCCTACTTCGAGATCTCCAATGTCAGTGGTGGTGAAGGTGATAAATCCGATGATGACGTGTCGATGGACATCACGTGGGTGCTCACAAGAGAGGAAGAGGATGGGAGTTCAGAGGGAGAGACGGAGCAGCAAATAGGGAGGAGAAAGAGGAGAAGCAGGCAGAACTTACAGTGCACAGGAGGCAAATAGCAGACTGCTAATGTATCTGGAACGAGCCATCCACCATGCACGGTCACATCTGGCCCTCCCAGGACGCTGGCACATGGCTCCGCAGTGTGGGCTTTTTTTAACGTGTCTGCTGCTTACAATAGTGTTGACATTTGCAGCCTGTGCTGTCAACGAATAAGTCGCGGTAAGCCCAATACTCACCGAGGGATGACCGCCTTAAGAAGGCACCTGGCCTCCCATCACCGAGTCCAGTGGGAGCAACACCATCAGAACCCACAAAGCCACACTCCCAGTGCTCCCCGTCCTGCCTCTTCTCCTTCTCCTCTCTCCTCCCAGTTGTCCTCCACTCCACCTTCCACCGTGCCGTCGTCGCATTCATCTGGCAAAAGGCAGGCTTCCTTGCCCCAAATGTTGGAGCAAAAAAAGATGATGACGCCGGATAACCCTCTTGCCCAACGGCTGACTGCTGGCTTGTCAGAACTGCTAGCCCGCCAAATACTGCCATATAAACTGGTGGACTCGGAGGCCTTTAGAAAATTTGTGGCCATTGGCACACCGCAATGTAAGGTCCCCAGAAGGAAATATTTCTCTCAGAAGGGCATCCCAGAGCTATAGGGCCACGTTCAGCGGCAAGTTAATGTATCTCTGGCACACAGTGTCGGTGCCAAGATACAGATGACCACAGACACGTGGTCTAGCAAACACGGGAAGGGAAGGTACATAACTTTTACTGCCCACTGGGTGAACCTTCTGACGACTGTCAAGCATTCAACCCGTGGCACCAGTGTAGATTTGGTGTTACCGCAACGGATTGCATGCAGGCCTGCCTTTTCTTCTCCTCCTCCTACTCCATCCTCCCTGTCCTTCTCGGCTGACTCGTCCTTTTCCGTTGCTACTGTCTTTTCCGCTGTGCCCCCCAAACTCTCCAGGACCTATTTGACGTCCCAGGTGAGACGTTGCCATGCTGTGCTGTGTCTGTTGTGCATGGAAGCCAAGAGCCACACCGGTCCTGCACTCCTTTGAGCTTTGCGAGCACAGGCCGATCAGTGGCTAACCTGCTCAATTTGACAGTTGGTAAAGTGGTGTGCGACAACGGTGCCAATCTGCTGAGCGCTCTGAAACAGGGCAAAATGACACACTTGCCGTGCATGACACACATTCTGAACTTAGTCGTGCACCAATTCGCTGCCAAATACCCCGGGATCCAGGACGTCTTGCGGAAGGACAGGAAAATCTCTGGCCATTTTAGAAGATCTTACACGCCCATGGTTCGCCTTGCTGACATTCAATGGAACTGCACCTTGTATATGCTTGATAGGCTGCTCCAGCAGAAACATGCAGTTAACGACTACCTGTACGAACTCTACGGCAGGACAGGTTCTGGGAAGATTGTTTTTTTTCACCGTGCCAGTGGCTGCTCATGCGTGAAGCATGCAGACTTCTGCGGCCATTTGATGAGATCACCAAACTGGTCAGTCGCCGCCAGGGCGCCATCGGTGACATCGTACCTTACGCCTTCTTTCTGCAGCGTGCATTGTGTCATGACATTGATCAAGCCGTTGAGGAGCAGGAGCAGGAAGATGAGGAAGTCGCAATGCTGAATAAATTCCCGGGGGGGCTACTCTATCTGAAACAAGTCAACAACATGAGTCTGAAGACGAGTCAGAGGAGGATGAAGCCAGGGCGGAGGAGGAGCAAGAAGAGCATGCTTTAAACGTTTCTGGGAGCCCTGGTGTTGTCCGTGGCTGGGGGAGGAGAACAAGGACAACATTATCCTGGATTATGAGCAGGAGCCAGGCCACTCCACCGCTTCCAGTGTAGTGCAAATGGGGGCCTCCAGTGTTTGAAGAGGGACACCCGTATAAAAAGCATAAAGCGCAAGGACAATTACTGGGTGGCAACGTACTTGTACCGACCCCCGGTACAAATACAAAATGGCGGAAATGTTACCAGCATTACAGAGGGCTGTCAGAATGCACTTACAGGCCTTGCTTTGAGAAATGCTGCATTCTGCTTTTGTGGGCACTTGCAGAGGAATTTCCACTCACAGAGAAAAAGTTGCGGGTACCAATCCAACAGCGCATGCAAGAAGAGGGCGGTTTGAAGATGTGTTGGTCACTTCGGATATGAGATCATTCTTGCAGCCAACCCATCGACAGCCTCCCTCCGGATCCAGCCTCAGGGAACGTCTAGAGACTCTAGACCGACAGGTGTCCGACTACATCGGGTTAACGGCCGATGTGGACGCTCTGAGAAGCAATGAACCCCTTGACTACTGTGTGTGCAGGTTTTTCCTGTGGCCAGAGCTGGCACAATTTGCCAAAGAACTCTTGGCTTGCCCCTCGCCCAGTGTCCTGTCCGAAAGGACGTTCAGCGCAGCAGGGGGGATCGTGACCAATAAGCGCACTCGTCTAGCTCACGACTGTAGACTACCTCACAATTCTAAAAATGAATGAGGCATGGATCTCGGAGGAATTCAACACATGTGACGAGTCGACCATGTTTGATTGAATTTCCTCATGACAGCCTACAAATATCCGCCACCACCCAGAACAAATCATGGTCCCTGTCTTAGGTAAATACAGCGGCATAAAAGGCCTTTTATGTCCGTTGAATGCCTAATTTTTGTGGCTTGTACTGGCCGACAGTTACATTTTATCCTGTGACCGCCTAATGTACCTCCAGCCACAGAATCCAAAGTTCTTTGCTTTCAGGTGAATGCCTATTGGTTAATTTTTGGAGTCTGTACTGGTCAACATTTACATTTTTATCCTGTGACCGCCTAATTGTACATCCAGCCACAGAATCCAAAGTTCTTTGCTGTCAGGTGAATGCTTATTGGCTAATTTTTGGGTCCTTTACTGGCCAACAGTATTTTTTTTTTATCTCTAGCCACATAATCACACCCTTGTCCTTTGCCTCTCATTATGGTGGCGTATAAACTGCATTCACCATAAGGACCTTTTAATGTCACAGGGTCATGTGACTGTGCCCCCCACCCTGTACTGTGCCCCTCACCCCATATTGTGCCCTCTTACCACACTCTGTGCAGTGCCCCTAGTCATTCCCTGTACTGTGCCCTCTTATACTCTTTTATCCGGTCACGGTATAGCGGTGTTATCCGGTCACTAGGCAGAGGTGTTATCCGGTCAATGTATGGCGGTGTTATCCAATATCTGGATGGCCATAACTATATCCCTTTCCCTGCCCATGCCATCCTTTTTTAGACCTGGCATGAGTGGGAAAAATATGCAGATTGCGGTGCTAAGTACATTTGCGCAAAAATCTGTGTCAGAAATACACCTAACTTAGACTTATTTCTATATAATAAATAACCACCTAATTGTATTATTATTCGGGGGTAGGGCTAATATCTTTATATTATATAGATTCTAGTGTATTATACTGTGCCCTGTATTTCTCCGTAGAAAATGATGCTTTGGAAACACAGTTCTCATCCCTGACCACCAGAACCAGGTAGCGCTCTGTCAATAAATGGCGGCCTCCCCTCTCCGCCACGCTGCTCCACTATGTACTGGTGCTTATTCTGACAATAGGGCTGGGTTCAGATCCTATTTTTTCTATCCATTTAATGCATAGCAAAAATGTTTGCGTTAACAGATGCCTCAGACTGATGCCGTACAGTGCCGTCCCTTCACCATACAGTTCCATGGTAGAAAAAAAAAATTACGCTAACGTATGCATTTTTTTTTATGGACTCAATCAAACCGATAGGAACTAAAAAAATTCTAGGCTCCAGCAGGGCACATTTTTGAGAGTTTCCCTTTAAGACGCATAAAAATGGCCCCTGATTAAAATACATATTTTTTGTGGGAATTTTTGCCAATGATCCCCCTCTGGTATTTCACTGTCCATGTTGTGGGACTATTTGTGTACTTCTAGTAAGTGTTTGCTGAAGGTTTTTCAGGTTCGCCTGCCATTAACGTGAATAGGGCCCGCCGCGAACGTGCGGTTCGCGAACATTTGATCGCAAATGCGCCGCTGTTCGTCCATCACTACTGGAGAACCTGAGGGAACTGGCTCAATCTCATGCCTGGTTCTCAGGTATTCAAACCTATAGATCCTTTATAGAAAAGCCAGTAGAGGACATAACACAAGGTGAACCCAGCATAATATGTCATCTGGATCAAAGATGTCTTCAGAACATGAGCAGACTGATTTTGCCCATATCCCAGGATATGACTGAGTAGCTCTCTGTATAGTTACTCTCTCCACAGAAGTGTTGAGACTTAAGAGTTAAGCTCTGCTGAGGACTCACCCCCGCTACAATTTCCTATTCCGAGCAGGCGACACTTTAGAAACGTGAATTCTGAACAGCTCAGAACTTGCTCCGTAGCCTTTCACATTCCACGTCTGTTTTGTTTCCAATTATAATTTGTTAAGCATGAATTGCAGGCTGAGTAATTAAATTTGTCTTAATTAGTATGTATTGCCACAGAAGGCTTTTCCAGCGAGATTTTTTTCATGTGCAGCTGAAATTTGCCTCACACATAATCCTTCATTTCCATAATTGCCAACGCAAGATGTTGAAATATTGTAACCAATCTCTAATGCACTGTTTTAAGTAAGTTGATTAAAAATGAGGAATGTTTGGTTTGCTTGTGATTTAAATACATTATCAATGCAATCTCTTTTAAGGCTATTCACTTCTCCCCGGGAGAAGGCAGCCACTGAACTTTGCTTTTTATCAATTATTATGCAACCTTCAGTATTGTAAATGGAAATGTGTGTATTCTTCCTCAGTTCGGAAACTATATTTCTGCCTTATAAACTGATATGTTATGGCAGGGGAATGTGGAACTGACATTATTTGACTTCCTTAATCCAGATTAAAATCTGAGCAGATCCTAATGCAATATATTAGAATACTATACAGAGCTGGATCCAATATCATCACCAGGCGAGGTGTCTGCAAGCAAAGCACCTCTGTAATTGTAAACACCCGTGGAATTGAATTTTTATTCTTCCAGGTTTCAAGCTTATCTTATAACTTTCCATTATTTGAAGCCTCTTAGCTCCACTATTAGTTTAAAGCCATCTCTAGATATCTACGGAACACTGTGCTATTCCAATTACCCCTTGACATATATAGTTGTATACTTTGTAGGCATCTCATAAATAAAAACAAGGGATAGCTTGCCAAGCTGTACTGATTTAGAGTTCTCCGTGGTTTTTAAAGTAGACCTGTTACCTCTTTTCTGTGGATTGCCGGGAAACCAAGCCCAAACCAAGGCAAACTAACAACCCCCCCAACCCGAGCTTTGAACTGCTCGAACCATCCACCAACCGGAGCAATATGCCGGCCGCTGGACTCCCAGCGGGCAAGTCTGCCATTTTTTTCTTCACCCCATACTCTTGATTGTGTTCATACCACCAGCTGTGACTTAAAAGGAAGTATAAATGATCCACACTACAATGGAAACAGAGGTCAGGAACGCAGAAAACCCTGATAAATAACCGGGAAGCCCCAAAAACCACAACCCAGAGCCTCTGCAAACAAAAGGGCGGGTGGGCGGGAACAGCCACTGGCCGTCCAAGAGGAAGAAGGAGGAAGGGGGAGGCACATTTAAACTGTGGGGGCTGGCTCTCTGAGCACATGGAGGGAAGGGGAGGGAGCAGCAGAAAGCACAGTAGTGCTTTAACCCCAGCGCTGCTGGACAACACCCTTGTGCCGCCACAGACCACCCAAGCACTGCAATCCCTTCAGAAGGACAACAGAGGGGGGGGCCAACCAAGGCAAATAAAAGGGGGAATCCCAGCAGTCCCCGACGCCCCATCTTTATACAGTCGGGGGCTCATCAGAACCTAGCATACATTTTCTGCTCTAGAACAGAAATCATGAGCTATCCTATAAAGGGACTTTTCAACTTGTTTGGGGGGCCACAAAACCAACAGCATGCTATTATGTATCTGAGGAGAAGAGTCCTGGACTGTTCCCCAAGTGGCACTGGGAGTATACGCACTGTCGTGATAAAGACAAGCATGGTGACCAATATGCAGTGCATGAGCAGTGAAGCGCGGCGGGCCAACCTTGGATTCAATGGTGCAGTGTTCATTCACTTGATGAAGCTGGACAAGACTGGACTCTTCCAGCAGTAAGTTCGATTTTCGTTTGCTATTCTTTCCAGGTACAGCTGCGCTTGCAAATGATAGCCTAAACCTTGATGCATACCAGCATGCTGGTGGTTTAGTGGCCCCAAAGCAAATGACAGGTTTCTTAAAAAAGAAATCAGAAATTCTGGACCATTATCTGCAGTCATACATCAGTAGCTCTGCACATAAGGAGTCCAGATCACCATTTTTAATTTTCCTACTGCCCCCATTTTCCTGCTGTCAGCCCTCAAAGCTCAGCTGAAATTCACAGTCCGGCTGTTGTGCCATGCTGACATAATGGAGAGGGCTCCTGTGCGCATGCACAGCGGACCCAACAATGTATTTCAAAGCAGCTTTAAACACTGACAGCAGGAGAATGGGCGGCAGTAGGAAAACAAAAAGTAGCAATCTGGACTCATTATCTGCAGTACTACTCATGTATTACAGCAGATCCTGGTGACAGAGACTGTTGGCAAATCAGGGGAGGGCAGGGGGAAGAGCCTCCTCTTCTTCACCAAGGGCCCCCATTTTCCGTTACCTATATTCTATAATAAAAACAATAACAACTTGTTAACTCTTTGCTGGGAGGTGATCGGCCACAGCTTTTATTATCAATATGTAACTCTTGAAAATATATATAAATATAATATCGGGCGGTAATGCCAACCGCCGGTCTCCCGGCGGGCAAGTACGCCAACAATTTCCACCAAAACTCTGCCATCTCAAAATTCAGACAGCTGTGACTTTGCAATCAGAAAACCAACCGAACCGCACTTGAAAGAAAGAGAAAAGAGAGAAAACATATCAGAAATACATCCTTCATTATCAAGAAAACAACAATAAGCCTAATAAGCAAATCAGCTTCCACGGACAAGAGGAAGTGCAGCAGAGAGGAGGGGGTATATATGCTCTCTAGATAGGAGGGGTTATTAAGCCACCCCCATTAGGCAGGGCCCGAACGATGCTTCCATAATTAACCCCCACATGCCCAAAATGCTGCATCAAAATCCCATTTAGGGGCCATATCATATAACGAACCATGCTCAGGAAAGGGAAGGGAAACCACCAGTCCCTAAAAACCCTCCCTAACCTGTCGGGCGCTTACCATTCCCATTAAAGTTGCTTTTATGCCTTACACCTGTTCTCTGGATCTGTCACGGCGGACAGGATATAAGATACACAGATAACCAAACAAACAAGTTTCTAGGAAAGAAGCTGGGAATAAGGTCACCTCCTAGCACATCCCTAACAGCTCTCCCTATTCTGCTAAGCCCACATTCAGACCCTGAAGGTGGGAATAATGTGTCCTGGTGCCTGGGCTGAAAATACCCTAGAATCCCTGAGATGGTGAAAGGGGAAAAGGGGCAGCCTGCTCCCTCAGAACCTGGAGGGGACAGACGTCACTAAACCAACTTATCTTATCTGAGCAGGAACAGACAATCCTTCACGCCTTGCTTCCACAGCCTGACAGAAGCTATAACCCGCACGGCACACTGGGAGTGAGAGTAATTTAAACCAACGGCCCCACCCAGTGCACCTGAAGGGAGGCGGATGTAGCACGACTCCAAAACAAAACAAATGACTAGACACGTGCTGCTAATCTGGCAGACCTCCGCACAAAGTCTGAGCAGGGCATGACGGTACCCCCCCCTTCTACGGGTGACCTCCGGACACCCCGGACCAACCTTATCCAGGTGGGATCTGTGAAAAGCCCTAACCAGTCGGCTGGCACTGACATCCAGCGCCGGAACCCACATCCTTTCCTCAGGGCCGTATCCCCTCCAGTGTACCAGGTACTGAAGGGAACCCCGAAGAATCTAGAGTCAAGAACCCTGGAGATCTCGAACTCTAAATTTCCATCAACCAGAACAGGAGGAGGGGGCAATGGCGATGGTTCCACCGGTCTCACATATTTTCTCAATAAAGACCTGTGGAACACATCATGGATCCTCCAAGTCTGCGGAAGATCCAGCTGAAACGCTACTGGATTGATCACCGCAGATATTTTGTACGGACCAATAAATCTTGGACCCAGTTTCCAAGATGGCACTCTCAGTTTAATATTTTTAGTGTACAACCACACCAGATCACCCACACACAGGTCCGGACCAGTCACACGTCTCTTGTCAGCCATTCGCTTATATCTCTCACCCATCTTCTCCAAATTCACTTGGATCCTCCGCCAGATAGAAGACAAGCCAGAAGAAAATCTCTCCTCCTCTGGCATCCCAGAGGAACTAGTCCCAGAAAAGGTACCAAACTGAGGATGAAAACCATATGCGCCAAAAAATGGCGACTTACCCGTGGACTCTTGCCTACGGTTATTCAAAGCAAACTCTGCTAGGGACAAGAATGAGGACCAGTCCTCCTGATTCTCAGCCACAAAGCACCTCAAGTAGGTCTCCAGGTTTTGATTAGTACGCTCTGTCTGTCCATTCGACTGCGGATGAAAAGCCGAAGAGAACGAAAGTTGAATGTCAAGCCGATAGCAGAACGCCCTCCAAAACCTGGAGACAAACTGTGTGCCCCTATCAGAAACCACATCCGAAGGAATACCATTCAATTTCACGATATTATCAACAAAAATCTGTGCAAAAGTCTTGGCATTAGGCAGACTAGTTAACGATATAAAGTGAGCCATTTTACTAAAACGGTCAACTACCACCAAAATTATTGTTTTCCCGGAGGAACTCGGCAGATCCGTAATAAAGTCCATAGACAAGTGCGTCCAAGGACGAGACGGAATAGACAAAGGAAGAAGTGAACCAGCCAGTCGAGTATGAGCAACCTTTGACCGTGCACAGGTTTCACAAGCTGCCACGTAATCCTCAATGCTCTTACGTAACCCGGGCCACCAGAACCTACGGGACACAAGGTCACAGGTGGACTTACCACCAGGATGTCCAGCAAGGACAGTATTGTGATGCTCCTTGAATACCTTGTATCGCAGTCCTTCAGGAACAAACAACCTCCCTGGGGGACAAGAACCAGGAGCCCCCTCCTGGGCTCCCAACACCTCCATCTCCAATTCGGGGTACAGAGCAGAGACCACCACCCCATCAGCCAAAATCGGAGCAGGATCCTCTGAATCACATCCCCCAGGAAAACTGCGAGACAACGCATCTGCCTTGACGTTTTTAACCCCCGGGCGAAAAGTAACCACAAAATTAAACCTGGTAAAAAACAGTGACCATCTGGCCTGTCTAGGGTTCAGCCGCTTGGCAGATTGCAGGTAATCCAAGTTCTTATGATCCATATATACTGTAACGGGGTGAGACGCCCCCTCCAACCAGTGACGCCATTCCTCAAAGGCCAACTTGATGGCCAGCAACTCTATCTCCCACATCATAATTCTTCTCGGCGACCGAGAGCTTATTGGAAAAAAAAGCACACGGGACCCACTTGCCAGGAGATGAACCCTGCGACAGCACCGCTCCAACCCCCACTTCTGATTCATCAACCTCCACCACGAATGGCTGAGACACATCGGGCTGCACCAGAATGGGAGCAGACGCAAAACACTCCTTAATAATCAAAAAGGCCTGCAATACCTCATCCGACCAGACAGAGATGTTGGCATCCTTCTTACTCATATCAGTCAGAGGTCTTACAATGGTAGAATAGTTCAAAATTAATTTTCTATAATAATTAGTAAACCCCAAAAACCGCATCACAGCTTTCTGATTCTCTGGTCGGTCCCATTCCAGAACCGCCCGGACCTTTTCGGGGTCCATACGAAAACCAGAGTCAGAAAGCAGATATCCCAAAAACTGAAGCTCCTGCACAGAAAACACACATTTCTCCAATTTGGCATATAATTTATTCTCCCGAAGGATCGTCAAAACCTGTCTCACATGATCCTGATGGGTCTTCAGATGAGGAGAGTAAATTAAAATGTCATCCAAGTAAAATACCACGAACCTCCCCACCAAATGATGGAAAATGTCATTGACGAATCGCTGAAATACCGCTGGCGCGTTCGTCAACCCAAAAGGCATAACCAGATTCTCAAAATGACCTTTGTGCGTATTGAAGGTCGTTTTCCACTCATCCCCTTCCTTGATTCTGATCAGATTGTAGGCCCCTCTCAAATCCAACTTGGAGAACACCTTGGCTCCAACAATCTGATCAAAAAGGTCGGAGATCAAAGGAACGGGATACGGATCCCGGACCGTAATACGGTTCAATTCCCGGAAATCCAAACACGGTCTCAGCGATCCATCCTTTTTCTTTACAAAGAATAAACCTACTGCCACTGGAGACTTAGATGGCCTAATATGACCTTTTGCCAAACTCTCGGTGATATACTTCCGCATGACCTTTCTTTCGGGTTGAGAAAGATTGTAAAGCCGAGACTTTGGCAACTTAGCCCCTGGGATGAGATTAACTGGACAATCATAGTCATGATGAGGGGGCAATTCCTGAGCCCCACCCTCCGAAAAGACATCCGCAATATCTGAGAGATACTGAGGTAGAGCCGTAGTGGACACACCAGAGATAGATGTGCCAAGACAATTATCCGAACAAAATTCACTCCAACCAATGATTTGTCTTGCTTGCCAATCTATAATTGGGTTATGTTTTGTCAACCACGGTAACCCTAAGACTATAGGAGCGGGCAAATCCTTCATGACAAAACAAGACATAATCTCCACATGTGAATCACCCACCCTTAACTGAAAACCATGAGCAATATGAGTGAGACTCCTTTGAGAAAGAGGGGAAGAATCAATTGCAAAAAACAGAATCTCTCTTTCTAAAGTGCAAGTACTTAGGCCCATATTTTGAAGAAAAAGCAAGTCAATAAGGTTTACCCCAGCACCACAGTCAATGAATACTTCAACAAAAAATATTCTTGAGTCTAGCGCCACCATAGCTGGAAGGAGAAAACGAGTATTGCAGGGAGCTTGCATACCTGCTTGCTCCACCACTCTATTCACGCTACCAAGAGTCAGGACGTGTTTTTTTTTTCTCTTTCTTATCAACATGCGGTTTAACAAAAGGACAAGCAAAAATAAAATGACCACTTTTCCCACAGTAGTAACATAGTTTATGCAATTTCCTAAAGTCTCTACAACCAGAACAGAAAGATACCTGACCCAGCTGCATGGATTCCTCCCCTACCCCAGAGTTACCTGTCACATCACCCTGGGAAGCAGTAGAGACGAAACCACTCACAGAAGAGATCCCTTGCGCGGAGGGAGCCTTACACCACTCCCTAATACGTCTATCTAACCGTACTGCCAAAGACATAGCATTCTCCAAAGAATCTGGGTACTCATGGAAAGCAAGGGCATCTTTCAATCTCTCAGATAACCCCTGACAAAACTGACTACGTAACGCGGGGTCATTCCACTCTGACTCGGTAGCCAATCTCCTAAACTCAACGCAGTAAACCTCTGCAGTATGTTCACCCTGTAATAAATTACGCAATTTAGATTCCGCCTTCGAGACCCGATCTGGGTCATCGTAATTTAATCCCGGGACTTTGAAAAATTCCTCCACCGACCGGAGGGCCAGAGAACTGGGCGGCAGAGAAAAGGCCCAGGATTGCGCGTTCCCTTTAAGCAGAGAAATTATTATACCAACCCTCTGACTTTCATCACCTGACGAAGATGGACGCAGCCAAAAATATAAGTTGCATGACTCTTTAAAGCGGATAAAGTCATCCGCACCCCCTGCAAATCTCTCAGGAAGAGCGACTTTAGGCTCCCCACAAATTTGAATAAAACAAATTGTGTATACCACTCTTAGTGTTAGTTATACGTGGTATAAAGTTACACCCAAATCATGCAGAAAAAATATTTGTAAACTGGGATTATTTAAAACGTAACCTTTACTAGGTCATTTAAAATATAAAGTCACACTAGGTGAGAGACGACAAAGACAACAATAAATTCCTCCGCTGCATCAATTCATATTCATATTCCGTTAAGAACTAATAAAAAGAAAAGATGGGTGGATCTCACCTCGTCTGGGCGGGGTCCAACTGTGAAGGATGGTCCTGGCGATGGTATAGCCGCGGACCAATGTGACCAGGTGCTGTTGTGGTATTGGCACAATATATATCCTAGAAGGCCCTATTGTGGCTTTCCTGCCTGCCTAGGGGGATAGGGACTCAAGCCTGCCTACCACAATGGAGCACCCGCCCCGACAGGTGCGACCCCACACCGAGCCTTTCCCTCAGTATGGGTCTGTATACCTAATAAGCCCTAATTATAACGCCCTACATGCCATGTTTCTGTCACTTCTGGACATCATCAGGGGACTCCGTATGTATATTCAAGGGCAACTACAAATAAAAGTTATAAACAGACACTCAATACAGGTCACCAATTAATGAGCACCGCATACAAAGTGGCTAGTTAACAGCCACAATTTACTTACTCAGAATCAAGGTGAGTTTGGCCTCGTATTCTTTGGACAAGGAAAAGGATAGCTCTTATGTAGTGTACGGGAACTGTAATACCCGTCACTACCAAAGTGTCACTTGGTGTGCTGTCGTCCCTCCTAATTATGGGGAAGTTGTTATATGTCAGTTTTATAAAATGTCATGTAATGTATGTATTTTCCTGTTACTGAAACTTGCATGTACAGGCCTGCTAGGGGTGTCATTCCAGCTTCTAGTCAATAGAGGGAGCTAGGGAGCCCTAGTTTATATAAGGCCCAGTCAAGGAAGTGCAAGTCAGACGGAGTCTAGTGTCTGTAATCTACAGTTGGAGATTAGACAATGTCTGAGACAAGTCCAGGCCTGAAGCCTGCTGTCCAGGAGAAGATTCCCTCCTGAATTCCCATATGCAGAAACAGGAATATGTTAGCTCAAGAGCCTGAGGAAGTTTCCAGAAGCTGAGAGAGACAGAGGCAAAGATCAGGAAAGCCAGAGGTACTCAGAAAGACAGAGGAGGTACTTATAGAAGCCATAGCCAAGGATATAAAGCCAGAACTAGGTTAATGGGCCTTGGTGAAGAATTGCTGTATTCCAGGATCAGACAGAATTAGAGTGCAAGCTCCTGTGCTGCAAGTCCTGTGTTCAACACTCTGTAATTACCCTGCTATAACTGAATTGCCTGCATCGACCGAATTGCAAAATCGACTGTATGCTTAGGAACTGCATTTCCAATATTGTCTCTGCTTGCAAAACTACTAAAGTTGGAGTTCTGTTTTAAGACCACGTTTCCTCGATTTATTCCTGCATCCGCAAACGGCGTGCCACCGTTTACTTGGCACTGGCGTCACGAACTATCTTTACCTATACCTGCCCTTGCAGAGAGTCAGCTGTACCAGGTTAGTGTATATTGCACTACCTCACCCAGAAACACCTATTACACACAACTTGAGTACGCTGCACCTCTCTTTTGGCGTCACGAACAGGATACGCACGCTTTCTAGTGCAAGAAGCGTGAACTTTGTGCCTTATACAGTTGCCCTGTGACCAAAGTGACAAATTACCTGTTTTATTCAAGTGGACTTTGTGGACTGAAAATCATACCCAAAGTGTACCAAAAACCTCTAAAAAGCGCTGTGCAGTGTTGCGCTATACAGAGGAATAAAATCGCCGCATTGGAGTGTGGTTTTGTGGACTTTTTACAATCCTGCTTGCTGTCAGTGAATGGACAGCGTTTTGCTAAAGATGGCTGCTGGGCTTGCTGAATTTACTGCTGCATCACCTTCATCCCGAAAAGGCGGGAAAAATTGGCGCCTTTCTGAGGAAAAAGCGGGAAGAAGGTCAAGGGCAGGCGCCACGGCTTATCTGGACATTTGCATGTCTGCCAGCATGGACACCGCCTTCCATATACTGGAATACCTGGGGGGCGGCTCCCCAGTGCAGTGGGAGGAGCTGGCTGCTGTAATTGACGCGACCCTATCGCTCTCCTCAGAAGGATCGAGCATGTTGGATAGTGAGCAGAGTGTTGCTGCAGCGTCCGCACCTGTAATTGCAAAGATGTCTGATGTTGGTGTAGAGCCAGAGGAGGCTCCACCGGCCTACGCTCCGGGACCGGAGCAACCCGCCTGCCGCCCAAGGGAGAAAGAACCCGAGCCCTACTATGGCTCGTGGAGGGACTTTTTCCAACCATCTTTCAAATGGTCCTCCCTGAGATCCGAGAGGCCGCTATCAAGCGGAATACAAAGACCAAAATCATCTATGAGGAACTAACCAAGACCATACATGAGAAGCATACGCACACCCAACCCCGCCTGGAAAGGAGAAAGGGAGTGGTGCTGTCATTTGACAAACCCCGTGGCTACGGGTTTATTCAGGACTATCTAACTGGCAGAGACCTCTATGTTAATCGAAGGTCTGTCAAAAGAGACTACCTCCCTTCGTACCAGCACAGCCTCCGCGAGGGAGAGGAAGTGGAGTACACCCCTGCCGAGAGCCTACGAGGCCCTTATGCAACTGCCGTGACCCGTCCCAAGCGAGCTTCTGAGGACTGGGAGGCAGAAGAAGGAGAAGACTACTCTGGCTGCGAGCGAGAACCGGAACGCTCTCCAGAGCCGGCCCATCACGCCTTTCAGGAGCGGAGCTCCTTCATTGGGCCTAATGTCTTCTGGCAGCCAACCGTGTTGGAGAAATGGGTGAGCCCCTATCCTTCCCCCGAGCTGCCTCGTCGGGAGAAGACCATATCAGAGCTGGAACAGTTAAAAGGACTTAGTGCTACCTTTGAAAACATCCGGAGGGGTCGGAGACCAGACGCATCGCCAGAACCTGCAGAGGCCGAGTCCGCACCATCGGTGACTGTACCTGCGCCGGCGGCGCCAGCAGATGACAGCGACTCCGACACAGAGAGCATCGGTGAGCAGATCGTCCGGCTGGAGGAGAAGTTGCGGGAGTTGCGCAAGACATACACCGCCAGGATCTAGACACCGCCGAGGAAGGATGAGGTAAGGGTGCCTGTCACCACCCGTAGACCACCTTCTGTTGCCACCGCTCCGTCAGTGCCCCAGACCGGACCCGCGATTGCCGTAAACTGCTGCACCCAGAGCACCGGACCGCTTGCTGCGGCGGTGCCAAGCGCATTTCACCCTGCAGTGATCATGCAAGGACCGGCACGGTCCACCAGAGGGTTCACCCCTAGGCCTAATGAGCCAATACCTATTAGGGGCCCCTTTACCCTACAGCTGCCCCCTGACACAGTTATGTGGGCACACCCTCCTGTAGAAGAATACTACAGACGATACCTGCCAGCAGAGCCAAGTGGTTATGATATGCCACTGTAATCAGCCTGCTAGGCCTTTGATTTATTTCCTCAATGAATGAGGGTATTAACCCTTCCAGGACAGGAGTCCTACGTTTCTGGTCCTTTGTTGCGGCTGCCAGTTTGTCCACGGCTCAGTGGTAGGTGTTGACCACTGAAATCACAAAGTCAGCAAGGCCAAGTTTGTTTCCAGGATCTCCTGCCTGCTTTTGTTACCCCACGCCAAGTTGTGCCTGTTCCTTTAGTTGCACCTTTTACCCTTCACCCCCTTTTCAGGTTGATCAGGGGTATTACAGCACTTGTCTTTGCTGTCCTTTTATTGTGCAACTTCATACTAAGGAACCGTGCCCGGAGACAGACTCAAAAGTACCTGAGCCTCTAAAATTCTTACTCTTTTAAAAGTATTGTGCCCAGAGATGGACTCCACCGCATGAGAGCCTCTGTGATTTAATATGAAAATAACCTGGGTACGGACTCATGTTTGTTCTTTGAGCCTCCAAGAACTTTTATACTGTTTTATCCATTTTGCTGTTCTATCATGGACTTATTCATTGTCATGGACTATCCTGGTTATAATGTTACGCTGTGCCAGGTCAGCGCCCCCGTTCCATTCACTATCCTGAGAGAAGAGAACGACGCCCCTTGTCACTACCCTTCACTTTTGCCAATTGGACCTGATGTAAATGTAAATGCAGATGAATTACATGTATGTATGCCTGCATGTCTCTATTTTCTATTTCAGGTAGAGATTCCAGTTGGGCGACCCATGATGGAGTACGAGGTCGTACTCAGCTTAAAGCAGTGGGGTATGTAGTGTACGGGAACTGTAATACCCGTCACTACCAAAGTGTCACTTGGTGTGCTGTCGTCCCTCCTAATTATGGGGAAGTTGTTATATGTCAGTTTTATAAAATGTCATGTAATGTATGTATTTTCCTGTTACTGAAACTTGCATGTACAGGCCTGCTAGGGGTGTCATTCCAGCTTCTAGTCAATAGAGGGAGCTAGGGAGCCCTAGTTTATATAAGGCCCAGTCAAGGAAGTGCAAGTCAGACGGAGTCTAGTGTCTGTAATCTACAGTTGGAGATTAGACAATGTCTGAGACAAGTCCAGGCCTGAAGCCTGCTGTCCAGGAGAAGATTCCCTCCTGAATTCCCATATGCAGAAACAGGAATATGTTAGCTCAAGAGCCTGCGGAAGTTTCCAGAAGCTGAGAGAGACAGAGGCAAAGATCAGGAAAGCCAGAGGTACTCAGAAAGACAGAGGAGGTACTTATAGAAGCCATAGCCAAGGATATAAAGCCAGAACTAGGTTAATGGGCCTTGGTGAAGAATTGCTGTATTCCAGGATCAGACAGAATTAGAGTGCAAGCTCCTGTGCTGCAAGTCCTGTGTTCAACACTCTGTAATTACCCTGCTATAACTGAATTGCCTGCATCGACCGAATTGCAAAATCGACTGTATGCTTAGGAACTGCATTTCCAATATTGTCTCTGCTTGCAAAACTACTAAAGTTGGAGTTCTGTTTTAAGACCACGTTTCCTCGATTTATTCCTGCATCCGCAAACGGCGTGCCACCGTTTACTTGGCACTGGCGTCACGAACTATCTTTACCTATACCTGCCCTTGCAGAGAGTCAGCTGTACCAGGTTAGTGTATATTGCACTACCTCACCCAGAAACACCTATTACACACAACTTGAGTACGCTGCACTTGTCCTCACTGATGCAGGGGAAGTGTCCCTTGTCAGTCCATGTCTCACCCAACATAACAGTAGTTTGGGTGAGCATTGAATGGTCATTAGCCGCCTCCTCTTATACCTCTACCTCCGCTACGTGTACGCCCCCCGTGATCAATTGACTCACCTGTCCAGGTATCGTGGAACGCATGTATTTCAACGTGGAACGCACGCCGCTCGCGTGCGTTCCACCGGACCGGAAGTCAGCGTCACATGATGCGGCTAAACTGGAAGTGATGTCGGAGCCTAAGTCAGAGCGTTGCTGTTGCATAGCAACTGCTAGGCTCATGACACTTGGCCTCCGTAGCAGGCACTTGATACCTTGCCTGTCATTTTCATAAATGCACAATCGCATTACAGATATTATTTGGCATTACCACTGTGTATAAGCTCCTCCCCTTTCAAACACTGACCGATTCTTAGGCCAGAAAACCTGAGCATGATCATATTATAATGCTATTTTTTAGGTGATTCCACCATCGAGTCCTTTGCGCTTATGGTTTAAAGGGTGACAGCATTAGAACTGGAGATCATTATCCAGTCAAAAAAAGCCCACTCCTTATCAATTGCACTATATGTAAACACAGTGGGATGTATCCACCATCATAACCCATATGCTCAGATGGGACAGCGTCTAGTCTGTGGATCATCCTGAACACTTATGGGGGAGGGGCGGAGGGATAGAAGAGGGGAATGGAAGCCGCGGTTAGCGGATTCCCTCATTGTTATTTACATTCTTGTCCATCATCCCATCTCATGCGTCCATAGATTGGGCACATACCATGAGAGGAGGGGCACGGCAAATATCCCTCCATAATTGTTGAGCTTTAAATGTACGTCACAAAAAACAGCAAAAGTTTTGCTGTTCGTTTAAACCAAATGGATGGACTGTTTTGAGATAGAAGATCCATTTAGCCTCGCATTGCAGGATCCTTCTATCAAAATCACCTCCTCTGGTGCCAGGTTTAATTTTTTCAATTCCAGAGAAGAATAGACAGTCCGGTCTCCCTCCGTGTTTGGTGTTAACGTGACGTGCCACCGATGTGTCTTTTTCATTTCTTATATCGCTCAAATGTTCTCCTATTCTCCTCCTAAACTCTCTACCAGTCTTCCCAATATACTCTTCGCCACATTCGCATGTAATCTTGTACACCAGACCTGTGCTTCTGCAGTTAATAAAGTCCGTAATTGTATAGACTTTATTTGTGTTGTTGCTCCTGAATGACTTCGCTTTGGCCATAAAGGGGCACGCCACGCATCTACCACATTTGTGGTTTCCACTGATGCCTCTTTCCAGCCAAGTCTTAGGCTTAGGCCCTGATGTATAATGGCTGTGTACCAGCATATCGCGGATGCTTCGGCCCCGTCTGTAAGTGATGCTGGGGTACCCCTTTATGGCCCCGCGAACATCAGGATCCATTAAGAGCACGTGCCAATGTTTTGAGATAATATCTCTGATACCTGAGGAACAACCATTAAAGGTACTTATAAGACGGATCTCTCTGTCATCACTGGGGCTATTGTTTGCAGGGGCATCTGTTCTTGGCGTCAGGAGAGACACTCTGTCCTTGTTCAGGGTGGTCTGGTAAGCTGGTGTAAGCACACCCACTGGATAGCCGCGGTCCAAAAAGCGGGTTTTTAAGTCGCCCGCCTGTCTCACGAAATCCGAGCGCTTAGAGCAATTTCGTCTAAGACGCAGGTACTGACCTCTTGGTATTCCCTTCCTGAGGGGGTATGGATGGCTACTTTCCCACCTCAGGAGGGAATTGGTCGAAGTAGGCTTACGGTATATTGATGTTTCCAGGCATCCCTGATGGTTTAGATTTATTGTGATGTCAAGGAAAGGAAGTTTAGATGGGTCACATTCAGATGTAAAATGGAGGTCAATCTCGTTCTGATTTAATTGTCGAACCCATGCCGAGAAGGTCTCCATGCTTCCTTTCCAGATGACAAAAACATCATCAATAAAGCGAGCCCATTTTTGGACATGCTGCAGCTCGATCGCGCATTCATCCCTGAATACAATAGTGTTCTCCCACCAGCCCAGGAACAAATTAGCATACGATGGGGCACATGGGCTCCCCATCGCGGTGCCCCTGAGCTGGTGGAAGAAACGTCCATTGAAGAGAAAGTAATTTCTCCCCAATGAGAATTCAAGTAGTTCCAATACAAAGGCACTATGTGCCTGGAAGTGTCTCCCCCTAGATGATAGAAAATAGGATACAGCATGAAGGCCCCACTTGTGTGGGATGGATGAGTATAATGCTTCGACATCCACACTACCCAAAATGCAGCCCTCATCCAGCTGTATGCCCTCCAACTGTAGTAGGAGGTCCCCAGTGTCTTTTACATGGGATGACAGTGAGAGAACGAATGGTGCCAGAATCTTATCTATATATATGCCTAGGTTTTGGCTCAGGCTATCAATGCCTGATACGATCGGGCGCCCTTTTAAAGGCTTATAGCCTTTATGCACTTTGGGAAGACTGTAAAAAGTGGCAATTTGGGGATGTGCTGGATACATAAATTCATATTCTTCTTGACTGATAAGTTTGGCATATTTTGCCCTGTCTAGTATATTTTTTAACTCTTTTTTATACACAGGAGTTGGATCACCTGGTAGAATTTCATAACAGTCCCGTGGGGCTAGTAGAGTCTCACAGATTTCCTCATAAGCCTTTGTACTCAGGATGACTGTGTTCCCACCTTTATCCGATGGCTTGATGACAATGCCCTTATTTTTAGACAAGTCATCAAGAGCACACAGTTCATCCTGAGTACAATTCTGAGGTGCTGAATACATATGTGTGGTCTCAAGATCTTTACTGACAAGTTTAAGGAAAACGTCCACACAGTTCGTCTCGCCTATAGGCGGAGTCCTTCTACTCTTATTTTTAAAAGGTGTGAAAGGGCCCTCACCCAAAGCTGGTTCATCAGCTGCCGACAGACTTTCCAACAATTTGACATCGGATATCATGTCTCGGGGAACACCCATTTCTATGCTCTGTTTCTTTTCGATGTTACAGTAAAGCTTATACCAGCGCAGTTTGCGCGCGAATAGATGCAAATCTACAATAGTTTTAAATGGGTTATATTTGGGTGTTGGGACAAAGGAGAGGCCCTTCTACAGAACCTTGGTCTCAGTATTTGTTAAGGTATAATCGGATAAATTAATTATTTTTGGGCCGGCACTGTTGTTACTGCCTGGGGTTGTTGTTGTTGTGGTGCCCGATTGCGTAGGGGGTATGTTGAGCTCTGGTCTAAAAAACCTTGTCCTACCTTATTGTAGTAACCCCCCCGGTTATTTTTCCTACCACGCCCACGACCTTTAGTTAAGTTTTTCCGATTACCTATATAATGGTCTTTTTCTGATCCTGACAGATCCGTCTCAGTTGATGAGATATCGGTGTCTCTTTCAGTTACTCTCCTCCTTTCAACTGTTTGAACGTATACTTTATTTTCCTTAAAATCAGCTAGATCTCGGGTAAACTGTTTATGTTTACGTTCCTTAAGATGGTACTGGAACTTGTCTAGAGAGGTCTGGAGTTGTTTCTCCTTTGTCCCAAAATCCGTTTCCTGTGCAAAGGTTTGTGTAATGACTATCTGTTCTCGTAATTTGCTCTCAAGTCCTGTCAGAGTCTGTCGCTCCTGATCAATAAGGAGTCTCATGAACCTTAATGAGCTACTAGTAGCCTCAGATTCCCATTTGCTCATTAGTGAAGCATTTCTGCATCGAGTCGCGGGTGTCAGATTAATGCGCAGACCACGTGGAACAATATTATTTTCTAGATAGTGTTCAAGGCTTTGTACCTCCCACCACGAGACTATCTGTTCCTTATATACTTTTTCAAGTTCTTTAAATGCGGCACCATATGATGGAACGTATTTCCTCTGGCAGAATACTCTATCAGAGAAAACTTCCTTGGCCTCAGTCAGCCAGCTATCAGAGTCAAAGCCTGTACTCAGAAATCCTGCCATATCTGATATATGTACCAATTAGAATAAAACAAATTGTGTATACCACTCTTAGTGTTAGTTATACGTGGTATAAAGTTACACCCAAATCATGCAGAAAAAATATTTGTAAACTGGGATTATTTAAAACGTAACCTTTACTAGGTCATTTAAAATATAAAGTCACACTATTTGACCACAAATTTGACCTGCACCTGATGCCAGAGCATTCTGACACTGTGTGACCGAACTACGCAGATCCGCAACCTCTAGAGATAATCCCTGCATGCGGTCAACTAGCACATCAATTGACACCATTACAAAACCGCTGAGCAATGGCAGTCACAGTTTTGGCGGGTTATAATGTCACGGCGGACAGGATATAAGAAACACAGATAACCAAACAAACAAGTTTCTAGGCGAGAAGCTGGGGATAAGGTCACCTCCTAGCACATCCCTAACAGCTCTCCCTATTCTGCTAAGCCCACATTCAGACCCTGAAAGTGGGAATAATGTGTCCTCGTGCCTGGGCTGAAAATACCCTAGAATCCCTGAGATGGTGAAAGGGGAAAAGGGGCAGCCTGCTCCCTCAGAACCTGGAGGGGACAGACGTCACTAAAACAGCCTAGACAGCAAACCAAAGAAATTAGAAACCAACTTATCTTATCTGAGCAGGAACAGACAATCCTTCACTCCTTGCTTCCACAGCCTGACAGAAGCTATAACCCGCACGGCATACTGGGAGTGAGAGTAATTTAAACCAACGACCCCACCCAGTGCACCTGAAGGGAGGCGGATCTAGCACGACTCCAAAACAAAACAAATGACTAGACACGTGCTTCTAATCTGGCAGACCTCTGCACAGAGTCTGAGCAGGGCATGACAGGATCAGGTGATCAGGTGATCACCTTCCCTAGCTTGGTTAATTAAGGATTACGTTCTTGATTGGTTGGCCTTTCTTTAAATGTTCATGCTTTCTGCTCTTTAGTTGCTAAGCATAGCATGAGCTCTGTGCATTTGTACCCAGAATAATTAGTACTCCTTGTGCCCTGCTCCTGGCTTAGCTTGTATAATATCTGTGTAGCTTGGTACCGGTAGTCCTTCTAGCCCCTTCATTGCTGCTAGTATTGAGGTTTGTTGTATGTTATTATTCTGTGGATTCTGATAATTGCCTGTCTACTGAGATTTTTTTTTCCAGCTCTTAGATATTTTTTATTGTCTTGCTGGGGTAGTATTGCAGATCAGGGTCAGTTTCCTTTAGTGTAGTTTATTTCTGTTCTCAGTAATTCATCTGGTCTCAGTCTGTATATTGTCACCATCTTCCATCTGCTCCATTGCCAGACTACCATCTCCTTTTTCCGCTTGTGCTGTCATCCGTGCGCCATCATCATGCTGTTCCTGTCATCTGTCAGTGAGTTTTGCTTCATTATATCTGTTGTCTTTCAGTGTACATAACGTGCTTATAATATTATTCTTGTGCCCATCTGGTTGCTATAACATTCGGCCCTACTGTAAGTCCTGGGGGTATCAGAGTACCACGAGACACCTTTAGTACACAGGATAGGTTAATTCTCATTTTGCTATCTTTATCATTAGAGTTGTCCAGCCTCAGAATACAGCGGAGTCACAAACGAGGAAAGCAACTCCAACACCAGCTTTTGCCAAAACAGAATTTTATTAACACGTGGTAATAAACACAACAACAAATGATGAGAATAAATTTATATACACCCAGCCCAAAGGCTGAGACCCCTGTGTTGCACAGCATGTCGACCTCTGTTGGATGTCGGAGGAAATTTAGCGGTAACTTGCCTACTGGCGGGCACAACTAAAACTGCCTCGCCGTACCTATTATTACCCTGAAGAAAGCACAAACTATTGTTTGGGTGCTTAGTACGGGTTAGCCTGCGGTGCAACACAACAGTTTACAATCTTACTGTGCTCTATAGTATTCCCCCTACCATAACTAGTCCGGTAGCACTTGTCTGAGTATTACTCCTTGGAAAAACGCTGAACCGGATTGAGTTTGTGGGGGGTGTTTATCAGCTCTCAAATGTGCAATGTTCCTTTAAGTAATGGAGTCCTTGTAGTAACAGTAGCAACACTTTAGGCCTGACACAATGCAGAGACCCTAACTAGCTAACTACAGGCCTGGTCTCAATCTCTAGGCACCAACACTGCAGTGAGGTGCGTGCACGATCTTGCCGACCCGGATCTTTATCCGCTGATAACTCTGATCTGAACAACCAGTCTCTCCAGCAAACATGAGGTCCCGCAAGGTATGCAGCTTTGTTCCTCAGCTCTTATCAGCCTTCCTGGAAACAACAATCCTCCTTTCCCTGGACAGGATCTGAGTCTTGGACAACGATCAGCTTCACTCAGCTGCAGCTGTGTTCACTGGGGGTCCTCTCACTCCTTGATCCATCAGATACTCTGCTCACACACAGTTCCTCAGTCTCAGCTAGCTTCTAAGATGGCTGCTGCTTCTTCTAGCAATCTCTCAAAACCCCCACCTCCTTTGAATATTCAAATATCTGCAGTCTATTAGCTGTGTTTAAGAAAGAGCGGCATCTTGTGGCCACACAGCAAAATATCAGTCCTGATCATTTAACTTAATCCACACACAGTGTTCAAACAATGAAAGCTGTTTTTCAATCTCACACTGCAATACCAGATATCACCTACCAACAAGAATGGCACTGTTTTGTGAAAAGAGTAGACCCATCTTGGACAAACCTTTACCTTTGCTTATCTAAAAAGTGTTGTTGTAGTGATCTTAGCTTCTAGTTACACCTCTATTTTAAATAGAAACATAACGGATTCCATCCTCTTTGATGAAGTTTCCTTAAAACACAATGGCACAGTGTTTAAGCAAAAACACTAGAGCAATTGAAAACTGAAGGAAGAGTCATGGCTAAGATTTAGCTTTAACCAGGGCAAATATTCAGTTTGCTGCCCTAACCCTATATATAAATACCCTAGCCAACAGAGAAAACATTTCTAGTGACCCTGGCAATCAGCACTCAGACACATGCCCTGCTACACCCTTGCCTAAAGGCACCCATGTGATCAGAGCCTTACCTATGTTAGAAATATGGATTATCTTTTCCAGGGGTGCACAACGTTTTCTGGTTGGGAGCGACATTGTCAGATTGAACCAACATCAAGGGCTGAAAATAAAATTTAAAGGGGTATCAACTTCGACTGAAATACTGTAATTTATTGTGTATTGTACATACCGTATATATACTATAAATGTCTGGTTACACCTCCAGGACTCCCATCGAGTGGGAGAATACATGAAAAATATATATATGTGAGCAGCGAGAAGACATAGACATTGCATTGGCGGATTCAGGGGATCCATCCCCCGAGAATGTAGTGAAACATTCCGGGCCCGGCGGCGGTGGCAGAGGCAGGGAGAGATGAGCGCGTCCATTGTGGAAGCGCTCATCTCCATATTCATCTGTATCGCCGTCCTCAGGACAGCGATACAGATGAATGGTGTGGAGGAGCAGGGTAGAGGCGTCTCCCTTGCCCGTTCCTCTGATAGGCTACAGGCACTAGGCCTGTAGCCTATCAGAGGCCGGTGCAGGATGTGCGATGACGTCATTGAGGCGTACAGAGCGGGACACAGGCCGGAAGAGGCCTAAATCGCATCGCAGTGTCATGGAGGTAAGTATAAGTGTTTATTGTTTTAATTATTTTTAGTACAGTATGGCAAGAAAAGGGGGACGCCTCTACCCTGGCCCTATATACTGGCACATTATGGGGGGAGCACTATGGAGGGGGGGAAGAAGCACTATGGGGGCATCTAATGGGGGCCCTATATACTGGCACATTATGGGGGAAGCACTATGGAGGGGGGGAAGCACTATGGGGGCATCTAATGGGGGCTCTATATACTGGCACATTATGGGGGGAGCACTATGGAGAGGGGGGGAAGGAGCACTATGGGGGCATCTAATGGGGGCCCTATATACTGGCACATTATGGGGGGGCACTATGGAGGAGGGGGAAAAAGAGCACTATGGGGGCATTATATAGGGGCATTTAATACTGGCACCCATTTTGGTGCCACTATGGGGAAGGGGGGGAGAGAAGCATTATGGGGGCATCTATGTGGGGCAGTCCATAGGGGCATTTTATACTGCCACATTATGAAGGGCACTATGGGGACGGGGGAGCAGCACTATGGGGGCATCTTCTGGGGGCACAATATAGGAGAATTTTTTACTGGCGCAAATTATAGCAGCACTATGGGCACCTTAGCTCAACTGGGGGCACTAAGTGTTTTTTTGTAGTGGCACACAGTACGGGTGATTGGATCACATGAGGGCATTCTGGGGACATTGACTGGGGGCACTAAGAGGAGGTATTTTTTTTACTGCCACACAACGGAGCATTTTTTTGTACTGGCGCATATTATAAGGGGGGTTTATTACAACTAGGGGACTATGGGAGCACTATTACTTCTGGGACACAATTACTGTTGTGGGCACTGTAGGAGCACTATTACTACTAAGTGCACTCTGGCACAGAATTATTACTATTGTTGGGATTTTGGGGAGCACTATTACTGTGGGGGCACCCTGGTACAGTATCAGCTTAGCACAGTTATTTTTGGGGGACATTACGGTCACACTATTAGTGTCAGGGGCACTATTTGCTGAGTGCAGCTATTTTTTAGGGGTTTTAGTTGTTTCTACAGTATAGTTTTGGGGGGCACAGCGTCTCAGTATTGGGGGTGCATAATGGGATGTTGATAAGGTGGGAGGAAAAGTAGGAAACTAAGATGTCTGTCTGTCAAACTCTGCAGAGATGAGAAATGGCTGAAAGAAATCATCATGGTGGTCTGGTCTGAATGGAGAAGATGAAGAAAGAGAACATCTACATCAAAGGAGACATCACTGGATGTAAGAGGTATGGGTGTGATATATGGGTGAAGCTGTGTGTGGGTGTGGCTTGAGGGTGGGCGGGGTTACAGGGGCCCCATAATCTCCTATTGCCCGGGGAAGAGCCCCTCCCGAGACCAGGCTCTAGATCCGCCACTGAGACATGCATGTCTGTTACCAGATTGTTGGGGGCCACACAGAATGGTATCAAGGGCCACATGTGGCCCCCAGGCTGCAGGTTGTGCACCCCTGATCTATTCCATTTTTGTACAAGCAGAGCAGATAGGGTATATGTATTTATTATAGTGCTTGAAAAGAACCTTATTGTTTTTCTTCATCTTATATTTTATAATTTTTTCTTCTCCATTTTTCTGTGATTATTACAATCCGAACTGTTCAACATACAGACTCCATTCAAACTGTGTTTTAAATCTCTCGGCACTGAGAGGTGTGTTATGTATTTTTTGGAGTCGATCGAATTTGTCATTTTTCATAAATTTACATAAAATAAAAAAATATCTATAAAAATGAATGTCGGATTGTTTGGAAATTCAAATTTTAACTGCCATGGATGATGTCACAGACACAGTTTAGCTACCGCCCAGTCTCATAAACAGTCTCATAATGCCAGTCTAGTTAATATTGATCTTCCATTAACCTCATTGATGGGGTTGACTACTTTACATCCAGATCACATGGCAATTTAAGATGCAGGATTATTTCCAAAAGTTGTGAGAGCCACTTTTTCTTCACATGCTTCTACCGTGTGACACTAACACTGCAATGTAAAAGCAATATATGGTCAGGGCTAGACAATAACTGCAGCCCGTTACAATTTCATGGTCAGTAGAAATGCAGACATACTGTAATACAGGGCTGTAATTTCTGGATGAAATATTCCCTGCAATCGATCGAAGAAATAACACATATACAAAAACAGGGTCTATTGTTGGTTGACTTAATTAATTTTTAATATAATTAGATATTCCATGTTTAACGTATTAGTTTTGGATAGGGCTTTTTTTCTCAGAGAAAAGGTGGTGGAACTCACCCCCCTCCCCTGGCCACGCCCCTACCCACCCCTAGGACCGCCCCCTAAAACCGCCTCTTTAGAGAACAGGGATACACTGTGCCACACAATACTGTATATTGTGTGGCACAGTGTAGAGGTATACTGTGTGGCACAGTGTAGAGGTATACTGTACATTGTGGGGCATAGTGTAACGGTAAACTGTATATTGTGTGGCACAGTGTAGCGGTATACTGTATATTGTGTGGCACAGTGTATGCTATATGTCTATAACATAAACATATTTCACATGAAAACTTACTGTTACTTGGCTTGGTCCTTGGGGATCTCGGACACCACTTCAACACTTTGGCCGGGGGCTCGGCGGAGCTGATGTTGTGTTTTATCCTAATTAGAGTTGAGCGAACACCTGGATGTTCGGGTTCGAGAAGTTCGGCCGAACTTCCCGGAAATGTTCGGGTTCGGGATCCGAACCCGATCCGAACTTCGTCCCGAACCCGAACCCCATTGAAGTCAATGGGGACCCGAACTTTTGGGCACTAAAAATGCTGTAAAACAGCCCAGGAAAGAGCTAGAGGGCTGCAAAAGGCAGCAACATGTAGGTAAATCCCCTGCAAACAAATGTGGATAGGGAAATGAATTAAAATTAAAAAAATAAAAATGAACCAATATCAATTGGACAGAGGTCCCATAGCAGAGAATCTGGCTTCACGTCAGCAGAGAATCAGTCTCTTCATGCCATAGCAAAGAATCTGGCTTCATGTCAGCAGAGAATCAGTCTCTTCATGCCATAGCAGAGAATCTGGCTTCATGTCAGCGCAGAATCAGTCTTCATGTCATAGCAGAGAATCAGGCTTCACGTCACCCACCACTGGAACAGCCCACTGTCACACATTTAGGCCCAGGCACCCAGGCAGAGGAGAGGTCCCGTAACAGAGAATCTGGCCTTATGTCAGCGCAGAATCTGTCTTCATGTCATAGCAGAGAATCAGGATTCACGTCACCCACCACTGGAACAGGCCACTGTCACACATTTAGGCCCCGGCACCCAGACAGAGGAGAGCGGTCCCGTAACAGAGAATCTGGCCTTATGTCAGCGCAGAATCTGTCTTCCTGTCATAGCAGAGAATCAGGCTTCACGTCACCCACCACTGGAACAGGCCACTGTCACACATTTAGGCCCAGGCACCCAGGCAGAGGAGAGAGGTCCCGTAACAGAGAATCTGGCCTTATGTCAGCGCAGAATCTGTCTTCATGTCATAGCAGAGAATCAGGCTTCACGTCACCCACCACTGGAACAGGCCACTGTCACACATTTAGGCCCCGGCACCCAGACAGAGGAGAGCGGTCCCGTAACAGAGAATCTGGCCTTATGTCACCGCAGAATCTGTCTTCATGTCATAGCAGAGAATCAGGCTTCACGTCACCCACCACTGGAACAGGCCACTGTCACACATTTAGGCCCAGGCACCCAGGCAGAGGAGAGAGGTCCCGTAACAGAGAATCTGGCCTTATGTCAGCGCAGAATCTGTATTCATGTCATAGCAGAGAATCAGGCTTCACGTCACCCACCACTGGAACAGGCCACTGTCACACATTTAGGCCCCGGCACCCAGACAGAGGAGAGCGGTCCCGTAACAGAGAATCTGGCCTTATGTCAGTGCAGAATCTGTCTTCATGTCATAGCAGAGAATCAGGCTTCACGTCACCCACCACTGGAACAGGCCACTGTCACACATTTAGGCCCAGGCACCCAGGCAGAGGAGAGAGGTCCCGTAACAGAGAATCTGGCCTTATGTCAGCGCAGAATCTGTCTTCATGTCATAGCAGAGAATCAGGCTTCACATCACCCACCACTGGAACAGGCCACTGTCACACATTTAGGCCCAGGCACCCAGGCAGAGGAGAGAGGTCCCGTAACAGAGAATCTGGCCTTATGTCAGCGCAGAATCTGTATTCATGTCATAGCAGAGAATCAGGCTTCACGTCACCCACCACTGGAACAGGCCACTGTCACACATTTAGGCCCCGGCACCCAGACAGAGGAGAGCGGTCCCGTAACAGAGAATCTGGCCTCATGTCAGCGCAGAATCTGTCTTCATGTCATAGCAGAGAATCAGGCTTCACGTCACCCACCACTGGAACAGGCCACTGTCACACATTTAGGCCCAGGCACCCAGGCAGAGGAGAGAGGTCCCCTAACAGAGAATCTGGCCTTATGTCATCGCAGAATCTGTATTCATGTCATAGCAGAGAATCAGGCTTCACGTCACCCACCACTGGAACAGGCCACTGTCACACATTTAGGCCCAGGCACCCAGACAGAGGAGAGCGGTCCCGTAACAGAGAATCTGGCCTTATGTCAGCGCAGAATCTGTATTCATGTCATAGCAGAGAATCAGGCTTCACGTCACCCACCACTGGAACAGGCCACTGTCACACATTTAGGCCCAGGCACCCAGGCAGAGGAGAGAGGTCCCGTAACAGAGAATCTGGCCTTATGTCAGCGCAGAATCTGTATTCATGTCATAGCAGAGAATCAGGCTTCACGTCACCCACCACTGGAACAGGCCACTGTCACACATTTAGGCCCCGGCACCCAGACAGAGGAGAGCGGTCCCGTAACAGAGAATCTGGCCTTATGTCAGCGCAGAATCTGTATTCACGTCATAGCAGAGAATCAGGCTTCACGTCACCCACCACTGGAACAGGCCACTGTCACACATTTAGGCCCCGGCACCCAGACAGAGGAGAGGTTCATTCAACTTTGGGTTGCCCCGCAATATAATGGTAAAATGAAATAAAAAATAGTATTGAATGAGGAAGTGCCCTGGAGTAGAATAATATATTGTTAAGGGGAGGTAGTTAATATCTAATCTGCACAAGGGATGGACAGGTCCTGTGGGATCCATGCCTGGTTCATTTTTATAAACGTCAGCTTGTCCACATTGGCTGTAGACAGGCGGCTGCGTTTGTCTGTAATGACGCCCCCTGCCGTGCTGAATACACGTTCAGACAAAACGCTGGCCGCCGGGCAGGCCAGCACCTCCAAGGCATAAAAGGCTAGCTCTGGCCACGTGGACAATTTGGAGACCCAGAAGTTGAATGGGGCCGAACCATCAGTCAGTACGTGGAGGGGTGTGCACAGGTACTGTTCCACCATGTTAGTGAAATGTTGCCTCCTGCTAACACTTTCCGTATCAGGTGGTGGTGCACTTAGCTGTGGCGTGTTGACAAAACTTTTCCACATCTCTGCCATGCTAACCCTGCCCTCAGAGGAGCTGGGTGTGACACAGCTGCGTTGGCGACCTCTTGCTCCTCCTCTGCCTTCGCCTTGGGCTTCCACTGGTTCCCCTGTGACATTTGGGAATGCTCTCAGTAGAGCGTCTACCAACGTGCGCTTGTACTCGCGCATCTTCCTATCACGCTCCAGTGTAGAAAGTAAGGTGGCACATTGTCTTTGTACCGGGGATCCAGCAGGGTGGCAACCCAGTAGTCCGCACACGTTAAAATGTGGGCAACTCTGCTGTCGTTGCGCAGGCACTGCAGCATGTAGTCGCTCATGTGTGCCAGGCTGCCCAGAGGTAAGGACAAGCTGTCCTCTGTGGGAGGCGTATCGTCATCGTCCTGTGTTTCCCCCCAGCCACGCACCAGTGATGGGCCCGAGCTGCTTTGGGTGCCACCCCGCTGTGAACATGCTTCATCCTCATCCTCCTCCACCTCCTCTTCATCCTCGTCCTCCTCGTCCTCCAGTAGTGGGCCCTGTCTGGCCACATTTGTACCTGGCCTCTGGTGTTGCAAAAAACCTCCCTCTAAATCACTTCAAAGAGACTGGCCTGAAAGTGCTAAAAATGACCCCTCTTCCTCCTCTTCCTCCTGGGCCACCTCCTCTTCCATCATCGCCCTAAGTGTTTTCTCAAGGAGACATAGAAGTGGTATTGTAACGCTGATAACGGCGTCATCGCCACTGGCCATGTTGGTGGAGTACTCGAAACAGCGCAACAGGGCACACAGGTCTCGCATGGAGGCCCAGTCATTGGTGGTGAAGTGGGTCTGATCCACAGTGCGACTGACCCGTGCGTGCTGCAGCTGAAACTCCACTATGGCCTGCTGCTGCTCGCACAGTCTGTCCAGCATATGCAAGGTGGAGTTCCACCTGGTGGGCACGTCGCATATGAGGCGGTGAGCGGGAAGGCCGGAATTACGCTGTAGCGCAGACAGGCGAGCAGCGGCAGGGTGTGAACGCCGGAAGCGCGGACAGACGGCCCGCACTTTATGCAGCAGCTCTGACATGTAGTTGCGAATGAACTTCTGCACCACCAAATTCAGCACATGCGCCAGGCAAGGGATGTGCGTCAAACCGGCTAGTCCCAGAGCTGCAACGAGATTTCGCCCATTATCGCACACCACCAGGCCGGGCTTGAGGCTCACCGGCAGCAACCACTCGTCGGTCTGTTGTTCTATACCCCGCCACAACTCCTGTGCGGTGTGGGGCCTGTCCCCCAAACATATGAGTTTCAGAATGGCCTGCTGACGTTTACCCCGTGCTGTGCTGAAGTTGGTGGTGAAGGTGTGTGGCTGACTGGATGAGCAGGTGGAAGAAGAGAAGGAGGAAGCTGAGTAGGAGGAGGAGGAGGAGACAGGAGGCAAAGAATGTTGCCCTGCGATCCTTGGCGGCGGAAGGACGTGCGCCAAACAGCTCTCCGCCTGGGGCCCAGCCGCCACTACATTTACCCAGTGTGCAGTTAGGGAGATATAGCGTCCCTGGCCGTGCTTACTGGTCCACGTATCTGTGGTTAGGTGGACCTTGCCACAGATGGCGTTGCGCAGTGCACACTTGATTTTATCCGACACTTGTTTGTGCAGGGAAGGCACGGCTCTCTTGGAGAAGTAGTGGCGGCTGGGAACAACATACTGTGGGACAGCAAGTGACATGAGCTGTTTGAAGCTGTGTGTGTCCACCAGCCTAAATGACAGCATTTCATAGGCCAGTAGTTTAGAAATGCTGGCATTCAGGGCCAGGGATCGAGGGTGGCTAGGTGGGAATTTACGCTTTCTCTCAAATGTTTGTGAGATGGAGAGCTGAACGCTGCCGTGTGACATGGTTGAGATGCTTGGTGACGCAGGTGGTGGTGTTGGTGGTACATCCCATGTTTGCTGGGCGGCAGGTGCCAACGTTCCTCCAGAGGCGGAGGAAGAGGCCGAGGCGGCAGCAGCAGAAGAGGTAGCAGGGGGAGCATGAGTGACTTCCTTGTTTTTAAGGTGTTTACTCCACTGCAGTTCATGCTTTGCATGCAGGTGCCTGGTCATGCAGGTTGTGCTAAGGTTCAGAACGTTAATGCCTCGCTTCAGGCTCTGATGGCACAGCGTGCAAACCACTCGGGTCTTGTCGTCAGCACATTGTTTGAAGAAGTGCCATGCCAGGGAACTCCTTGAAGCTGCCTTTGGGGTGCTCGGTCCCAGATGGCGGCGGTCAGTAGCAGGCGGAGTCTCTTGGCGGCGGGTGTTCTGATTTTGCCCACTGCTCCCTCTTTTGCTACGCTGTTGGCTCGGTCTCACCACTGCCTCTTCCTCCGAACTGTGAAAGTCAGTGGCACGACCTTCATTCCATGTGGGGTCTAGGACCTCATCGTCCCCTGCATCGTCTTCCACCCAGTCTTGATCCCTGACCTCCTGTTCAGTCTGCACACTGCAGAAAGACGCAGCAGTTGGCACCTGTGTTTCGTCATCATCAGAGACGTGCTGAGGTGGTATTCCCATGTCCTCATCATCAGGAAAAATAAGTGGTTGTGCGTTAGTGCATTCTATCTCTTCCACCCCTGGGAAAGGGCTAGGTGGATGCCCTTGGGAAACCCTGGCAGCAGAGTCTTCAAACAGCATAAGAGACTGCTGCATAACTTGAGGCTCAGACAGTTTCCCTGATATGCATGGGGGTGATGTGACAGACCGATGGGCTTGGTTTTCATGCGCCATCTGTGCTCTTTCTGCAGAAGACTGGGTGGGAGATAATGTGAACGTGCTGGATGCACTGTCGGCCACCCAATTGACTAATGCCTGTACCTGCTCAGGCCTTACCATCCTTAGAACGGCATTGGGCCCCACCAAATATCGCTGTAAATTCTGCTGGCTACTGGGACCTGAGGTAGTTGGTTCACTAGGACGTGTGGCTGTGGCAGAACGGCCACGTCCTCTCCCAGCACCAGAGGGTCCACTAACACCACCACGACCATGTCCACGTCCGCGTCCCTTATTAGATGTTTTCCTCATTGTTCCCGTTCACCACAATTTTGAGAATGGCAAATTTGGGAATGCTTTTTTAACCCAGAAAAAAAAGTGTGCTTTTACGGTCACTACAAATAACTTGACCAGCTAAAACAGTGCAGATTTGGTTGAATAGAGATGTGAGACCTGTTTTTTTTTGCGCTGTGTGACAGGTATAGGTTTAATCACAGAATCACACTTCTATCAGCACGCTAGCGTGTGTCTTAGGTTTTTCTGAATGACACTATCAATACCTTCAATGTAAGATTTTCTTTTTGGGATAGATTTCAAGTAGGCCTCAAATACCAGAAACTAGTTATTTTGAGAATGGCAAATTTGGGAATGCTTTTTCAACCCAGAACAAAAAGTCTGCTTTTACGGTCACTACAAATAACTTGACCAGCTAAAACAGTGCAGATTTGGTTGAATAGAGACGTGAGACCTGTTTTTTTTTTGCGCTGTGTGACAGGTATAGGTTTAATCACATAATCACACTTCTATCAGCACGCTAGCGTGTGTCTTAGGTTTTTCTGAATGACACTATCAATACCTTCAATGTAAGATTTTCTTTTTGGGATAGATTTCAAGTAGGCCTCAAATACCAGAAACTAGTTATTTTGAGAATGGCAAATTTGGGAATGCTTTTTCAACCCAGAACAAAAAGTCTGCTTTTACGGTCACTACAAATAACTTGACCAGCTGAAACAGTGCAGATTTGGTTGAATAGAGATGTGAGACCTGTTTTTTTTTGCGCTGTGTGACAGGTATAGGTTTAATCACAGAATCACACTTCTATCAGCACGCTAGCGTGTGTCTTAGGTTTTTCTGAATGACACTATCAATACCTTCAATGTAAGATTTTATTTTTGGGATAGATTTCAAGTAGGCCTCAAATACCAGAAACTAGTTATTTTGAGAATGGCAAATTTGGGAATGCTTTTTCAACCCAGAAAAAAAAGTCTGCTTTTACGGTCAATACAAATAACTTGACCAGCTAAAACAGTACAGATTTGGTTGAATAGAAATGTCAGGTCTATTTTTTAGGCGCTGGGTGACAGGCTCAACTTGCCCCTGATGTAATATATGGCCAAAAAATAACCACACTGTTGATGGTTAAATGCACTTGGGTGACACAGGCTCAGCCTGCACCAGATGTAGTATATGGCCAAAAAATAATCAGACTGTTGATGGTTAAATGCACTTGGGTGACACAGGCTCAGCCTGCACCAGATGTAGTATATGGCCAAAAAATAATCAGACTGTTGATGGTTAAATGCACTTGGGTGACACAGGCTCAGCCTGCAGCTGATGTAGGATATAGCACAAAATAACCAGACTGTTGATGGTTAAATGCACTTTGGTGACACAGGCTCAGCCTGCAGCTGATGTAGGATATAGCACAAAATAACCACACTATCGATGGTTAAATACACTTGGTGATAGCTCGTGCTGGCGCACCACAAGTCACAAAATGGCCGCCGATCACCCCAGAAAAAAAGTGATCTAAAAACGCTCTGGGCAGCCTCAAAAAAGTGAGCAAGTCAATAATAGCACTTCAATGATCCACAGCTGCAGATCGATCACAGAATGAAGTCTTTTGGAGGAGTTAATCTGCCTAATCTCGCCCTAACGTTGCAGCTGCAACCTCTCCCTATACTGATCATAGCAGAGTGACGTGCGGCGCTACGTGACTCCAGCTTAAATAGAGGCTGGGTCACATGGTGCACTGGCCAATCACAGCCATGCCAATAGTAGGCATGGCTGTGATGGCCTCTTGGGCCAAGTAGTATGACGCTTGTTGATTGGCTGCTTTGCAGCCTTTCAAAAAGCGCCGAACATCGAACCCGAACCCGGACTTTTACGAAAATGTTCGGGTTCGGGTCCGTGTCACGGACACCCCAAAATTCGGTACGAACCCGAACTATACAGTTCGGGTTCGCTCATCCCTAATCCTAATGAGAGAGATTTCATAATAAGGATTTGGAGAAGGGGCTGAGGGGTCACAGAGCAGGGAGAGGCTGGTGCTGCTACTAGGGGGTCATACCATGGGGGAGTAATAAAGCCCACCATAATGCCCCCCAGTAGAAATAATTCTCCTTATAATGTGACAATGCAAAAAATACCCCCTTATGCCCCCAGTTGAGCTAATGTCCCCCATAATGTGCCAGTATAAAATACCCCTATATAGTGCCCCCAGTAAATGCCCTCATAGTGCTCCTCTCCCCCTTCCTCCTAGTGCCCCCCATAATGTAGCAGTATAAAATGCCCCATATATCGTGCCCCAGTATATGCCCTCAGTGTCCCCCATAATTTGCAAGTATAAAATACCCCTTCTTAGTGCCCCCCATAGATGACTCAATAGTACTCCTCTCCCACCTTCCCCATAGTACCCACCATGTGTCCAAGTATAAAATGCTACTGTACAGAGCCCCCCATATAAAATACCCCTTCTTTGTGACCTCAGTAGATGCCCCTATAGTGCCCACCAATAATATGCCAGTAATAAGTGCACTCAATCACGTGCCACTGCCAGTAATAAGTGCCCCCATCACGTGCCAGTAACAAGAGCCCCCATCACGTGCCAGTAATAAGCCCCCATCACATGTCAGTAATAAGCCTCCATCACGTGCCAGTAATAAGCCCCCCCAATTACGCGCCAGTAATAACCCCCCATTACGTGCCAGTAATAAGCCCCCCCATTACGTGCCAGTAATAAACCCCCCCATTACGTGCCAGTAATAAGCCCCCCATCATGTGCCAGTAATAAGCCCCCCCATCATGTGCTAGTATTAAGCCCCCCATCATGTGCCATTAAGCCCCCCCCACCCCCCCATCATGTGCCATTAAGCCCCCCGCCACCCCCAACATGTGCCAGTATTGTAATAAGTCCCCCAATGTGCCAGTAACACTATTGTAAAAAAAAAAAAAAACTTATCGTACTTACCTCAGTGTCAGCGGTGCGATGCAGGCCTCTTCCGGCCTGTGTCCCGTGCTGTATGGCTCAGGCGGGACACGCCTCTCCCTCCCCTGCACCGCCGCAGCACAGGCAGATTACTATGGAGATGAGCGCAATGGAAGCGCTCATCTCCCTGTGCCCGGCGGCGGCGGCTCACTTGGGGGGGGGGGCATTTTAGTTGGGGGGGGGCACAGCGTGATGTAGGGGGGGCCGGCTGGGCCCAGTAACTAAGGGGGGGCGGGGCGGGGGAAAATAGGTAGCGGAACGCCGTTCCGGGGAGTTCCGCCAGAAAAAAAGCCCTGGTGCAACCTCTTATTAGTAATAAAGGGGCTGTTGCTTTTCTTATGGGTGATATGATTGTACGATAATTTGGATAATCCCTAAATTATTGCAGTAATAATTTAAAAACTGTGGCCTGGTTGCCCTGATACCGTTTGTTAAATTGTACTTTTTTTTTTTTAAAGAGCATCTATCAGCATGATCAACCCTAGTAAAACAAGTTCATGCACTGGCACAAGTTCAGTCAGCGCATGCACAGTAGACCTCATTTGGCTGTCTCCTGCTCCTAAGATTAGAACTGTGCATACGCCAGATGAACTCAACTGTGCTTGTCTGAGACTTCAGGACCAGTCACCCGAACAGTGATGATGCCTGGCCCTCTCAATCATTGGGAGAGAGGAAGTGGCTAAAGGTGGAAAGTTGGAGGAATCTCAGTGCTTTGATCAGCTAGGTCCATCCCTTGATGCTCCAAACACCTCACTATTATAATTCAAGTAATAATTTGAATGGTAGAGATATCACCCAGACAGGCAGGGAACAGTTGTGGTCAGAAGTTACCAGGAGTAATTTTTTTTATAAGAGGTACACCTTAAAGATTACGAATAGAGATGAGCGAATTTTTAAAAAAATCGATTCGGCCGGTTCGCCAAATTTTTCGGAAAAATTCTCTTCAATCCAAATTTATTTGTGGTAAATCACGTTAAAAAATGTCTATTTCCTGGCTGCTGAGAGCCTTTATAGTGGTGTAGAACACTGTGCCTTGCAGTAACACGCATAGGGAGTCTGCTGTGGTAGTGAAATAATACTGTGAGTCAATATGACACGCAGATGACAGGTGTCGCTCTTAGAATCACTGCACATTTCACTTATTTGGGCAGTCATGGGGCCAAAACTGACCAAATAACTCAAGTATGAACTCAGCCTTACAGGTCGATGTTATCGTCAAGAAGAAGCGCACTCCTTTTACACCGTCGTCAGCTGATTCCTCATAGATGTCTACAGAACCTGTTCTATTAAACGTTTATAGAAGTAGAGCCCCCCCCCCGACAGAGTGGAAAGGGTATCAACAGTAAGTTTCTGTCGACGTCACTGAAAAAATTCTCTGATCCGTCAGAACAATTACCTAGAAAAAACGGATCCTGTCTGTGGAGCATCCTCCTTCACTCGGTCAGCATTTGCTCAATAATCAATCAGTATTGTTAAAGGCAAAGAAAAAACGGAGTGGATCTAAAACAGAGATGACATGTGAATGGAATATTTGCATGTCTTATGTGTTTTGTACCCACTCCTCCTTTTGGCTACCAAATCATAAGCCAATTCTGATGGGACAATACAGGCCTTAAAGCTGCTACACAGACAGGATCCGTTGTGCGTCTCATTTTTCCTTCCTTCTGACAGATCAGCAGAAGTGTCAAATAAATGATGATGTCAGCCAGGCCGAAAGCCAAAATAGTGGACCAGTCATGAAGCGGGGAGGGTGGGAACAGCATGAGAAGTCCACAGAGTGGCCCTATGACATAGTGGTGAGGTGAAAGCAGCATGAGGAGACCACAGAGTGACCCAATGATAGGGTCTGGAGGTGGAAGCAGTATGAGGAGGCCACCGAGTGGCACAATGACCGAGTCTGCAGGTGGCGGCAGCATGAGGAGACCACAAAGCGGCACAATGACAGAGTCTGGAGGTGGCAGCATCAGGAGTAGGCCACAGAGTGACACAATGAAAGAGTGTGGAGGTGGCAGCAGCATGAGTATGCCACAGAGTGGCACAATGACAGAGTCTGGAGGTGGCTGCAGCAGCAGCATTAGGAGAAGGCTACAGAGTGGCACAACTACAGAGTCTGGAGGTGGAAGCAGCATGAGTAGGCCACAGAGTGGCATAATGACCGAGTCTGGAGGTGGTGACAGCAGCATCAGGAGGAGGCCACAGAGTGGCACAATGACAGAGTCTGGAGGTGGCGGCAGCATGAGTAGGCCACAGAGTGGCACAATGACAGAGTCTAAAGGTGGCAGCAGCAGCAGGTGGAGGTGGCAGCAGCATGAGTAGGCTACAGAGTGGCACAATGATAAAGTCTGGAGGTGGTGTCAGCATGAGTAGGCCACAGAGTGGCACAATGACAGAGTCTGGAGGTGGCGGCAGCATCAGGAGGCCACAGAGTGGCACAATGACAGAATGTGGAGGTGGCAGCAGCATGAGTAGGCCACAGAGTGGCACAATGACAGAGTCTGGAGGTGGCAGCAGAAGAAACAGGAGGAGGCCACAGAGTGGCACAAAGACAGAGTCTGGAGGTGGCGGCAGCATCAGGAGGCCACAAAGTGGCAAGGTGACATACTGTGGAGGTGGGTGGCAATACCAGTACCAGCTGAAGATGGTGGGTGAAAGAAGGAGCACTTGGCATCAGATGTGTGGCATCAGGCGGGTAACAGCATCAGAATAGTAGCTGAGGCAAGTAGCCAGATGAAACCGGTCTCTTTTGTCAAATTGTTGGTATGGCACCATGGATGATCTAGTCCAGCGGTTCTCAACCTAGGGGTCGCGACCCCTTTGGGGGTCGATCGGCCCTTTCCGGGGGGTCGCCCGACGCCTGAGGCTTCCTATTGTGGGTCGCCCGCATAACGGCAGCGGCCCCTTATCCTCGCGCACAGGAAGTGATGTCCTATCACTGCCTGTGCTTGAAGGAGCCTGACGTCTGGACGGGTAAGTCGGGCCGCCTGTCTGCTGAGGTCCGAGTTTTTTCGTTAATGACACCGCCGCTGAGCACCACTGCCACCAATGATTTAATTGAGCCTGGCTAATTTTATTTTAATTATTTGGCTGAGCAAGGCTTAATTTATTTGGGGGGACATGAAGCACCGCTGATTTATTTATTTGGGGGACCCTGAGAACTTCTGATTTATTTATTTGGGGGACCCTGAGCACCATTGATTTATTTATTTGGGGGGGGGGGCCTGAAGTACCGCTGATTTATTTATTTGGGGGACCCTGAGCACTTCTGATTTATTTATTTGGGGGACCCTGAGCACCATTGATTTATTTATTTGGGGGAAACCTGATGCACCACTGATTTATTTATTTGGGGGTACCCTGAGCACCGCTGATTTATTTATTTGGGGAGACCTGAAGCCCCTCTGATTTATTTATTTGGGGGACCCTGAGCACTTCTGATTTATTTATTTGGGGGGGACTTGAAGCACCACTGATTTATACACCATGCTTCAATGCAAAATTTCATTTATTTGTAATTAGAAATAAATATTTGACAATATATAACATTTTGTCTTTGTGATTAATTACTCTGCTTTAATTATGTTCAATTTGTAGCAATAAAAATACATCCTGCATATCAGATATTTACATTACAATTCATAACAGTAGCAAAATTAGTTATGACGTAGCAAGGAAAAAAATGTAATGGTTGGGGGTCACCACAACATGAGGAACTGTATTAAGGGGTCACGGCTTTAGAAAGATTGAGAACCACTGATCTAGTCTGATACATCAGGCATTGGTGTGTTGAAATCCTGGCTGATCCACGCCTGGTTCATCTTGATGCAGTGTCCCACTATGTGCTATATGTGGGAACTTTAAACTCTTGCTAAATGTCATATCAAATGTATTGTGGTATCATGCTGTAATTCCCTTTAACAGGCTGGCAGTGTCATTTACCTTTTATCGCCCCTAGGTGGTGCTGGCACCACTTATACATATAGATGGGGCGGTGTCAAGTCAGTGTGTGTGTTGAGGATGAGAATGAAGAGAGGAGGAAGTTAATGGAGGAGGTGTAAATTAGTTTTTCCCCTGAAATAATTCACAAAAGATTTTACCACATATAAGTGCAGTGCTGAACGCTGAATACAATTTTTTTCCCCACTGAAATAAGTCACAAAAGATTTTACCACATATAACTTCAGCGCTGAACGCTGAATGAAATTTGTTTTTCCACCGAAATAATTCACAAAAGATTTGACCGCATATAAGTGCAGCGTTGAACACTGAATAAATATTTTTTTTACACCAAAATACTTCAATAAAGATTTCACCACATATAATGGAGCATGGAGATGGAAATGGTCTTCGGATATCCCCCGCACTATACGGACGTCTCATAAATGAACCGCTGCTCCCGACAGCAGCTCCTGGGAAGGTCATGGAGCGTCCCGGTCATCCGGCATCTATTTGCTCAGCTGAAGGATTATTTTGAAAGTTTGTAGAAGCCACACGGGGCCCCCACACTGCAGATTTATCATGGAGACATCATGGAGATTTTACCGCATATAACCGCTGCGCTGACAGCTGAATACATTTTGTTTTTCAACAGAAATACTTCAATAAAGATTTTACCACATATAACCGCCGCACTGACTGACTGCTAATGCCGCTACATCCGTGAACCCCTGCACCACTACCTCCTGGGTAGGTAGGCTCCTGCGAAGCAGGTACTCTACCCCGGGCAGGTTTGGCTCCCGAACACCCACTGCTGCCATCCTGCTGAATCCCAGCCATACTTTCAACACATATAATCGCCAACGTGAACTGAGAATGTATTTTTCTGTTTGTACTAAAATAGGCCACTAAACTCTTTCAACACAAATAACCACTGCCGACGTGAACTGAGAATGTATTTTTCTTTCTGTACTGAAATAGGCCACTGAACTCTTTTGCCACAAATAAGTGCACCAGTGAAATGCGTATATATTTTTCATTTTTTACTGCAATACGCCCCTATAAGCTTTCAACAGAAATAACTGCAGAAGTGAACTGAGCATATATTTTTCTTGTTGGACTGAAATAGGCCACTATACGCTTTCACCAGATTTAACTGCAGAAATGCACTGAGAATATATTTTTCTTGTAGTACTGAAATACGCCCCTATACGCTTTCACCAGAAATAACTGCAACAGTGTAGTGCGTATATTTTTTTTTTTTTTACTGTAATACGCCCCTATACGCTTTTAACAGAAATAACTGCAAAAGTGAACTGAGAATATATTTTTCTTGTTGGACTGAAATAGGCCACTGTAAGCTTTCACTAGAATTAACTGCAGAAATGCACTGAAAATATACATTGCCTGCCCAAAAAAAAGTCGCCACCTGGATTTAACTAAGCAAATAGTTATGAACCTCCTATTAGATAATTACTGCATGGGCGATTATCTTTCAGCTGGCAAAAAGTTATTTAACACCAACTGGTGCACTGAGTTGTTTCTCATTTTGTAACGGTCACGTACACACACGCACAGGGGGGAGGATAGTGACCACTGCGCTCCACCCTCACCCCTGGCCCTGCCTACTTGCCTCACGAGTCCTGATGACAGGGGACAACTGGACGGCAGTCCCTAACTTAGTATACGTGCGGGAAGGACAGACAAGACAAATAACGGATAGTGAACGGACCTGGTCAAAACCAAGAGGACAACGCAGTACCGAGGGATAAGCAAAGAAAGGTCAGGAGAAGCCGGGGTCATAAATACCAGGAGAGTCGAGAAGTACCAAAGGAGTCCGCAAAGAATAGTCAGGTGGAAGCCGAGGTCAATATACCAGGAAGGATGCGCAGTACAGGAGGAGCAGGCAAAGGATCGTCAGGGAACAGGATAAGGTAAGTACACAGGTATCCAACAACTGCCAGGAACCTAAATTAACAGGCAACCTGTGGCCAGCAGGCTGCCTGTATTTATAGTGGGGAGTGAGGGTCATGTGACGTGGCCAGCGTCACATGACCAACAGACCGACCAGTCGAGCACCGAATGATCAGCTCGGTGCTCAATGCAGACCTAGGAGCAAGGAGCCTCCCAGCTAGCAAAGCTGCCCTATGAACGAGGTCAAACACAGATCCTCGCTCCCAAAGCTAAGCAGCAGGTCTGCGGCTGATGGGAGACGGAGTGTGCCTTCGGCACCCCGTTACAGTACCCCCCCCTTTTACGAGGGGCCAGCGGACCCAAGACTTCAGGCGATGGCCTTTCAGGGTGTTCTAAATGAAATTTTCGAACAAGTCTAGGAGCATGAACCTCCCTGGCAGGTACCCAAGATCTCTCTTCAGGTCCATACCCCTTCCAGTGAATCAGGTACTGCAAGGAATTACGCACCTTCCTGACATCCACTATTTTAGACACCACATACTCGACAGCATCATTAACAAGAACCAGCAGAGGCGAGGCTTTCGATGGTACTACCGGTTCAAAATATTTTTTAAGTAGAGATTTATGGAACACATTATGAATGTGGAATGACTCGGGCAGCTCCAACCTAAATGATATCGGGTTAATCACCTCCGTGATCTTATATGGTCCAATAAAACAAGGAGCAAACTTTTTAAAATCTACCTTAAGAGAGATTCTTGGAGGACAACCATACCTTATCCCCAACCTGAAAATTCACCCCCCTTGAACGTCTCCTATCGGCCTTGAGTTTCTGAGAACTTTGAGCCTTTTCTAAGTTCGATTGAACCCGGTCCCACACTGTGCACATTTCAGAGGAGAGCCTATCCGCCTCAGGGTTAGAGGAGGAGACGGATGACCCAGAATGAAAACGGGGATGGAAACCATGGTTACAAAAGAAAGGTGAAACCCCAGCAGAAGAATTGACACGGTTATTCAAAGCAAATTCAGCCAATGGAAGAAATTTCACCCATAATTGCTGGTCATCAGCAACATACAACCTCAAGAATTGTTCCACAGACTGATTAAGGCGTTCAGTCTGCCCATTACTCTCAGGGTGATAGGCAGAGGAAAAAGACAATGAAATTTGACATCTTTGACAGAAGGCCCTCCAGAATTTGGACACAAACTTCACACCCCTGTCAGAAACAATATTTTCCAGGATACCATGCAATCGAACAATTTCTTTCACAAAAATAGACGCCAGGGTTTTGGCATTCGGGAGTTTAGACAGGGGAATGAAATGGACCATCTTGCTAAACCTATCGACCACTACCCAAACTACAGTCTTACCCTCCGCCGGCGGTAGGTCAGTTATAAAGTCCATCGAGATATGGGACCAGGGTCTACTGGGAATGGGTAGGGGTCATAGGTTACCAGCAGGGCGAGTCCTAGGTGTCTTGGACCTGGCGCAAACCTCACAGGCTGACACGTAGGACTTGACATCCCTAGTTAGAGTGGGCCACCAATAAGATCTAGAAACCAGATGCTTAGTGCCCTCAACACCCGGATGTCCACAAAAGGTAGAATCGTGACACTCACCCAACAGCTGGAGACAAAATTGTACGGGAACAAACAAATTATCTGTTGGGGTGGATACCGGTGCCAGATGTTGTTCAGACCTAATGCGAGCCGAGATATCCTGGGTTAGAGCTGCTATGAAGATTTTTGCTGGTAGGATGGATTCAGGTGGTACCTCAGTAGGTTTAAAAGCATGGAAGCTCTGAGATAATGCGTCCGCCTTCACATTTTTACTTCCCGGCCTGAACGTAATGGAAAAATCAAAATGAGTAAAAAACAGAGCCCATCTGGCTTGACGGGGATTCAACCTCTTAGCAGACTCGAGAAACATAAGGTTTTTATGGTCAGTGACAACAGTTACACAATGCCTTGCCCCCTCCAGAAAATGCCTACACTCCTCAAATGCCCATTTAATGGCCAGCAGCTCCCTATTCCCTATGTCGTAGTTTCTCTCCGTGGGAGAGAATTTCCTGGAGAAGAAGGCACATGGTCTCAGGTTAGTGAGGCTAGCAGGACCTTGTGAAAGGACGGCTCCTGCGCCGTCCTCGGACGCATCCACCTCCACAATAAAAGGTCTCTCCTGATCAGGCTGGAACAGAATGGGAGCACTACTGAATCCCTTTTTTTTTTTTTCAAATGAAGAAATGGCCTCAGTAGACCAATTCTCCAAATCCGCCCCTTTCTTAGTAAGGTCGGTCAACGGTTTAGCAATTACGGAAAAATTCATAATAAATTTACAATAGTAATTGGCGAAACCTAAGAACCGTTGTAAGGCCTTTAAGGATGAAGGTCTTACCCATTCTTTAATTGCTAGTACCTTACCAGGATCCATCTTGAAGGCGTGAGGAGTCAGAACATGCCCTAGAAACAGAATCTCCTGTACACCAAAGACACATTTCTCTTGCTTAGCGGATAGCTGATTCTCCCTCAACACCTCTAATACTTGTTTAACATGAGACACATGGGATTCTAAGTCAGGAGAGAATATCAAAATGTCGTCAAGATAGACAATAACAAAAGGCATCACCTGATATTCAGTGTCCTGCCGGAGTATTGAATGCCATCTTCCATTCGTCTCCCTCCTTGATTCGGATTAGATTGTATGCCTCTTTCAGGTCAATCTTGGAAAACCAGGTTGCCCCCAGAACCTGGTTAAATAAATCCGGACTCAATGGGAGGGAGTATCTATTCTGGACAGTGATTTTATTTAATCTCCGGTAATCGATACATGGCCTAAGACCACCATCTTTTTTCTTAACGAAGAAAAACCCCGCCCCCATAGGAGAGACAGAAGGTCTAATATGCCCTTTACCAAGGCTCTCCTTAATATAATCTTCCATGGCCTTGCGTTCGGGCTTAGAAAGATTATAAATTCGCCCCTTAGGAAACTTGGCCCCCTCTACTAGCTCTATAGTACAATCATAAGTTCTATGGGGGGGTAGAACCTCCGGGGTTGGTGATGAGAATACATCAGAATATTCCCTAAAAGCAGTGGGTAAAGTATCAGACTTTACTGAGACCCCAGCCTGTACCACGGACAAGCACGAGTCACACTTAGGCCCCCATCTCACCAACTCCCCCTTGGACCAATCTATAGTGGGGTTATGTAGTCAGAGCCAAGGCAACCCTAGTACCACCTCAGCTGGTAGGTTCTCCAGGACTAAAAGGGAACATCTCTCTGAGGGGCACACACCCACGGTTAGAGAAATCTCTGAGGTACATGAGCTCACCGTACCACCAATAAGATGAGTAGCATCAATAGCCATGACATGGATAGGAGTTGGTAAAGCAAACATTGGAATACCCAATCTTACAGCGTACTCAGAGTCAATAAAGCTGGCCGCTGAGCCAGAATCAATAAAGGCCTTACCCGGCCATTTATCTACCCCCAGAGAAATCGTAATGGGTACCAAAAGCTTACATTTAGATAAATCAGGGTGTACCTGGTCTTTAGGTTGCCTTGCCTTAGGAGACTTGACAGAGGGGACCTTCTTAGGACACCTGTTGATCCAATGGTCAGGATCTCCACAGTAAAAGCATTCTCCACGTCTGCGGCGAAGATTTCCGCGGGTCATGCCAACCTGCATGGGTTCCTCGGTGGAGACCTCAGCATTGTCTCTGGGATAGGCCTCTGGCTGGACTACCATTTGGGAAGAGAACTGTTGTTCCTGTCATCTCTCTTTAACCCGTCGGTCAAGTCGGACAACAAGGGTCATCATCTCCTCTAAGGTCTCTGGAAGTTGATAACTGACCAGAAGATCCTTTAAATTATCAGACAGACCTGACCTGAACTGACTCTTCAGGGCTGGTTCGTTCCATCCTGAGGGGACACACCACCTTCTGAATTGGGTGCAATAATCCTCTGCAGGTAGATTGCCCTGAACCAGTGCCTTTAGAGCCGTCTCGGCTACTAGAGCCCTGTTCATCATAGAGGCTACCCAGGGCCTGAAAGAACCCCTCCCCAGAAGTTAAACAACTGGCGCCAGCAGGTAATATGAGAACGCCCAGTCCTGGGGATCACCCTGTAGTCAGGAAATGATAATGCCCACGCGTTGACTCTCAGGGCCAGAGGACATGGGGCGCAAACGGAAGTAAAGTCTGCAACTCTCCTTAAAAGAGAAAAACTTCTTCCGGTCTCCAGAAAAGGGTTCTGGGAGCTTAATCTGGGGCTCAAAATGCGGACTGGAGGCCTGAGGAGTGGAAGAAACTTGCCCTAACTCAAAAGAACTGAGTTTTTCCCCTAGTTCCTGCACCATCTGCGTCAGATTAGAGACATGGTCAGTCAGGGTCACCAGAGGATTCATTATACAGTGGTTATTGGGCCTGTTAATCTGTAACGGTCAAGTACACACACACACAGGGGGGAGGATAGTGACCACTGCGCTCCACCCTCACCCCTGGCCCTGCCTACTTGCCTCACGAGTCCTAATGACAGGGGACAACTAGACGGCAGTCCCTAACTTAGTATACGTGCGGGAAGGACAGACAAGACAAATAACGGATAGTGAACCGACCGGGTCAAAACCAAGAGGACAACGCAGTACAGAGGGATAAGCAAAGAAAGGTCAGGAGAAGCCGGGGTCATAAATACCAGGAGAGTCAAGAAGTACCAAAGATGTCCGCAAAGAATAGTGGGGAGTGAGGGTCATGTGACGTGGCCAGCGTCACATGACCGACAGACCGACCAGTCGAGCACCGAGTGATCAGCTCGGCGCTCAAGGCAGACCTAGGAGCAGGGAGCCTCCCAGCAAGCAAAGCTGCCCTGGGAATGAGGTCAAACACAGATCCTCGCTCCCAAAGCTAAGCAGCAGGTCTGCGGCTGATGGGAGACGGAGTGTGCCTTCGGCACCCCGTTACACATTTCTTAAACAACCATGTCGAAAGACACATCTCGTGGTCGTAGAAAAGATGTTAGTCTGTTTGAGAAGGGTGAAACCATTGGCATGCATAAAGCAGAGAAAACATCTAAGGAGATTGCAGAAACTACTAAAACTGGGTTAAGAACTGTCCAACATATTATTAAAAACTGGAAGGATAGTGGGGACCCATCATATTCGAGGAAGAAATGTGGCGTGGAAAAAAATCATGAATGATCGTGATCGGCGATCACTTAAATGTTTGGTGAAATCAAATCGAAGAAAAACAACTGTAGAACTCAGGGCTATGTTTAATAGTGAAATTAAGAGCATTTCCACACACACACAATATAAATGGAACTCAAGGGATTAGGACTGAACAGCTGTGTAGCCATAAGAAAACCACTAATCAGTGAGGCAAACCAGAAAAAGGCTTCAATTTGCTAGGGAGCATAAAGATTGGACTCTGGAGCAATGGAAGAAGGTCATGTGGTCTGATGAGTCCAGATTTACCCTGTTCCAGAGTGATGGGTGCATCAGGGTAAAAACAGAGGCAGATGAAGTGATGCACCCATCATGTCTAGTGCCTACTGTACAAGCCTGTGGGGGCAGTGCTATGATCTGGGGTTGCTGCAGTTGGTCACGTCTAGGTTCAGCAACAGTGTGCTCCAAGAATGAGGTCAGCTGACTACGTGAACATACTGAATGACCAGGTTATTCCATCAATGGATTTTTTCTTCACGGGCATATTTCAAGATGACAATGCCAGGATTCATCGGGCTCAAATTGTGAAAGAGTGGTTCAGGGAGTATGAGACATCATTTTCACACATGGATTGGCCACCACAGAGTCCAGACCTTAACCCCATTGAGAATCTTTGGGATATGCATATGTGCCAGGGACAATAATATAGTTAATTCCTCTGTGAGTTCAGAGGTTGACATATTTGGATTGTTGGCTGTTTTATACCCCTGCTCTACATAGCAGACAGGGAAATAATTTTAAAAAATTCTTCTGTTACATTGTTGGGTGAAATTAACCCTGTTTTGGCTGTTCTATACCCCTGCTCTACATAGCAGACAGGGTAATAATTTCTAAAAAATTGTCTGTTACATTGTTGGGTGAAATTAACCCTTTTTTGTCTGTTTTATACCCCTGCTCTACATAGCAGACAGGGAAATAAGTCTGTTACTTCGGTGGGTGACCGCAAAAAATGAGGAGAGCATCAAATAAGGGACGTGGCCCTGGTCGTGGTGCTGCTAGTGTTGGTGGAGCTCCTGTTGCAGGGAGAAGACGTGGTTGATCTGTGCCAGCTACACGCCCAAATGAAACACCTTCCTTAGGTACGCGTAGGTGACAGAGCCTTCAGTGTTATTTAGTAGGTCCGAATGCCGCTCTACGAATGGTGAGGCCAGAACAAGTACTGGCGCTAGTAGATTGGGTGGCTGACAGTGCCTCCAATTCCTTCACATTGTTTCCCACGCAGTCCCTGCTGAAAGATCAGAGTTGGCACCTGCAGCCCATGGCCATCAGTCTTTCACCTCACTCCCTTGCAAATCAGCCAAGCAGTCTGAGCCCCAAGTCATGCAGCAGTCTCTTCTGCTTTTTGATGACTCTGCTAGCAGGCTTTCCCAGGGCCATCCACCTAGCCCTGCCCCAGAAGTGGAAGAAATTGAGTGCACCGATGCCCAACTACTTATCTTTCAAGATGAGTACATGGGAGGACCACCGCAGCACGTCTCTGATGATGACGAAACACAGGTGCCAACTGCTGTGGCTTTCTGCAGTGTGCAGACCGACAAGAAGGACAGGGATGAAGACTGTCTGGAAGATGATGTGGAGGAAGATGAGGTCCTTGACCCCACATGGAATCAAGGTCATGTGAGTGACCTCTGTAGTTTGGAGGAAGAGGTGGTGGTCGCACAGAGCCACCAGCACAGCAAAAGAGGGAGCAGGGTGCAAAAGTGGAGCGGCCATCCCCTACACAGTACGCCTGCTACTGTCCCACCGCACCCTGGGACCGAGCACACCAAAGCCAGCTCCAAGGAGTTCCCTGGTGTGGCAGTTCTTCAGACAATGTGCTGACGACAAGACACGAGTTGTTTGCACGCTGTGCAATCAGAGCCTGAAGCGAGGCATAAACGTTCTAAACCTAAGCACAACCTGCATGACCAGGCATTTAAGTGCAAAGCACAAGCTGCAGTGGAGTATGTCACGAACGTACCCGTACGTGACAAGGGGTGGTAATTTCCGGTTAACCCTTTATAGATACAATTCGGTATACTGCCACCACGTGTTTTAATGGCACACGAACCGACTACCAGTCACTCACCCTCACGCAGAGCAGGGAATGAACCAGCTACCGCTTGCTGACCGATCGCAATCGTTCAGCCAAGCAACAATCAAAATGACCTTTCTCACACAAAATAGTAACGTTACTCTCTTCAGTGACAGGATTCGCTAATTCCTTTGCTTAGAACACGGAAGACTTAGCAAATAAGATTTTTAAATCTTTTAATAAAAGGTGAAAGGAAAAACAGTACATATATACATTTACAGAAAAATTACTATTCTAGATAATAATAATTCAAGGTAATAGTAATTAGAGATGTCCCGAACTATTCTCTGTGATGTTCCCCTATACGTCATCATTGAGTAAACTTTGACCCTGTACCTCACAGTCAGCAGACACATTCCAGCCAATCAGCATACCCTCCCTTCCAGACCCTCCCACATCCTATCAAAAAGCAAGGACAGCATCCATCTTAGATTCATTCTGAAGCTGCAGTGTTAGTGAGAGCAGGGAGAGTGCTGCTGCTGCTGAATTAATAGGGAAATCGTTAGCTAGGCCAGTGTTCCGTGTCCACTCCAGTCCTCAAAGACTCATCTGCTGTAAGGACAGCATCCTGACAGCACCCAAAAAAGCCCTTTTTAGGGCTGGTACATCAGTCTGCTTTTATTATTTTTTTCTCTATATATATATTGCAGTTGCCTGCCCGTGTGTGAGAGGCCACAGGCCCACAGACTGTACTGTGTGCACACCACTCATATCGGGTGGCACAGTACCTTGCAAATAAAAAAGTCATTTCATTTTTTCTCTGTAATATAATTGCAGTTGCTTGCCAGTGTGTGTCAGGCCCACTGACTGTACTGTGCCCACTGCCCACCACTCATATCGGGTGGCACAGTACCTTGCAGATAAAAAAGTCATTACATTTTTTCTCTGTAATATAATTGCAGTTGCCTGCCAGTGAGTGTCAGGCCCACAGACTGTACTGTGCCCACTGCCCACCACTCATATCGGGTGGCACAGTCCCTTGCAGATAAAAAAGTCATTTAATTTTTACCCTTTAATATAATTGCAGTTGCCTGCCAGTGTGTGTCAGGCCCACTGACTGTACTGTGCCCACCACTCATATTGGGTGGGACAGTACCTTGCAGATAAAAAAGTCATTACATTTTTTCTCTGTAATATAATTGCAGTTGCCTGCCAGTGTGTGTCAGGCCCACTGACTGTACTGTGCCCACTGCCAGTGCCCACCACTCATATTGGGTGGCACAGTACCTTGCAGATAAAAAAGTCATAAAAATGTTTCTCTGTAATTTAATTGCAGTTGCCTGCCAGTGAGTGTCAGGCCCACAGACTGTACTGTGCCCACTGCCCACCACTCAATTCGGGTGGCACAGTCCCGTGCAGATAAAAAAGTAATTTAATTTTTACCGTTTAATATAATTGCAGTTGCCTGCCAGTGTGTGTCAGGCCCACTGACTGTACTGTGCCAACTGCCTGTGCCCACCACTCATATCGGGTGGCACAGTACCTTGCAGATAAAAAAGTCATTTAATTTTTTCTCTGTAATATAATTGCAGTTGCCTGCCAGTGTGTGTCAGGTCCAGTGACTGTACTTTGCCCACTGCCAGTGCCCACCACTCATATCGGGTGGCACAGTACCTTGCAGATAAAAAAAGTCATTTAATTTTTTCTCTGTAATTTAATTGCAGTTGCCTGCCAGTGAGTGTCAGGCCCACAGACTGTACTGTGCCCACTGCCCACCACTCAATTCGGGTGGCACAGTCCCGTGCAGATAAAAAAGTAATTTAATTTTTACCGTTTAATATAATTGCAGTTGCCTGCCAGTGTGTGTCAGGCCCACTGACTGTACTGTGCCAACTGCCTGTGCCCACCACTCATATCGGGTGGCACAGTACCTTGCAGATAAAAAAGTCATTTAATTTTTTCTCTGTAATATAATTGCAGTTGCCTGCCAGTGTGTGTCAGGTCCAGTGACTGTACTTTGCCCACTGCCAGTGCCCACCACTCATATCGGGTGGCACAGTACCTTGCAGATAAAAAAAGTCATTTAATTTTTTCTCTGTAATTTAATTGCAGTTGCCTGCCAGTGAGTGTCAGGCCCACAGACTGTACTGTTCCCACTGCCCACCACTCATATCGGGTGGCACAGTACCTTGCACGCATAGTACTACTAATCTAAAAAAAAAATGACAGGCAGAGGTAGGCCACCCCGCAGGGGCCGTCGTGGTCGTGGTGCTGTGATTTCCTTTGGCCCTAGAATAATGCCCAGTGTTCAGAGGCCACGTATCCTGAACTCGCAAAGTTCTGAGGACATAGTTGACTGGCTTACACAGGACACCTAATCTTCTACAGCTTCCGCTCGGAACCTTGACGCACCATGCAGCATACGGGTAGGTTACTCGACACTGCTAGATTGTGAGGTGTATTTCCCTTTAAGCCAGTTAGGCCTGTTGCAGGCAATCATTATTACAGCCAGCAGAGGGAGCCCCCAGTTCAGTATAAATAGGCTAGGGCCTAGCCTAGGAAGTAGTCAGAAGTTTCTAGAGTGAGTGCTGAGAGATTCTGAGCTCAGTCAAGAGTGCAGAGATTGCACTACTGGTGTGGAGGGTCATACCCACCCAGCTTTCCGAGTTAATTATACTTGAAGCATTCCAAAGATAGAGCCTGCCATCAGGAGGGAAGAAGACCTCTGCCAATTATTTGCTCAAGGGTTATCACCAGGAATTAGGTGTCCGGACCTTGAGGATATTGCTGCAAGTAGCATAAGAGGGAATCCCTGAACCTAGGAGGCCTGTCTCGAAGTTAACCTTGTTGTAAGTAAAAGCCTGAACCACTACTGTTAACTGTATGGTAAAGTGTGGAATAACTTTGGAACTGTATTCTCTGGCTGTTCAGCCTACTACAAATCCATGCAGTAAAGTTGATCTGTTGTATGAATACCTGGACTCCTCCATTATTCCACCTATCACTACACGGTGTGTCACCGTTCAATTGGCACTGGCGTCACGACATTTATGAACTGCCTGTTCCAGTATTTACCCAGATTGAAGACGACAGTGAATCCCAGGTTAGTGGGTTGCCCTGCACTACGACTCCCCGCATACCCAAAGCGGCTACTGACCCCCTGGGATACTGCATCGCTCTTTTTGGCGTCACGAACAGGATCCGCATGCTTCTGGAGTGCAGAGAAGTGTGAACTGTGTGCTTTAACTATTCCACCACCGTATTGCAAGGACTGTACCCTTTATTCCCAAGTCGGTGGATTACAAGTGTGCCTGGGAGGATTCGGAGGCGCTGTGCTGTGTTGCGCTACCCCCAGGAAAAGAAAATCGTGTTGTGGATTACAATTTATTCACTTGTCAACAACCCTGCTTGCTGTCAGGGAATGGTGACCAAGATGGCCACCGGCCGCCTGGAGTAAAGTTTCCCGCGCTGCTGAGGACCTTCGTGGGCGGATCCCTTCAAAGACACAGAGAATCCCGCCCCTCTTCATCATCGCACCGCCGCGGCCCTGCTTCTTCTACGTCAGCAACGTCACCGCGTACTCAGGACGTTCGGAGTCTCTCGAGATTTGGACTGCGCAAACCCGGCGATACCGGTAAGGACTTGTAACCGGAGGGAAGGGGATTGTTCCGGCCCCTTTAGTCGCCAGCGGCCACATCTTAATAGACTAACATGTCAGAACCGGGAGTTCCCAAGCAGCCGGCCCCGGGAGAGCTTGCGGCTCCTAATCATCCTATAGCCCCCAGCATGATGCCCTTTACCATGCCTTACTATTTTGGGGCCCCATGGTTTCCCCGCTATAAAGGAGAGACCCATACACTAAGAGACTTTAAAGAAAAGTTGCTGGCATTATTCAAACTGTACCCTATTAATGCCGACCAGCAAATGGAAATCCTGCTAGCGCAACTGGAGGGAGCTGCCCGCAGGGAGGTATTATCATGGCCTGCTGCTGACCGGAGCACTCTAGAGCAGATATTCACCCGCCTCAGGGCCACTTCTGAAATAAAGATGCACTTCTTTGGCAAGAAACAGAAGTCCGGTGAGTCCCTCCGTGACTATGCTCTATCACTCCAGGAGGCTTTAGGGGCTGTAATCCAGATAGATCCCAAGGAGGCTGATAACCAGGACCAGACCCTGAGGGAACAATTTATCAACGGGGTGTCTAGTGAACAAATAAGGACCCAATTAAAGATGCTGTCCGCCCAGCACCCTAACAGTACCTTTCTGGACTTTAAAGAACTGGCGATAAAAATTCTGGGGTCAGCAGTATCTCCGGAGTTGAGCACCCCACCTGAGTCATCAGCCTGCAGGCCAAAACCGCTTATCACTAACCAAGCTGAGGCCGGTCAAGCTGTTCAAGCGTCAGCTACCGATACTATCGCCATGCTGACAGAGCAGGTAAATCACCTCACCAAAAGTCTAGAGAGAGTGTGCAGAAAAATAGAGGAATGGGAAAAACCCATAATGTCAGAAGAAGAGTTCCTGTCACCTCCTAGGCCGTTCCCACCTCCATACCAAGAGACTCACCCCAGGGATCCTGGGAGGCGTAATAGAAATCGCAAGCGGCCCGTGTGTACATACTGCAAAAAGGTGGGACACACAGAATCCACGTGCTGGCAGTTAAACGGGCAACCCCTGAGGCTGAGGACCACCCCTCGGGAGGTAGAACACTAGGTCCAAAGGATCCAAATTGGATGCCACGGTATGTAGGATCCCATCCTAAAATCAATATAGAGATCAACGGGGTCCCCTTTGAAGCCCTATTAGATACTGGGTCCCAGGTCACTACCATTCAGCTGCCTGCATTTGAAAAGTTCTGGGACACCAACCAGTTAACCCAGCCGCCTGAATCCTGGGTGGAGATTATCGCCAGCAATGGCAAACCAGTAAAGATTCACGGATACTGGGAACCCACCCTGCAGGTGGGAGAAGTAACCTTACCGCAACAGGGGGTGATAGTAGTACAGGCCGGCGACAGAGGAGGACATCCTGTCATTCTAGGCACCAATGTCTTCAAAAACTGTTATTCAGAAATACTTGCCGTATTACACCAGACTTTGCCCACTGCTTCCTCTGCATCCAAGAGGGTGATTAAAAAGACTATTACTGTGTTAAGTGCCCAGCAGAGGTTTGCTAATGGGAAAGGAGAAATTTGTACTGCCAGGATCCGTGATATTAAGCCTGTGACTTTGCCTCCTAATTCTCAAACTCTTTTATGGTGTCGTGCTGTCCTGGGAGTCCAAGGCCGAGATTATCCAGCCCTGGTAGAACCAATCCAGTTGGAGAACTATCCTTATGTGAGAGCTGCCAAGTGCCTGGTGAACGTCTCCCAAGGTAAAGTACCTGCCCGTCTGATTAACCTGAGTGATCATCCTGTTGCGCTTACTAAGCATTACCCTGTTGCTCAGCTGTCCCAGGTGTCCTTCCAAGACATCATTCGTCTTCCAGTGACAGAAAAGCTGCCAGCCGCAGTCAGCCGACGTTCGCCGGTCACCCAGCAACAAGTGCCCTGGTGGGAAGAGCTCCATGTAGGGGACGAGACTACCCCCCAACATCAACAAGAAGGGATTCTTCAGCTTGTCAAGGAGCACCACCAGGCCTTCAGTAAGCATGCTACTGACTATGGAGAGGTTAGTGCCATACAACACACCATACCTACTGGCTCTCATCCTCCTATCAAGGAGAGGTACAGACCTTTACCGCCTACTTCATATCAGACTGTAAAAGAAATGATCCAAGAGATGAAAGACTCTAATGTAATCCGGGACAGTCGTAGCCCGTGGGCGGCACCCCTGGTCCTTGTAAAGAAGAAGGATGGTGGTATCCGTTTCTGCGTGGATTATAGGAAAATTAATCAAATAACCCACAAAGATGCATACCCACTGCCCCGCATTGAGGAGTCACTAACTGCTTTGGGCTCCTCTGCCTATTTCTCCACATTGGACTTGACCAGTGGCTACTGGCAAGTACCCATGGCCCCTGCAGATAGGGAAAAGACTGCTTTCACTACTCCCATGGGCCTGTTCGAATTCAATTGTATGCCGTTCGGGCTATGTAATGCCCCAGGAACTTTCCAGAGACTAATGGAGCGGTGTTTGGGTCACAAAAACTTCGAAACAGTGCTGCTGTATCTAGATGACGTCATTGTGTACTCAAAAACATATGAAGACCATCTGAAACATTTAGCAGAAGTATTTGAAATCCTTATCAGGTATGGCTTGAAGGTAAAACCATCCAAGTGTCACTTGCTCAAACCTGCAGTAAAATACCTGGGGCATGTGGTAAGCGGAGAGGGCGTGCAACCTGACCCTGATAAGTTAGCGGCTGTCCGTAATTGGCCGGTTCCTACTACCGTCAAGGAAGTGAGGGGTTTCCTTGGTTTTGCAGGCTACTATAGACGGTTTATCCCCCATTTTGCTCAAATAGCTGATCCTATCCAGGAACTCTTGAGGGGGCAACTCAAGAAAAGTCCTAGAACTCCTGTGCCCATTGAGTGGAATGAGGAAAGAGAGATAGCGTTCCAATTGCTAAAAAAGAAACTGACCGAGCCTCCTGTGTTAGGTTATCCAGATTATAGCAAGCCTTTCCATCTTTATACCGATGCTAGCAAGCGAGGCCTGGGAGCTGTGTTAGCCCAAATCCAAGAGGGAAAAGAGAGAGTGATAGCATATGCAAGCCGCTCCCTGAAAGGAGCTGAGAAAAATGACCAGAATTATAGTTCCTTCAAACTAGAGTTCCTGGCATTAGTGTGGGCAGTGACGGAAAAATTCAAAGATTATCTAGCCGCCACCCCGTTCATTGCATTCACTGACAATAACCCTCTGGCACATCTAAATACTCGCCTCGCCAACTATGATTTCTCTGTAAAATATTGTGCTGGACGTACTAATGATAATGCTGATGCTTTATCCAGGCTTCCCACAGAGACAGCTCCTGATGATGTGCGAGATGCTTGGGAAGATGTAGAGATGCCGGCCTTCTATAACAAATTTGCTCAACAGGATCAGGCTCGAGCTACCAATGACAGAGCTGCAGTTCCTTCACCCTTCAGTAGGCCGGAACCTAAAGAAGAAAGGTGGGTGAAACTACAGTCTGAAAGTAGAGTGCTGGGTGAGTTGTTGGACTTCATTACTAGTGGCAGAGCCCCTGAGAGGATTCGGCGTAAGAGTGCAGATCCTGAGCTCATCAGACTGTGGAGACAGCGCCATCAACTCTTCATACAAAAGGGCCTATTGCTACGGAGAAGCCTAGACCCAGTGTCCAACGAGAGAGTGCACCAGATTCTCATACCCCGACGAGATGCAGGTATGGTGTTGGAGATGTACCACAATCAATCCGGTCACTTTGGGGTCCAAAAGACTGAGGCTAATATCCGCCAGCGGTTTTACTGGGTGGGCATGAGAGAAGACATTGAGAAGTGGTGTCGGGAGTGTGTAGCCTGTGCCTTAAAACGAAGTGAGCACCATGATCAGAGGGCACCACTGAGACCCATTGTAAGTACCCGTCCTCTTGAACTTGTCGCCATCGACCATGTGAAATTGGAGCCTAGTCGCTCAGGGTATGCTTATGCCATGACTATTATTGACCATTTCACTAAGTTTGTTGTAGCGGTGCCTGTGAGAGACCAGACAGCCAAGACTACAGCCGAACTGTTCTGGAAGCATTTCCTCCTGCCCTACGGATGTCCAGAAAAGATCCTCACCGATCAAGGACCTGCTTTTGAGTCCCATCTGTTCCATGAACTGTGCCGCTTACACAACTGTAAGAAGATCCGGACAACGGCCTACCATCCTCAAGGTAATGGATTATGTGAAAAAATGAATCAGACCTTGATAGAGATGCTGAGGGCCGTACCTCCTGAAACCAGAGGAGATTGGCCTAATCTGTTGCCACAGCTCATGTTCACGTACAATCATACCATCCATTGTTCCACTGGGTATACCCCTTTTTATTTGATGTTTGGGCGCCAAGGGACATTGCCTGCTGATCACTCCTTGGACATACATGTACCTGATTGCATCAACCCATTACCTAATACCGACTGGGTTGCTGAGCACCAAAGGCGATTGAATGCAGCCAAAGCTATTGTTCAGGAACGGATGGACAATGTTAGAGACCGACAGCAGAGAGACTATGATCAGGCAGCCCATGCAGAACCCTTGACAATAGGGGCTGTGGTATGGTTAAAAAATAACCGCCGTACAAGTAAACTGGACAGTAAATGGGAGCAAAGTCCCTATGTTGTCACTGCAATCCCAAATGTTGGGACTCATACTTATGAGATCACCCAGGAAGGCAAGGGATCCCAAATTGTACACAGAAACCGGTTAAAGCTCTGCCTGACACCAGAACCCAGTGCCGAGAGTTCTAGATCTGAATCCCCTGTGTCAGAGTCATCAATACAGCCCGAGGATCCTATGCAGGCTGTCAGTAATCTAAGGTATGACGCTGATCCCATGCATTGGCTTCTGACACCATGGTTGAACTTGCTGGTGCCTGCTCCGGCACCTACTGTATCTTCACCTCCAGAAGAGCCGGTTCAAGATGCCCCGGATCCAGTTCCCCCTCTAGTGGATCTAGTTGTTCCTGTTGTTCCTGACCAAGGTCTCACTGATGGAGACCCTCCTGTTGCTCCTCTTTCTTCTACCTCGTTGCTAAGGGAGGAGGAGACCCCTGTGTTGAGAAGGTCCACCCGGATGACCAGGGGACGTCCGCCAGTCCGTTTAGGAGACTTTGACTATACTGGTGGTGTCTCCTCCCGAGCAGTTGCTACTGGTAATACCTTGCTTGACATTTGTGCGCAAGAATGGACTCCCCCACGTGAGCCCTTGCCTGTGATACACCCACAGGAAACCCCTGGGTAGTTCCGTTATTATACTGCCACCAAAGAAAATGGACTAACCTGGTTCACCCTAAGTCCGCTGTGCCAGGTCAGCGGCCGTGCCTAAGAAGCAAGAAGACGCCCCTTTTCCTTACGTCATTTGGTCATGAAGTTACTAATGTTATGTTTTTCTGTGTGAAATAATTATCTATTATATTTATAATGTAATGCTTAAGTTATGTACCATGTTATGCCGGTTCAGGAAGGTGTGTGAGTACGAGGCCTTACTCACGTTAAAGTCTGGGGGTGTGCAGCATACGGGTAGGTTACCCGACACTGCTAGATTGTGAGGTGTATTTCCCTTTAAGCCAGTTAGGCCTGTTGCAGGCAATCATTATTACAGCCAGCAGAGGGAGCCCCCAGTTCAGTATAAATAGGCTAGGGCCTAGCCTAGGAAGTAGTCAGAAGTTTCTAGAGTGAGTGCTGAGAGATTCTGAGCTCAGTCAAGAGTGCAGAGATTGCACTACTGGTGTGGAGGGTCATACCCACCCAGCTTTCCGAGTTAATTATACTTGAAGCATTCCAAAGATAGAGCCTGCCATCAGGAGGGAAGAAGACCTCTGCCAATTATTTGCTCAAGGGTTATCACCAGGAATTAGGTGTCCGGACCTTGAGGATATTGCTGCAAGTAGCATAAGAGGGAATCCCTGAACCTAGGAGGCCTGTCTCGAAGTTATCCTTGTTGTAAGTAAAAGCCTGAACCACTACTGTTAACTGTATGGTAAAGTGTGGAATAACTTTGGAACTGTATTCTCTGGCTGTTCAGCCTACTACAAATCCATGCAGTAAAGTTGATCTGTTGTATGAATACCTGGACTCCTCCATTATTCCACCTATCACTACACGGTGTGTCACCGTTCAATTGGCACTGGCGTCACGACATTTATGAACTGCCTGTTCCAGTATTTACCCAGATTGAAGACGACAGTGAATCCCAGGTTAGTGGGTTGCCCTGCACTACGACTCCCCGCATACCCAAAGCGGCTACTGACCCCCTGGGATACTGCAACCATCCTCCTTCAGCTCAGCTTCGGGCACCTCTCAAGTTACCACTCGCCCGCCCGCCGCCACCACCAACACTAGCACCACAGTCGCTTCACTTGATCTGTCAGAGGAGTTATTTACACATCAGTTAGAAGAAATGATTGATGCGCAACCATTATTGCCAGAGGATGTAGATAACACGGATAAGTCTCAGTCAGGCAGCATTACACACATGGACGTATGGTGTGATGATGATGATGTTGTACCCCCTGCTGCTTCCTTTGCTGAGTTGTCAGATACAAGTGAAGCGGTTGATGATGACGATGTGTCCGTGGATGTCACGTGGGTGCCCGCTCGAAGAGAAGAAGAACATGGGGAAAGTTCAGATTGGGAGACAGAGAGGAGGAGGAGACGAGTTGGAAGCAGGGGGAGGTCGTCGCAAGGAGCTAGTGGCACAGTCAAACAGCATGTATCGGCACCCGGGGTCAGACAGACAGCACGCCAATCAACGCATGCTTTTGCCACCACCAGAATGCCGTCATTGCAAAGCTCAGCAGTGTGGCATTTTTTTTGTTTGTCTGCCTCTGATAACAGCGATGCCAATTGCAACCTGTGCCAAAAGAAACTGAGTCGTGGGAAGTCCAACACCCACCTAGGTACAACTGCTTTGTGATGGCATATGATCTCACATCACAAACGCCTATGGGATCAACACATGATGAGTACAAGCAGCACAGAAACTCAAAGCCACCATCCTCCTCCTGGTCCAGCATCTTCAGCCACGTCAACCACTGCTGTCCTCCTTGCCCCCTCTCAACCACCTGCGACTCCGCCTCTCACCTTCAGCAGTTCCTGCTCATCTGCCCACAGTCAGGTGTCTGTCAAGGAAATGCTTGAGCGTAAGAAGCCAATGTCACAGAGTCACCCCCTTGCCCGGCGTCTGACAGCTGGCTTGTCGGAACTCTTAGCCCGCCAGCTTTTACCATACAAGCTGGTGGAGTCTCAGGCCTTCAAAAAATTTGTAGCTATTGGGACACCACAGTGGAAGGTACCCGGCCGAATTTTTTTTTTCACAAAAGGCAATCCCCAACCTGTACTCTATTGTGGAAAAAAAAAGTCATTGCATGTCTGGCACACAGTATTGGGGCAAGGGTCCATCTGACCACTGATACCTGGTCTACAAAGCACGGTCAGGGCAGGTATATCACGTACACTGTGCATTGGGTAACCCGGCTGACGGCTACCAAGCATGGAATGCGTGGCTCTGCAGCGGAGTTGGTGACACCGCCACGATTTGCAGGCAAGCCTGCTGCCACCTCCTCTACTCCTCCTACTCCATCCTCTTCGGTAACCTCCTCGGCTGAGCCCTCTTCTGCTGCTGCATCTTGCTCCACATCAACTGCACCCCCCCAGGGGCTATTCCACATCCCGGATACGACAGTGTCACGCCATCTTGGGGTTGACTTGCCTGAAAGCAGAGAGTTACATCGGACCAGCACTCCTGTCTGCCCTGAACGCACAGGTGGATCAGTGGCTGACCCCACACCAACTGGAGATCGGCAAAGTGGTATGTGACAACGGAAGCAATTTGTTGGCGGCATTGAATTTGGGCAAGTTGACACATGTGCCGTGCATGGCACATGTGTTGAATCTGATCGTACAATGCTTTGTGCATAAGTACCCAGGCTTACAGGACGTCCTCAAGCAGGCCAGGAAGGTGTGTGGCCATTTCACACGTTCCTACACGGCCATGGCGCACTTTTCCGATATTCAGCGGTGAAACAACATGCCAGTGAGGCGCTTGATTTGCGACAGCACAACACGTTGGAATTCAACACTCCTAATGTTCGACCGCCTGCTCCAACAAGAAAAAGCCATCAACGAGTATTTGTATGACCGGGGTGCTAGGACAGCCTCTGCAGAGCTGGGTATTTTTTTGCCACGTTACTTGACGCTCATGCGCAATGCCTGTAGGCTCATGCATCCTTTTGACAAACCTAGTCAGTCGCACCGAAGGCACCATCAGCGACATCATCCCATTTGTTTTCTTCCTGGAGCGTGCCCTGCGAAGAGTGCTGGATCAGGCCGTAGATAAGCGTGAAGAGGAAGAGTTGTGGTCACCATCACCACCAGAAACAGCCTTATCATCATCGCTTGCTGGACCTGCGGCAACGCTGGAAGAGGAGTCTGAGGCAGAGGAGTCAGAGGAGGAAGGTGGCTTTGAGGAGGTGGAAGACCAACCACAGCAGGCATCCCAGGGGGCTTGTTGTCACCTTTCGGGGACCCTTGGTGTTGTACGTGGCTGGGTGGAGGAAGAAACCTTCAATGACGTCAGTGAGGACAAGGAAAGGGACATGTCTAGCTTGGTATCAAACCTTGTGCAAATGGGGAGTTTGCGGTTGTGCAAATGGACTGTTTGCGGTTGTTTGCGGTGCGTTAAACAGGGAGTTTGGTCTGTCAGAGTTTGGTCTGTCACTGTGAAGTGGGCGTAACCCTTACACTACCTGATCAATACAACATCATACCTGATCGTATACACACACTGGATGTTTTAAAGCACGTGTTTCCAAACAATTTAGGAATGTTAGGTGATTTATGCCCTTTATGGATTAAAACCCGACTCTGCGCCAACTACGTAATTTTCCATGGGAGTTTTGCCATGGATCCCCCTCCGGCATGCCACAGTCCAGGTGTTAGTCCCCTTGAAACAACTTTTCCATCACTATTGAGCCAGAAAGAGTCCCTGCGGGTTTTAAAATTCGCCTGCCTATTGAAGTCTATGGCGGTTCGCCCGGTTCGTCCGTTCGCGAACATTTGCGGAAATTCGCGTTCGCCGTTCGCGAACGAAAAATGTTATGTTCGTGATATCTCTTATAGTAATTCGCGACAGTTAAAATAAAAGGAATAATGGATGAAAAGTATACTTAAGTTCCTCTGTTTCAGTCCTTGAAGCTGTTGTGCAATCCGATCAGTATAATATCAGTGGACCCTAAGCACTGACATTCAGAATGCGATACAAATCCAGTTGTTAAGGCAAGGCAGGGTTGCCATACAAGGCCCTGACAGCATCTCATGTCATTTCTAAAACAGGAGGTGCCAGCAGTTCTGCCCACCAATGGTACGAACGTGTGGGCAGGGTCGAGGAGGTGTCAGCAAAGTTTATGACCAAGCTAAGGTCAGCCCAGAATGTCTTTATTCTGGCTGAGCCCACAGTTCTGTGGAACCACTAAATACAGCTATGACAACATTCATTTATTTATGATCCTTATGATTTTACGAGTCTAACAAGACCAAACTTGACTCTGCTGGGGCTTGTGGTTCTCCAGGACGGTTTAAAGCTGGCTTTTCAGCCTTCCAAGGGCAAAAGAACATACTGTTTGATATCTCCATGATCGACTGGTCCACGGAGGTTGAATTCGGCCTTAGCCAGTGCAGAATATTTCTATGACCAGAGATATGAAAAATGACTATGTTTGAGTCCCTCAAGGTTCAATAGGTGGCTTTCCCATCTCTCTCTGGTCCCCTGCTGGGACTGTAGTCGGAATGTCTGACTAATGTTATCCCAGGATACAGTATTTTAGGATGAGCCTAGGCAGGGGTGCTTTTGAAGCTCCCATCCTTATCTTTATGATGGGGAAGTGTCATTTTCAATTACTAGGACATAGCTCCAAACAAGGGAATATTTCTCTTTTAAAGCAGAATAAAGGGGGCCTCTAGGCCTGTGAGTGTGTGTGCATTTAAAAAGGGGACTTTACTTGGGGTACCCTCGTCACAGAGTAGACACCTCAAAAACCAAGAAAGGTCTCTGGCTCCTCCTGCTTCCTCTTCTGCTGCAGTCTCGGCCTCTTCATCCCCCTCTGGAATGACAGTGGCACCTGCCACCCTGCAAACAGAGGATGTGGCAGCAACGCCACCACCTCGGTCACCAAGCATCTCCACAATGTCCCATGGAAGCGTTCAGCTGTCTATCTCCCAAACACTGGAGCGAAAGAGGAAGTAACCCCCTACCCACCCATGATCCCTGGCCCTGAATGCCAGCATTTCAAAATTCCTGGCCTTTGAAATGCTGTCATTCCGTCTGGTGAACAAGGACAGTTTAAAGAATCTGATGGCAGTGGTTGTCCCACAGTACGTTGTGCCCAGCCGCCACTACTTTTCCAGGTGAGCCATCCCTTCCTTGCACAACCAAGTGGGGGCCAAAATCAGGTGTGCACTGCGCAACGCCATCCGTGGCAAGGTCCACATAACTACGGATACGTGGACCAGCAAGCACAGTCAGGGACGTTATATCTCCCTAACAGCACACTGGGTAAATTCTGATAAATCTTTGTCGCACACTGTTAGGAGCTGTAAGTAGGGTTCCAACCCCGTCTTCAATAAAGAATAAAACTACAGCTTAATCGGTTTGCAATTAGGTTTATTCAGGTTTTTATTTGACTTGCGGCAATATTCATATCGTATAACGTTTCTTCAGATACTATGCCGCAGTATAAGAGGAGGAGGAATAGGTAGAAGTAAGACAAATGCAGCTGGAGACCATGTGCCTAGACCACACTGAAGTGAATGAGTAAGGAACACTGGGTAAATGCAGTGGTGGCTGGGCCTGAGGCAGATAGCAGTTTGGCGCATGTCCTTTTACCACCGAGGATTGCAGGGCGTTTCTCTTTGCCTCCTGTTGCTTCCTCCTCCTACTCCGCTTCCTCATCCTCTACTGCCTCCTCATCCGGTCAGCGTAACACCTTCACCACCAACTTCAGCACAGCCAGGGGTAAACGACAGCAGGCAGTTTTGAAACTTATTTGTTTGGGGGACAAACCCCACACTGCGCAGTAGCTGTGGACGGGCTTGGAACAACAGACCGATGAGTGGTTGGTGCCAGTAAGCCTCAAGCCCGGTCTGGTGGTGTGCGATAATGGGCGAAGTCTCCTAGCAGCTCTGGGCCTAGCCGGTTTGACGCACATCCCTTGCCTGGCGCATGTGCTGAATTTAATAACTTGTCCCACATTTCCGCCCGATCACATTTCAGCCATTGATCTCCCTTGGAAGTGGTATCCCTTTCTCAGGCTCCCTCTTCGGCATAGAACCCCGATTCCCCGTTACCCGTAATCACCATGGTAGGCGCATAAAAGAACATCGAAAGTTGATAGGGAAGATATCCAATTGGATCATGGACGTCAGGGGGACGTGCGATCAGGCAGAAGTTATCTAGAGTCAACAAAGCACAGCAGGGCCTCTCCTGTATAACGTTTCTTAATCCAAAATACTGCAGTGACATTCCCTGTAATTTTTTATTACTCATTCCAATAACAGCGCATCTTTAAGACTCCTGTATTGTTATTTATCGTCACTACCTCCCTGAGTCGGAAGTGGGTAATTGACACGCGCCCCCTCTTTTCATTCGATTCTTCCGCTTTAATAACTTGTCCCACATTTCCGCCCGATCACATTTCAGCCATTGACCTCCCTTGGATGTGGTATCCCTTTCTCTGGCTCTCTCTCCGGCATGGAACCCTGATTCCAAGTTATCCGTGATCACCATGGTAGGCGCATAAAAGAACATCGAAAGTTGATAGGGAAGATATCCAATTGGATCGTGGACATCATGGGGACGTGCGACATGGTGGAACAGTATGTGTGCACACGCCTACACGTACTGACTGATGGGTCTGCCCCCTTCAACTTCTGGGTCTCCAAATTGGGCACATGGCCTGAGCTTGCCCTTTACACCTTGGAGGTGCTAGCCTTCCCTGCAGCTAGTGTACTGTCTGAACGTTTGTTTAGGACGGCAGGAGGGGGTTATCACAGACAAGCGCAGCCGCCTGTCCACAGCCAATGTGGACAAGCTCACGGTTAATAAAATGAACCAGGCAGGGATCCCACAGGACTTGTCCGTACCTTGTGCAGAATAGACATGTATACCGGCCTCACCCAGCCATTGTTGTACTCCAGCCCACTTTCTCTTTGTTTTTGTTTTTATATTTCCCAATGTTTTGGGGTCTACCCAAATTTAAACAAAAAAATTAAATTAAAATTAAATAAAAAACAAAACAAAAAACCAGTGTTGGCTACCTCCTCCTCCTTTACCGCTGCTTCCACCTACAGCGCCACATCCACCGCCTCCTCAACCTCCTACTCCATATGGACCTCCTCCTCTTAGATCAAGATTATTATTTTTTATTTTTACGTATTTTATGTTATTTTAAGTCATTTCCCTATCCACATTTGTTTGCAGAGCACTTGCCATACCATTAACCACATGTTACAGCCCTCTAGCCCTTTCCATGATTTTTTTAGAGACATTTTAGTGCTCCAAAGTTCTGGTCCCCATTGACTTCAAAGGGGTTCGCGGTAGAGTTCGGGTCCCGAACTCGAACTTTTTTGCGAAGTTCAGCCGAACCCTAACATCCAGGTGACCGCTCAACTCTAGACAACACGCCTTTCAGCACTGTACACCTTACCACACTCTATACTCTCTAACAGTCTGTCCCTGGTCCACACAGCAACCTCTCCCTACACTGGCAAAAAACAGAATGTAAAATGGCGGCCAGATCGGGTTTATTTATAGGGTAGGGGGGGGTGTCCATGTGCTGAAATGTCTCAATTTGCTGTCCTGTTCCACCTGATGGATGTGTCATGGGTCAAAGTTTTGCACAATGCAAAGAATATTGCGCCTGCGGACATCGCCATATGTTCGCCTGTTCGGCGAACAAGCAAAGTTCGCCGCGAAACGACCGCTGGGTGAACCGCAATGCCATCTCTATTGAGGATTCAAAAAGTGAGTTTGCCAGTCCTATAATATTGATACCCAAGCCAGACGGGACATTGCGGTTTTGTAACGGCTTTCAAAAACTTAACGAGGTTTCCAAATTCGATGCGTATCACATGCACCGGGTGGATGAGCTCATCGAGAGGTTAGGACAAGCCTGGTATTTTTCTGTTTTGGACCTCGCAAAAGGGTACTGGCAGGTGCCCTTAACGGAGGCTGCCAAAGAGAAAACTGCCTTCATCACACCTGAGGGATGTATCAATATAAGAAACAATATCACCAGACCCAAGAGAGAGTCACAAGAACCACCCCATATATGCACATCCGACAATAAGTCAATATAAAAATATATATAAAGTTTATTAGACACATCAACAGATACACATTAAAAATTGTATACAATTAGAACAAAGTGCGGTATGCAATATAATATATGTAACCGACACATGCAGGTCCACTGGGTTGCCACAGAATGGGCATATACATTATAAACCAGCATATAAAAATCCAATACAAAACATATAGCAAATATAAAATGAGGTGAGACCACTAGAAATGCAGACAGACCATGATGAGGTCTAAATTGGAGAGTCAAACCTACATAAACCTGCTGGTGCAGTGGACCTGGAAGAGTGAGAGGACGCCCAACGCGTATCGCCGGAACAATCCGGCTTCCTCAGGGGTAAGGAGCTGTGTGTTGGGGTATCACTTTATATAGGATAATAAATAGGGCAAAATTACATTCACCTGTGCAGCAGAGTGTTCTGAGCAGTGTGGAGGCATATCAAACAATCCATGACCAGAAACCGGAAGTGTGGAGGTCACATGATCGGCAGGTGGAACGCACCTGTCAGATCTTTCCTTTCTCCTTCTCTCTTCCTTTACAGGAGGGAAGGGGCATATGATGAGTTCCTGTCAAGTGCAGAACGATAAACATGTATGAATGTGAGAATTATGTCCCACAGTTAGAGAATACATGTACCAACTGGGTTGATTAACAAGTATGAGCAGGGATCGTGAACCGGATGTGTAGAAACACATGACCGGAAGTAAAATGCCGCAGTGGAACGCATGGTGGAACGCATGATGCGCTCCACAGAGGATCGTGGAGTGCACGATACGTTCGTCACACTGGTGGTAGGGCCTGGAAAACACAGTATACCTGAAGGGATGCAGGAGGGATGTATCAATATAAGGTCTTACCCTTTGGTCTGCATGGCGCCCCCGCCACTTTTCAGCGACTAATGGACATTGTGCTTCGTCCACATTGTCGGTACGTTCCGGCTTACCTGGACAATATTGTCATCCACAGTACCGACTGGGAAAGTGACCTACCCAAAGTGCAGGCTGTAGTGGACTCCTTTCAGAAAGCTGGCCTAACTGCTTACCCCAAAAAATGTGCGATAGGGATAAAAGAGACTTAGTACCTGGGGTATGTCATTAAGCGTGAAGTAATCAAACCCCAAGTGAACAAAATTGGTGCGATACGGAATTGGCCCCGACCTGTCACCACTAGGCAAATAAAGTCATTTCTGGGAATTGTGGGCTATTACATGAGGTTTTTTCCCCACTTCACTACTCTAGCCACGCCCTTGACAGGGCTCTTGAAGGGACAAAAATCTGTGATGGTTTGCTGGGATGATCGAGTGGAAGAGGCTTTTGCCGCTTTGAAGTCGGCCCTGTGTGGGTCACCAGTTTTGGTGACGCCCGACTTCAAGAGGGAGTTCATGGTACAAACAGATGCATCCGAAGTAGGCCTCAGTGCTGTACTGTCTCAGGAAGTCAACGTGGAGGAGCATCCCGTTGTCTTCCTAAGCCGCAAGCTCACCCCAGCCGAAACCAGGTACAGTATAGTGGAGAGAGAGTGCCTGGCTATCAAGTGGGCACTCGAGTCTCTCCGCTACTATTTGTTGGGGAGAAAGTTCCGCCTGGTGACCAAACACTCCCTTCTCAAGTGGATTAGCCAGGCCAAAGACAGGAATGTCCTGGTCACCAGATGGTTTCTGTCCCGGGTGCATTGCCTGGCATGTGTCAACCCCCTCAGGGTTGAACAAGGGGGTTGGATGTGACACAGTGAGGGGTTGTGTCTGGCAAGGCATGTATTTTCCTCCCAGCATGTGCAGCTGGGCTGGTTTCCAACCAGGTGAGGTCAAATTCCGGACCAGAGTTTAAGTGCCGATACGGGTTTTGGCAGCACCTGGCTGTCCTTAAAGGGGTTCTGCACTTTGTTTAAACTGATGATCTATCCTCTAGATAGATCATCAGCTTCTGATCGGCGGGGGGGTCAGCTGTTTGAGAAGGCAGCGGCGCTCCAGCAACTCTGCGGCCTTCTCACTGTTTACCGCAGACCCAGTGACGTCACGACTAGTATTACTGGCCTGGGTGAGGCTAAGCTCCGTTCCCTTGAATGGAGCTTAGCCCCGCCCAGGCCAGTTGATACAAGTCGTGACGTCACTCGGCCAGCGGTAAACAGTGAGAAGGCGGCGGCGCTCCTGGAGCGTCGCTGCCTTCTCAAACAGCTGATCACCGGGTGTCCCGTGTGTCGGACCCCCGCCGATCAGAAGCTGATGATCTATCCAGAGGATAGATCATCAGTTTAAACAAAGTGCAGAACCCCTTTAAATAGGCAGCTGGGCTCAGCAGAGAGTTCTCTGTTTTTGGGATCTGAGGCTTTGTGCCGTGCTGGAGGGCTGAGAGTCGCATGCTGGGGAAACAGACCCCCTAAAGCCTGCTCTGGACTACTGGAGGCAGAACTGCCAGCAAGGTGACTTGTGTTATATGAACTTTCCATTGTGTGTGAATTAACACCAAGACTGCAAAGTTACGTGCTGTTTTGTGCAATTGTCTCAATTGTGAATAAACACTGACGTTTACCGTCACTGACGTTTACTTACGCTTACCCTATCTACCAGAGCGAAACCCCACAGACTGAAATAGGCCACTATACGCTTTCACCAGAATTAACTGCAGAAATGCACTGAGAATATATTTTTCTTGTTGCACTGGAATACGACCCTATACGCTTTGACCAGAAAAACTGCAACAGTGCAGAGTGTATATTTTAGTTTTTTCACCAGAAATAACTGCAGAAGTGAAATGCGTATATACTTTTCTTGTAGTACTGTTAAAAGATATTAAAGATACTAAGATATAAGCCACTAAAAGCTTTTCAACAAAGCACTGGCAGTCCAGTAAGAATTAGCTGGGATGACAGAGCTGTCTAATGGCTATTTGGATCCCCAAATAATCTTTCCCTGCACTTGTAAATTGCTTTCCTATCAATGTCCCTAGCGCCTTCTGATGTCTCTCCCTGCACTAAGATGCTGTGAAATGATTCCTCCCTATCCTTTCCCTGCACTTATAAACCGTTTTTTCTGTCTTTTTTTTCCCACAATGAGGTTTTTCCAATTACTGTCCCTAGAGCCTTCACACGTCTGTCCCTGCACTCTGAACGCTGGAAAATGGCAGAGTCTAAAATGGCTGCCGTATTTATAGGGCTATGACATCACAGGGCTGGCTGCTGATTGGCTGCACGAAGCGCGAGGAAATTCGCATTCGTTGCGAATCAAATTTTTCCTGAAATTCGGATCGAATTCCACTTTGTCAGTTTCGATTCGCTCATCTCTAATTAGGAACCATCAGGGGTTTGTTCACACCAGTGTCACTAGTGTACTGTTGGCTTGCAAACATCAGGACTAGCAAAGTCTGTAAAAATGACTGAATCCAGATGGACCTCATTACTAGTTGAGTGAAGCTTGCTTCGCTCATCACTACTCATTACTCAGATCCATCAGAATTCATTCAAAATTCATTGGAATCCATTTGAGAATTGATCTACCATAGCCTTAACTCTGATAAGAATGGAAGCCATTTGTCTAAGGCTGCGTTCACACGGGCGAGTATTCCGCGCGGGTGCAATGCGGGAGGTGAACGCATTGCACCCGCACTGAATCTTGACTCATTCATTTCTATGGGGCTGTGCACATGAGCTGTGATTTTCACGCATCACTTATGCGTTGCGTGAAAATCGCAGCATGCTCTATATTGTGCGTTTTCCACGCAACGCAGGCCCCATAGAAGTGAATGGGGCTGCGTGAAAATCGCAAGCATCCGCAAGCAAGTGCGGATGCGGTGTGATTTTCACGCACGGTTGCTAGGAGATGATCGGGATGGAGACCCGATCATTATTATTTTCCCTTATAACATGGTTATAAGGGAAAATAATAGCATTCTGAATACAGAATGCATAGTAAAATAGCACTGGAGGGGTTAAAAAAAATAAAAAAATTATTTAACTCCCCTTAATCCACTTGCTCACGTAGCCCAGCATCTCTTCTGTCTTAATCTTAGCTGTGTGCAGGAAAAGTACCTGTGATGACGTCACTCCGGTCATCACATGATCCATCACCATGGTAAAAGATCATGTGACGGACCATGTGATGATCGGAGTGACGTCACCACAGGTCCTTTTCCTGCAAACAGCTAAGATGAAGACAGAAGAGATGCCGGCTGCGTGAGCAAGTGGATTAAGGGGAGTTAAATAATTTTTTTATTTTTTTTAACCCCTCCAGCGCTATTTTACTATGCATTCTGTATTCAGAATGCTATTATTTTCCCTTATAAACATGTTATAAGGGAAAATAATACAATCTACAGAACACCGAGACCAAGCCCGAACTTCTGTGAAGAAGTTCGGGTTTGGGTACCAAACATGCGTGATTTTTCTCACGCGAGTGCAAAACGCATTACAATATTGCGCATGTTCCCGCAATGCACCCGCACCTTTTCCCGCAACGCCCGTGTGAACTCAGCCTAAGGCTACTTTCACACTAGCGTTTTAGCTTTCCGTTTGTGAGATCGGTCATGGGTTCTCACAAGCGGTCCAAAACGGATCAGTTTTGCCCTAATGCATTCTGAATGGAAAAGGATCTTCTCAGAATGCATCAGTTTGCCTCCGATCAGTCTCCATTCCGCTCTGGAGGCCGACACCAAAACGCTGCCTGTAGCATTTTTCTGTCCGCTTGACGAAACTGAGCCAAACGCAATGAAAGTCAATGGGGACGGATCAGTTTTTTCGGACACAATCTGACACAATAGAAAACGGATCCGTCTCCCATTGACTTTCAATGGAGTTCATGACGGATCCGTCTTGGCTATGTTACAGATAATACAAACTGATCCGCTCATGACGGATGCATGCGGTTGTATTATTGTAACGGATCAATTTTTGCAGATCCATGATGGATCCGCCCAAAACGCGAGTGTGAAAGTAGCCTAATACGAACAGTAAAAAATACCAGGGATATCTGAAAGGTTGTACATACTATATCACAGTACTGTATGCTTTTTTAAAATATATTATCTTTGCTTTTTTTAAATATATTATCTTTGCCAAGGTGTAAGATAATATTCTTGGCAAGACTCCTAATAGCACGTTCTTGGTTTGCACGAGATGCTCCCAGTATGAATACATGGCAAAATTTGGTCAATACTAATAAGAGATATGAATATATTCTGTATAAGCAAAGAAATATTGAGATGAAATGGCTTAAAATTTGGGGAGATTGGAATCCCTAGAGCTTCCTCCGCTCTTTCTTCCTCCATCCTTCTTCATCCCTCCTCGGTCTTTTTACGGAGGGGTGGTGGTGAAGGGAAGATGCATCATAGGTGGGTAGGGGGAGGGATTGGGGGGCTTTTTTGGTGGGAAAAAAGATATTAATATTATATGTTTTTATAAAACTGATTGTTAATATTTGAACTTTAATCAAGAAAGAAAAAATATATATATATATATATAAATTCAGAAAAATGAGCGGCACTCCAAAGGATAAAAGCAGTGAACCCTTTATTCACACCGGTGGTGCAACGTTTCGGCTCTAGTCACGAGCCTTCCTCAAGCTTGAGGAAGGCTCGTGACTAGAGCCGAAACGTTGCACCACCGGTGTGAATAAAGGGTTCACTGCTTTTATCCTTTGGAGTGCCGCTCATTTTTCTGAATTTATCTATCAGGGAAACTAATCCATTCCCTTTGGGACGTGCACCCGCCTTTTCCCTTTGGAGCCAGTGCCGCCATTTTTCTTTCTATATATATATATATATATATATATTATCTTTCCAGGGGAAGCTGACCATTTCAACTACCCTCAGGTTGCACCCCCTGTCTCCTATCGACTGGGGCTTTCACATATAAAGATGCTGGCACAAAGGAAGGAAGGCAGATGGTGGCATATTAAATAGATTATTTTCACGGTGTAGAGACCTCACAGAGGATTTATATAGTGTTATTATCTCCTGCGGCTCTTTACATTATGAAACAGATAAAACATTTATAAGAAGCACATAAAGGAAATGCAGCACACAACTTAGGTCATATCTTTCCAATGTTATTTTACAATTTGTAAGGAACTAGATAAAAGTTGTATCCTTAACATCAAATAAGGCCAAGTTTACACTAGTAATGAGCGGCAGGGGCAATATTCGAATTCGCGATATTTCATGAATATTTTGTAGAATATTCGTCATATATTCGCAAATTTGAGATTATATTCTTGATTGTGAAATTCGGCAATGTAATATTCGCGTAATGCACGTGAAATAGAGGTGTGGGTCACTTATGCTACATTTTTCAAGCTGGTATAAGTTTCCTGAGACTGGAGAAAATGGTTGGCACGGCAGAACATTAGAATAGCTTTATATGCAGATAGAGTGCTCCAATATATTTGCTCTTGTGAATTTTCGGCAATTAATGATGCGCATATTTTATCGCAATACGTGCAACTTGTGACATCACAAGCATGTATGTATGGACAGCAGAACCTATCACACTGCCTAACACCCTGCACTGGAACCTATCAGCTACACTATAGATTAATCTAACCTACACTGACTATCTCCCCCTAACTATCTGAATTATAAACAGTTGCAAGAAAAAGTATGTGAACCCCTTGGAATGATATGGATTTCTGCACAAATTGGTCATAAAATGTGATCTGATCTTCATCTAAGTCACAACAATAGACAATCACAGTCTGCTTAAATTAATAACACACAAAGAATTAAATGTTACCATGTTTTTATTGAACACACCATGTAAACATTCACAGTGCAGGTGGAAAAAGTATGTGAACCCTTGGATTTAATAACTGGTTGAACCTCCATTGGCAGCAATAACTTCAACCAAACGTTTCCTGTAGTTGCAGGTCAGATGTGCACAACGGTCAGGAGTGTTTCTTGACCATTCCTCTTTACAGAACTGTTTTAGTTAAGCAATATTCTTGGGATGTCTGGTGTGAATAGCTTTCTTGAGGTCAGGCCACAGCATCTCAATTAGGTTGAGGTCAGGACACTGACTGGGCCACTCCAGAAGGGGTATTTTCTTCTGTTTAAGCCATTCTGTTGTTGATTTAAGTCTATGCTTTGGGTCGTTGTTCTGTTGCAACACCTATCTTCTGTTGAGCTTCAGCTGGTGGACAGATGGCCTTAAGTTCTCCTGCAAAATGTCTTGATAAACTTGGGAATTCATTTTTTATTCGATGATAGCAATCCGTCCAGGCCCTGACACAGCAAAGCAGCCCCAAACCATGATGCCCCCACCACCATACTTCACAGTTGGGATGAGGTTTTGATGTTGGTGTGCTGTGCCTCTTTTTCTCCACACATAGTGTTGTGTGTTTCTTCCAAACAACTCAACTTTGGTTTCACCTGTCCACAGAATATTTTGCCAGTACTGCTGTGGAACATCCAGGTGCTCTTGTGCAAACTGTAAACGTGCAGCAATGTTTTTTTTGGACAGCAGTCGCTTTCTCTGTGGTATCCTCCCATGAAATCCATTCTTGTTTAGTGTTTTACGTATCGTAGATTCGCTAACAGGGATGTTAGCATATGCCAGAGACTTTTGTAAGTCTTTAGCTGACACTCTAGGATTCTTCTTCACCTCATTGAGCAGTCTGTACTGTGCTCTTGCAGTCATCTTTACAGGACGGCCACTCATAGGGAGAGTAGCAGCAGTGCTGAACTTTCTCCATTTATAGACAATTTGTCTTACCGTGGACTGATGAACAGCAAGGTTTTTTGGAGATACTTTTATAACCCTTTCCAGCTTTATGCAAGTCAACAATTCTTAATCGTAGGTCTTCTGAGAGCTCTTTTGTGCGAGGCATCATTGACATCAGGCAATGCTTCTTGTGAAAAGCAGACCCAGAACTGGCGTGTGTTTTTTATAGGGCAGGGAAGCTGTAACCAACACCTCCAATCTCATCTCATTGATTGGACTCCAGTTGGCTGACACCTCACTCCAATTAGCTCTTGGAGATGTCATTAGTCTAGGGGTTCACATACTTTTTACACCTGCACTGTGAATGTTTGCATGGTGTGTTCAATAAAAACATGGTAACATTTAATTCTTTGTGTGTAATTAGTTTAAGCAGACTGTGATTGTCTAGTGTTGTGACTTAGATGAAGATCAGATCACATTTTATGACCAATTTGTGCAGAAATCCATATCATTCCAAAGGGTTCACATACTTTTTCTTGCAACTGTATATACACTCACCTAAAGAATTATTAGGAATACCTGTTCTATTTCTCATTAATGCGATTATCTAGTCAACCAATCACATGGCAGTTGCTTCAATGCATGTAGGGTTGTGGTCCTGGTCAAGACAATCTCCTGAACTCCAAACTGAATGTCAGAATGGGAAAGAAAGGTGATTTAAGCAATTTTGAGCGTGGCATGGTTGTTGGTGCCAGACAGGCCGGTTTGAGTATTTCACAATCTGCTCAGTTACTGGGATTTTCACGCACAACCATTTCTAGGGTTTACAAAGAATGGTGTGAAAAGGGAAAAACATCCAGTATGCGGCAGTCCTGTGGGCAAAAATGCCTTGTGGATGCTAGAGGTCAGAGGAGAATGGGCCAACTGATTCAAGCTGATAGAAGAGCAACATTGACCGAAATAACCACTCATTACAACCGAGGTATGCAGCAAAGCATTTGTGAAGCCACAACACGCACAACCTTGAGGCGGATGGGCTACAACAGCAGAAGACCCCACCGGGTACCACTCATCTCCACTACAAATAGGAAAAAGAGTCTACAATTTGCACGAGCTCACAAAAATTGGACTGTTGAAGACTGGAAAAATGGTTTCTTGAACATGACAATGAGTTCACAGTACTAAAATGGCCCCCACAGTCACCAGATCTCAACCCAATAGAGCATCTTTGGGATGTGGTGGAACGGGAGCTTCGTGCCCTGGATGTGCATCCCTCAAATCTCCATCAACTGCAAGATGCTATCCTATCAATATGGGCCAACATTTCTAAAGAATGCTATCAGCACCTTGTTGAATCAATGCCACGTAGAATTACTGCAGTTCTGAAGGCAAAAGGGGGTCCAACACCGTATTAGTATGGTGTTCCTAATAATTCTTTAGGTGAGTGTAAGTTAACTGTCTAATGTAATACAACAAAGCACAGAGCACAGCAATGACACTGCTGCATCTTTCATAACTGCAATAAAATTTAGAAAATAGCTGCTGGGGAGGTTCTTATACACTGCGTGCAGAATTATTAGGCAAATGAGTATTTTGACCACATCATCCTCTTTATGCATGTTGTCTTACTCCAAGCTGTATAGGCTCGAAAGCCTACTACCAATTAAGCATATTAGGTGATGTGCATCTCTGTAATGAGAAGGGGTGTGGTCTAATGACATCAACACCCTATATTAGGTGTGCATAATTATTAGGCAACTTCCTTTCCTTTGGCAAAATGGGTCAAAAGAAGGACTTGACAGGCTCAGAAAAGTCAAAAATAGTGAGATATCTTGCAGAGGGATGCAGCACTCTTAAAATTGCAAAGCTTCTGAAGCGTGATCATCGAACAATCAAGCGTTTCACTCAAAATAGTCAACAGGGTCGCAAGAAGCGTGTGGAACAACCAAGGCGCAAAATAACTGCCCATGAACTGAGAAAAGTCAAGCGTGCAGCTGCCAAGATGCCACTTGCCACCAGTTTGGCCATATTTCAGAGCTGCAACATCACTGGAGTGCCCAAAAGCACAAGGTGTGCAATACTCAGAGACATGGCCAAGGTAAGAAAGGCTGAAAGACGACCACCACTGAACAAGACACACAAGCTGAAACGTCAAGACTGGGCCAAGAAATATCTCAAGACTGATTTTTCTAAGGTTTTATGGACTGATGAAATGAGAGTGAGTCTTGATGGGCCAGATGGATGGGCCCGTGGCTGGATTGGTAAAGGGCAGAGAGCTCCAGTCCGACTCAGACGCCAGCAAGGTGGAGGTGGAGTACTGGTTTGGGCTGGTATCATCAAAGATGAGCTTGTGGGGCCTTTTCGGGTTGAGGATGGAGTCAAGCTCAACTCCCAGTCCTACTGCCAGTTTCTGGAAGACACCTTCTTCAAGCAGTGGTACAGGAAGAAGTCTGCATCCTTCAAGAAAAACATGATTTTCATGCAGGACAATGCTCCATCACACACGTCCAAGTACTCCACAGCGTGGCTGGCAAGAAAGGGTATAAAAGAAGAAAATCTAATGACATGGCCTCCTTGTTCACCTGATCTGAACCCCATTGAGAACCTGTGGTCCATCATCAAATGTGAGATTTACAAGGAGGGAAAACAGTACACCTCTCTGAACAGTGTCTGGGAGGCTGTGGTTGCTGCTGCACGCAATGTTGATGGTGAACAGATCAAAACACTGACAGAATCCATGGATGGCAGGCTTTTGAGTGTCCTTGCAAAGAAAGGTGGCTATATTGGTCACTGATTCGTTTTTGTTTTGTTTTTGAATGTCAGAAATGTATATTTGTGAATGTTAAGATGTTATATTGGTTTCACTGGTAAAAATAAATAATTGAAATGGGTATATATTTGTTTTTTGTTAAGTTGCCTAATAATTATGCACAGTAATAATCACCTGCACACACAGATATCCCCCTAAAATAGCTAAAACTAAAAACAAACTAAAAACTACTCTCAAAAATATTCAGCTTTGATATTAATGAGTTTTTTGGGTTCATTGAGAACATGGTTGTTGTTCAATAATAAAATTAATCCTCAAAAATACAACTTGTCTAATAATTCTGCACTCCCTGTATAGTATGGGGTAGGCAACTTTTCTATTGGTTGCTAGGGATGTTGCTAAGCCGTGACAAAGCCTTCTCATTGGCCCACAAGCTAGAAGAAGGGAGGGATGATCACCTGATGTGTACTGTGATAAAAAAAAAATGAATGTTCGATTTTACAAATATATAGCGCTATATTCTAAATATTCACGAATTCTCGAAACGCCGATATTCGCTATTAAAATTCGCTATTCGAATATTCACGCTCAACACTAGTTCACACTTGTTGGTATACCGGCAGGACAATGTATGATACAGCATAACTAATATTTTAGGTGACTTTTAGGAATAGGTTTTCATTTGTGTACATGAGGCACAACAGTGTTTCTGACCATTGAAGGACTTGTGTCCTGCATTTTTAGCCATTGTCCCTTTCTGTAGGCATTATTTCTAAATAATCCTGAGGTCAGGATGAAAGGTAGACATCTAGCTGCTATGATGTCTCCCGTACACAGCCTGTTGTTCCTGAATTCATTTAAGGCCATTTGGCATAAGAAGAGGTATCATATTGAGTAGGTTCAGTATATATGTGCAGCCTGATCTCCCTGAATCCATTTGATGCCAGTTGGCTCAAGATGAGCTATGATACAAAGTAGGTTTACGTTCAAACAAGGTCACCTTGCTGTGGTGGATGGGCACAAATGCTTTTGATCAAAATATATTTGCGAAGTACCTCATATTTATCTATATAGTGACTATAGCATTAGTTTATATATTCTATGTTTGCAGAGTGTTGCTGCATTGTGCTAGATTTTGTATTTTCTGCCATGGTGACAAGCACCTACACATTCACTTCATTTTACAGTCTGTACTGACTTTGTCTTTTGTTTTTGTCCCATACACCTCATGCATAGAGGAAATCCTGCACTCCTTTGTCTCTGTAGCACAACACAGCATGAAGGATATTTATTATACAGCAGCACTTAGCAGTGTAGCTGTGAATCTAACACTGGGATGAGATAGAACATTTACTAGAACCAGCTTTAGCATCTTTGTGTGATCAGTTCAAAAGGCAGCAAGAGGATGAGAGACATCCGATAGGTGAAGAAAGAAACACTTGCACTATTGAGTGTGGCAATGTGAACTGTAAAATGCATGGGAAAGTCCCGGAAGGGGGGTATATCTCTACCAGGTTCCTCAACTGGCTGAGGTGGGTGAAATCCAAAATGACGCTGGCTTCAGTAAATATAGTTGCTGAAGCTATTTTCTTTATTTATTCAGGACTGGATTTTAATTTGATTTTAGATGGTAGGTTTTGGCAGTGGGACCTCCCAATCCACCCCCTCCAGTCCGGGGAAGGTTTTACCTAGCAGAAAAGGATCCTGTCACAACGTGGTGTGGGAAGGGAACTCCAATACCAAACACAAAAGGGAGGGAGAAGGTACCAGGCCTGCAAACTAGGAAAAGGGGAAAGGTCACCACCTAATAAATCCCAACCCGAGCCCTGACTGCTAACAGAATGAACAGACCCTGATGGTAGGACTGTTCATCCACAGGAACCTATGCTTGGCTCACCCTAAAAGGCCCTGAAGATAGTGATTGGGCCACAGACGACCTGGTCCTTCCCAGCTTAACCACCTCCGGACCGCCTAACGCAGGATCGCGTTCCGGAGGTGGCAGCGCTGCGCACAGTCACGCATATACGCGTCATCTCGCGAGACGCGAGATTTCCTGTGAACGCGCGCACACAGGCGCGCGCGCTCACAGGAACGGAAGGTAAGAGAGTTGATCTCCAGCCTGCCAGCGGCGATCGTTCGCTGGCAGGCTGGAGATGTGTTTTTTTTAACCCCTAACAGGTATATTAGACGCTGTTTTGATAACAGCGTCTAATATACCTGCTACCTGGTCCTCTGGTGGTCCCCTTTGTTTGGATCGACCACCAGAGGACACAGGTAGCTCAGTAAAGTAGCACCAAGCACCACTACACTACACTACACCCCCCCCCATCACTTATTAACCCCTTATTAGCCCCTGATCACCCCTAATCACCCCTGATCACCCCATATAGACTCCCTGATCACCCCCCTGTCATTGATTACCCCCCTGTCATTGATCAACCCCCTGTAAAGCTCCATTCAGACGTCCGCATGATTTTTACGGATCCACTGATAGATGGATCGGATCCGCAAAACGCATCCGGACGTCTGAATGAAGCCTTACAGGGGCATGATCAATGACTGTGGTGATCACCCCATATAGACTCCCTGATCACCCCCCTGTCATTGATTACCCCCCTGTCATTGATTACCCCCCGGTAAAGCTCCATTCAGATGTCCGCATGATTTTTACGGATGCACTGATACATGGATCGGATCCGCAAAACGCATCCGGTCGTCTGAATGAAGCCTTACAGGGGCATGATCAATGACTGTGGTGATCACCCCCCTGTCATTGATTACCCCCCTGTAAAGCTCCATTCAGATGTCCGCATGATTTTTACGGATGCACTGATAGATGGATCGGATCCGCAAAACGCATCCGGACGTCTGAATGAAGCCTTACAGGGGCATGATCAATGACTGTGGTGATCACCCCATATAGACTCCCTGATCACCCCCCTGTCATTGATTACCCCCCTGTCATTGATTACCCCCCTGTAAAGCTCCATTCAGATGTCCGCATGATTTTTACGGATGCACTGATAGATGGATCGGATCCGCAAAACGCATCCGGACGTCTGAATGAAGCCTTACAGGGGCATGATCAATGACTGTGGTGATCACCCCATATAGACTCCCTGATCACCCCCCTGTAAAGCTCCATTCAGATGTCCGCATGATTTTTACGGATGCACTGATACATGGATCGGATCCGCAAAACGCATCCGGTCGTCTGAATGAAGCCTTACAGGGGCATGATCAATGACTGTGGTGATCACCCCCCTGTCATTGATTACCCCCCTGTAAAGCTCCATTCAGATGTCCGCATGATTTTTACGGATGCACTGATAGATGGATCCGATCCGCAAAACGCATCCGGACGTCTGAATGAAGCCTTACAGGGGCATGATCAATGACTGTGGTGATCACCCCATATAGACTCCCTGATCACCCCCCTGTCATTGATTACCCCCCTGTAAAGCTCCATTCAGATGTCCGCATGATTTTTACGGATGCACTGATAGATGGATCGGATCCGCAAAACGCATCCGGACGTCTGAATGAAGCCTTACAGGGGCATGATCAATGACTGTGGTGATCACCCCATATAGACTCCCTGATCACCCCCCTGTCATTGATCACCCCCCTGTCATTGATTACCCCCCTGTAAAGCTCCATTCAGATGTCCGCATGATTTTTACGGATGCACTGATAGATGGATCGGATCCGCAAAACGCATCCGGACGTCTGAATGAAGCCTTACACGGGCGTGATCAATGACTGTGGTTATCACCCCATATAGACTCCCTGATCACCCCCCTGTCATTGATCACCCCCCTGTCATTGATCACCCCCCTGTCATTGATCAACCCCCCTGTCATTGATCACCCCCCTGTCATTGATCACCCCTCTGTAAGGCTCCATTCAGATATTTTTTTGGCCCAAGTTAGCAGAATTTTTTTTTTTTTTTCTTACAAAGTCTCATATTCCACTAACTTGTGTCAAAAAATAAAATCTCACATGAACTCACCATACCCCTCACGGAATCCAAATGCGTAAAATTTTTTAGACATTTATATTCCAGACTTCTTCTCACGCTTTAGGGCCCCTAGAATGCCAGGGCAGTATAAATACCCCACATGTGACCCCATTTCGGAAAGAAGACACCCCCAGGTATTCCGTGAGGGGCATATTGAGTCCATGAAAGATTGAAATTTTTGTCCCAAGTTAGCGGAACGGGAGACTTTGTGAGAAAAAAATTAAAAATATCAATTTCCGCTAACTTGTGCCAAAAAAAAAATAATTCTATGAACTCGCCATGCCCCTCATTGAATACCTTGGGGTGTCTTCTTTCCAAAATGGGGTCACATGTGGGGTATTTATACTGCCCTGGCATTCTAGGGGCCCCAAAGCGTGAGAAGAAGTCTGGTATCCAAATGTCTAAAAATGCCCTCCTAAAAGGAATTTGGGCACCTTTGCGCATCTAGGCTGCAAAAAAGTGTCACACATCTGGTATCGCCGTACTCAGGAGAAGGTGGGGAATGTGTTTTGGGGTGTCATTTTACATATACCCATGCTGGGTGAGAGAAATATCTTGGTCAAATGCCAACTTTGTATAAAAAAATGGGAAAAGTTGTCTTTTGCCAAGATATTTCTCTCACCCAGCATGGGTATATGTAAAATGACACCCCAAAACACATTCCCCAACTTCTCCTGAATACGGCGATACCACATGTGTGACACTTTTTTGCAGCCTAGGTGGGCAAAGGGGCCCATATTCCAAAGAGCACCTTTAGGATTTCACAGGTCATTTACCTACTTACCACACATTAGGGCCCCTGGAAAATGCCAGGGCAGTATAACTACCCCACAAGTGACCCCATTTTGGAAAGAAGACACCCCAAGGTATTCCGTGAGGGGCATGGCGAGTTCCTAGAATTTTTTATTTTTTGTCACAAGTTAGTGGAAAATGCTTATTTTTTTTTTTTTTTTTTTTTTCATACAAAGTCTCATATTCCACTAACTTGTGACAAAAAATAAAAACTTCCATGAACTCACTTTGCCCATCAGCGAATACCTTGGGGTCTCTTCTTTCCAAAATGGGGTCACTTGTGGGGTAGTTATACTGCCCTGGCATTCTAGGGGCCCAAATGTGTGGTAAGGAGTTTGAAATCAAATTCTGTAAAAAATGACCTGTGAAATCCGAAAGGTGCTCTTTTGAATATGGGCCCCTTTGCCCACCTCGGCTGCAAAAAAGTGTCACACATCTGGTATCTCCGTAATCGGGAGAAGTTGGGGAATGTGTTTTGGGGTGTCATTTTACATATACCCATGCTGGGTGAGAGAAATATCTTGGCAAAAGACAACTTTTCCCATTTTTTTATACAAAGTTGGCATTTGACCAAGATATTTATCTCACCCAGCATGGGTATATGTAAAAAGACACCCCAAAACACATTCCTCAACTTCTCCTGAATACAGAGATACCAGATGTGTGACACTTTTTTGCAGCCTAGGTGGGCAAAGGGGCCCACATTCCAAAGAGCACCTTTCGGATTTCACAGGTCATTTACCTACTTACCACACATTTGGGCCCCTAGAATGCCAGGGCAGTATAACTACCCCACAAGTGACCCCATTTTGGAAAGAAGAGACCCCAAGGTATTCGCTGATGGGCATAGTGAGTTCATGGAAGTTTTTATTTTTTGTCACAAGTTTGTGGAATATGAGACTTTGTATGAAAAAAAAAAAAAAAAAAATCATCATTTTCCACTAACTTGTGACAAAAAATAAAAAATTCTAGGAACTCGCCATGCCCCTCACGGAATACCTTGGGGTGTCTTCTTTCCAAAATGGGGTCACTTGTGGGGTAGTTATACTGCCCTGGTATTCTAGGGGCCCAAATGTGTGGTAAGGAGTTTGAAATCAAATTCAGGAAAAAATGAGGAGTGAAATCCGAAAGGTGCTTTTTGGAATATGGGCCCCTTTGCCCACCTAGGCTGCAAAAAAGTGTCACACATCTGGTATCCCCGTACTCAGGAGAAGTTGAGGAATGTGTTTTGGGGTGTCTTTTTACATATACCCATGCTGGGTGAGATAAATATCTTGGTCAAATGACAACTTTGTATAAAAAAATGGGAAAAGTTGTCTTTTGCCAAGATATTTCTCTCACCCAGCATGGGTATATATAAAATGACACCCCAAAACACATTCCCCACCTTCTCCTGAGTACGGAGATACCAGATGTGTGACACTTTTTTGCAGCCTAGGTGGGCAAAGGGGCCCATATTCCAAAGAGCACCTTTCGGATTTCACAGGTCATTTTTTACAGAATTTGATTTCAAACTCCTTACCACACATTTGGGCCCCTAGAATGCCAGGGCAGTATAACTACCCCACAAGTGACCCCATTTTGGAAAGAAGAGACCCCAAGGTATTCGCTGATGGGCATAGTGAGTTCATAGAAGTTTTTATTTTTTGTCACAAGTTAGTGGAATATGAGACTTTGTAAGGAAAAAAAAAAAAATAAAAAATCATCATTTTCCGCTAACTTGTGACAAAAAATAAAAAGTTCTATGAACTCACTATGCCCATCAGCGAATACCTTAGGGTGTGTACTTTCAGAAATGGGGTCATTTGTGGGGTGTTTGTACTGTCTGGGCATTGTAGAACCTCAGGAAACATGACAGGTGCTCAGAAAGTCAGAGCTGCTTCAAAAAGCGGAAATTCACATTTTTGTACCATAGTTTGTAAACGCTATAACTTTTACCCAAACCATTTTTTTTTTACCCAAACATTTTTTTTTTATCAAAGACATGTAGAACTATAAATTTAGAGCAAAATTTCTATATGGATGTCGTTTTTTTTTGCAAAATTTTACAACTGAAAGTGAAAAATGTCATTTTTTTGCAAAAAAATCGTTAAATTTCGATTAATAACAAAAAAAGTTAAAATGTCAGCAGCAATGAAATACCACCAAATGAAAGCTCTATTAGTGAGAAGAAAAGGAGGTAAAATTCATTTGGGTGGTAAGTTGCATGACCGAGCAATAAACGGTGAAAGTAGTGTAGGTCAGAAGTGTAAAAAGTGGCCTGGTCTTTCAGGGTGTTTAAGCACTGGGGGCTGAGGTGGTTAAGGAACAAGTGTCTGCCTCAGGTCTGGTACTGAGAGACAGGGAAATAAACACAATACAAAAAGGAAATACACTTATAGGTGTTGTCCGGGCTCTTACTATTGATGACCTATCCTCAGGACAGGTCATCAATATCAGATTGACAGGGGTCCGACACCCGGCACCCCCGACGATTGGCTGTATGAAGAGACAGCCAGCGCAGTGTGCATGTGCCGTCTCTCTTCCTGTCCGCTGCTGCTGTCTATGATCTTTGCCATGTCTATGCCTATGAGGATAGGTCAACAATAGTAAAAGCCGAGACAACCCCTTTAACTCCAGGTAAATGGAAAGCACGAACTCAGCCGAGATCCAGACAGCAAACGATCCACAACCAGAATGAGCTATCAACCGCAAGGAGTGATGGGTAAAGCCAGACTAAGAAGGGAGTAGTAATGGTCACATGATCTACACTTGAAAAGGAGGTGTGGACATCCCAGCAACACATAGACAAAGTGAAACCAAAAGAAGCTGTCAGATCACTGACATGCAGCCAGTCTTTCAGATCTTCTACCACCTGTCACAGGTGTGACAGATCCCCAGGTGAGGCCTGCTCTAATCAGGCTGGGATAAAGCACCTCCCAGTCTGAGAGAGAGAGAGAAGACTTTTGAACAGAGTGCTGCTGAGGATCTGTGAGTGTGGTCTCAGCCGGGCTAGGCTGAGGGGCCACGAGGCTGGGAGATAACCTGGAATTTGGGGGACTTGTATTTGCTACAGCCTGGAGGCTGCTGGACTATTGGGCTGAGAAATCCGCACCTGAAACAGTGTGTGAACTGTGAGGTATAGGTGAGTCAGAGAGACACATCATATTTGTTTAGCTAGTGCCTAGACGGGCAGGTGTTTATTTTGCTTTGTTTGTGCTGGTGTTTGAAGACTGCCAAATAAATGCACCGTTTGGACCTTAAACCTGGTGTCCGTGAAGACGTCTGTGAGTACGACCCCCTGAAAGAGAGTGATCCCTGATAGAGTTGAGCGAACACCTGGATGTTCGGGTTCGAGAAGTTCAGCCGAACTTCCCGAAAATGTTCGGGTTCGGGATCCGAACTCGACCCGAACTTCGCCCCGAACCCGAACCCCATTGAAGTCAATGGGGACCCGAACTTTTGGGCACTAAAAAGGCTGTAAAATAGCCCAGGAAAGGGCTAGAGGGCTGCAAAAGGCAGCAAAATGTAGGTAAATCCCCTGCAAACAAATGTGGATAGGGAAATGAATTAAAAAAAAATAATAATGGACAGGTCCTGTGGGATCCATGCCTGGTTAATTTTTATGAACGTCAGCTTGTCCACATTGGCTGTAGACAGGCGGCTGCATTTGTCTGTAATGACGCCCCCTGCCATGCTGAATACACGTTCAGACAAAACGCTGGCCGCCGGGCAGGCCAGCACCTCCAAGGCATAAAAGGCTAGCTCTGGCCACGTGGACAATTTGGAGACCCAGAAGTTGAATGGGGCCGAACCATCAGTCAGTACGTGGAGGGGTGTGCACACGTACTGTTCCAACATGTTAGTGAAATGTTGCCTCCTGCTAACACGTTCCGTATCAGGTGGTGGTGCAGTTAGCTGTGGCGTGGTGACAAAACTTTTCCACATCTCTGCCATGCTAACCCTGCCCTCAGAGGAGCTGGTCGTGACACAGCTGCGTTGGCGACCTCTTGCTCCTCCTCTGCCTTCGCCTTGGGCTTCCACTTGTTCCCCTGTGACATATTGGAATGCTCTCAGTAGCGCGTCTACCAACGTGCGCTTGTACTCGCGCATCTTCCTATCACGCTCCAGTGCAGGAAGTAAGGTGGGCACATTGTCTTTGTACCGGGGATCCAACAGGGTGGCAACCCAGTAGTCCGTACACGTTAAAATGTGGGCAACTCTGCTGTCGTTGCGCAGGCACTGCAGCATGTAGTCGCTCATGTGTGCCAGGCTGCCCAGAGGTAAGGACAAGCTGTCCTCTGTGGGAGGCGTATCGTCATCGTCCTGCGTTTCCCCCCAGCCACGCACCAGTGATGGGCCCGAGCTGCGTTGGATGCCACCCCGCTGTGAACAAGCTTCATCCTCATCCTCCTCCACCTCCTCCTCATCCTCGTCCTCCTTGTCCTCCAGTAGTGGGCCCTGTCTGGCCACATTTGTACCTGGCCTCTGCTGTTGCAAAAAACCTCCCTCTGAGTCACTTCTAAGAGACTGGCCTAAAAGTGCTAAAAATAACCCCTCTTCCTCCTCTTCCATCATCGCCCTAAGTGTTTTCTCAAGGAGACATAGAAGTGGTATTGTAACGCTGATAACGGCGTCATCGCCACTGGCCATGTTGGTGGAGTACTCAAAACAGCGCAGCAGGGCACACAGGTCTCACATGGAGGCCCAATCATTGGTGGTGAAGTGGTGCTGTTCCGCAGTGACCCGTGCGTGCTGCAGCTGAAACTCCACTATGTCCTGCTGCTGCTCGCACAGTCTGTCCAGCATGTGCAAGGTGGAGTTCCACCTGGTGGGGAAAGCGCATATGAGGCGGTGAGCGGGAAGGCCGAAGTTACGCTGTAGCGCAGACAGGTGAGCAGCGGCAGGATGTGAACGCCGGAAGCGTGCACAGACAGCCCGCACTTTATGCAGCAGCTCTGACATGTCGGGGTAGTTGTGAATGAACTTCTGCACCACCAAATTCAGCACATGCGCCAGGCAAGGGATGTGCGTCAAACCGGCTAGTCCCAGAGCTGCGACGAGATTTCGCCCATTATCGCACACCACCAGGCCGGGCTTGAGGCTCACTGGCAGAAACCACTCGTCGGTCTGTTGTTCAATACCCCGCCACAACTCCTGCGCGGTGTGGGGCCTGCCCCTCAAACATATGAGTTTCAGAATGGCCTGCTGGCGTTTACCCCGGGCTGTGATGAAGTTGGTGGTGAATGTGTGTGGCTGACTGGATGAGCAGGTGGAAGAAGAGGAGGAGGAAGCCGAGTAGGAGGAGGAGGCTACAGGAGGCAAAGAATGTTGCCCTGTGATCCTTGGCGGCGGAAGGACATGCGCCAAAGAGCTTTCCGCCTGGGGCCCAGCCACCACTACATTTACCCAGTGTGCAGTTAGGGCAGTGCTTCTCAAATAGTGGGGCGCGCCCCCCAGGGGGGGCGCCAGGCTCCGTAAAGGGGGGCTCGTTCAGGGCCGGCCTTTGGGGTGTGCGGGCTGTGTGGCCGCACAGGGCGCCATAGCAACAGGGGCGCCGGGCGGCCGACAGCTTACAGTGTAATATGCGGCAGGGAGATGAGCGCTTCCATTGTGGAAGCGCTCATCTCCCGTCTGATCAGAGGCCGGCGCAGGCACTGGACGCGATGTACGGAGCAGGGGCCGGGGGAGGGACTGGGAGGAGGAGCTGGGGGCCGGCAATAGCGGTGGGGCGGTGCGGTCACTGTACTATAGCCCCGCCCCACCGCTCCCTCCGGTATACTAATATAAAATGTATTATTGAATTAAAAGTTATTAAACATGCCCCCCTCACTCCTAATAGTACCGTATATCCGAATTTCTTCTGTATAATGCCGGCAGGCAGGCTGGGCGGCCGGCGCGTCCCTCAGTGATATCACGTGCCTGCGCCGCCTGCTTTATGAATGAGGCATTATACAGAAGAAATTCGGATATACGGTACTATTAGGAGTGAGGGGGACATGTTTAATAACTTTAAACGGCGGCGGCGGGCACATGGAATCTGTGGATGGTACAGTTAAGGGGTGGGGGTCTGTGGGTGGCACTGTTATGGGCTGGGGGGGCACTGTGGATGGCACTGTTATGGGGTGGGGGGTCTGTGGATGGCACATATATAACAGTGCCAGCCACAGATCCCCCTGTAACAGTGCCAGCCACAGATCCCCCCCATAAGTGTCCGTCATCCACAGATCCCACCATAAGTGTCCGTCATCCACAGATCCCCCCATAAGTGTCCGTCATCCACAGATCCCCCCATAAGTGTCCGTCATCCACAGATCCCCCCATAAGTGTGTGTCCGATCCACATTTCTTTCTTTTTTTATTCTTATACGTTAATAAGGATACAGTGTTATGCAGAGGTGTACTTATAACAATTTTATAGACAAATGATACTATTTACAGTCGCGCAGGGGGCGCGAAATGTTTTCTTCTTCCTAGGGGGGGCATGACAGAAAATAATTGAAAAGCACTGAGTTAGGGAGATATAGCGTCCCTGGCCGTGCCTACTGGTCCACGTATCTGTGGTTAGGTGGACCTTGCCACAGATGGTGTTGGGCAGTGCACACTTGATTTTATCGGATACTTGGTTGTGCAGGGAAGGCACGGCTCTCTTGGAGAAGTAGTGGTGGCTGGGAACAACATACTGTGGGACAGCAAGCGACATGAGCTGTTTGAAGCGGTCTGTGTCCACCAGCCTAAATGACAGCATTTCATAGGCCAGTAGTTTAGAAATGCTGGCATTTAGGGCCAGGGATCGAGGGTGGCTAGGTGGGAATTTACACTTTCTCTCAAATGTTTGTGAGATGGAGAGCTGAACGCTGCCGTGTGACATGGTTGAGATGCTTGATGACGGAGGTGGTGGTGTTGGTGGTACATCCTCTGTTTGCTGGGCGGCAGGTGCCAACGTTCCTCCAGAGGCGGAGGAAGAGGCCGAGGCAGCAGCAGCAGAAGAGGTAGCAGGGGGAGCCTGAGTGAGTTCCTTGTTTTTAAGGTGTTTACTCCATTGCAGTTCATGCTTTGCATGCAGATGCCTGGTCATGCAGGTTGTGCTAAGGTTCAGAACATTAATGCCTCGCTTCAGGCTCTGATGGCACAGCGTGCAAACCACTCGGATCTTGTCGTCAGCACATTGTTTGAAGAACTGCCATGCCAGGGAACTCTTTAAAGCTGCCTTTGGGGTGCTCGGTCCCAGGTGGCGGTGGCCAGTAGCAGGCGAACTCTCTTGGCGGCGGGTGTTCTGCTTTTGCACACTGCTCCCTCTTTTGCTACGCTGTTGGCTCGGTCTCACCACTGCCTCTTCCTCTGAACTCTGAAAGTCAGTGGCACGACCTTCATTCCATGTGGGGTCTAGGACCTCATCGTCCCCTGCATCGTCTTCCACCCAGTCTTCCTCCCTGACCTCCTGTTCAGTCTGCACACTGCAGAAAGACGCAGCAGTTTGCACCTGTGATTCATCATCATCATAGACGTGCTGAGGTGGTATTCCCATGTCCTCATCATCATGAAACATAAGTGGTTGCGCGTCAGTGCATTCTTGGTCTTCCACCGCTGGGGAAGGGCTAGGTGGATGCCCTTGGGAAACCCTGCCAGCACAGTCTTCAAACAGCATAAGAGACTTGCCTGAGTTTCCCTGATATGCATGGGGGTGATGTGACAGACTGATGGGCTTGGTTTTCAGGCGCCATCTGTGTGCAATCTGCAGAAGACTGGGTGGGAGATAATGTGAACGTGCTGGATCCACTGTCGGGCCACCCAATTGACTAATGCCTGTACCTGCTCAGGCCTTACCATCCTTAGAACGGCATTGGGCCCCACCAAATATTGCTGTAAATTCTGGCGGCTACTGGGACCTGAGGTAGTTGGTTCACTAGGACGTGTGGCTGTGGCAGAACGGCCACGTCCTCTCCCAGCGCCAGAGGGTCCACTAACACCACCATGACCATGTCTGCGTCCGCGTCCCTTACTAGATGTTTTCCTCATTGTTACCGTTCACCACAATAAGAAAAAAATTATTTGGCCCAATGTATTGAATTCAAATTCAGGCCTTTTTTTACAGGCACCTAACACTATCTGGCTATCTATTTATATACCGTATTACACTAATACAGGCACAGCAGTAACCACAGATTTAGCTGAATATCAATTGTAGGCCTAGTATTTAGGCCCTGGATGAAAGGTTTCCTTTTACGGACAGAATTATACTTGGAGATGCACGGTAGCGTGTGAAGTTATTGAGGATGACCCTATCAGCACTTGAATTTGCAGCTTGAATGTAATATACCCTTTTACGGACAGAAATACACTATGTGAGATGCACAATAGTGCGTGCAAATTTAAAGGCTTATGCTTTCAGCAATTGTAATTTAACAGTTTGTGTAATATACCCTTTTACGGAAAAAAATACAATTGGAGATGCACGCTGAGTGTAATATACCCTTTTACGGAGAGATTTAAACTTGGCCTGCAACAGCAGAAACCACTGATTTAGGGTATTGCTATTTTGGGAATTGAATTTCAACCCAGCACAAAAACTATGCTTTGACAGACACTAAAAAACTTGTCCAGCCACAGCTGGAACACCAGATTTAGGGTATTGCTATTTTGGCAATTGTATTTCACCCCAGAAAAAAAATATACAGGGTGGGCCATTTATATGGATACACCTTAATAAAATGGGAATGGTTGGTGATATTAACTTCCTGTTTGTGGCATATTAGTATATGTGAGGGGGGAAACTTTTCAAGATGGGTGGTGACCATGGTGGCCATTTTGAAGTCGGCCATTTTGAATCCAACTTTTGTTTTTTCAATAGGAAGAGGGTCATGTGACACATCAAACTTATTGGGAATTTCACAAGAAAAACAATGGTGTGCTTGGTTTTAACATAACTTTATTCTTTCATGAGTTATTTACAAGTTTCTGACCACTTATAAAATGTGTTCAATGTGCTGCCCATTGTGTTGGATTGTCAATGCAACCCTCTTCTCCCACTCTTCACACACTGATAGCAACACCGCAGGAAAAATACTAGCACAGGCTTCCAGTATCCGTAGTTTCAGGTGATGCATATCTCGTTTCTTCACAGCATAGACAATTGCCTTCAGATGACCCCAAAGATAAAAGTCTAAGGGGGTCAGATCGGGAGACCTTGGGGGCCATTAAACTGGCCCACGACGACCAATCCACTTTCCAGGAAACTGTTCATCTAGGAATGCTCGGACCTGACACCCATAATGTGGTGGTGCACCATCTTGCTGGAAAAACTCAGGGAACGTGCCAGCTTCAGTGCATAAAGAGGGAAACACATCATCATGTAGCAATTTTGCATATCCAGTGGCCTTGAGGTTTCCATTGATGAAGACTGGCCCCACTATCTTTGTACCCCATATACCACACCATACCATCAATTTTTTTGTTCCAACAGTCTTGGAGGGATCTATCCAATGTGGGTTAGTTTCAGACCAATAGCGGTGGTTTTGTTTGTTAACTTCACCATTTACATAAAAGTTTGCCTCATCACTGAACAAAATCGTCTGCGTAAACTGAGGGTCCTGTTCCAATTTTTGTTTTGTCCATTCTGCAAATTTAGTGCGTTGATCTGGGTCAGCCTCGTTGAGATGCTGCAGTAGCTGGAGTTTGTAAGGGTGCCATTTGTGAGTAGCTAATATCCGCCAAAGGGATATTTGACTAATGCCACTCTCCAGTGACATGCGGTGAGTGCTACGCTGTGGGCTCTTGCTGAATGAAGCTAGGACAGCCACTGATGTTTCTTCATTAGAGACAGATTTCATGCGTCCACATTTTGGCAAATCCAACACTGAACCAGTTTCACGAAACTTAGCAAGCAGTTTGCTAACTGTAGCATGGGAGATGGGTGGTCTCGTAGGGTGTCTTGCATTGAAATCTGCTGCAATGACCCGGTTACTGCGTTCACCAGACATCAACACAATTTCTATCCGCTCCTCACGTGTTAACCTCGGCAACATGTCAATGGCTGCAAACAAAGAGAAACTTGTAAATAACTCATGAAAGAATAAAGTTACGTTAAAACCAAGCACACCATTGTTTTTCGTGTGAAATTCCCAATAAGTTTGATGTATGACCCTCTTCCTATTGAAAAAACAAAAGTTGGATTCAAAATGGCTGACTTTCTAAATGGCCGCCATGGTCACCACCCATCTTGAAAAGTTTCCCCCCTCACGTATACTAATGTGCCACAAACAGGAAGTTAATATCACCAACCATTCCCATTTTATTAAGGTGTATCCATATAAATGGCCCACCCTGTATAATTTGCCAGACAGCAGACAGTATTACACTTGGCTAGCCACAGCTGGAACACCAGATTTAGGGGATTGCTATTTTTGCAAGTGATTTTCACCCCTCAATAAAATATAGAAAATTCTATCCTGAGTTTCAAAGGGTGACAATAAGCACAGCCAAGCCCCTGATGTAGGATATAGCAAAAAAAAAACAACACACTATTGATGGTTAAATGGACTTGCTGACAGCTTGTGCTGGCGCACCACAAGACACAAAATGGCTGCCGATCACCCCAGAAAAAAGTGACAGAAAAACGCTCTGGGCAGCCTAAAAACAGTGAGCAATTAACTAACAGAAGTTGAATGATTCACAGCTGTAGATCGATCACTTCATTAAGTGTTTTTGCTGAGTAAATCCCTGCCTAATCTCGCCCTAAGAGCAGCTGCTGTATCCTATCCCTACACTGATCAGAGCAGAGTGACGTGCGGCGCAACGTGACTCCAGCTTAAATAGAGGCTGGGTCACATGTTGCACTGGCCAATCACAGCCATGCCAATAGTAGGCATGGCTGTGATGGCCTCTTGGGGCAAGTAGTATGATGCTTGTTGATTGGCTGCTTTGCAGCCTTTCAAAAAGCGCCAAGAAAGTTTTTTTTTGCCTTCCTCTGGATCAACTTGCAGGATAACAGGCCGAACTGGATGGACAAATGTCTTTTTTCGGCCTTATGTACTATGTTACTATGTTACTAAAGCGCCGAACACCGAACCCGAACTTTTACGTAAATGTTCGGGTTCGAGTCCGTGTCACGAATACCCCAAAATTCGGTACGAACCCGAACTATACAGTTCGGGTTCGCTCATCCCTAATCCCTGACATGAGTTATGAAAAAATGAAGGCTGGATACTCAAAGTTGAAAGGGAGATAGCAGTATGATACACTGCGTATGGAAAACAATACAGCCTGTTTGATAACATGAAAGCATTAAATGGAATAAAAAAGTTAATATACTACACATGAACTTTAAGTTTTCTGTGCACAAGGTTATTTTTTTCTTATGTGCAAAGGAGACAACCATAAAGAAAAGAAAATACCTACAGGCACCACTAGTGGTACCTCAGGATCTTATTGAACATTGCTTTATTAGTCTTGTAATACAGTTGCAAGAAAAAGTATGTGAACCCTTTGGAATTATATGGATTTCTGCACAAATTGGTCATAAAATGTGATCTGATCTTCATCTAAGTCACAACACTAGACAATCACAGTCTGCTTAAACTAATAACACACAAAGAATTAAATGTTACCATGTTTTTATTGAACACACCATGTAAACATTCACAGTGCAGGTGGAAAAAGTATGTTAACCCCTAGACTAATGACATCTCCAAGAGCTAATTGGAGTGTGGTGTCAGCCAACTGGAGTCCAATAAGTGAGATGAGATTGGAGGTGTTGGTTACAGCTGCCCTGCCCTATAAAAAACACACGCAAGTTCTGGGTCTGCTTTTCACAAGAAGGTTTGCCTGATGTGAATGATGCCTCGCACAAAAGAGCTCTCAGAAGACCTACGATTAAGAATTGTTGACTTGCATAAAGCTGGAAAGGGTTATAAAAGTATCTCCAAAAACCTTGCTGTTCATCAGTCCACGGTAAGACAAATTGTCTATAAATGGAGAAAGTTCAGCACTGCTGCTACTCTCCCTATGAGTGGCCGTCCTGTAAAGATGACTGCAAGAGCACAGCGCAGACTGCTCAATGAGGTGAAGAAGAATCCTAGAGTGTCAGCTAAAGGCTTAGGCTACTTTCACACTAGCGTTCGGAGCGGATCCGTCTGATGTTTCATCAGACGGATCCGCTCCGATAATGCAGACGTTCGCATCCGTTCAGAACGGATCCGTCTGCATTAAAACTTAGAAAATTTTCTAAGTATGAAAGTAGCCTGAGCGGATCCGTTCAGACTTTACATTGAAAGTCAATGGGGAACGGATTCGCTTGAAGATTGAGCCATATGGTGTCCTCTTCAAGCGGATCCGTCCCCATTGACTTACATTGTAAGTCTGGACGGATCCGCTCGCCTCCGCACGGCCAGGCGGACACCCGAACGCTGCAAGCGGAGCGGAGGCTGAACGCCGCCAGACGGATGCATTCTCAGTGGATCCGCCTCCACTGAGAATGCATTAGGGCCAGACGGATGCGTTCGGGGCCGCTCGTGAGCCCCTTCAAACGGAGCGCACGAGCGGACACCCGAACGCTAGTGTGAAAGTAGCCTTACAAAAGTCTCTGGCATATGCTAACATCCCTGTTAGCGAATCTACGATATGTAAAACACTAAACAAGAATGGATTTCATGGGAGGATACCACAGAGGAAGCCACTGCTGTCCAAAAAAAACATTGCTGCACGTTTACAGTTTGCACAAGAGCACCTGGATGTTCCACAGCAGTACTGGCAAAATATTCTGTGGACAGGTGAAACCAAAGTTGAGTTGTTTGGAAGAAACACACAACACTATGTGTGGAGAAAAAGAGGCACAGCACAACAACATCAAAACCTCATCCCAACTGTGAAGTATGGTGGTGGGGGCATCATGGTTTGGGGCTGCTTTGCTGCGTCGGGGCCTGGACGGATTGCTATCATCGAATAAAAAATGAATTCCCAAGTTTATCAAGACATTTTGCAGGAGAACTAAAGGCCATCTGTCCACCAGCTGAAGCTCAACAGAAGATAGGTGTTGCAACAGGACAACGAGCCAAAGCACAGACTTAAATCAACAACAGAATGGCTTAAACAGAAGTAAATACTCCTTCTGGAGTGGCCCAGTCAGTGTCCTGACCTCAACCTGATTGAGATGCTGTGGCATGACCTCAAGAAAGCGATTCACACCAGACATCCCAAGAATATTGCTCAACTAAAACAGTTCTGTAAAGAGGAATGGTCAAGAAACACTCCTGACCGTTGTGCACATTTGATCTGCAACTACAGGAAACGTTTGGTTGAAGTTATTGCTGTCAAAGGAGGTTCAACCAGTTATTAAATCCAAGGGTTCACATACTTTTTCCACCTGCACTGTGAATGTTTACATGGTGTGTTCAATAAAAACATGGTAACATTTAATTCTTTGTGTGTTATTAGTTTAAGCAGACTGTGATTGTCTATTGTTGTGACTTAGATGAAGATCAGATCACATTTTCTGACCAATTTGTGCAGAATTCCATATCATTCCAAGGGGTTCACATACTTTTTCTTGCAACTGTATATAGTTAGTATGCCATAAACTTTTATGCTCCCTCTACTGCTTGTGCAGGTAATCAGAACTTTACAATTGAATATAATGTTTACACACAGCATATGGAGCTTTGTATCAGAAAAATAAAGCTTCGACCACTATAAATATATTTTAACATTAGCACAGATTCTGCATATTAAAGGGGTTGTCTCACTTCAGCAAACATAAAGGCACTTACTAGTGTATTGTGATTGTCCATATTGCTTCCATTGCTTGCTTGATTTATTTTTCCATCGCATTATACACTGCTCATTTCCAGGGGTTACGACAACCTGTGCTTGCACACTATAGGAAAAATCACCAGCCTCTCTAGTGGCCTGGACCGCGGGAGCGTGCATAGGCACACATGCGCAGCAGCTCACATCCCGGCCACATAGTAACCGAGCAGTGTACAATATGATGGAAAAATGAATCAAGCCAGCAAAGAAGGCGATATGGACAATCACAATAAATTAGTAAGTGCCTTGTATTAACTTTGTCTACATGATAAATGCCATTTTCTGAAGTGAGACAACCCCTTTAACTTTTAGGATCATTAAACGTTGGTCTAAATTTACAAAGAGTAAGGACTCAAGCACACGACTGTATCCGTCTTGTGGTCCGCAACTCACAGATCTGCAAAACATGGATACCAACAGTGTGCTTCCCACATTTTCTCTTTTGGCAGGTCCCACACTATGTTACAAATGCCTATTCTTGTCCACAAAATGGACAAGAATAGGACATGATCCATTGGAATTAATGGGTCCACATCCGATCCTCAAAAAATACAGTTGTGTGCATGGGGCCTCAGACATGGTAGATGTTGTCTTTCTCTCTTTCAATTTTTTTAAGAAAGAAATTTAGTTGCATTTTGGTGCAAAAAAAAAATCATTTTTTGGACAATTCACCCCCCACTTGGGACAAACCACTAAAATGGCACCAACATTTTAGATCAAATTGAGGCATAAAGGGAATAGTGAATCTTGGCCATTGTTTTGTACTTGTTGCAGTTTTTTCATAACCCAGTAGAAACTCATGGAAAAAAAGGGAAAATGTATAAAAATCCATGTAGATGGCTGTGCTAGGGATCTAGGGTCGGAACCCAGGACCCAAGGACCCAAGAGCTGCAACCGAAACCACTGCTTCCCTGGGGGAGATCTTAGCGGCAGGTATATATTCATTCTTGGACTAGTTTCAATAGTAAGTGAGTATATGGATAAAATACACTGACATGGGAAGAAAATGCAATATTCACCAGTGCTACAAGCGATATACACTAGATGTAATAATACCCTGTATATGTCATCTACTAGTGACATTTTCTTGAAATAGTTCTGTAGTTTTGAGGTTCACTTAATGTAATACAAATGTCACTGTGGGAAGAAGAGGTTAAATTAAGCAGCAGAAAGAAGATAATTTGGGGCATTCCCTGCTGTCTGATAAATGTCATCTATCAAAGGGAAACTGTGAGACTTGACATAAAATGCTTTGCGGCTCAATTATTTCACAGGACTGCCTGTATCAGCGACCCCAAGTCTGAAGCTTGTAATTAAATGGCAGGGGGCACGGGCACATGTGGATCATACATTCACACACACGGGGGTCACATTTACACCAGAAGACTCAGGTCTCAGAGAAAGAATAATCAGTGCAAGTAACCATCTGACATGTCTTCCTGTTTTCTGTATGTCTAAATTTTGAAAATTGCATTGATTCTAATGGGAAGCAATTTGTTAGTGAAAGACACACGGTGCCGTAAGTGATATGTTAACCAGTTAGATTAATGAACACATACATAGGAGCACTTCAGACTTTCTCCTACTGAGGACTGGGAAATTTTAGAACGCTCTAGGTAACTTGGTGCAATGTATTTATTTCCTGTATACATCAATAATGCCAATATATGCCACATATTACACACTAGAACTTGACCCTGGTGGGGCTCTCAATGTGATTTCACACACACACACACACACACACACACACACACACACACACACACACACACACACAGGTACTTTATACACAGGGTCAGCTCCAAGTTTATGTTGGACCTTTGGGAGACAAAGTTCTGGTAGTCCTCTGTCTACCAGGCCTGATATTTGTAGATGTTTGAAGATGTTTACCTACAGTGGCATGCAAACGTTTGGGCACCCCTGGTCAAAAATCACTGTTACTGTAAACAGTTAAGCAAGTTGAAGATTAAATGATCTTTATAAGGCATAAAGTTAAAGATGACACATTCCGTTTGTATTTTAAGCAAAAACTATTTTTTTACATTTTCAAAATAATAAAAAAGCAAAAGTACCCAAAGCAAAACTTTGGGCATCCTGTATGGTTAGTACCCAGTAGCACCCACTTTGGCAAGTATCACAGCTTGTAGCCGCTTTTTGTAGCCAGCCAATTATTTGAGGGATTTTCTTCAATTTTTCCATGCAAAAGTCCTCCAGTTCTGTGGGATTTCTGGGCTGTCTTGCATGCACTGCTCCTTTAAAAGGTCTATCCACAGATTTTCAATGATGTTCAGATCAGGGGACTGAGAGGGCCATGGTAAAACCTTCAGCTTGTGCCCTTTGAGGTAGTCTATTGTGGATTTTAAAGTGTCTTTAGGATCATTATCCACTTATAGAAGCCATCCTTGTTTCAACTTCAGCTTTTTTATGGTTGATGTTATGTTTGCTTCCAAAATTTGCTGGAATTTCATTAAATCCATTTTCCTTCTACCTATGGAATGTCTCCCATGCCATAGGCTGCTACACAACCCCACAGCATGATTGATCCACCCTCATGCTTACAGGTTTGAGAGGTGTTCTTTTCATGAAATTCTGTGTCCTTTTTATTCCAAACATGCCTTTGCTCATTGTGGCCAAAGAGTTCTATGTTAATCCTATTTGTCCACAGGACTTGTTTCCAAAATGCATCAGGTTTGTTTAGATGTTCTTTTACAAACTTCTGATGCTGAATTTTGTGGTGAAGCAGGAGAGGTCAAATCTTCCTTGAAAGTCTTTTCAGTCAAGCGGGGGTTCTGATTTGCCTTGGTTTTCCAGACCTTCTCTTGGCCTCTACTGTTCCTGTTAACTGCCATTTCTTAATTACATTTCAAACTGAAGAAATGGTAACCTGAAAACGCTTTGCTATCTTCTTATAGCAGTCCTCTGCTTTGTGAACCTCAACCAGTTTCATTTTCAGAGTGTTAGGCAGCTTCTTTGAGGAATTCATGGCTGCTGCTTTCTGGGACATAGTAAGAGTCTGGGTATTTATAAAGCTTTGACATTTTATCAATTCTAACAATGATTGTGAACAAGCCTTAAAGAGGTTTTCCGAGACTTAAATACTGATGACCTATCCTCTGAATTGGTCATCAGTAGTGTTGATCGAATCGAAGTCCACGAAGATCTCATACAAAATCCCATGCACAGTGACGTATGGTCACCATGCCAGCTGACGTGAGGACGTTGAGAGTTTAGTAACCCAACAACAAGTCGCTAACTGAATAAGCTGTAGCAACTATACTTTGACACCAATACGTATAAACACTCAATATTTCAAAGATGGGGAATTAGATAATTAAAACTTTAACTTTTACTATATCAGTTAAAATAAACTAGTACAACACTACAAATCAGCAAAAAAAAAAATCCACTTCGGTACTAAGGTGGATATCACTACTAGAATTAGTTAAATGCCATCAATATATAAGGACTGCTTCAGGACTGCCGTAGGTCTGTTCAAGTCTCGCCCATGCTGCAGCGAGACCTTCCTCTGAGTGGCCTGCATGAACTGCTCTTAATGTTTTAACGAGTTGTGCGGATTCTGGGCCTAACCAGTTGACAAGCAAGTCAAGTTCTTCCTTGGCAGTGAGGTTAAGGTGGCTATTTACTGCTTTAAAGGTCGATTTCCAGGCTCTGTAGTTTTCAGCATGGTCATCATACTTTGAAAGGCTAATGTTTATCAGCTCCCTGCACGTCATGGATCTGGCAAAGTCTGACATGTCTGATCTCCAATTCCATGTTGCTGGATTGCATTGTGGTGTCTCTGGGGCATGTAGGACCTCTGGCACATAAGGCTTAGATTGATCAGGACTGAATTATGTGGCATAAGGATTAAGCTGCGGTTTAGTCTCTGGAGGATTAGTTGGCTCTACGCTAGAAATTACCTTGTTATCGGTGGATGAAGATATCTGGCGTTCTGTAGGTTCACCCAATTGGTGATTTAGAAGCAGCGTTGGTACATGCGATTTAGCAGGAGGAGCAGGCGATGATTGCCTTAACACATATCTGGCAGTGCGGTCGGCTGGGTCTTCCACTTCTCCTGGGATGAAACAGTCTAGGTCGGTACCTTGCCATAATGCTTGCTCGAAGCTGCTTCTTCCCTTTCTGTTTGGAGAATTTTTTGTGGGGCTTCTGTCTCTGCCTCCAACTGCGCCATTTCTGCTTTCTTCTTTGCCATTTCTGCCTCCTTCTTTGCCATTTCTGTCTCCTTCTCTGCTGTTTCTGCCTCCTTCTCTGCTTTCTTCTCTGCCATTTCTACCTCCTTCTTTGCAATCTCAGCCTCCATTTCTGCTCTCTTCTTTGTGATCTCAGCCTCCTTCTTAGCAAAGGAACTTCTTACACTAGCTTCCTCTGATTCTACCCGGATCTCTATAAGCTTTTCAAGCAACGCCGACCTTCCGGAACCAGAGGTTTTGGAAGATGAAAGCCTATATTTGGTTGAAGTCGATCGGTGGGATCTCACTTCTTGCAAGTGTGCTATGCGGAGTCCTGCCTTACTCTTAGTGTCTTGTACTAAGGCATCCTACTCTTGACTCTTCTGAGGCATCATCAAAATCGAAGTTGCTCAGGACAGTGAGGTACTTTGTAGACAGTCGCTGATAGAGGACATAGGAGTTAGTTAAGTTGTGGCCAACTTTGGTGCATCATTGCTAATGCGCAAAAGAGCTGCTATATAGCATCCAGTTCTTTGCCATAAATCATCCAAATTGTCACTGAACTCTTTGGTTGCCTCAAAGTTCTCTCTAATCTTTTGTGTTGGTTTCATAATTCGTTTAGATCGTACTGTTTGTTCTTCAGTGAACATGGACTCTGCTTCCTATATATCTGAGTTTTTGGTAGCAGGGTGAGTTTCCGTATGTTCAGTGACTGAGAAATCCACGGAGCCTCTTGTGGACATGTTATTCCTGTTTAAGTGGTACTGTTTCTTCAAGAAAGGATTTCAGCTTACTCACTGTGCTTATGAAGCCACGTGCATGTAAGATGGCGGACAGCTATAAGCTTGCTTGCTTGACTGTGTGTAGACATGCAAAGACTGTAGATTTAGCTTTCGTTTTGACTATTCTGCCACAGATGTATGTTAGAGAAGTCTCTGACTGGTTGCGAGTGGTAATCTCTGTACAAGCAATGGTAGATAGCTGAACTCACTAATATCCCTAGCTCGTGGTACCATTTGTATGTGAAAATCCAGTTAGGAGAATACAATGGAGATCCTTTGGTAATTTATTGAGTTTACCTTGAGCAAAACACAGAGGAAATTAGAGGATACTAGAGGACATTAGAGGTCAAAATGAAATGCTCTCACCAGCTCTGAGTCTGCTGCAGGAAAGGAAGACACAGGGATAGAGCACAGGATGTGATGTCACAGAAAGGGAGGAGTAGAACAGAGAGCAAAGCCAATGGAATTTACATAATACATTTCAGGAAACTTAGAACAAGAGTGACCACAGGGTGGCAGCATTACATAACATGGTAATGATATAAAAACACAAACAGCCATTTATCTAAATAGAAGAAATAAATGCTGGGACAGCACACCTGCAGTGTTGTTATTTAAATGTAGTACCTGCCCACAGTCCTGGATCTGCTGGAATTTGCTTCCTTATAAAGGTGGCAATATCTCAAGGGTACCTTGTCGGGTGAAGCTGCAAGAAGATAAGGGCACTTGGTGTGAATGTCCCTGTTATACCGTATGGGGACAAGGAATAGTTGTCTAGATACACCCTGCCTAATACATACAGGGCATCAGCCCTGATAGGGGTGACCCCGTTATGAACCTGTCCGTAGTACGGCTGTGAGATTGTGGAACAGCTCTGCCTGTATAATGTCTGTGCCTAAATTGTATTGAAACTGTCATTTGGCATTCCGTGCACTAGAAGCCACTGTTTTGCAGCTACAACCAGCACACTCTGGGATTTGCATATGTAAAGCAGGTGATGACTCATGCAGGCTGCTTCTGAGTGAACCAGGAAGTCTGAGCTGATCTGACACGAGGGAAGGATTGTTCTATGAGAGACTGAATCCGATTCCATCCTGGCTTGTGGATGTCCGGGAGTGAATGGACACGCAGAGGAAGGAGAGTAGTAGTTGTTCCCTTACTGTATCCAGCTCTTTGAAAGAGAGATTGTCCCAGGAAGACCATTTACAGTGTGTGGACAGAAGCCTTATTATCAAGCAAGGCCGCATGGTTGCTGAGAGGTTGGTGGCCATCCCGGGTAAGCGGCATCCTCGGGCCCAGAACGGACGCAGGTCAGTACACCTGGTTACTGATTGTATTATACTGTGTGGCGCCTGAAGTAACAGAGACTAGCTCAGGCCTTGTATTAGTTAGCTAGTTAGGGTTATATCTTTTGCTAGGCCTTACTGTACTGGACTGCAGCGCAGTAATTGACTTGCAGGCTCTGCTGCGTCTGCCACTGGCTAGGTGTGTCCTCTATAGCGGCACAGCACGATTTGCAGGCTCTGCTGTGTGCGCCATCGGGCTAGGCCTGTCCCTCGGACAGGGATGGTGACTGTGGGCCTGGGGGATAACTTAGTCTGTGTATACTTGTATAGTTGTGTTATTACTATTCTTAAAGTTAAGTTTCTGTTTTTGCATATAAAGCTGGTGTCAGTGTCACGTTTGTCTGTGACTTTGCTGTATCCTGGGGAGCCCACCCCGCTACACGGCTTACACAGCTTACACGGCCAAGTCCCTAGTTTGTCCCTCTTGACACCATACCCAGAGGGTACTGTACTAGGGACCAACAATAAAACAATAATACACTGATATTGCTTAAAATGTTGAAAATTGTGTTTCTTTTTTAACCTTTTGCCTTTTGGAGATCATTTCATCTTCAATATGCCTAACTCTTAACAGAAACAGTCATTTTGACCAGAGGTACCCAAACTTTTTCATTTCATTGTATATTGTTTTATTATAAGGGTAGACTAGGTGGACAATGTGGTCTTTTTCTGACATTCCAGTGTCTGCCGAGGTTTGCCTGGTGAGGATATTAGCCCAGACTCTATAGACAATATCATTAACCAATTTGGCCAAATGGAAACTAGAAAACCTATTGGAAACCCAGGCAAGAACAGGGAAAACATAAAACGCATCAACCAAGTGTTGCAGGCCAATTAAACTAGCCAATGAGCCACCATATTGTAATTTTCAATTTAACAACCAGCCAATGAAAGTGGAAGTGGTTGTATCACCTGGGATATACTCTATTTTGGGGAATCTGAAGAAAGGAATTAAAGAATTTTGTCCAGAATTGACATTTATCATAGGTGAAAAATGTCTGGTCGTTTGAACCCCAATGGTCTAGTAATTTGACTGATGGAGACAGCAGAGTAAGGCTCTCAGCTATCTGGACATCTGCTGGTCATGGACATCTGTTTTCATTTTCTGATTGCAGAGTGGAGTAGACCATATTTACTTCCATGGGAGAGGTTTCTAGGCATTCACTGTGACCTGTGCAGAGGTCTCTGTACAGGGAGGGAGAGTAAATAAACTGTGGCATAACCTATTGTGAATGATGGATCCTGTGTTATCTGCCATTGTAATCCTGCCTGTGATGATAAAGAGATCACTGCTAAAAAGTGATCTGAACAGAACAAGATGTCTTGACATAACATTAGGCTTAGTGGCCCGTGTAAAAACTGCAGGATCTTAGGATTTATTTCAAAATTAAGATAGTAACACAATAAATTAACAAAAAATAATATTAATAGAGGTCAGCCAATTTTAAATAAAATTTGATTCGGCCAGTTTGCCGAATTTTTCGGAAAAATTTGCTTTGATCCGAATTTATTTCAGACGAATCGTGTTAAAAAACTGCTATTTCTGGACTGCAGAGAGCCTTTATAGGTGTGTAGAACACTGCGCATTGCAGTAACACGCATAGGGAGTCTGCTGTGGTAGTGAAACAATACTGTGAGTCAGTATGACAAGCACATGACAGGTGTCGCTCTTATAATCACTGCACACTTCACTTATTTGGGCAGTCACGGGGCCAAAACTGACCAAATAACTCAAGTATCAACTCAGCCTTACAGGTAGATGTTAGCGTCAAGAAGAAGCGCGTGCCTTTTACACCGTCATCAGCTGATTCCACATAGATGTCTACAGAACCTGTTCTATTAAACGCTAATAAAAGTAGAGGCCCCCCCCCCCTCAAGTATCAACTCAGCCTTACAGGTAGATGTTAGCGTCAAGAAGAAGCGCGTGCCTTTTACACCGTCATCAGCTGATTCCACATAGATGTCTACAGAACCTGTTCTATTAAACGCTAATAAAAGTAGAGGCCCCCCCCCCGCCCCCCCCCCCCCCCCCCCCCCCCCCCCCCCCCCCCCCCCCCCCCCCGGACAGAGTGGAGAGGGTGTCAGCAGTAAGTTTGTGTTGTCGTCACTGATTATTTTGCCCTTCTTCCGATCCGTCAGAACAAAAACCCCTCAAAAAACGGGTCCTGTCTGTTGAGCATTTGCCTTCACTCGGTCAGCATTTGGTCAGTAATCCATCAGTATTGCTAAAACCAAAAAATACAGGAGTGGATCTAAAACAGAGATGACACGTGAACCGAATATTTGCATGTATTCTGTGTTTTCTACCCACTCCTGCTTTCGGCTACCAAATCACAAGCCAATTCTGATGGGACCATACAGGCCTTAAAGCTGCTACACAGACAGGATCCGTTGTGTGTCTCATTTTTCCTTCCTTCTGACAGATCAGAAGAAATGTTAAATAAATGATTATGTCAGCCAGGCCGAAAGGCAAAAGAGTGGACCAGTCATGAAGTAGGGAGGGTGGTAACAGCATGAGAAGTTCACAGAATGGACCTATGACATAGTGGAGAGGTGAAACCAGCATGAGGAGACCACAGAGTGGCCCAATGTCAGGGTCTGAAGGTGGAAGCAGTATGAGGAGGCCACCGAGTGGCACAATGACCGAGTCTGCAGGTGGCGGCAGCATGAGGAGACCACAGAGCGGCACAATGCCAAAGTCTGGAGGTGGTGGCAGAATCAGGAGGCCACAGAGTGTGAAGGTGGCAGCTGCACGAGTAGGCCACAGAGTGGCACAATGACAGAGTGTGGAGGTGTTGGCAGCAGCAGCATCAGGAGGAGGCCACAGAGTGGCACAATGACAGAGTCTGGAGGTGGCGGCAGAATCAGGAGGCCACAGAGTGGCACAATGACCGTGTGTGGAGGTGGCAGCAGCATGAGTAGGCCACAGAGTGGCACAATGTCCGAGTCTGGAGGTGGCAGCAGCATAAGTAGGCCACAGAGTGTGGAGGTGTCGGCAGCAGTTAGCATCATCAAGAGGAGGCCACAGAGTGGCACAATTACAGAGTGTCGATCGACCAAGATATTTCTAGGGGAACCTGCCTGGCATGAACAGGCCTCTAGTAGCTACAGACAATGAGAAGACAAAGCGTCAAGATAGCTTTGAGCCCGGAAGAGTCGCGAAGTTCATCAAGATACTTCTATAAAGCTTTTACTGCATATAACCGCAGCGCTGACCACTGAATTAATTTTGTTTTTCGACCAACATACTTCAGTAAAGATTCTACCACATATTACTACAGCGCTGAACGCTGAATATAATTAGTTTTTCCACTGAAATACGTCACAAAAGATTTTACTGCATATAACTGCAGCACTGAACACAATTAATTTTTACACCTAAATAAGTCACAAAAGAATTTACCGAATATAACTACAGCGCTGAACGCTGAATAAAATTAGTTTTTCCACAGAAACACGTCCCAAAAGGTTTTACCACATATAACTTAGACCAAAATACGGCAATAAAGATTTTACCACATATAACGAGCACGGAGATGGAGAGGGTCTTCGGATTCCCCCCGCACTATACGGACGTCTTAGAAATGAACCGCTGCTCCCGACAGCAGCTCCTGGGGAGGTGATGGAGCGTCCCAGTCATCTGGCATCTATTCGCTCCACTGAAGGATTATTTTGAAAGTGTGTAGAAACCACACGGGGCCCCCACGCTGCTGATTTATCATGGAGACATCATGGAGATTTTACCGCATATAACTACAGTGCTGAACGCTGAATAAAATTAGTTTTTTCAACGAAATACCTCCATAAAGATTTTACCACATATAACTGCATTGCTGAACGCTGAATAAAATTTGTTTGTCCACCGAAATACGTCCCAAAAGGTTGTACCACATATAACTTTCAAATATTCAAAGATGGTGGCTCACTCAGGACGAAATTATAGAATTGGTGCAGCTAACCCGCAAGAGGGACACCCACCCTCTGGTCAAAAAACAGTATCTATAGAATAAAATTAGGGTGAGCACTCAACAAATGGCGTTTTGGAAATTAAAAGTTTAATTAAACACTAAAATAATGTTAAAATACTAAAATACACACAAAATGAAGGATAAATATGTATATACGATTTCATACATTAACAATTCGCATAAATAGGCATTTGTCCCATTGGGTGTAGGCAGTCTCTTTATAGGACAATGTGTTGTTTTATATAGTTGTTAAATATAGTAAATGTCCTGTATAGGTAATCCTACTAAAGCGTCTCTTTCAACAATAATATGCTGGTTGATGATAAATGGTGCGTCTTCAGTAATGTCACCCAATATCATGTTATATATATTTGTTCAGCTTTGCGCTCGCTGTTTCAAATCTTGTGGTGCCGGTCATGCCGGTGTTAGGGCAGATTACGGAGGTAACTGTGTCTTACCTTCCTCGTGTCTGTCCCAAGTTTTCCTCTAATCCAGCGAGGGCAACGCAGGACACAGTTGGCGTGGCTCTGCGCGCTCCTTTGCAGACTCACCGACTTCTCGCGGGAGTTGAAGCTCTCTTCCGGTTTAGTCCGTTCACGTGACTTGTATCCAGCGCAACAAGCACAACAGAGAGTCTATCTTTTCCAGGTATTTCTTATGGTTCTTAAATTTCTCGCATGGCCATGCAAGTTACTGCGGAGATATTTTCTTCTTTATTAAAGCGATCCAGATCAGACGCGTTTCGGGAACTCTCCTTCCCTTCATCAGTGGTATCGCATCTGTAGCAATCTCCGCCTTTTATACCCACAGTCTGGATCAAAACTGTGGATTCCTGGATTTTCCTGGATACCCTGTTGCGTTTTATGTGCGTTTTGTGTGCATTTTTTTTGCACTTATGCGTTTTTTACAATATGGATTCCTTTGTTTTTTTCTTTTTTCAATTTTCAATAAAAAAAATATATATATAAAAAATAGAATTGTATAAATTGGTATAAAATCACCTAGTTGTTACACACTATATCCTTTAATGTATTATTACACACACTAAAATTCATAAAAATTCAAAAAGTTCATAAAAACTTATTGAGATCAAGAACATTCATATTATTAAGGATTTTCGCTGAGACACATATTAGGTTCTGTTATTTAACAATTCATATTATAATGATGCAAGACAGTTCTCTATAAAATATAAAATATATATCATATATTATATAATATTTTCATAAAAATGCCCACAAAGACATCTTCATAAAAATATCTTCATAAAAATACTTCCATAAAACCTCTCTCATAAAAATCCTTCGCAGGGAACTTCTCATAAATTTTTTTTTCCTTTTTAATACATTGTTTTTTCTTTTTGAGGTCTTTTATACAATGCTTATTAAGTTTAGTTGGAGCTAATAGATAGAATGGGCCTGAAAGGGATGGGGATCCGGATCCGAATCCATGACACAGTGGCGGCCTGACTGTGGCATGAGAGTCGGATATCGGGCCACCTCCCTACAGAAATCCAAATAGCTCCAGCTCGGCATTCAAGCCAGCAGGTAACATGGATCCAAATTCATAGATACGGCGCGACTCAGTTTTTGACATCTGCTTGATGTAGTTGCCCCCTCGCCAGTGTTTATCTACCCTCTCCAATGCCATAAATGTTAAATTAGTTGGATCTTTATTATGCACTTCCCTGTAATGTTTTGATAGACAGTGTTTTTCATAGCCTTTCTTTATGTTGGCTATGTGTTCAGACAGTCTAGTTTTTAGTGGACGTTTAGTTCTGCCTATATACTGTCTATTGCATGGACATTGGATAAGGTAGATAACTCCGACGGTATTGCATGTTAAACAATCTTTGATATTCCACCTATAAGAATTTTGGGTAGAGGAGACTGATGTTGTTTTCCTTGGTGTAGAATTAATTTTGCATGCTGCACATTTTCCACACTTAAAAAATCCCTTAAGGTTCATCCACGTACCAATTTATACAATTCTATTTGTTATATATATATTTTTTTATTGAAAATTGAAAAAAGAAAAAAAACTAAGTTTAGATTGCGAATAACTTATCCATGCAATCTTGGACAATATTTTCCTTCACACAAGAGCTTTAGAATGAGAAAAGGAATCCATATTGTAAAAAACGCTTAAGTGCAAAAAAAACGCACACAAAACGCACATAAAACGCAACAGGGTATTTATGGTCCAGTAAAATCCAGGAATCCACAGTTTTGATCCAGACTGTGGGTATAAAAGGCGGAGATTGCTACAGATGCGATACCACTGATGAAGGGAAGGAGAGTTCCCGAAACGCGTCTGGGCTGGATTGCTTTAATAAAGAAGAAAATATCTCCGCAATAACTTGCATGGCCATGCGAGAAATTTAAGAACCATAAGAAATACCTGGAAAAGATAGACTCTCTGTTGTGCTTGTTGCGCTGGATACAAGTCACGTGAACGGACTAAACCGGAAGAGAGCTTCAACTCCCGCGAGAAGTCGGTGAGTCTGCGAAGGAGCGCGCAGAGCCACGCCAATTGTGTTCTGCGTTGCCCTCGCTGGATTAGAGGAAAACTTGGGACAGACACGAGGAAGGTAAGACACAGTTATCTCCGTAATCTGCCCTAACACCGGCATGACCGGCACCACAAGATTTGAATCAGCGAGCGCAAAGCTGAACAAATATATATAACATGATATTGGGTGACATTACTGAAGACGCACCATTTATCATCAACCAGCATATGATTGTTGAAAGAGACGCTTTAGTAGGATTACCTATACAGGACATTTACTATATTTAACAACTATATAAAACAACACATTGTCCTATAAAGAGACTGCCTACACCCAATGGGACAAATGCCTATTTATGCGAATTTTTAATGTATGAAATCGTATATACATATTTATCCTTCATTTTGTGTGTATTTTAGTATTTTAACATTATTTTAGTGTTTAATTAAACTTTTAATTTCCAAAACGCCATTTGTTGAGTGCTCACCCTAATTTTATTCCACATATAACTTTGTCCGAAATACGTCAATAAAGATTTTGCCACATATAACGGGGCACGGAGATGGAGAGGGTCTTCGGATTCCCCCCGCACTATACGGACGTCTCAGAAATGAACCGCTACTCCAGACAGCAGCTACTGGGAAGGTCATGGAGCATCCCGGTCATCCGGCATATATTCGCCCCGCTGAAGGATTATTTTTAAAGTGTGTAAAAGCAACATGGGGCCCCCACGCTGCAGATTTATCATGGAGATTTCACTGCATATAACCGCAGCGCTGACTGCTGAATAAATTTAGTTTTTCAACCGAAATACTTAAAAAAAGATTTTACTGCATATTACCACAGCGCTGAACACTGAATAAAATTAGTTTTTCGACCAAATTCCGCTAATAAAGATTTTGCCACAAATATTATTGCAGCGCTAAACGCTGAATATATTTTGTTTTTCGACCGCAATGAGTTTTGCCACATACAGTGGATCTAAAAAGTCTACACACCCCTGTTAAAATGTCAGGTTTCTGTGATGTAAAAAATTAGACAAAGATAAATCATTTCAGAACTTTTTCCACCTTTAGGCCGCACACTGGCCACCAATGAAATTAATACAATAGAGGGAGGGAGGGGGGGCCGAGGGGGGTCTGCCCCCTGCTGCCTGGCAGCCCCTGATCTCTTACAGGGGACTATGATACGCACAATTAACCCCCCTCAGGTGCGGCACCTGAGGGGTTAATTGTGCGGATCACAGCCCCCTGTAAGAGATCGGGTGCTGCCAGGCAGCAGGGGGCAGTCATGTACACAGTTCTTAGTATATTCTAACTTGAAGCGTCCCCATCACCATGGGAACGCCTCTGTGTTAGAATATACTGTCGAATCTGAGTTTCACGATCTAACTCATATCCGACAGTATATTCTAACATAGAGGCGTTCCCATGGTGATGGGGACGCTTCAAGTCAAAATATACCATCGGATATGAGAAAACTCCCATCCGATGGTATATTAACTCCTGACTTTACATTGAAAGTCAATGGGGGACGGATCCGTTTGCAATTTTGCACCATATTGTGTCAATGTCAAACGGATCCGACCACATTGACTTGCGTTCTAAGTCAGGACGGATCCGTTTGGCTCCGCATGGCCAGGCGGACACCAAAACGACTTTTTTTTTCATGTCCGTGGATCCTCCAAAAATCAAGGAAGACCCACGGACGAAAAAACGGTCACGGATCACGGACCAACATAACCCCGTTTTGCGGACCGTGAAAAAATACTGTCGTGTGCATGAGGCCTTAATGTGACCTTTAAACTGTACCACTCAATTGAAAAACAAACGGAAATCTTTTAGGTAGAGGGAAGAAAAAATATTAAAATAAAATAATATGGTTGCATATGGTGCACACCCTTAGGCCTCATGCACATGACCGTTCCGTTTTTTGCCGCCGTGTGCCTTCCGCAATTAACGGAACGGGCGGCCCATTGTAGAAATGCCTATTCTTGTACGCAAAACGGACAAGAATAGGACATGCTATTTTTTTTGTAGCCTGGCTTGGATGTTTTTCTTAGTCAGAAAAGGCTTTCGTTTTGCCACTCTACCCCATAGCCCAGACATATGAAGAATACGGGAGATTGTCACATGTACCACACAGCCAGTACTTACCAGATATTCCTGCAGCTCCTTTAATGTTGCTGTAGGCCTCTTGGTAGCCTCACAGATCAGTTTTCTTCTTGTCTTTTCATCAATTTTGGAGGGACGTCCAGTTCTTGGTAATGTCACTGTTGTGCCATATTTTCTCCACTTGATGACGACTGTCTTCACTGTGTTCCATGGTATATCTAATGCGTTGGAAATTCTTTTGTACCCTTCTCCTGACTGATACCTTTTAACAATGAGATCCCTCTGATGCTTTGGAAGCTCTCTGTGGACCATGGGCTTTTGCTGTAGGATGCGACTAAGAAAATTTCAGGAGAGACCAACTAGAGCAGCTGAACTTTATTTGGGGTTAATTAGAGGCAATTTAAATGATGCCAGGTGTATGCTGACTCCTATTTAACATGATTTTGAATGTGATTGCTTAATTCTGAACACAGCTACATCCCCAGTTATAAGAGGGTGTGCACACTTATGCAACCACATTATTTTAGTTTTTTTTGGTTTTCTTCCCTCCACCTAAAAGATTTCAGTTTGTTTTTCAATTGAGTGTACCAGTTTATAGGTCACATTAAAGGTGGAAAAAGTTCTGAAATGATTTATCTTTGGCCTCATGCACATGACCGCTCCGTTTTTTGAGGTCCACAAACCGCGGATCCGCAAAAAATGGAAGCCGCCCGTGTGCCTTCCGCAATTTGCGGAATGGAATGGGCGGCCCATTGTAGAAATGCCTATTTTTGTCTGCAAAACGGACAAGAATAGGACATGCTATATTTTTTTTGCGGGGCCACAGAACGGAGTGCTGTCCGCATCTTTTGCGGCCCCATTGAAGTGAATGGATCTGCACCCGAGCCGCAAAAAATGCGGCTCGGATGCAGACCACAACAACGGTCATGTGCATGAGGCCTTTGTCTCATTTTTTTACATCACAGAAACCTGACATTTTAACAGGGGTGTGTAGACTTTTTATATCCACTGTATAACCGCAGCGCTTAACGCTGAATATATTTAGTTTTTCTACCAAAATACGCCACATATAACTGCAAAAGTGAACGCTGAATATATTTTGTTTTTCCACTGAAATAATATTAACAGCAGAAGTGAAATGTGCATGCATTTTTGTTTTTGTACTAAAAAAGGCCAGTGAACGCTTTTAGAAGAAATAAATGCACCAGTGAACTGCGTATATTTTTTTCCTTTTTGTACTGAAATAAGACACTGAACACATATAACCACCGCCGACGTGAACTGAGAATATATTTTTCTTTTTGTACTGAAATACAAAATAACACATATAACCGCCGCTGACTGACTGCTACCGTTGCTACTTCCGTGAACATCTGCACCACTACTTAATGGGCAGGTAGGCTGCTGCGAAGCAGGTGGTCTTCTCCGGGCACGTTTGGCTCCCGACCTCCCACTGCTGCCACCCTGCTGACTCCCAGCCATGCTTTCAAAACATATAACTGCCGACGTGAACTGAGAATATATTTTTCTTTCTGTACTGAAATAGGCCACTAAACCCTTTTACCACAAATAACTGCACCAGTGAAGTGCGTATATTTTTTCTTTCTATAATTAAATAGGCCACTAAACACTTTTGCCACAAAGTGCACCAGTGAAGTGCGTATATTGTTTTCTTTCTGTACACTTTCAACACATACAGTTATGTTCAAAATAATAGCAGTCAGACATCACTAACCTGATCAATCCCTGTTTTTGGTAGAAATGATATTTCTACATGGCAAATAATTTACCAGCAGGTGTACTAGAGTAATAGAAACCCAACAGACCCAACAGTCATGACATGCATGCTGCTGATTCTCTGTAATCCAATCACTTATTGAAAGGGACATGTTCAAAATAATAGCAGTGTGGAGTTCAATGAGTGAGGTCATTCATTCTTTGAAAAACAGGTGGCAATTATTGCCCTTATTTAAGGAAGGCAGCAAATGTTGTAGATGCTGGTTACAGTGCATTTCTCTCTGAAATTCTGAGGAAAATGGGTCGTTCCAAACATTGTTCAGAAGAACAGTGTACCTTGATTAAAAAGTTTATTGGAGAGGGGAAAACCTATAAGTGCAGAAAATGATAGGCTGCTCAGCTAAAATGATCGCAAATGCTTTAAAATGGCAACCAAAACCTGAAAGACTTGGAAGAAAGCGAAAAACTACCATTTGACTGGATAGAAGAATAGCCAAAATGGCAAGGCAAGGCCAACAATCAGCTCCAGGAAGATCAAAGAAGGTCTAAAGTTACCTGTGAGTACTGTTACAATTAGAAGACGCCTATGTGAAGCCAAGCTATCTGCAAGAAGCCCCCGCAAAGTCCCACTGTTGAAAAAAAGACATGTGCTGAAGAGGCTACAATTTGCCAAAGACCACATTGACTGGCCTATAGAGACATTTTGTGGACTGATGAAAGTAAGATTGTTCTTTTTGGGTCTAGTGGCCGGAGACAGTTTGTCAGATGACCCCCAAACACTGAACTCAAGCCATAGTATACTGTGAAGACAGTGAAGCATGGTGGCACAAGCATCATGATATGGGGATGTTTCTCATACTAAGGTGTTGGGCCTATGTATCGCATACCAGGGATCATGGATCAGTTTGAATACATCAGAATACTTGAAGAGGTCATGCTGCCTTATGCTGAACAGGAAATGCCCTTGAAATGGGTGTTCCAACAAGACAATGACCCCAAACACACCAGTAAACGTGCAACATCTTGGTTCCAGACCAACAAGATTGACGTTATGGAGTGGCCAGACCAATCCCCGGATCTTAATCCAATAGAAAACCAGTGGGGTGACATCAAAAAGGCAGTTTCTGAGGAAAAACCAAGACATAGAGAAGAACTATGGAATGTAGTCCAATCATCCTGGGCTGGAATACCTGTTCACAGGTGCCAGAAGGTGGTTGACTCCATGCAACACAGATGTACAGCAGTTCTCAGAAACAGTGGTTATAGAACTAAATATTAGTTCAGTGATTCAAAGGAAAGCAAAATCTTCAAACATTTTTCAGTTTATATAGTGAATGTTTTAGTTTGTAAAGAAGAATACAAACACTGCGATTTTTTTTGAACAGTCTAATTCACTTTTCTTCAATTTGTTTAGAGGAACAACACAAATTTGACATATTTTTCTTCATCTTTTGATTTGGAATAGAATGTGTAGTGTTCCCAATACATTTGTGTGTATGGAAATAAAAGCTATTAGAAGGATTTTGAGCTTTATTCAATTTAAAAACACTGTTATTATTTTGAACACAACTGTATAACCGCCGACGTGAACTGAGAATATATTTTTCTTGTTTGAAAAGATATAAGCCACTAAAGGCTTTTCAACATAGCACTTGCACCCCAAGAACAAATTGCTGGAATGACAGAGCTGTATAATGGCTATTTGGATCCCCAAATTATCTTTCCCTGCACTTGTAAATCGCTTTTCTAGCACTGTCCCTAGCACTTTCTAACATCTCTCCCTGCACTAAGATGCTGTGAAATGATTCCTCCCTATACTTTCCCTGCACCTGTTAATCACTTTTATGGCACTGTCCCTAGCGCTTTCTGATATCTCTACCTGCACTAAGATGCTGTGAAATTATTCCTCCCTATCCTTTCCCTGCACTTATAAATCGTTTTTTTCAGGGGGGTTTTCACTGAGGTTTTTGAAATTGCTGTCCCTAGCGCCTTCTCACATCTGTCCCTGCACTCAGAACGCTTGAAAATGTCTGACTCTAAGATGGCCGTCGTATTTATAGGGCTGTGACATCACAGGGCTGGCTGGCTGCTGATTGGCTGCATGCATGGCATTATGGGTCAGCCCGCCTTCCCAGAGTTCCTTGCTCCATGTACTCACACGTGTAGCCGCAATTTTACAAAAAATTGCGATTCGTTACCACGAAGCGCGAGGAAATTCGCATTCGTTGTGAATGGAATTTTTCCTGTAATTCGGATCAAATTCCACTTCGCTCATCTCTAAATATTAAATGAATTTAAACAATAAGTTTTTTTATGACACTTTCCATTTAAAGAACTTTAGGGTTTGCAAACATAATCCACAGCTAATTTTCTTATGATAACACATGAAACATAGAAATTCTCTTTATCTATTGACTCTTTTCAGGCAGGTCATGTATTTCTATTAGCTAAAGCTAAAATCCAAAAGTGTCATTAGGGGCAAATACATTATTCTTTACTCTCCATGGTTTGACATCTTCACACATTTTTCAGATAATCTTTTTTATCTCACTAGCGATCTCCAGCCAGTTACAGGGATGTAGAGGATGATCTATGCATTAGATTATCTCTAGAGGTTGTGATGTCAATGTCACATGAAACGGGAAGACATTACTCTTGACCTAACATTGCTATTAAAAAATGCTTGAAATACACGTAGCTTTTTATTAGACGTGTAAGGCATAATACATAATACGGTTACAGAATGCACTGTCCCACCAAACAGTGGTCATTCCTGTCTTTAGTTGTCAGCAGATCAAGAGAGCTACTGATTAGATCACTTGTTTTTAAAGGGGTTGTCCGGGTTCAGAGCTGAACCCGGACATACTTCCATTTTACCCCCGGCAGCCCCCTTGACATGAGCATCAGAGCAGTTCATGCTCCGATTCTCTCCTTTGCCCTGCGCTAAATCGTGCAGGGCAAAGGCATTTTTTGGAGATCCGTTGATGTACCGGGGCTCTCCATGGGGCTGTCAGGAACCACGGTGACGTCACCGGCACTAATGGGCAGGATTTAGCGCTGCCCTAGCCAGTAAAACGGCTAGGGCAGTGCTAAAGCCCGCCCATCAGAGCCGGTGACGTCACCGAACACACTGCCGGGCAGAAGTTTCCGCCCCGGTCGCGTGTTATTGAAAACAAAAGAGCCCGTGCCCTGCGCGATTAAGCGCAGGGCAAAGGAGCGCATCGGAGCATGGAATGCTCCGATGCTAACCTCAGGGGGGCTGCCTGGGTGACAATAAGGGTATGTCCAGGTTCAGCTCTGAACCCAGACAACCCCTTTAACTATTTTACAAATAATCTATTAGAGTACATTGACGTGTAACATTTTTATGTTGGTTTTCTGTTATTTCTGTTTTTTTACTGTAAAAATTGCAACAAAACAGCATGTGGGACCCTATTTATATCCCACCCACCAGGGTCAGAATTATCTACAGGAGTTCGAGAAGATCCTCTGCTGGACCCAGTCACAGACACAATAATGGACTACAAAGGTCAAACAGAAGATGAGCCCACTTGGAGCTAATGAGAGCCAAAAACTTGCCACTAGTGTCTATTTCTTATGGTCTGATTTACAAATAGAATTTGGTGTATGACACCAATGTATGTGCAGTATTCCAGAGTAGGAGGTATTTGCAAATTGCTTTGTTAATTTAGGTTATGTCATTTTACTCTTTGTATACCTAGTATGGTAATGTATGGGAATGACGGAGTTAACCAACTCTGGCACAGTCCTTAGGGAAGCTGAGGTATGGACTGTTAGCTCCACACCTAGCTCAGTTTAGTCTAGTAGGAGAGTCTAGTGTTAGATTGGGAAGGGGAGAGGAGGCAAAGTCCATGTGCTCCACTCCTCAGTACTAGGCCTCAAGCTACAGATACTAACCATTTCTGTATGATCTACCAAGAGAAACCATCTTTACATTATTATTATTATTTATTTGACAGTGACATATAAAATACATAATACATATCTAATATATAAATCTGAGTGTATGTATGTGTGTATGTATGTATGTATGTCTGCTAAAGGAATCCGCACCGTCGCATTTACAATCACAAAATTTGCCACACAGGTATATCAGGTGTCCGGGAAGGTTTTAGACCGGGTCTCAGCTCTCTAGCACATACTATTCCTGAGATATTCCCCAAAAAATGCATTAGCCAATAGAAGCCTGGTCACATGACCCTTATCAGCCAATAGAAGCTCACAGGCCCTTAGTCTCCACTAGGGGTGGGCGATATGGCCTAAAATCTATATTGCGATATAATTTTAAGCATGTGCGATATGCGATATATATTGTTTTCTATATTTGGGGGGGGTGTTTAAACTTTTTTTTTTTTACTTTTTATTTAATAACTATTAGCCTCCTTAAGGGCTCGAACCCTTGTCATATTCACCCTAATAGAGCTCTATTAGGGTGAATAGGACTTTACACTCTCCCTGCTGCCCTGTGCTTTGTGCACACAACAGCAGGGAGCTGACCATGGCAGCCAGCCTCTAATGTGCCCCCCAGCCCCTGATCCGCCCCCCAGCCTCTCATGTGCCCCCAAGCCCCTGATCCGCCCCCCAGCCTCTCATATGCCCTCGAGCCTCTGATCCGCCCCCCAGCCTCTCATGTGCCCCCCAGCCCCTGATCCGCCCCCCAGCCTCTGATCAGCCCCCCAGCCTCTCCCTCTTATCAGCCCCCTCTGGTAACTCAAACCCACCTCCCCTCCCTCCCCAGTATTAATCATTGGTGGCAGTAGCCACAGGGTCCCCCTTCTCCCCCCCATCATTGGTGGCAGTGAGCAGTTCCGATCGGAGTCCCAGCAGTGTAATGCTGGGGCTCCGATCGGTTACCATGGCAGCCAGGAGTCACGCTACTGAAGTCCTGGCTGCGATGGTATGTTAGTGAGCAGCATTATACTCACGTGCGCCGTGGCTGCCGGGCGCTCCTTCTTCTCATAGGTCTGTGCGGCGCATATGCAATGATAGCAGTAGAGCTGAGGACACCATTAGCTGTGTTCTTGCTCTTTATAGCTGGGACATAGGCTCCTCAACCATCTCCTATTAGACCAAGCTGGCATCTTCATAGTACACATTTGAATAACTCCCACTGTGTACTGAAATCTGTTGAAAAGGAAGTGAATGAGGATTAGTGGCAAAATAGTTAAAATACTAAATGCTGCACAGTATGAATCCATAAGTCTCCTGAGTCTACGTATCGATCATATAATTGCATTAGTTTCTAGACAAATGACTATGAAAGCATTTCCATTCTCCTAGGTATGTGTCATTTTCCATAGGAAATCAAACTGCTCGGGACATTAAAGGGGTTTTTATTTATACACAAGCTGATTTAGAATAAAAATTCAGATTTCTTCATAAAATGAGTTTTCTCACATTGCTTTAAATACAGCAACACTTGCCAAATTTCAATAAGATTGCTGAAACTGGCCCAGCACAGTGTATGAGAATTTGACAGTTTGACAGGGAACGCATGTGAACAAGGGAAAAGATTTTACTAAATTAAGTTATCATCATGCAGGCAGGGTTAGGTAAAACTCACAAACCCGGCGACCAATGGACAAAGAAACATCACCAGTTTCTAATATTTAGGGCTGTGGCCAGTCTCTTGCGTCAGCATGCACAGACTCACACACCCGTCTGCAGGGCGATCAGAAGCCCTCTTTCTCACTATATTCTTGGGTGGGCAATTGACCTGCAGCCCCCCCCCCCCCCCCCTCGATCTGCCAGTGGCCCCTGGTTATCTTTATATGTTTGAATAACAGCAGTACTTTTACATTAATTTATATTAATTTTCTGTAGAAGCTTAAGGTTAGGACTCAGGACCAAAATCTATGAGACCCGAGTTTTATACATCAATACTGTATGTAATAGTTATATGAAGCGTTTATATGAACTGGAGTACAATAAGTTTACTATTAGGGCAAGGTTCTGACACAATAATGGTCCGGCTTAGAGATGAGCGAATCGAAGCTGACGAAAAATTTGATTTGCACCAAAGCCGAATTTCATCACGATTTGTGGTAATGAATCACATTTTTTCCTAAAAAGACTGCTGCACGAGTGAGGACATGGAGCAAGGAACGCTGGGAAGGGGGGATCACTCATAATGCCATGCATGCAGCCAATCAGCAGCCAGCCAGCCCAGTGATGTCACAGCCCTGATGTCACCATTCGGCAGAGGGATGACTTCTGGCTCTCCACCTTGCTGGACCCTTGCTACCAGTCCAATCTGGGGGCCTTTTTTACACCCGCTTAGAGGGAGGACAAACTGAACTACTATAGAGACATACTATGTAGTCAGTTGGCCGCTTCCTATCTGTGCCAATCGTCCATCCTCTCGCAGGTCTGACCGGGGAGCCCCTCTGCGCTCACGTTCCACTGCCATGGCTGCTGGGGAGGGGTGGGGTGGCAGGAGCAGTACCATCTTCATCAGCAGCAGCCTGAATCTAAAGTCGCTGATGAGGAGCTTTCTTTACACGCCTAGTGAAGAAACTACTCACCAGCAGCAGCAGCATCTAGACCTGGAGCACAACCTGAACCAGCAGGTGGTGGCATACTTGGAGTGCACCCTGCCATTCGTCATTGAAGATTCGCTGGACTACTGGGCAGCCAAACTGTATTTGTGGCCACAACTGGCCGAGTTTGCCCTGAAAAAGGTGTCCTGCCCGGCCAGTAGTGTGGCATCATAGCGGGTGTTTAGTGTGGCAGGGGCTGTAGTTACTCCAAGAAGAACTCGCCTTTTTAAAAAGTTGAAAGACTGACCTTTGTCAAGATGAATCAGGCGTGGATCAGCCAGGATTTCCACCCACCAATGCCTGATGCATCAGACTAGATCCTCAAGGTGCCACACCAACAATTTGACAAAAGAGACCGGTTTCTTGTGGCTACCTGCCTCAGCTACTATTCTGATGCTGCCACCCGCCTGATGCCACACATCTGATGCCAAGTGCTCCTTCTTTCACCCACCATCTTCAGCTGGTACTGGTATTGCCACCCACTTCCACACTCTGTCACCGGGTCACTATGTGGTCTCCTGATGCTGCTGCCACCTCCACACTATGTCACCATGCCACTTTGTGGTCTCCTGATGCTGCTGCCACCTCCACACTATGTCAACTTGCCACTCTGTGGTCTCCACATGCTGCTGCCACCTCCACACTATGTCACCTTGCCACTCTGTGGCCTCCTGATGCTGCTGCAAACCTTGACACTATGTCACCTTGTCACTCTGTGGTCTCATAATGCTCCTGCCACCTCCACACTGTCATTGTGCCACTCTGTGGCCTCCTCCTGATGCTGCCGCCACCTCCACACCCTGTCATTGTGACACTCTGTGGCCTCCTGATGCTGCTGCTGCCGCCACCTCCACACTGTCAGTGTTCCACTATATGGCCTCCTCCTGATGCTGCTGCTGCTGCCGCCACCTCCACACTCTGTCATTGTGCCGCTCTTTGGCCTCCTGATGCTGCTGACACCTCCGCACTGTCATTGTGCCACTCTGTGGCCTCCTGATGCTGCTGCCAACTCCACACTATGTCACCATGCCACTCTGTGGTCTCCTGATGCTGCTGCCATCTCCACACTGTCATTGTGCCACTCTGTGGCCACCTCCTGATTTTGCCGCCACCTCCAGACTTTGTCATTGGCCCTCTGTGGCCTTCTCATGCTGTTTCCACGTCACCACTATGTCATAGGGCCACTCTGTGGACTTCTCATTGTCACGGTGCGGTTCACCGTGACGTATGTTGCCATGCAGGCTGGCTGCATGCCTTTTGCGTACTGGCTTCGGGTGATTCCGTGCAGGCTGGTTGCTTTTGGCTGCGTGTCGGCTGCAGTGAACCTGCCCGTATACCCCTTTGACTGTATCTGTAGTTCTGTATCTGTGTATTATGGTTGCCAAGGGCAACGCCCAGTTCTGTATCCATGTATCCTGGTTGCCAAGGGCAACACCCAGTTCTGTATTGGTTTATGCTGGTTGCCAGGGGCACGTCCGGTTCTGTTCCTGTTTGTCTTGGCTGTCTGAGCTCCGGTGCTGATGGGGTTAACTTCCCCTGTTTGCTGTGCCTGGGTGTGTCTTCCCAGGTGCCTCGTTACCCAGCTATATAGTCCTGTGAGCTGTGGTTCTGGGGGTCAGTTCTGTTCAGTCTTTGTCAGTCTGTCCTGTGTCCTGTCTGTGGCTGCTAGGTTCCACCTCGCTTCTGTTCCAGGGGGTTTTCAGTTACCCTTCGGCGTGGTGTCACCTGGTTTTGCATTGCTAGTCTCTGTTCGTCTGTACCTGCTCTGTTCTGGTGTATTTGATATGTCCTGTTCTGTTCCTGCTCTGTATGATATTTATTTGTTCCTGTTCTGTTCCATGTTTTTGCCTTGCAGAGCATATCTGCATCTGAGCGCCTAGCAGTGCATAACTGCGTCCGTTATCTGTTCTGCCCTGTATGTTTGTTTCATGTCTCCTCCGGAAGGGGGCTCCTGGTTTCCCCGGAGGGGGAATCGCTAACCTGTGTGTTCCTTTGGTTCTGTTTGTCTGTTCCACTAGAGGTTCCACCAGCCTGTTCCTGGCAGGTAGGGGCCAAGTGTACCGGGCCCTTCCTGGAGATGCGACCAGTGAGCCCTCGGCCCAGTCATCCCCACCATCCAAGGCTCTGTGAAGTACGGGGCTCACTGGCTCCGCCCTCTGGGTTTTGCTATAGTCGGCTGGTGCACTTGCTTCTGTGGTATTGTTACCACTTCTGTTTACCTGCTTTTCTGTCATGTCTGTTCTGTTTGCCTGTGACCTGCTCATAGTACGTCCCGAAGGTCTGCCATTGACCCCGGGCACGTGACACTCATGCTGTTCCCACCCTCCCCACTTCATGACTGGGTCACTATTTTGCCTTTCAGCCTGGCTGACATCATCATTTATTTGACCCTTCATCTGATCTGTCAGAAGGAAGGAAAAATGAGACGCACAACAGATCCTGTCTGTGTAGCAGCTGTAAGGCCTGTATGGTCCCATCATAATTGGCTTGTGATTTGGTAGCCAAAAGCAGGAGTGGGTATAAAACACAGAAGACATGCAAATATTCCATTCACGTGTCATCTCTGTTTTGGATTCACTCCTGGTGTTTTTTTTTTGCATTAGCAATACTGATAGATTACTGACCAAATGCTGACCGAGTGAAGGCAGATGCTCAACAGACAGGATCCGTTTTTTTGTGGGTTATTGTTCTGAATGATCAGAGGAAGGGCAAAAAAATCAGTGACATCAACACAAACTTACTGCTGACACCCTCTCCACTCTGTCAGGGGGCTCTACTTGTTTAAGCGTTTAATAGAACAGGTTCTGTAGACATCTATGTTGAATCAGCTGACGACGGTGTAAAAGGAGTGTGCTTCTTCTTGGCGCTAACATCGACCTGTAGGGATGAGTTCATACTTGAGTTATTTGGTCAGTTTTGGCCCCATGACTGCTCAAATAAGTGAGGTGTGCAGGGATTCTAAGAGCGATACCTGTCATCTGCATGTCATACGGACTCACAGTATTATTTCACTACCAGAGCAGACTCCCTATGCGTGTTACTGCAAGCAGGGGTGTATCTATTACGAGGCAAACAAGGCAAAATGCCTTGTTTGCTTAGTGATAGTTACACAATATGCTAAATATTTTTTTTGCCCCTTGTCCGATCCGATCCTTCACTATGCGAGCGACATCGCCGGCGCCGCATAGTGAAGGAGTTGAAAGACTTACTTCCTCCTCCTCCTGACTTCCTCCCGACCTCCCCTGCCTTTTGCGTCCGCGCGTTGCCGTCGTGACGTCACACAGAGGTGGAGTCACGGGCCGGCAACGCTAGGGTGAGCCTTATCTCCTCCAAGTGCAGAACGGATCCTGCACACGGTCACCGTGAACACTGAGGCCAGGCCCCTGCCACCAATGCACTGATCCCTGAGCCTGCTGTCTTTAAAAACTGTAAGTACTTAAATTACAGTAATTCACAAAAAATCAATTACTTAGTTGTTTTATGGGGTAAGGGGGTTGGGACCCATTGGGTGGTTAGAGGGGGGAGAAGGGGTGGGTCAAATTTATATTAGGGGGGTGCCCGAGTTTAGTCTCGCCTAGGGCAGCACAAAACCAAGATACACCACTGACTGCAAGGCACAGTGTTCTACACCACTATAAAGGCTCTCTGCAGCCAGGAAATAGCTGTTTATTAACGAAATTCACTGCAAATAAATTCGGATCAAACCAAATATTTTTTTTTTAATTCGGCGAGCCGGCAGAATCAAATTTTTTTTAAATTCTTTCATCTCTGGTCCAGTTGAAAACAGCTCCATTGAAGTTCTCATAAGACTCAGGTCTACAAAACGTAATAATTACCATATTTTAGGGTGGACCCAAAACACTGTTATCAGTCTGCACCTTTAGGGTGAAAAATAGTAGAAGACACAACTGAAGTTTTACTGTTGAAGGACAATATAGGTGGTGGGGAAGCAGCAAATTGCTAAGCAATTAAACAGGAAAGCCAGTGGTATGGGACTTCTGATCTACAAAGCGATGGTATCTTAAGTAGTGATCAACCCAAGTATACTGCTTGCAGTGGGGATCAAGAGACGTAAGGCCTCCCATACACACAAGTGTATCCCAACTCTCTCCAGATGATGTCGGGAGAGAGAAGGACCGGGAGAAAATAATTTTTTCACCCAATACTTTTCTCCCAGGATATAAGGCCCACCAAACATATCTGGCAGCAGCACATGCTGCACAGAGAGATCAAAAACAGTCATAGTAAATATCCTTTAATCATTTAGAAAAGTACCATTCCCTTTTACATGTAAGTTCATCTTAAAGGGGTTGTCCAGGAATGATTTAAAATGGCTGCCAGCAACCTGTCCTAGAATTTGAGCAGGACTGGATAACTCAACTTGCAGAGCTGCCTAGGGCCTCACTACATGCTACACTGCTCTCCAATAGACGGTAATGATGCAGTCGTGCCCATTATATGCCATCATAGCTGAGCAGCCTGACAGGAACACTCACCAATATGTAGTATATGCAAGTGCCAGAATGTAGTGTGTAGTTAGGCCTCGCCCCCTCGCCCCTCTAGGCATTTCTGCAAATAGAAGAAACCAGTGCTGCTCACGTTCTAGGACAAGTTGCTTAAGTTTCCTATCAGCCCTGCCTCCTATAGCATCAAACATACACAATGCTTCTCAGGATGAAAGAAAGCCCATTTGGCAAACCACTGATCTCAGTTCTGTGAAGTTGTTTTTTGCGTGCGAAAACACAATTATTCTGATATGTCTTTATTACTGGGTTTCTGGGCAAACTCAGAGACATTAGACTGGCCAGTTTGGTCACAAAGACCTTGTATGCCTGTGACTGGTTTAATTATTCACTTACCTTTAAAATTTGTACTGACAGACATGTTTAATACACCTCAATTACCAAGATCTTCATTGATTTATAGTTTTACTAGATGATTCGAAATCCTATCATAACTGGAACTCTCTTTAACCTAATATTCTCTCAAATGTATTTCATGCAATAAAAAATATAATTCGAAATATAAATTTTATATTGATTGAAAGATGTCAGTACAACACCGAAATACCCAAGATATTTTTGCACAAAAATCTTAAACCGCAATCAGGACCACTAATTAATGCCTAAACCAATTTAAAAATCTTTACGTGTTTTGATGTTACTTTGAATAGAATTTTATCCCGGTTGCCTATGGGCGCAAAATGACCAATTCTCTTTGATTCTGATGTATAGGGCTGGCTAGCACTATATGGACACCCAATATTTTACTGGAAATTACCGGAGTATAGCACAATTAAAGGGATTTTCTGGTACAGAAATATCATTTTCAAACACTCCATTAGGGCATACTGTGGAGAGTGGCAATAAAAGTGCTTCTCTCTCTCTCTTTCTGTCTCATACAGTCTTGGGCAAGGCATGTCCACGCATCATGTGGAGAGCCCATTGATTTCAACAGAAATTATGCAATACTTAATTTTACCTAGGGTGGTACTGTAGACAAATAGAGTGCTGTCAGTCTTTGCAGCCAGACTATGTATAATGAGCATATTTCAGTCTTTTCTAAAAGGGATTCTCAAAAGTGGACACCCTCTTTAGAGAATCACTGTACTTTCACACAATTTCATTTCATTTAATAGAGAATGGTGTAACTAGCAAATTTTTTAATCATTTCATTTAAAATATCTGTCTGCATCCACCTGAAAAAAAATGCTGTAAAGTCATGGCCACTAGGGGTCTCACTCCCATCTAAGTCTCACTTCCACCTAAGTTGACTCGGAAGATGGTTGAGAGGGATTTGCTGTGTGTCACAGCTAGCTGAGCTCTTGAGCCTGATAAAAGAACTGCTTCTACACTGCTTTTGAATATTATGGGAGTGTGTGTCTGTGTGTCTGTAAATGTGATTTATTATTCTTAATCTGTTGTGCGAGCTCCGGAGCTGAAAACATAATGGGAAGTAAGGGAAAGGATGTCACAGCAATACAGTGCTGGCAGAGGGGAGACCGCCCCCTGCTTCTGAGTGAAATGCATCCAGCAGTGCAGCTGAAAAACATTCCTGAAAAAGACATTAGAAAGCCCAAACATTACTGCTCCTTCACAATTATGATTGTACAAAAAAGCACAGCCATTATGCAAACATTTTTGAAAACTCAGGTACGCTTTAAGCATTCCTTTAACATCGAGCACAACATTGAGATACATTTCATGTATATAAACATTTTATGGAGACTACTGCACCCGTTCTCTCTGCAAAACCAAATTAATGATATCTTGGCCATGAGAAGATGTTGTTTCATACTGGGCTGGCTGTAGGCATGGACCTCTCAAGCATTATGTCATATCTGTCCCTGAAAGTGTAGGTATCATATTAATAGCCTTAGTTCACAAGATATCAGGAAGGATTTTATTATCTAGGATACTTACAGTTGGCAGGTATTCATGAGACTGGGGGTGATCTGCAATACCAGAACCTGCCAATGAACAAGAGTGGTGCTGTTTATGAATAATAATTAGCCTTTTTTTTTTATATCAAACAACACCTGTAAGTATTTAATATGCATCTACAATGGCGCTTGTTTGTACCAAAAAAAAAACGAAATACTAAACAGGTACTGTGCCAACTTCATGATTTAAACTTGTTTGTATAACATAAATTCACCATTTTACATTTTGTATCATGGTATATACTAGGACATATGTTTCCCATTTCCTATAGGATTTTTTTTCTTACAAAAATTATATAAAATTCTGGTCAGAGGTACTGTAGATTAACTCTCTTTCCAAAGAAATAAAAAGAAAGCTGTGTCTTTGGTGCCACCATCTGGATGGTAGCTATCACTGACAGATAATCAATGTTTGACTATTTAAACAGGCCCTAAGACATAACTAAGGATTATAGCCAAGCCAGTACCTCATCTGCTGAGAGCTGTTTCTAGGTGATTGCCCCTCATAAGTACATAATAGAGAGAACTGGCGTAAAGGGGTTGTCCAGGTTCAGAGCCCCTCTGATATGAGCCTCAGAGCATTTCATTCTCCAATGCTTTCCCATGCCCTGTGCTCAATCACACAGGACAAGGACTTTTTCATTAGATCCGGTGACGTACCAGGTCTCTGCTAGCCGGAGGCTTACGCCTAGCAGAGAGCCTGGTGACGTCACCAACACTGTTGGGCAGGCTTTAGTGCTGTCCTAATAAAACAGCCTAGGACAGTGCTATAGATCACCCATTAGTGCCGATGATGTCACCGAGAACACTGCCAGATAAAAGCCTCCGCCTAGCAGCCCTTGCCCTGCGAGATACAGCGCAGGGCAAGGGAGAGCATTTTCTTTCATATCAGAGGGGCTACCTGGGTGAAAAAGGGAATATGTCCGGATTCAGCTTTGAACCCGGAAAACCCATTCAATTGGGCGAGAGGCCTTTAGTGAGCATCAGGGGGGTAGAATTTGGTGTGGATAAAACCTAAGTTGGGTCTTAAGGCCTGTGTGAACGAGTGAAGACTGACTTAAAGGAAAACTGCTATCCAATAGGTGGTGTCAGAGGCACAGCTTTTTTCCATAACCACCTCAGGACCGCCGTACGCAGGATTGCGTCCTGGCTGCGGCCCTGTTATTCCTCCTGGACGCGCCGGCGCGTCCTTTCACAAGAGGCGAGATTTCCTGTGAACGCGCACACAGGAGCGCGCGTTCACAGGAACCGGAGGTAAACGAGTACATCTACAGCCTGCCAGCGGCGATCATTCGCTGGCAGGCTGTAGATGCGATTTTTTTTAACCCCAAAAAGGTATATTAGACGCTGTTTTGATAACAGCGTCTAATATACCTGCTACCTGGTCCTCTGGTGGTCCCTTTTGCTTGGATCGACCACCAGAGGACACAGGCAGCTCTGTAAAGTAGCACCAAACACTACTACACTTATCAATGTGATCACCCCATATAGACTCCCTGATCACCCCCCTGTCATTGATCACCCCCCTGTAAGGCTCCATTCAGATGTTCATATGTGTTTTGCGGATCCGCAGATCCACGGATTCGCAAAACACGGACACCGCGGATCCGCAAAACACGGACACCGGCAATGTGCTTTCCGCATTTTGCGGATCCGCACATTGCCAGAACTATATAGAAAATGCCTTTTCTTGTCCGCAATTGCGGACAAGAATAGGACATGTTCTATAGGCTCTACAAAAAACGCAGTGTTCGCCCGAACAGGCCTCATCTTGTGCGCACACTTGCGTTCAGTCCGCCCCACCGCAGTGACAGAATACAGGGAGTGCAGAATTATTAGGCAAGTTGTATTTTTGAGGATTAATTTTATTATTGAACAACAACCATGTTCTCAATGAACCCAAAAAACTCATTAATATCAAAGCTGAATATTTTTGGAAGTAGTTTTTAGTTTGTTTTTAGTTTTAGCTATTTTAGGGGGATATCTGTTTGTGCAGGTGACTATTACTGTGCATAATTATTAGGCAACTTAACAAAAAACAAATATATACCCATTTCAATTATTTATTTTTACCAGTGAAACCAATATAACATCTCAACATTCACAAATATACATTTCTGACATTAAAAAACAAAACAAAAACAAATCAGTGACCAATATAGCCACCTTTCTTTGCAAGGACACTCAAAAGCCTGCCATCCATGGATTCTGTCAGTGTTTGTTCTCCATCAACATTGCGTGCAGCAGCAACCACAGCCTCCCAGACACTGTTCAGAGAGGTGTACTGTTTTCCCTCCTTGTAAATCTCACATTTGATGATGGACCACAGGTTCTCAATGGGGTTCAGATCAGGTGAACAAGGAGGCCATGTCATTAGATTTTCTTCTTTTATACCCTTTCTTGCCAGCCACGCTGTGGAGTACTTGGACGCGTGTGATGGAGCATTGTCCTGCATGAAAATCATGTTTTTCTTGAAGGATGCAGACTTCTTCCTGTACCACTGCTTGAAGAAGGTGTCTTCCAGAAACTGGCAGTAGGACTGGGAGTTGAGCTTGACTCCATTCTCAACCCGAAAAGGCCCCACAAGCTCATTTTTGATGATACCAGCCCAAACCAGTACTCCACCTCCACCTTGCTGGCGTCTGAGTCGGACTGGAGCTCTCTGCCCTTTACCAATCCAGCCACGGGCCCATCCATCTGGCCCATCAAGACTCACTCTCATTTCTTCAGTCCATAAAACCTTAGAAAAATCAGTCTTGAGATATTTCTTGGCCCAGTCTTGACGTTTCAGCTTGTGTGTCTTGTTCAGTGGTGGTTGTCTTTCAGCCTTTCTTACCTTGGCCATGTCTCTGAGTATTGCACACCTTGTGCTTTTGGGCACTCCAGTGATGTTGCAGCTCTGAAATATGGCCAAACTGGTGGCAAGTGGCATCTTGGCAGCTGCACGCTTGACTTTTCTCAGTTCATGGGCAGTTATTTTGCACCTTGGTTTTTCCACACGCTTCTTGCTACCCTGTTGACTATTTTGAATGAAACGCTTGATTGTTCGATGATCACGCTTCAGAAGCTTTGCAATTTTAAGAGTGCTGCATCCCTCTGCAAGATATCTCACTATTTTTGACTTTTCTGAGCCTGTCAAGTCCTTCTTTTGACCCATTTTGCCAAAGGAAAGGAAGTTTCCTAATAATTATGCACACCTGATATAGGGTGTTGATGTCATTAGACCACACCCCTTCTCATTACAGAGATCCACATCAGCTAATATGCTTAATTGGTAGTAGGCTTTCGAGCCTATACAGCTTGGAGTAAGACAACATGCATAAAGAGGATGATGTGGTCAAAATACTCATTTGCCTAATAATTCTGTACATAGTGTATTTCTTTTCTGATCACTGCAAAAACACTGTAAAATCGCTGCGGCGCTATAAAGATCACTTTTGAGGGGCATGGCGAGTTCATAGAAGATTTATTTATTTTTTGTCACAAGTTAGCGAAAATTGATTTATTTTATGTTATTTTTTTTTTTTTTCTTACAAAGTCTCATATTCCACTAACTTGTGACAAAAAATAAAATCTCACATGAACTCACCATACCCCTCACGGAATCCAAATGCGTAAAAATTTTTAGACATTTATATTCCAGACATCTTCTCACGCTTTAGGGCCCCTAAAATGCCAGGGCAGTATAAATACCCCACATGTGACCCCATTTTGGAAAGAAGACACCCCAAGGTATTTCGTGAGGGGCATGGCGAGTTCATGTAAATTAATTTTATGTCACAAGTTTGTAGAGACTGAGACTTTTTAAGAGAAAAAAAAATCATTTTCCGCTAACTTGTGCGAAAAAAAAAATATTCTAGGAACTCGCCATGCCCCTCACGGAATACCTTGGGGTGTCTTCTTTCCAAAATGGGGTCACTTGTGGGGTATTTATACTGCCCTGGCACTTTAGGGGACCTAAAGCGTGAGAAGTAGTTTGGAATCCAAATGCGTAAAAAATGCCCTGTGAAATCGTAAAGATTCTCATTGGAATTTGGGCCCCTTTGCGCACCTAGGCTGCAAAAAAGTGTCACACATGTGGTATCGCTGTACTCAGGAGAAGTAGGGCAATGTGTTTTGTGGTGTATTTTTACATATACCCATACTGTGTGTGAGAAATATCTCTGTAAAGTTGTCAATTTACAGAGATATTCCTCTCACCCAGCATGGTTATGTAAAAATACACCACAAAACACATTGCCCTACTTCTCCTGAGTACCGCGATACCACATGTGTGACACTTTTTTGCAGCCTAGGTGCGTAAAGGGGCCGAAAGTCCAGTACCTTTAGGCTTTACAGGGTTGCTCACAATTTAGCACCCCCCAAAATGCCAGAACAGTAAACACCCCACAAATGACCCCATTTCAGAAAGTAGACACCCCAAGGTATTCTCTGAGGGGCATATTGAGTCCATGAAAGATTTAACTTTTTGTCACAAGTTAGCGGAAAGGGAGACTTTGTGAGAAAAAAAAAATTCCGCTAACTTGCGCCCAAAAAATTTTTTTTCTATGAACTCGCCATGCCCCTCACGGAATACCTTGGGGTGTCTTCTTCCCAAAATGGGGTCACTTGTGGGGTATTTATACTGCCCTGGCATTTTAGGGGCCCTAAAGAGTGAGAAGAAGTTTTTTGCAGCCTAGGTGCGCAAAGGGGCCCAAATTCCAAAGGGTATCTTTACGATTTCACAGGGCATTTTTTACGCATTTGGATTCCAGACTTCTTCTCACGCTTTAGGGCCCCTAAAATGCCAGGGCAGTATAAATACCTCACAAGTGACCCCATTTTGGAAAGAAGACACCCCAAGGTATTTCGTGATGGGCATTGTGAGTTCATGAAATTTTTTTTTTTTTGTCACAAGTTAGTGGAATATGAGACTTTATAAGAAAAAAAATAATAATCATTTTCCGCAAACTTGTGACAAAAAATAAAAACTTCTATGAACTCACTATGCCCATCAGCGAATACCTTAGAGTGTCTACTTTCCGAAATGGGGTCATTTGTTGGGTGTTTTTACTGTCTGGGCATTGTAGAACCTAAGGAAACATGACAGGTGCTCAGAAAGTCAGAGCTGCTTCAAAATGCGGAAAATTCACATTTTTGGACCATAGTTTGTAAACGCTATAACTTTTGCGCAAACCAATAAATATACACTTATTGCATTTTTTTTTATCAAAGACATGTAGAACAATAAATTTAGAGAAAAATTTATATAGAAATGTAGTTTTAATTGAAAAATTTTACAACTGAAAGGTCAATTTTACAACTGAAAGGTCAATTTTGAGTAATAACAAAAAAAGTTAAAATGTCAGCAGCAATGAAATACCACCAAATGAAAGCTCTATTAGTGAGAAGAAAAGGAGGTAAAATTCATTTGGGTGGTAAGTTGTATGACCGAGCAATAAACGGTGAAAGTAGTGTAGTGCAGAAGTGTAAAAAGTGGTCTGGTCATTAAGGGGGTTTAAGCTAGGGGAGCTGAGGTGGTTAAAGAGAGCTAATTTGCAGAACCTTTTCCCTGAGGCTCATTACGCCCACGCCAAGGCTGAAATTTTTTAAAAACACAGCAATGATGTAGTGCTATAATGTAATCTACAGAAACATATAATTAGTTGCATATGGCAAACTGTGATGACAAGTTCATTCCCTTTAAAAATGAGAAAAATCTGCATAACCATGGATAATTCCTCTGTAGCCCTTTAAAATGCAGGGAGAATGCCGGAGACTTGTCACCTATTAGAGGCGAGCAGTTTAGCCGCATACAAGTGGCTGAACATTTATTTACTCACTATGGTAATTAGACCTTTCTAGGAGGTTAATTTGCCATTCTGTTTACCTCCATGCATTGATTAGGCTATCTATCATACTTACCAAAATATAATGAATGCTCCACCTTATAAAGTTAGTGATGTTTAATACTGTATGCCTACGTTAAGCTGTGAGCTTCTTTTCCTATTTTTCTTCTAATAGAAATCTATACAAAACCTTAGCTTGTACATTTTATAGAATTTTTTGGAAATATATATCTATCTAGCATTAAACCAGGCACCCCCTGCTCTGAAGAGGGGAGGGTGTCTGGTTCACATGAAAAGGTCATAAATTAATGGAAACAACACTGAAATGGTTTGGGAACAGCATGGGGAGGATGTCTGGATGCATCTTGGACTCCCAGGTCGCTGCTGGGAACGATGTTGTCCAAGTAGTACGCCACTTTTACAGACTGACAATAATATGCACAAAATCAAAGATAAAATCGATTTTAAAGGATAACTGTCGTATATATGTTTATTTTTGGTAAAACACTGGGGCTGAATGACCCTTAGCAGCACTCTTCAAAAGAGCGTTGCTAAGGGCCATCCGTCTCCTATTAGAAAAGACGGGCTGTGCAGCCAGACGCTATGCTTCTGCCTCGTGCTTCCCTGGGAGACAGAAGGCTGGGCACAGGAGTCTTAGGAGTTAAAATTACATTTATATTTCCCCTTTCTATGCAATCTAATGCTACGTTACATTCACTGACCTGCGATCCCTGTGATAATAATTCATAAAGCAGCAGCCGGCTCACTGCGCACAGTGCTTCTACTTCCGGCGGCTGCTTCATGAATTATTAGAGAAGTCAGGGGCAATCCAGGCCTTGTTCATTTTTAGAAGAGTCAACCGGTCAGCATTTTCAGTTGACAGGCGGATTTGCTTATCAGTTATTATGCCCCCAGCAGCACTAAATACACGCTCTGACAAAACGCTGGCGGCGAGGCAGGCCAGCACCTCCAAGGCATAGAGCGCCAGTTCGTGCCACATGTCCAGCTTGGACACCTAATAGTTGTAAGGCACAGAGGGATCACTGAGGACGCTTATACGGTCTGCTACGTACTCCTTCACCATCTTCCAGAATTTTTCCCTCCTTGTGACACCAGGCCACGCATCAGGGTGAGGGTGCTAGCGGGGTGTCATGAAACTGTCCCAGGCCTTGGAGAGTGTTGCCCTGCCTCTGTTGGAACTCCCTCTTCGGTTGGCCAAAGAACTACGTAATGTGTAGCCAGCGTTGTCAGCTGGAAATTTTTGGAGCAATTTTTTCACAAGGACCTTCTGGTATTGCACCATTTTGCTCGTCCTTTCAACCACAGGAAACAAGTTCTCTTTGTAGCGGGGGTCGAGAAGGGTGAACAACCAGTAATCGGTGTTGGCCAAAATGCGTACAACACGAGGGTCACGGGAAAGGCAGCCTAACAAAGTCAGCCATGTGTACCAGAGTCCAAACAGACAAAACTTTGCTGTCCTCATCAGGAGGATGACTCTCAATCTCCTCATCCTCTTCCTCCTCTTCTACCCATCCACTCTAAACAGATGGAATAAAACTTCCATGGGTACTACCCTCTGAAGTAGAGGCAACCGTCTCCTGCTCCTCCTCATCATGATCCAATTTGCGCTGACAAGACAAACTGAGGGTGGTCTGGCTATCACCCTGTGTACTCTCTTCCCCCATTTCCACCTCTTCCACATGCAAAGTGTCTGTCTTAATTGTGAGCAGCGAGCGTTTCAGTAGACACAGAAGTGGGATGGTTACACTGATAATAGCGTTATCGCCGCTCACCATCTGTGCTGATTCCTCAAAGTTGCGTAAAACCTCACAGGGGTCAGACATCCATGCCCACTCTTCGCTTGTGAAGAGCAGAAGCTGACTGGAAAGGAAATGACCATGTTTCAGCTGGTATTCCACTACTGCCCTCTGCTGCTTACAAAGCCTGGCTAACATGTGGAACGTGGAGTTCCAGCGCGTGCTCACATCGCACAACAGTCAGTGAACTGGCAATTGCAAGTGCTGCTGCAGCGTTGCCAGACCGGCGGGAACTGTCGATGACTTGTGGAAATGTGCACACACGCGGCACACCTTCACCAGTAGCTCAGGCAAATTGGGGTAGGTTTGGAGAAACCGCTGAACCACTAGGATGAACACGTGGGCTAGGCATGGTATGTGTGTGAGCTTGCCGAGCTCCAAAGCCGCCACCAAGTAACGGCCATTATCAGACACAACCATGCCTGGTTTTAGGTTGAGTGGCGAGAGCCACAGCTCAGTGGCCCCTTATCCCCTGCCACAGCTCTGCGGCGGTGTGCTGTTTGTCACCTATGCAGATCAGTTTACGCTGGCCTGTTGCTGCTTCCCCACTGCAGTGCTACACTGCTTCCAGCTACTGACTGATGTCTGACTGGTGCTGCAAGATGATAATTCAGAGATGGAAGTGGAGGAGGATGCGGAGGAGGAGAAGGGGGGGTTTCAGCCACTAATGTAGGTGGTGGCAGAAACCCTGATGGAATAGGGCCTGCAATCCTTGGCGTTGGTAGCACCTGTGCCATCCCAGGGTACGACTCGCTCCCGGCCTCCAGAACATTCACCCAGTCTGCCGTCAGGGCAATGCAGCGTCCCTGGCCACAAGCACTTGTCCATCTGTCAGTTGTTAAGTGGACCTTCCCAATAACTGCGTTGGTCATGGCACGGGTGATGTTACGCGACACATGCTGGTGTAAGGCTGGGAATGCACACTGTGAAAAATATTAGCGGCTGGGGACAGAATTCCGCGGGACAGCCGCCTCCATCAGACTGCAGAAATCCTCAGTGTCCACAAGCCTAAATGGCAACATTTCCAGGGCCAGCAATTTGGAAAGGTTGGCATTTAGTGCTATGGTCTGTGGGTGGGTGGCTGGGTATTTGCACTTTCGTTCAAAGGCCTGGGGTATAGACATCTGTATGCTGCGCTGGGACACAGAAGTGTATGTGCTAGCTGATGGTGCTTGCGAAGGTCCAGGTGCATGGCGGGAGGCATCCGGGCCTAAGTCTTGGACAGGGGATTGGCCAGCACGTAACACAGGGGAACAGCACATAACACAGGGGAAGAGGAGGCAGTGGTGTGACCCGCAGACACTGGTTGTGGACCCAGGCGTTTGGCCCACCTATTAGGGTGCTTTGATGCCATGTGGCGGATCATGCTGGTGGTGAGGTTGCTAGTGTTCACACCCCTGCTCATTTTGGTACGGCACAGGTTGCAACTTGACAATTCTTTTATCGTCCGCACTTTCCTCACAAAATCGCGAGACTGCGGAACACCTACCCCTTGGCAAGGGAGATTTCTGCAAGGGGGTGCTACGGGGAACAGTTGTGGGCCAGTTTGGTGTGGCCCGTCTTCTCCCTTTTGCCACCCCACTGCCTCTTCCAGCCTGTTGCAGTGCTGAAGATCTCTCCCCCTCTGTACTGCCGTCCTCACTCGGCTTGCCACCTTCCCAGGTTGGGTCAGTGACTTCATCGTCCAGCACCTTCTCTTCCACTTCCTCACTCTGGTCATCTTGCTGACTTGTTGACCTAACAACAACCTCAGTTACTGACAACTGTGTCTCATCCTCATCATCAACCTCTTGAGACACTAATTGCGGTTGACTTATTGGCAACTGTGTCTCATCATCATCATTCACCTCGTGAAACACTAATTGCCGTTCCCCGACCGTCATCTTCTTCTGACTGTGGATGCTCCAGAGTTTGGGAATCAGGGCACAAGATCTCCTCATGTCAAGAGGGCTTGGCAAGAGGGCTTGGCGAGAGGCTCAAATTAAGGAATGGCGATGAAAACAGCTCCTCGGAATATCCGAGTGTGGGATCACTTGTTTGCCAAGACTCTCCATGGTGGGTGGAAGAAGTATCAGGGTGAGGATTCTAATGACCAGACCCTTGGCTACTGAGACTGGACTTTGTGGAAGACAGGGTGGTGCTTAACCGACTGGAAGCATTATCTGCTGCAATCCAACCGACCACTTGGTCGCACAGGTCTGACTTCGAGAGTGGTGTCCTGCGCTGCCATGCAAATTGGGACATGAAGCTAGTAGTGTTGAGCGAGCATGCTCGGTCGAATACCTGTTCGGCTGGAGCATCGCTATGCTCAGCACATGGCGGTACTCGGCCGAGTACCGCATATGCTCGAGGGCCATGATCGAGTCTCCTCCCCGCATGTTTCGCGGCTGCTAAGCAGCCAATAAATGTGCAGGTAAGTACTGCCATTACTGTAATGCCAGTAGCCATGTTGGCTACTGTCATTACAGTGATTGGCTGGAGAGTGTAATCGGGTGCTATATAGCACCCAATGACGCGGGTTCGGCTCATTGTGAGTCAGGGAGAGCTGCGCTTAGGAAGGGACAGATAATTTTGGGAGTGTGATCGCAATATATTCGATAGAAAAATGCTTCAAAGACCCAAAAGTCCTTTTAAGGACTATTGTGTGTGGTGGAAGGCTGGCAGCAATATAATTTAGCCAGCGAATTTTTGTTTCGATACTTTACAATACTTTTTTGATAGAGGGTGTCTGCAGTGACTTGTGACATCTGTTCTGCAATACCTTCTGTGTCAGGGCCACATATTGGGAAAAATATTACTAGTAATTTATTTGGATAATTAAGCTACAGCCTTTTTATTGCTCCCAGACCGCCAAATCCGCCCTCATCTCTGCAGACACTCGCACGTAATGAGACAGGGCAACCACCCCCCGCCGTCGCCATGGCCAAATGCCGACAGAACACCCTGCCCATAGGCAAAATCCGGCACGCAAAATTCAGCTTGCACAAGACCGACTGAATCTTATGCAACTGAACCTTCTAAACCCTCTGCAAACTCCCAACCTCCGCAAACAGTTCAAGCAACTTATCCTCAGGCAAACGACACTCCATCCGCACTGTATCAATCACAATGCCCAAGAATTTCATCGAAGTCACAGGGCCTTCCATCTTCTCCGGGGCGAGCGGGACCCCGATGTCACGGGTGAAGTTTGTAGATAGCTGGAACTTATGAATAAACAAGCGACTGGCTTGATCCCAAACTAAGGAGCTTATGCACATGCAAGGGTCTCGATGGTAGACGATTGCATGCCCATGCACCTAAGTCTGTGTGACACCTGAAAACCCTATAATAGTGAGAGGACACGACCACCGGCTCACTGCACTTAATACGGATGGAGTCAGGGTCACCTAGAATCAAGCCAGCAAGGAAACACAATAAAGTAAAGGACTTATCTGAGCAAACAGCAGAAGCAGCCTCCAGCAGTGAACACTTCATCCAGGAAGATAAGATATAAACCGCAAAGTGAGGCAGTATGGGAGGGAATATAAAGGAAGACGATTAGTCTAAATAAGTCACACCTGGCAGAAGGAAAGGAGATGAGAAAGTGAAACTAAAACAAAGAACATCATACAAGAGGTAGAGAAGAACGTCTGCCAGACCTTCTCACAGAACTGGCGGTGACACCCGAATGCCGCCACCACGCATTCCATCGTGTGTAGTAAAATAGAACAAGTCCGAACGCCTGCCGGCCCCAAAAACTAAAAATCGTCCAGATAGTGCAGCACCGACTCACTACCGGACTCCTGCTTTACCACCCATTCCAAAAATGAACTAAACGTCTCAAACAATGAACAAGAAATAGCACAACCCATAGGCAAACCACAATCAACGTAAAACTGCCCTTCCCACTTGAAACCCAACAGATGAAAACTCTCTGGATGTATAGGCAGCAAACGAAACGCCGCCTCTATATCCGTCTTCGCCAATAGCGCACCACGACCCAAATGCCGCACCCAAGCGACCGCTTCATCAAAAAACGTATACTACACGGAACAAAGCTCCTGATCGATACCGTTGTTCACAGAACTCCCCGCCGGGTAAGACAGATGGTGAATGAGCCGAAACTTATTCGGTTCTTTCTTGGGTACCAGCCCCAACGGCGATATGCGCAATCCCGGCAACGGAATAACAGAAAACGGCCCCGCTACTCTGCCCGCCCTAACCTCCTTCTCGATCTTCTCCCGCACAACATCCGGCCTAGCAAGTGCAGAAACTAAATTACGAACACTCCCCCCAGCCCCAAATGACGTACATGGAATCTGAAAACCGTCACGGAATCCGTCCCGCAACAAGTCCGCCGCAGCCCTCCTAGGATACCTATTTACGAACGGAAGCATCTCTTCCACTCTCACCGGCGTCCAACCTCTTCGGAGCAGCCTCCGGTCCCCTCCCCTTTCCACGTTTGAAACACCGGCTAAGACTGTGGGAACCCCCACATCCAGAGCACTCGTGTTTAAAACGGCAGTCGGACAGGAACTTACAGTGCCCCTCGTTGAACAGCCAACAGCAACCCTTTCTGCCGCCGGAGGGGACCCCCCGACGGCCCGCGAAAGGACTGAGGCCCACCCTTAGGAGCAGCCATAAGACGCATCCACAGACCGATGTCCTTGTGATCCCACCGGAAACTCGGCCGTATGGCCCGCTGCTAGCGGAACTGCTCATGATAGCGCAACAATACCACCCCTCCATACACCCTATGCGCCTCACCAATCAAGTCCATATAACCAAAAAGCACGGAGCAATGCTCCGGCGCCTTTTCCCCAATCAGGCTGGCCAATATAGCAAAAGCCTAAAGCCAATTCAAAAACGTACGTGGTATCAACCGATACCGATGCCTCTCCTCCTCCTCCCGTTTGCTCTCATCCGGCTTCACTCTATCCAGATTAAACTTTTTTCTAACGGCAACAGCGAAAAAATCTCCACGTATTCATCCCTATGGATCTTCTCCCGAACCTCTGGCTTCAAATGAGCCCCAATGGCCCCTCAAAACACACATAAACCTCCCCTTTGGCCACATCTGCCAACCGCACCAACTCAGCAGACCCCACCTGGACCGTGCAAGACGCCGCCACAGTCGCCGGAGCCGCCATGGGCACAACCGCCGTCGGACGGTGGTCGACCCCACAGACCACTCAGCCACCCCAGCAGATCCCAAACCAGCCCTATCCGTTGGCGCCCAATCCGCCGCAGGAGAAGGCGCTGCTCCCGATCCAAACCGCGCCAACAAAACTGCCAAACCATCCAGCAATTCCCTTACCGCCCCACCTCCCCCAGCAACCTGCGACACAACCGGCCCCCCAACATCCCCCCCAACCTCACCACGCCGGGCCCCACTCTCACCTGGCTGTCCTTGGGGCAGGATCCCAACAGCCGCAGACGACCTCCGTCCGTGTTCCTGCACGACCCTGGAACCGTCAGCCGCCTCAGCCGCAGACCCAGCCGACGCCTCAGGTCCGTCTTTCAAATCCTGAGACACTTCACCGTCCTCCACCGAACGCCACGATGGCGACCCGCCTCCACGTCCCTCTGGAGCAGGGTCACTTTCTTCTTCCCTCTCTTCCTCTGACCCACCGGAAGGCGGCCGCACCACACGGTCCTCCACTGCAGCTTCAGCACCTTTTAATTCTTTTCCAGCACCTCGTTTCCCCTGGAGGCTCCCTCCCGCCACCTCTGCCAGCCTTGGGGGAGGAGCCGCAGCAGCCTCTCTCTTCTCCCTGTGATCTGAATACCTCCGGCTTCCACTAGAGGGCCTCGGTGCCTGCACAACCTCCGCCCTGGCTCCACTGGCTGCCCGCCTGTCAGCGCAGATCACCGCAGCTATAGATGACCTGGAGCCCGCTCACCGGCCCTGCGCAGCAGCTCCGTTCCCGGGTGAGTGCCCAGCCAGGTCCCTGCCCCTGACTACCGGCAGGGGACCTGCCGCAACCGCATTCTCAGCGCAACCCGCCGCATGAGAGCGAGGACGAGGGCAGAACCGTCCCCCTCCTGCCATGCCCGACCACCGGGCAGGATTCCTCCCAGCGCGGCTGCCGGAATCACTAGCACCACTGCACTGCAGACGTGCTGGAGGGTCCCTGAGGGGGCTCCTAAGGCGCAGCCGGACACGCGGTATGCATTCGGGGCTCAAACGCTCAGGGGACCTGGACCTCCTAGCCCGCACCCTACCGACTGGGGCCAACTCCTCCTGCCTGCCAACCTGTAAAGCCGCCCGCAATGTCTCCTGCAGCCACTGCTCATCATTGCTGGCCGCAGCAGCCCTAACCTGTTCGATCAACTGTTCGATGGAGGACATGATGGCACCCGCACAACTTCCTTCCCTCAGATCAACTGCCTGCAAACTCCTCCCCCCAAACCCTTAAATCGAAGACGCGAAAATGCTACTACTCCCCCCACAAATCCCCTCTCATCACCTAACCTTGCCCTATCATTAACCCTGTGTGCCATCACCTCCCACCGTAGTCAAGCCGCATTTCGCTACGGCGCCCCGCTCCATTGCTTTTTTGGACGCACAAATGTTATACAGGAGGTATAGCGCAAGTAATGTTGCTACAAAACAAAGAGGGTGGAGGTCAGCACATCCCAATGCGCAGGTGCACATCGCTATGGCTGAAAATACATATAGAACAATACATAATGCAACAGCACTCTACAAACCAAATAAAGTACAAAGATATATTGTATTGCAAAGTAATGTTGCTGTCACCACCGCCTAATAAAAAATTATACTGAATGAATGTCACTGATATTTAGGATGCACACACGTTATACAGGAGGTATAGCGCAAGTAATGTCGCTGTCACCACTGCCTAATAAAAAATTACACTGAATGAATGTCACTGATATTTAGGATGTGCACACATTAAACAGGAGGTATAGCGCAAGTAATGTCGCTGCCACCAGCAGCAAAAAAATTAGACTGAATGTCACTGATATTTCGGATACGCAAACGTTATACAGGAGATGTAGCGCAGGTAATGTAACTGTCCGCAGCGGACACCGTCTATGGAAAAAGTACACTGGATGTCACAGATATTTTTAGGCTGCGCACATGTTAGGAGATGTAGCGCAGATAATGTCGCTGTCTGGAGCGGCTAAACAATTGCAAGCCATTTAGCGCAGGTTGCGCTAAAAATATATATTGCTGCCAGATACAACTATAGTCCTTAAAATTACTTTTGGGTCTCTAACAAGTTTTAGCAATTTAGTGCAGGTTGCACTAAAAATATATATTGCTGCCACACGCAATAGTCCTTAAAAGGACTTTTGGGTCTCTAACAAGTTTTAGCAATTTAGCGCAGGCTGCGCTAAAAATATATATTGCTGCCACACACAACAATAGTCCTTAAAAGGAATTTTCGGTCTATAACATGAATAAAAGCTAAAATATTCCTATTTCACTCCCTACACTATCTCTTCCTTCTGCTCTCCAGCTCTCCCTGACTAAGGGCTCATTCACACGAACGTGTGAAGCCCGTGCTGTGGACCGCAAATTGTGGTCCGCAATGCATGGGCACCATCCGTGGGGCAGGTGCATGGGGATCGCAGACCCATTCACTTGAATGGGTCCGTGATCCTTCCGTTCCGCAAAAAGATAGAGCAAGTTCTATCTTTTTGCGGTGTGGAAGCACGGAACGGAAACCCCAGAAAGCACTCCGTAGTGCTTCCGAAGTGTTCCATTCTGTTCTTCTGTTCCGCATCTATGGATTTGCGGGCCCATTGAAATGAATGCGGATGCGGAATGGCCACGGAACAATGCCCGTGTATAGCGGATACGCAAATGCGGTCCACAATACGGCAACGGGCATCACACGTTCATGTAAACGAGCCCTAAGACTGAGCCGAACACGTGTCATCGGGAGCTATATAGCACCCGATGACACGTTCCGGACAGCCAATCACTGTATTGCCAGTAGCCAACATGTCTACGGCATTTCAGTGAATGACAGTACTTACCTGCACGTTTATTGGCTGTGTAGAAGCCAACAAACATGCAGGGAGGAGACTCGAGCATCGCGCTCGATCACACGCGGTATTCGGCCGAACAGCGCAATGTGCTGAGCATCGTGATGCTCGAGTAAAAAAAAATTTCAAGCATGCTCACCCAACACTAGTCCCCTCCCTTCCATTTACGCTATAGTTGTATGCTGTGTTTTAATTTTAAGAATTGATTGCTTTCTTCCTAATTGTAGACAAAAAATGAAGAAATCAAGCTTCTGAAAAATGTGTCACTTTATTCCAACGTTAAAATCTCGACATACAGGGAAAAACTTACAGGTTCTATGGGTTTCGGACCTAAAAAAAACTTAATGGTCCTTAAAAAAGAACCATTAAGTTTTTAGGTCCGAAACGCGTAAAACCTGTACGTTTTTCCCTGTATGTGGAGATTTTAACGTTGGAATAAAGTGACACATTTTTCAGAAGCTGGATTTCTTCATTTTTTGTCTACAATTCATGTCAGCCAGGTCCGGGCTGTGTCCGTGCTTCTGAGTGGCCGAACGCAGGTGATTGCTGCTTCAATGATCTTTTTCCACTGCTTTCTTCCTAATCAGCAATGGTCGATTGTTTGTTCAATTCAACTGAAAGTGTAACTAGAATTTGGAAGTTTATTTCTCTGCTTCCCTGAATGAATGATATTGTTGATCCACTGAAAGATTTAACGATCACTTGATGTGAATGGGCCTCTTACAAAACTTACTGTATACAATAGACGGATAGGCTTTTGTAGTGAATGGTTTTTTTTTATGCAGCTTTTAACCCCTTAGGGACACAGCCTTATTTCACCTTAAGGACCAGGCCATTTTTTGCAAATCTGACCAGTGTCACTTTAAGTGCTGATAACTTTAAAACACTTTTACTTATCCAGGCCATTCTGAGATTGTTTTTTCGTCACATATTGTACTTCATGACACTGGTAAAATGAAGTAAAAAAAATCATTTTTATTTATAAAAAAATACCAAATTTAGCAAAAATGTGTAAAAAATTGCAAATTTCCAAGTTTCAATTTCTCTACTTCTATAATACATAGTAATACCTCCAAAAATAGTTATTACTTTACATTCCCCATATGTCTACTTCATGTTTGGATCATTTTGGGACTGATATTTTATTTTTTGGGGATGTTACAAGGCTTAGAAGTTTAGAAGCAAATCTTGAAATTTTTCAGAAAGTTTCAAAAAACCAATTTTTAGGGACCAGTTCAGGTCTGAAGTCACTTTGCGAGGCTTACATAATAGAAACCACCCAAAAATGACCCCATTCTATAAACTACACCCCTCAAGGTATTCAAAACTGATTTTTACAAACTTTTGTAACCCTTTAGGTGTTCCACAGGAGTTAATGGAAAATAGAGATATAATTTCAAAATTTCACTTTTTTGGCAGATTTTCTATTTTAATAATTTTTTTTCAGTTACAAAGCAAGGGTTAACAGCCAAACCAGACTCAATATTTATGGACCTGATTCTGTAGTTTACAGAAACACCCCATATGTGGTTGTAAACTACTGTACGGGCACACGGCAGGGCGCAGAAGGAAAGGAATGCCATACGGTTTTTGGAAGGCAGATTTTGCTGGACTGTTTTTTTTGACACCATGTCCCATTTGAAGCCCCTCTGATGCAACCCTAGAGTAGAAACTCCATAAAAGTGACCCCATCTAAGAAACTACACCCCTCAAGGTATTCAAAACTGATTTTACAAACGTCGTCAACCCTTTAGGTGTTCCACAAGAGTTATTGGCAAATGGAGATGAAATTTCAGAATTTTTATTTTATGGCACATTTTCCATTTTAATCCATTTTTTCCAGTAACAAAGCAAGGGTTAACAGCCAAACAAAACTCAATATTTATTGCCCAGATTCTGTAGATTACAGAAACACCTCATATGTGGTCGTAAACTGCTGTACGGGCACACGGCAGGGCGCAGAAGGAAAGGAATGCCATACTGTACTTGGAAGGCAGATTTTGCTGGACTGTTTTTTTTTTTTCACCATGTCCCATTTGAAGCCCCCCTGATGCACCCCTAGAGTGGAAACCCCAAAATAGTGACCCCATTTTAGAAACTACGGGATAGGGTGCAAGTTTTTTTGGTACTAGTTTAGGGTACAATGATTTTTGGTTGCTCTATATTGCACTTTTTAGAGGCAAGATAACAAGAAATAGCTGTTTTGTCACCGTTTTTATTTTTTGTTATTTACAACATTCATCTGACAGGTTAGATCGTGTGGTATTTTTATAGACCAGGTTGTCACGGACGCGGCGATACCTAATATGTATACTTTTTTTTTATTTATGTAAGTTTTACACAATGATTTCATTTTTGAAGCAAAAAAAAATCATGTTTTAGTGTTTCCATAGTCTGAGAGCCATAATTTTTTCAGTTTTTGGGCGATTACCTTGGGTAGGGTATGATTTTTGCAGGATGAGATGACAGTTTTATTGGCACTATTTTCGGGTGCGTGTGACTTGCTATTACATTTTTTGTGATGTAAGATGACAAAAAATGGTTTATTTAGTAAAAAATTTATTTTTTATTTTTTATTTTTTACGGTGTTCATCTGAGGGGTTAGGTCATGTGACATTTTTATAGTGTCTCCATATTCTGAGCCATATTTTTTTTTTTTTTTGGGCGATTGTCTCAGGTAGGGGCTCATTTTTTGTGGGATGAGGTGACAGTTAGATTGGTACTATTTTGGTGGGCAAACGCCTTTTTGATCGCTTGCTGTTGTACTTTTTGTGATGTAAGGTGACAAAAAAATGGTTTCTTTAGCACAGTTTTTATTTTTTACGGTGTTCATCTGAGGGGTTAGGTCATGTGATATGTTTATAGAGCCGGTCGATACGAACGTGGCGATACCTAATATGTATACTCCCCCCCCCCCCCCTATTTTTTACCAATTTTTTTTAACTTTATTTGGGGAAAATGATGTTTTTGTTTATTTTTACTTGAAACTTTCAATTTTTTGGGGGGAAAACTTTATTTTTTCAACTTTTTTTTTCACTAAATTTTTTGTCCCATTTTTGGACTTGAACTTTTGGGGGTCTAATCCTTTACAATGCATTCCAATACTTCTGTATTGGAATGCATTGGCTGTATGAGTAATACTGTGTATTACTCATACAGATTCCGGGGCCTGTGAGATCCAGGGGGCTGGATCTCATAGGCTCGTCACCGGAAGGCAGCGCAGATGCCTCAGGAAGGCATCGCGCTGCCTTCCATGCCATCGGGTCCCCCCCACAGCCGCATGGGGACCCGATGGCACCGCCACACGCCACACGCCACCACCGCAATAGATAAAAGCCACAAACCGCAGGTCTGAATTGACCTGCAGTTTGCGGCGATCGGCGACATGGGGGGGTCACGGGACCCCCCCCGGGCATTTAGCCGAAGTGCCTGCTCAATGCCTGCCTGCGCGGCGGTGATCGGAAATACACAGGGTGTACAGGTACGCCCTGTGTCCTTAAGTACCAGGACATAAGGGCGTACCTGTACGCCCTATGTCCTGAAGAGGTTAAGGTTTTTCAGCTTAAATATTCTGACAACCCAAAATATGATTTAATATCATCTGTTTGTTTCTATCATTTACTCCAGAAACTGGCATACATTATAGCTCAAATCTATGTCAGCCCTCAGCTGGTGTATATTTAAGCTTCTGACACATGTATAGTACCCCAAAACATGGGAGTATCTACAAAGTTTTTATTTTATTATGTAATGTAATGTTATGCCATGCTGTGTATTACACACAGTAAAAGGTATAGTTGGCACAGCCAGGGTTAACATTCCTAGCTTAGCCCTTGCAGGAAGTTGAGTGTAGATCCAGGATCCGCCCACAGCTGAATTAGTCAGTCTAGAGTGAGGGTTTGTAGAGGAAGGAAAGTGTGTCTTGTGCTCCCTCATCTTCGGCCCAAAAAGTTACAGAAACTCACCAATCTCTGAATGATCTACAGAGAGGAATAGAGAGAGAGAGAGGAGAGAATTGGAAAGCTAGAACCTGCATGGCCAAGCACTGGAGTCAGTAAGGTAACCTACTACCAAAAGCTGCTAAGACTTTACTGCAGTGAGGGAGACTGTTGAGATACCCTTCACACCTGGACATACCCTGGCTAGTTGTATCCCTGTATCCTTTAGTGGACATTACAGCAACAATTGAAAGAGTACTATTGCCCTACATAGATTATATTGGAAGACACTTGAGACAGATAGAACGAGAAGAGGGCTATAACTCCCATCCTCGCCTAAATCCATACATCGTTAACTGGGAAGAATAGCGCTGTGTACAGTTGGAACTGTGTTTTGTTATCGATAGATGTATTACAACTCTTATTTTGCACTTCAGAGATCTTTACTCTGCTACATCTGGCCTGGTTAGTGACTCCTGCACCACAGTGATGAGCAGTAGGGGCAATATTCGAATTTGCGATATTTTGCAAATATTTGGGCCAATATTCATCATATATTCGCGAATTCGAGAATTCGTGATCTCCAGTCATTATTTTCTTGATGGCAAAATTCGTCAATCGGAAAATTCACAATAAAAATTTGCTATACGAAAATTCACGATCAACACTACTCCTAAACTCAAAGATATTACAGACTTCTCATTTGCCCACAAGCAAGAAGCAGTGAAGGATCATGGGTACTGATGAAAAAAAATCTAGAATATTTGCGATTACATAGATATAGCACTATATCCTAGAAATGCGCGAATTCTCGAAGTGGCAGTATTCGCGATAAAAATTTGCGATCAACACCACTGCACCATACCTCAGCTATTGCACTTTGCAACCCTGCCTTGCACCCATACAAACATTTAACATCATGGGCACCACAACTACCATCAGGCAGGAGCACCAGAACGAGGGTATGCCCTGGGGGAATAAATGGTGAGTCCTCCTTTTACTGCACAGCCCTAAGGAGCAATGGTAGGAGGAAAGCCACTGTGACTAGCTGTCACAGTCAGAGCCACTACCACTCCCATCCTCTGCTCCTGCTCCCCCCTGGGCCTGCTGCACATAGAGGGTGAGAGATGTGCATCTGCCTCTCAATATATTAGGCTTGTCTCATTCCAGCATACAGGGGATCAAAATTGGCATAGGAAATGCCAGTCTTGATACATTTCCTCCATAAAATCTTCCAAAAATTGTGTTTCTTCTGAAATTACCCTCCATAATAGCCCCTGTATTTGTCTGTTTATACCCAATTACTACTGGACACATCTGCCAGTAGGTCTTCTTTTAGAGCATGTGCCCTGAGATCTCCTGGGTCCACTCTGCTTGTGTAGTGGGCTATTGCATGCGTAATTTTGCCAATCTCACTGTATAGGACAGGCGTGTGCAGTCAAAAACCACACATTTTGCTTGCACAAGCTCATTAGATCTTCTGCACCAAGCAGGTGCCGCTTGGCTGTAACTGTAGACTGTGAACTTCTTTCATTAGTACACTGATGAGAAGTGACATGTTTGCTCAGTGACCATTAGAAGACCAAAGGACAAACGAGATTGAAAAAAAATATAGAAGGACATTAGGCAGTACATTGTGAGTAGTTAGAATGGTTTCTTCCCGTACAGTCGGGTGAGTGGCTCACTGTTTTAAAGGGGTTATCCCATGATCATTGTAAAAAAATAGATTCAGAGATCAAATGGTACATGACAATCTCTTCCTAACAAAGCTAGAACCTCACATGGATCCAGAGATCTCCCCATTCATTGTTCTGATAGATTTACATCAAGCTAGAAACTCAAGGTTAGTGTATTTTCTGCTGCAGCACAGGAGGCATGTATGTGCTCTCCCTAACACAGCTCAGGAGGCAACTGAAGGATGAAACTGAGCATGTGTGGCCATCTCAGTGAGCAGGACAAAGAAATAAGAAAAAAAAAACAACAGGTGGCGCTATACAAATACATTTTATTAAATAACTCAGTGGCTATACTAAATTGTTAATTACATGCAGTTGCAAAAGTAATCAGATCCAGGTGCTGGTTTGAAAACTGTAGAATATTTTTCGTGGGTAAACCCCTTTAATCATTGTCTCTGTTGCCATTTTATGCTGCCTCAGACAAGTCAGCATAAAACTGATACCTGGTGTCAGATGTATTTTTAATGTCGCGAACATAAAATTTACAGTTCGCGAACGGCGAACGCAAATTTCCGCAAATGTTCGCGAACGGGCGAACCGCCATAGACTTCAATAGGCAGGCGAATTTTAAAACCCACAGGGACTCTTTCTGGCCACAATAGTGATGGAAAAGTTGTTTCAAGGGGACTAACACCTGGACTGTGGCATGCCGGAGAGGGATCCATAGCAAAACTCCAATGGAAAATTACGTAGTTGACGCAGAGTCGGGTTTTAATCCATAAAGGGCATAAATCACCTAACATTCCTAAATTGTTTGGAATAACGTGCTTTAAAAAATCCAGTGTGTGTATACGATCAGGTATGATGTTGTATCGATCAGGTAGTGTAAGGGTTACGCCCGCTTCACAGTGACAGACCAAACTCTGACAGACCAAACTCCCCGTTTAACGCACCGCAAACAACTGCAAACAGTCCATTTGCACAACCGCAAACTCCCCATTTGCACAAGGTTGGATACCAAGCTAGCCATGTCCCATTCCTTGTCCTCACTGACGTCATTGAAGGTCTCTTCCTCCACCCAGCCACGTACAACACCAAGGGTCCCCGAAAGGTGACAACAAGCCCCCTGGGACGCCTGCTGTGGTTGGTCTTCCACCTCCTCAAAGCCACCTTCCTCCTCTGACTCCTCTTCTTCAGACTCCTCTTCCAGCGTTGCCGCTGGTCCAGCAATCGACGACGACAAGGCTGCTTCCAGTGGTGATGGTGACCACAACTCTTCCTCTTCATGCTCATCTACGGCCTGATTCAGCACTCTTCGCAGGGCACGTTCCAGAAAAAACGCATATGGGATGAGGTCAATGATGTTGCCTTGGGTTTGACTGACCAGGTTTGTCACCTCCGCAAAAGGACGCATGAGCCGACAGCCATTGTGCATGAGCGTTCAGTAACGCGGACAAAAAATACCCAGCTCCGCAGAGGCTGTCACTTTTAAATTAAAAAAATCTGTTCTTACCAGTTTAATCTCTGTTTTGTCCCCTATCAGGGGCCGGTGTATGGAATAGATTTTAGGAACCGGGATATCGAAAAAGATGATTGGTCGGTCCTCTTACTTCCAATTTGGGGCACTGCGCATGCGCCGTGCAATGTACTGTGTCACCCTATATGAGTGGTGGGCAGTGGGCACAAAACAGTCTGTGGGCCTGACACTCACTGGCAGGCAACTGCAATTATATTACAGAGGAAAAATTAAATGAATTTTGTATCTGCAAGGTGCTGTGCCACCCTATATGAGTGGTGGGCAGTGGGCACAGTACAGTCTGTGGGCCTGACACTCACTGGCAGGCAACTGCAATTATATTACAGAGAAAAAATTAAATGACTTTTTTATCTGCAAGGTACTGTGCCACCCGATATGAGTGGTGGGCACTGGCAGTGGGCACAGTACAGTCAGTGGGCCTGACACACACTGGCAGGCAACTGAAATTATATTTTAGGGTAAAAATTAAATGACTTTTTTATCTGCAAGGTACTGTGCCACCCGATATGAGTGGTGGGCACAGGCAGTGGGCACAGTACAGTCTGTGGGCCTGACACACACTGGCAGGCAACTGCAATTATATTAAAGGGTAAAAATTAAATGACTTTTTTATCTGCAAGGTACTGTGCCACCCGATATGAGTGGTGTGCACACAGTACAGTCTGTGGGCCTGTGACCTCTCACACACGGGCAGGCAACTGCAATATATATATAGAAAAAAAAAAATAAAAGCAGACTGATGTACCAGCCCTAAAAAAGGCTTTTTGGGGTGCTGTCAGGACGCTGTCCTTACAGCAGATGAGTCTTTGAGGACTGGAGTGGACACAGAACACTGGCCTAGCTAATGATGTCCCTATTAATTCAGCAGCAGCAGCACTCTCCCTGCTCTCACTAACACTGCAGCTTCAGAATGAATCTAAGATGATTGCTGTCCTTGCTTTTTGATAGGAGGTGGGAGGGTCTGGGAGGGAGGGTCTGCTGCTGATTGGCTGGAATGTGTCTGCTGACTGTGAAGTACAGGGTCAAAGTATCACGGTCGGCGTGACTATCACATACGTGACACAGAGGGAGGGAACAAGGAAGGCCCTGCCCAAGTGAGAGGGAAGGTGGTGACCCCTGACTCACCTAGCGGCTGGCACCTGGCTGCCCTGACGTCCCTAGACGGGTTCCTCACCCGTACGCCGATCACGTGCCTAAAGCCCTGGCTTTCCCTAAGCTGAGCCCTAGATAGTGAACAGGGCGGTGGGAACACTAGTCCGCACCACTAGCTCTAAAGGAAAACACCAAGGGAAGGACAGACAATACAAACTCAACATATAATCCCAGGTGGGCGACAACAGGAGACAACAAGAAGCCCAACAGGGATCTGGAGGGTAGCACTCTGGAACGACAACCAGGATTCACAACTCCAGTGGGTCAGTATAGATGTCCAGGCAGGAAGATCTATAACTGGCAACTAGAGAAGTGTGAGGGGAGAATATAAGGAGGTTGGGAGTGGCAGACAAGAAACAGCTGAGGAGAAGAAGCTACGGATCCCTGATTGAGACAAAAAGGATAGCAAGGCAAACACAGAAAACAATCACTAAGAAACAACGTGATCTTTAGATATAGAGCGCGCAGCCACCCGCTGCGACCTCCTGACCCCGGGTATAACGGAGTCAGACGTGGCTCTTGATACCCTCGTGATAGTACCCCCCCTTTCACGAGGGGCCTCCGGACACTCAGGACCAGGTCTCTCAGGATGAGAGGCATGGAAAGCCTGAATTAACCTGTTGGCGTTTACCTCTGACGCTGGAACCCACATTCTCTCCTCGGGACCGCAACCCCTCCAATGCACCAGATACTGAAGAGAGCGGCGGACCCGACGAGAATCAACAATTCTGGCTATCTGAAACTCCAGATTATCATCCACAATAACAGGAGGAGGTGGCAGCGGTGATGGTTCTAGAGGTGGAACATACTTCTTGAGTAACGATTTATGGAAGACGTTATGGATCTTAAAAGTCTGAGGTAGCTCCAGGCGAAAAGCCACAGGGTTAATGACGGCTACTATTTTATAAGGACCAATGAACCTAGGGCCCAGTTTCCAAGAGGGAACCTTCAACTTAATATTTCTAGTAGACAACCACACATAGTCATTCACCCCTAGGTCCGGACCTGGCGACCGTTTCTTATCGGCCATGCATTTATATTTACCACTCATCTTTTTCAAGTTAACTTGCACCTTCTGCCATACCGATGAAAGAGATGAAGAAAACCTTTCCTCTTCGGGAACCCCAGAAGACCCCCCCTCTTTGAAAGTACAAAATTGGGGATGAAAACCGTATGCACCAAGGAATGGTGACTTGCCAGTGAACTCCTGATAATGATTATTTATGGCAAACTCAGCTAACGGTAAATATGATGACCACAACTCTTGGTTTTCAGACACAAAACACCTTAAATATGTTTCTAGGTTTTGGTTGGTACGCTCAGTCTGTCCATTCGACTGAGGATGGAAAGCTGAGGAAAAGGACAAGTGTACCCCCAAACGGGAACAAAAAGCTTTCCAAAACTTAGAAACAAACTGGGCTCCCCGATCCGAAACCACATCGGAAGGGACCCCGTGAAGCTTCACGATTTCACTGATAAACACCTGAGCAAGAGTTTTAGCATTAGGAAGTGCGGGTAGCGCAATAAAGTGTACCATTTTGCTAAACCTGTCTACTACTACCAAAATAACTGTTTTACCCGCAGACAACGGTAAGTCAGTGATGAAATCCATTGACAGATGTGTCCATGGCCTATTGGGGATAAAAAGTGGCAATAAAGACCCTGCTGGACGTGTATGAGAGACTTTCGCGCGTGCACAAGTAGAGCAAGTAGACACGAAATCCATTACATCCTGACGCAACCTTGGCCACCAAAAACGACGAGATAATAGCTCCAAGGTTGCTTTACTACCCGGGTGCCCAGCAAGTGCCGAATTATGATGTTCTTTTAATAATTCAAGACGCAGGTTTAACGGTACAAACAATTTCTCTGAGGGGCAAGAGGCCGGGGCGTCCCCCTGGGCCTCTAACACCTTTCCCTCTAGAACAGAGTGTACAGCAGAGACAACCACTCCTCTTTGTAAAATAGGTACCGGATCACTAACATTACCCCCTCCAGGGAAACTACGAGATAACGCGTCTGCCTTGGTATTTTTTGCCCCAGGACGATAGGTGATTACAAAGTTAAATCTGGTAAAGAATAGCGACCACCTAGCTTGTCTAGGGGTGAGACGCTTAGCCGATTCTAGGTACAGAAGGTTTTTGTGATCCGTAATCACCGTGACGGGGTGGATTGCTCCCTCTAAGAAGTGACGCCACTCTTCAAGCGCCAGTTTAATCGCCAACAGTTCCCTATTTCCAACATCATAGTTCTTCTCTGCAGAAGATAATTTTTTGGAAAAGAAAGCGCAAGGGCGCCATTTGCCAGGAGACGGACCCTGAGACAATACAGCCCCCACTCCCACCTCTGACGCATCTACCTCAACAATAAAAGGCTGGGAGACATCAGGTTGAATTAGAACAGGTGCCGAGGTAAACCTCTCTTTTAGAGAGGAAAATGCATTTTTAGCGGCGTCAGACCATTTGGAAAAATCAGTCCCCTTCCTAGTCATGTCGGTAAGGGGTTTAACGATCACTGAATAATTTTTAATGAACTTTCTATAGAAATTTGAGAAACCCAAAAACCATTGTAGGGCTTTAAGGTTCTCAGGAAGATCCCAATCTAAAATTGCCTGGACCTTCCCAGGATCCATACGGAAACCTGAAGCAGATAATAGATATCCCAGGAACTGTATTTCCTGAACGGCGAAGACACATTTTTCAATTTTCGCATATAATTTATTCGTCCGTAGGACCTGCAGTACTTGCCTGACATGCACCTCATGTGTTTTCAGATCAGCCGAATAAATTAAGATATCATCTAGGTATATGACTACAAACCTGCCGATGAGATAACTAAAAATATCATTAACGAAATGTTGGAAGACAGCGGGGGCATTGGTCAGACCGAAAGGCATAACTAGATTTTCATAATGCCCCTCAGGGGTGTTAAAAGCTGTCTTCCACTCCGCACAGCCTGGGGTTAGTAGTTTTCCGACGGTCTTTTGTTTTTGAGAAAGGAGGGACAGACATTAATGAAATGACCCTTCCCCCCACAGAAAAAACAAGCCCCCCCCTACGGCGAACCTCAGGAGGACGGACCTGACGAGAAGTTCCGCCTAGCTGCATAGGCTCATCTAAGTCAGTACAGACTAATTGTTGCTTGGGAGAGGTAACCAATTGCTCAGGAATTTTCGATCTCTCCCTAAGACGCCTATCTATTCTGATAGAGAGGGACATAACAGCATCAAGGGAAAGGGGGGTCTCATACAGCGCCAGTGCATCCTTAACCCTTTCAGATAACCCAGAGCAGAACTGACTCCTGAGAGCCGGGTCGTTCCACTGAGTATCCGTAGCCCACCTACGGAACTCTGAGCAATATTCCTCTGCTGACCGATCTTCCTGTAGGAGTCTCCGTAACTTCGACTCAGCCAGGGCGACTCGGTCAGGGTCATCATATATGAGACCCAAAGCCCCAAAAAATCCCTCCACTGACCGGAGAGCCTGGGAACCAGGGGGTAACGAGAACGCCCAGGATTGTGGGTCCCCCTGAAGCAGGGAAATGACAATCCCTACCCGCTGTTCTTCATTACCTGAGGAGTAAGGGCGCAACTTAAAGTATAATTTGCAGGCCTCACGGAACGTCGCAAATTTGTCTCTTCCCCCAGAAAATCTGTCAGGAAGAACAACCTTGGGTTCTGTAACAACCTGGTTACCCATAGCAACCGTTGGGGGTGCGGTCTGCTGCATTTGCTGCTGTTGTTGGAGGACAGACGACTTCAATCCTGCCACCTCCAAAGACAGGCCTTAAAGCTGTTTTGCCAAGGCAGCAATAGGATCCATATTGGATTCTAAGTAGAGAAAAAAAAACAACAAAAATAATTTTTTATTTATTTTTTTCTCAAAAAGTAAAGGCAAACACAGAAAACAATCACTAAGAAACAACGTGATCTTTAGATATAGAGCGCGCAGCCACCCGCTGCGACCTCCTGACCCCGGGTATAACGGAGTCAGACGTGGCTCTTGATACCCTCGTGACGCAAAGTTTGCTCAATGATGACGTATAGGGGGCAAATTGAACATCGATGTTCGCTGGGAACTGTTCGCCGGCGAATAGTTCGGGACATCTCTAATTTTAACCCCTTAATGACCCATAATTAATATAATGTCATAGGAGGGCATTGAATGTATAGAGCAGGCTCACATAAAAGCATGACAGTATTGTGGTGTTTTTTCAATTTTACTACACAAACATTTTTTTCCCCATTTTCCAATACAAGCTATGGTAAATTAAATGGTAAAATTAAAAAGTACAACTTACGTTGCAAATAAGAAGCACTCATATAAAAGAAAAATTTAAAAAGTTATGGCTCTTGGAAAGCGTTGAGCAAAACAGTCAGAGAGATTAAAAAAATTGGCTAAAGAGGTTACTATTGTTATCATTTTACCTAGTTATGTAATAATTAAAGTTTACCCACGTAAAAAAAAATTTGGGCAGTCCCTGTAAATGTGCTAAATTGTGCTAAAAATGTGCTAAAACAAAAGATGCAATGCTTACCCTTTTTTTCCTAGTGCTTTAAGTGCTATGCTCCAGTCCTTCCCAGCAATGTTATTCTGATGGTCCCCTGGTTTTCACTCTTTTATCCCGATACAAGGATCTGGCCTTCACTGCAGGGGAGTCACCAGGCTTCTACCTCTTAGAATAGTCCCGGTGTGGTTGACTGCCAGCCCACTGGGGTCAGAGACACCAGTGAAAAGCATCTGGGAAAAAGGCAATACTTATAGTCAGGAAACAGGCAGAGGTCAGGGTAGGCAGACTGCATGTGAATCTGTGAAACAGTCCAGAGGCCAGGAAGGGTAGCAGAGTATAAATACAGTAAGCAGGCACAGATCAGGTCAGGCAGCAGAGTAAGGATCCAGGAATCAGACATTAGTAGACAGACAAACAAATATATTGCTCAGGGAAGGGGTGGATAAAAAAAGACTACCATAGAAGGGCTGATACGCTCGCTCAGTAGTCAAACAGTTGAACACAGAGCAAAAGTATAATTAACTCTTGCAGTGCTGCAGGGTTAGGGTCAATGAACAGTAATATACACACAGTAATATTCACACCTAGCTTTGGCCAGCCCTGGGCAGAGCTAGGTAAATGATGTGGAACCTGTGCCTGCCCCAGATAGCAGGGTGGTGGAGGGCACAGAGCAGCAACATGAAAGGGCAGTGATTAGTGACCTGTGTGCATGGAAAATCACAGCTGCAGCCAGGAAAGCAAACAGAGAGGGGTGGACTGGAGCACAGTGTTGGAAACAGCAGAGGAGAAATAGGGTGAGTATTGCTTATTGGGCATTTAACTCGGTCGGATAACCCATTTAATGGCACCTCTTCCATCCATTCAGTATGTCAAGATACTACTGCTTCATAGCACCTTTTAAAAAGCATTGTCAAATTACAAGGATTCTGCTACTGAACTTCACAAGAAGATTTTGGAAGATAAGACAACTTATTTGTCATATACTCTGTGATATCTTGAAAATATGCGCACAAAACTTCTGTATGCCAACAACAGATGGATGGTTTATCTGAACAAACTCAATAGAATCCTAAACATATGTTACGTAAGATGATTAGTAAAAGATTAGAGACAGTGAAATGTTCTTATTCCATGTGTGATGTTTGAAATTTGTTCCAAAATCTTTAGCAATTTCTCATTGTTTTCAATGTCTTTAGTGAAGATATATTGGATATTAGACACTATTAAAGCAACTCTTTCCAGTATTGGAAATGTCCAGGACTCATCGCTTGCTCAGGGTGCAATGCATAAAAAAGTAGTCGGTTTTATTTTCTGATGCTCTGATAGTTGTATGCTTGTAAAGAGGACCTGTCACCACAAAACACGCTGCATTCTTCAGGCAGCATGTTATAGAGCAATGGAAGCTGAGCAGATTGATATATAGTTTTGTTGGAAAAGATTAAATAAAACATGTAATTTATACATTTAAATCTCTGCTCTTTCTGAACTCAGTTGTACAAGTGGGAGGTGTTATCAGTAACTGACAGCTGTCTCAGTATACACAATTACACAGGGAATGTTATCAATCACTGATAAAGACTGTCCCCATGTACAACTGAAGTCAGAAAAAGTAGAGATTTAAAATAATAAATTACAACTTTTCTGATTTGATTTAATAGAGCTAGTAAGACTTTAAAAATTATCTTAGGCTAGGGCTACATAACGGCATTTATGCAAGTTGCTGTCATCTGACTATTTTAGAACTGTGATTTGGCTGTAAGGCTAAGGCTACATGATCATCTTGGCCACAACTACCTTCACGCAACCAACAACTGCTTTGCAACACTGCTGCCACTGAACAGTATAGGGTCGTAGCACAACTCCCAAATTGCCGTAATTGTGATCCCAGAATTACCAAAAATCCAAAAGTGCTCAAACACAGCAAGAAAGACAATGAAGCTGCAGACCCCAGAAACACACTAAACTACAACAGGATATATCATGGAACTACAGATCTCAGAATATAGAACAAACTATCTGGAAGGGAATGCACCTAGAAAATACTATACCCAAAAACTAGAAGGGAGTAAGGCCCGATATATAAAGGCTTAACAATAAGGAACTCCATCCTAATCAACCAAACAAAGCTGGGAGATAACCAAGACCAGATTGAAATGCAATAGGGTTACATAAATGCAAAGAAAAAGGGGGTCAGTCAGCACATCCCAATGTGCAGGGGCACGTTGCTATGCCTGAAAACAACACTGTAAAACAAAACATGCAATGCAACAGCTCTCTGCAAACCAAATAAAGTACAAAAATGCATAATAATTGCTAGTGCTATACTTATGAATTGCTTGGCAAATACATTTTGTACTAAATTATTTGAGCCCGTCTGCCGCACATCAAGGCGATCTCTGTAAGACGGGTTCCTAACACAAAATTCTACCTGTTATGTGCCATGACGGCTACCATACAATTCAGGGAGTGTAGGTTTCACATGCATGCCGGGCCTGTCTTAATTTCTGTCATCTTTGGTGCCAAAATGGCCTCTATTATATCCAAGGAATTCAAGTACCAACATGCACGCTGAGCCCACTCCACACCACTCCTGGTGCCAAATGGCCACCAAAGAATGCAATGGGAGTCCACACTATACCTCTCCTGGTGCCAAATGGCTTCCAGTGAATGAGGGAGAGCAGGCTAAGCTATATACTCACACTAATTAAAATCAGCCTATGGGGCAGACGAGCTGGTCAGGAGTGCACGACTGAGGTGTCAGACACACCTCCAGTACAAAGGGTTACATAACAACTGGCCAAACAAAGTTAGCAACTATGTGAACATGAAGCAACAGGGAGACCCTTGTTGCTCTAATGCAGTCTAAGTACATAATAAGTAATGTCATGTAATTACAAAGTTACTCATTAGTGTTGATCGAGCACCGTAGTGCGCGGGGGCTCGGGCCGAACACATCGGGATGTTCGGGGGCTCGACCGGCACCCGAGTATAATGGAAGTCAATGGGAGAACACGAGCATTAAACCAGGTACCCTCTGCTCTGAAGAGGGGAGGGTGCCTGGTTCATAGGAAAATGTCAGACATTTATGTAAACACCACCGAAATGGTTCTGTAACAGCATAGGGAGGATGTCTGTATGAATCTTGGACTCGCAGGTCGCTGCTGGGAACGATGTTATCCGAATAGTACGCCACTTTAAGAGACTGACATTAATACGCCAAAAAACGAATAAAAAATCGTTTTTTAAAGGAAAAATTTATAGAAAACATTCTTTCCTGTATATTTACTTGTATATAAAGTGCAAGTGCTTGCAAAAATTACAGGAAAGAGGCACTCTGATACAACCTGCATATCACATAAAGGAGGGCCTTATTCACATTGTGGTACAATTGTTCATGTAGTGGGACTCCTACACTCATAAAGCCTATGCATTAAGTGAAAGGGCTGACAAAAATTACAAGGAACCGGCACTCCAATTCACCCTCAAAAACATCTGGATCAAGGGCCTGCTGATCTGACCATCTAAAACATTATGGGTGGGGGCCTGCTGCCGCTTTGGTGACTCAGTGTTTGATTCAAGAGAGGGAGCCTGAGAAACAGCTATGGCTACCACATTAAAGGAAAGCGGCATGCGTGCAAATTACCTATTAGGTATAATTAGGTGAGGGCCTGCTGGTAAGCTGACCCGGTAAAAAATTATATGCGAGCGCCTGCTGGTGACCTGACCCTGTAAAACATTATATGCAAGGGCCTGCAGGTGAGCTGACTCTCTAAAAAATTTAATGCGAGGGCCTGCTAGTGAGCTGACCCTTTAAAAGATTTTATGTGTGGGCCTGCTGGTGAGCTGACCCAGTAAAAATATTGTAGGTGAAGGCCTTCAGGTGAGCTGTCCCTGTAAAAGATTTGAGTTGTGGGCCTGCTGGTGAGCTGACCCTGTGAAAAACTTGAGATGCGGGCCTGCTGGTGACCTGACCCTGTAAAAGATTTAAGGTGTGGGCCTGCTGGTGAGCTGACCCTTTAAAATATTTTATGTGTGGGCCTGCTGGTGAGCTGACCCAGTAAAAATATTGTAGGTGAAGGCCTGCTGGGGAGCTGACCCTCTAAAAAAATAAATGAGAGGGCATGCAGCTGAGCTGACCCTCTAAAAAATTATATGTGAGGGCCTGCAGCTGAGCTGACCCTCTAAAAAATTATATGCGAGGGTCTGCAGGTGAGCTGACCCTGTAAAACATTATATTTGAAGGGCATATATGAGAGCGAATTATATGTGACGAATAAGCATGTTGATATGATGGAAGACGAAGAGGAGGATGAGAAAAGGATACAGTGTATACAGTACATTACATTATAAACAGCACATTTAAAGTGCCTTTATGTTCAGCCGCTTTAATCTGGTGAAGTTAAGAAGTCATGGTCAATCCAGGTCTTGTTCATTTTTATAAGAGTCAACCTGTCAGCATTTTGATTTGACAGGCAGATACGCTTATCTGTTATAATGCCACCAGCAGCACTAAATACCCGCTCAGACAAAACGCTGGCAGCAGGGCAGGCCAGCACCTCCAAAGCATAGCGCGCCAGTTTGTGCCACGTGTCCAGCTTGGACACCCAGTTGTTGTAAGGCACTGAGGGATCATTGAGGACACTGACACGGTCTGCTATGTACTCCTTCACCATCTTCAAAAAAATTTCTCTCCTTGTGACAGTAGGCCGCGCATCAGGGTGAAAATGTCCTAGGCTTTGGAGAGTGTTGCCCTGCCTCTGTTGTAACTGCTGTGTGTTCCCCTTGTCTCCCCTCCGTGGTTGGCCAAGGAACTACGGACTCTGCCGCCAGCATTGTCAGATGGAAATTTTGGGAGCAATTTTTCAACAAGGATCTTCTGGTATTGCACCGTTTTGCTCGTCCTCTCTACCAGAGGAATGAGAGATGAGAAGTTCTCTTTGTAGAGGGGGTCGAGAAGGGTGAACAACCAGTAATCCGTGTTGTTTAAAATGCGTATAACGCGCGGGGCGCGGGAAAGGCAGCCTAACATGAAGTCAGCCATGTGTGCCAGAGTACCAACAGGCAAGACTTCGCTGTCGTCATCAGGAGGATCACTCTCAATCTCTTCATCCTCTTCCTCCTCTTCTGCCCACCCACGCAGAACAGATGGAATTAAACTTCCATGGGTACTACCCTCTGTAGCAGAGGCAACCGTCTCCTGCTCCTCCTCCTCCTCCTCTTCATCGTCCAATTCGCGCTGAGAAGATGAATTGAGGGTGGTCTGGCTATCACCCAGTGTAATGTCTTCCCCCATTTACACCTCTTCCACATGCAAAGCGTCGTCCTTAATTGTGAGCAGCGAGCGTTTGAGTAGACACAGAAGTGGTATGGTTACCCTGATAATAGCGTTATCGCCGCTCACCATCTGTGTTGATTCCTCAAAGTTTCTTAAAACCTCACAGAGGTCAGACATCCATGCCCACTCCCTGCTTGTGAATAGCGGAAGCTGACTGGATAGGCGACGACCATGTTGCAGCTGGTATTCCACTACTGCCCTCTGCTGCTCACAATGCCTGGCCAACATGTGGAATGTGGAGTTCCAGCGCGTGCTCAAGTCGCACCACAGCCGGTGAGCTGGCAATTTCAAGTGCTGCTGCAGCGTTGCCAGACCGGCTGAAGCTGTTGGTGACTTGCGGAAATGTGCACACACGCGGCACACCTTCACCAGTAGCTCAGGCAAATTGGGGTAGGTTTTTAGAAACCACTGAACCACAAGGTTGAAGACATGGGAAAGGCATGGGATGTGTCTAAGCTTGCCGAGCTCCAAAGCCGCTACCAAGTTACGGCCATTATCAGACACAACCATGCCTGGTTCTAGGTTGAGTGGCGAGAGCCACAGCTTAGTCTGGTCTCTTATCCCCTGCCACAGCTCTGCGGCGGGGTGCTGTTTGTCTCCTAAGCATATCAGCTTCAGCACAGCCTGTTGCCGCTTCCCCACTGCAGTGCTACACTGCTTCCAGCTACCGACTGATGACTGACTGGTGCTGCGCGTGGATAATTCGGAGGTGGAAGTGGAGGAGGAGAAGTGGGGGTTGGAGCCACTAACGTAGGTGCTGGCAGAAACCCTGATCAACGTAGGGCCCGCAATCCTTGGCGTCGGTAGCACTTGTGCCATCCCAGGGTATGACTCGCTACCGGCCTCCACAACATTCACTTAGTGTGCCGTCAGGGAAATGTAGCATCCCTGGCCGAATGCACTTGTCCATGTGTCCGTGGTTATGTGGACCTTCCCAGTAACTGCGTTGGTAAGGGCACGTGTGATGTTACGGGACACATGTTGGTGTAAGGCGGCACGGCACACCTTGAAAAATAGTGGTGGCTGGGGTCTGCGTAACGCGGGACGGCCGCCGACATCAGGCTGCAGAAGGACTCAGTGTCCACTAGCCTAAATGGCAACATTTCCAGGTCCAGTAATTTGGAAAGCTGCGCATTTAATGCTATGGCCTGTTGGTGGGTGGCTGGGTATTTTCGCTTGCATTCAAAGGCCTGGGGTAAGGACATTTGGATGCTGCGCTGGGGCACGGAAGTGGATAAGGTGCTTGCGAAGGTCCAGGTGCAGGGCGGGAGGCATCCGGGCATGCGCCTTCGACAGGGGATTTTCCAGCACGTAACATAGGGGAAGAGGAGGCAGTGATGTGACCCGCAGACACAGATTGTGGACCCAGGTGTTCTTCCCACTTTTTATGGTGCTTGGATGCCATGTGGCAGATCATGCTGGTGGAGGTGAGGCTGCTAGTGTTCACGCTCCGGCTCATTTTCGTATGGCACAGGTTGCATACTACTATTCCTTTGTCGTTCACACTTTCTTCAAAAAAGTGAAAGACTGATGAACATCTACTCCTTGGCAAGGGAGAGTTCCACAAGTGGGTGCTCCATGGAACAGTTGCGGACCTGTTTGGTGTGGTCCGCCTTCTCCCTTTTGCCACCCCACTGCCTCTTCCAGCATTTTGCGGTGCTGAAGATTAGAGATGTCCCGAACTATTCGCCAGGCGAACAGTTCCCGGCGAACATCGCTTGTTCACGTTCGCTGCGGCGGGCGAACATATGCAATGTTTGGTCCGCCCCCTATATGTCATCATTGAGCAAACTTTGACCCTGTACCTCACAGTCAGCAGACACATTCCATCCAATCAGCATACCCTACCTCCCAGACCCTCCCACATCCTATCAAAAAGCAAGGACAGCATCCATCTTAGATTCATTCTGAAGCTGCAGTGTTAATGAGAGCAGGGAGAGTGCTGCTGCTGCTGCTGAATTAATAGGGAAATTGTTAGCTAGGCCAGTGTTCTGTGTCCACTCCAGTCCTCAAAGACTCATCTGATCTGCTGTAAGGACAGCGTCCTGACAGCACCCCAAAAAGCTTTTTTTAGGGCTAGTACATCAGTCTTATTTTTTTATTTTTTTTTATATACAGAATTATTAGGAACACCATACTAATACGGTGTTGGACCCCCTTTTGCCTACGTGGCATTGATTCAACAAGGTGCTGATAGCATAGAAATGTTGGCCCATATTGATAGGATAGCATCTTGCAGTTGATGGAGATTTGAGGGATGCACATCCAGGGCACGAAGCTCCAGTTCCACCACATCCCAAAGATGCTCTATTGGGTTGAAATCTGGTGACTGTGGGGGCCATTTTAGTACAGTGAACTCATTGTCATGTTCAAGAAACCAATTTGAAATGATTCGAGCTTTGTGACATGGTGCATTATCCTGCTGGAAGTAGCCATCAGAGGATGGATACATGTTCTCATTCTGTTTACGCCAAATTCGGACTCTACCATTTGAATGTCTCAACAGAAATCGAGACTCATCAGACCAGGCAACATTTTTCCAGTCTTCAACAGTCCAATTTTGGTGAGCTCGTGCAAATTGTAGCCTCTTTTTCCTATTTGTAGTGGAGATGAGTGGTACCCGGTGGGGTCTTCTGCTGTTGTAGCTCATCCGCCTCAAGGTTGTGCGTGTCGTGGCTTCACAAATGCTTTGCTGCATACCTCCGTTGTAACGAGTGGTTATTTCAGTCAACGTTGCTCTTCTATCAGCTTTAATCAGTCGGCCCATTCTCCTCTGACCTCTAGCATCCACAAGGCATTTTTCCCACAGGACTGCCGCATACTGGATGTTTTTCCCTTTTCACACCATTCTTTGTAAACCCTAGAAATGGTTGTGCGTGAAAATCCCAGTAACTGAGCAGATTGTGAAATACTCAGACCGGCCCGTCTGGCACCAACAACCATGCCACGCTCAAAATTGCTTAAATCACCTTTCTTTCCCATTCTGACATTCAGTTTGGAGTTCAGAAGATTGTCTAGACCAGGACCACACCCCTAAATGCATTGAAGCAACTGCCATGTGATTGGTTGACTAGATAATTGCATTAATGAGAAATAGAACAGGTGTTCCTAATAATTCTTTAGGTGAGTGTATATATATTGCAGTTGCCTGCCAGTGTGTGTCAGGCCCACAGAGTGTACTGTGCCCACTGCCAGTGCCCACCACTCATATCTGGTGGCACAGTAGCTTGCAGATAAAAAAGTAATACATTTTTTTCTCTGAAATATAATTGCAGTTGCCTGCCAGTGTGTGTCAGGCCCACAGAGTGTACTGTGCCAACTGCCAGTGCCCACCACTCATATCTGGTGGCACAGTAGCTTGCAGATAAAAAAGTAATACAATTTTTTCTCTGTAATAAAATTGCAGTTGCCTGCCAGTGTGTGTCAGGCCCACAGAGTGTATTGTGCCCACTGCCAGTGCCCACCACTCATATCTGGTGGCACAGTAGCTTTCAGATAAAAAAGTAATACCATTTTTTCTCTGTAATATAATTGCAGTTGCCTGCCAGTGTGTGTCAGGCCCACAGACTGTACTGTGCCCACTGCCCACCACTCATATCGGGTGGCACAGTACCTTGCACGCATAGTACCACTAATCTAAAAAAAAAATTGAGGCAGAGGCAGGCCACCCCGCAGGGGCCGTCGTGGTCGTAGTACTGTGATTTCCTTTGGCCCTAGAATAATGCCCAGTGTTCCGAGGCCACGTACCCTGAACTCGAAAAGTTCTGAGGACATAGTTGACTGGCTAACACAGGACACCCAATCTTCTACAGCTTCCGCTCGGAACCTTGACGCACCATCCTCCTCCAGCTCAGCTTCGGGCATCTCTCAAGTTACCACTCACCCGCCTGCCGCCACCACCAACACTAGCACCACAGCCGCTTCATTTGATCTGTCAGAGGAGTTATTTACACATCAGTTGGAAGAAATTAGTGATGCGCAACCATTATTGCCAGAGGATGTAGATAACAGGGATATGTCTCAGTAAGGCAGCATTACACACATGGATGTACGGTGTGATGATGATGATGATGTTGTACCCGCTGCTGCTTCCTTTGCTGAGTTGTCAGATACAAGTGAATGATGATGACGATGTGTCCGTGGATGTCACGTGGGTGCCCTCTCGAAGAGAAGAAGAACAGGGGGAAAGTTCAGATGGGGAGACAGAGAGGAGGAGGAGGAGATGAGTTGGAAGCAGGGGGAGGTCATCGCAAGGAGCTAGTGGCACAGTCAGACAGCATGTATCGGCACCCGGGGTCAGCCAGACAGCACGCCAATCAACGCATGCTGTTGCCACCACCAGAATGCCGTCATTGCAAAGCTCAGCAGTGTGGCATTTTTTTTGTGTGTCTGCCTCTGATAACAGCGATGCCATTTGCAACCTGTGCCAAAAGAAACTGAGTCGTGGGAAGTCCAACACCCACCTAGGTACAACTGCTTTGCGAAGGCACATGATCTCACATCACAAACGCCTATGGGATCAACACATGATGAGTACAAGCAGAACAGAAACTCAAAGCCACCATCCTCTTCCTGGTCCAGCATCTTCAGCCACGTCAACCACTGCTGTCCTCCTTGCCCCATCTCAACCACCCACCACTCCGCCTCTCACCTTCAGCAGTTCCTGCTCATCTGCCCACAGTCAGGTGTCTGTCAAGGAAATGTTTGAGCGTAAGAAGCCAATGTCACAGAGTCACCCCCTTGCCCAGCGTCTGACAGCTGGCTTGTTGGAACTCTTAGCCCGCCAGCTTTTACCATACAAGCTGGTGGAGTCTGAGGCCTTCAAAAAATTTGTAGCTATTGGGACACCGCAGTGGAAGGTACCCGGCCGAAATGTTTTTTCACAAAAGGCAATCCCCAACCTGTACTCTATTGTGGAAAAGGAAGTCATGGCATGTCTGGCACACAGTATTGGGGCAAGGGTCCATCTGACCACTGATACCTGGTCTGCAAAGCACGGTCAGGGCAGGTATATCACGTACACTGCGCATTGGGTAAACCTGCTGAAGGCTGCCAAGCATGGAATGCGTGGCTCTGCAGAGGAGTTGGTGACACCGCCACGACTTGCAGGCAGGCCTGCTGCCACCTCCTCTACTCCTCCTACTCCATCCTCTTCAATAACCTCCTCGGTTGAGTCCTCTTCTGCTGCTGCGTCTTGCTCCACATCAACTGCACCCCCCAGCTCCCCAGGGGCTATTCCACATCCCGGATACGACAGTGTCTTGGGGTTGACTTGCCTGAAAGCAGAGTGTCACACCGGACCAGCACTTCTGTCCGCCCTGAACGCACAGGTGGATCAGTGGCTGACCCCGCACAAACTGGAGATCGGCAAAGTGGTGTATGACAACGGAAGCAATTTGTTGGCGGCATTGAATTTGGGCAAGTTGACACATGTGCCGTGCATAAGTACCCAGGCTTACAGGACGTCCTCAAGCAGGCCAGGAAGGTGTGTGGCCATTTCAGGCATTCCTACACGGCCATGGCGCACTTTTCCGATATTCAGCGGCGAAACAACATGCCAGTGAGGCGCTTAATTTGCGACAGCCCGACACGTTGGAATTCAACACTCCTAATGTTCGACCGCCTGCTCCAACAAGGAAAATCCGTCAACGAATATTTGTATGACCGGGGTGCTAGGACAGCCTCTGCGGAGCTAGGTATTTTTTTGCCACGTTACTGGACGCTCATGCGCAATGCCTGTAGGCTCATGCGTCCTTTTGAGGAGGTGAAAAACCTAGTCAGTCGCACCGAAGGCACCCTCAGCGACATCATCCCATTTGTTTTCTTCCTGGAGCGTGCCCTGTGAAGAGTGCTGGATCATGCCGTAGATGAGCGTGAAGAAGAAGAGGAAGAGTTGTGGTCACCATCACCACCAGAAACAGCCTTATCAGCATCGCTTGCTGGACCAGTGGCAACGCTGGAAGAGGAATCTGAGGAAGAGGAGTCAGAGGAGGAATGTGGCTTTGAGGAGGAGGTAGACCAACCACAGCAGGCACCCCAGGGTGCTCGTTGTTGTCACCTATCTGGGACCCGTGGTGTTGTACGTGGCTGGGGTGAAGAACAGACCGTCAATGACATCAGTGAGGACTAGGAACGGGAAATGAGTAGCTCGGCATCCAACCTTGTGCAAATGGGGTCTTTCATGCTGTCATGCCTGTTGAGGGACCCTCGTATAAAAAGGCTGAAGGAGAACGACCTGTACTGGGTGGCCACGCTACTAGACCCCCGGTATAAGCAGAAAGTGGCTGAAATGTTACCGAATTACCGGAAGTCGGAAAGGATGCAGCAGTTCCAAAACAAGTTAAAAAGTATGCTTTACACAGCATATAAGGGTGATGTCACAGCACAACAGGAATCTAACAGGGGAAGAGGTGAAAGTAATCCTCCTCCTACCACGACCACGCCGGCAAGGACAGGATGCTTTACAGACGTGTTGTTGATGGAGGACATGCAGAGCTTTTTAAGTCCTACGCATCGCCATAGCCCTTCGGGGTCCACCGACAGGTAGCAGACTAGCTCGCCTTAACTGCAGATATCGACACTCTGACGAGCAATGAACCCCTTGACTACTGGGTGTGCAGGCTTGACCTGTGGCCTGAGCTATCCCAATTTGCGATAGAACTTCTGGCCTGCCCCGCTTCAAGTGTCCTGTCAGAAAGGACCTTCAGCGCAGCAGGAGGTATTGTCACTGAGAAGAGAAGTCGCCTAGGTCAAAAAAGTCTAGATTACCTCACCTTTATTAAGATGAATGAGGCATGGATCCCGAAGGGACTGACAGTGGGGGATGCATTTGACTAAAAAAGGCCTGATGAGATGCCTTGGGCTAAAAATGGTCCACACGCTGCTGTATTTAATCTCTGCATGCCGGATGACTTGCGTGACTTCTTTGCCACCAACTAGGGATCAAGCCGCAATGTTTTAGTGCACTTTCTGCCTGGAAAACATCGGCTGCAACAATACCTAATTTTTCAAGCCTCTGGTGCTGCACTGTGGCTGCAAAAACAAAACAAAAAAAAAGGCACATACATGTGTCAATTCCCCTTCGTGATGTTGTGGTGAAGGGGCTTGCGTATCACAATGAAGCGATCACCTCTATGAGTGTGTTGGCAATGGCAATGTTGGCACACCCCAGATGATAAGGTTGTGGCTTCATTGTGAACAGACCAAAAGCGATCGGCTGGATAATTTTTCATAGAAAAAACATTAATTTTCTTTGTGATCATCTAAGGTGATCATTAAAGCCTATTAGGCCAACAATGGGCCCACACTGCAGAATCATTGTTTTCTGGGTCACTTAACTGTCACTGAACTACCTCAGCACGACCATAGGCTTTGAAAAACCGCCATCGCCTGCAATCTCCCAAACGAGCACAGTCATCACTACACCAAGATTGACGCATAGAGGAATAAAATTTATGTCATGAGTGTGTCAACTATTGACAACTCTTTGCGGTTGTCTAAAATCTATTCGATACACGTCCCCTGATAGGGGACGTAACAGGAATTAAACTGATAAGAATAGTACTACTTAACACACCACTCATATAGGGTGGCACAGTACATTGCACAGCGCACGCGCAGTGCCCCAAATTGGAAGTAAGAGGACCGACCAACCATCTTTTTCCATCTCCCGGTTCCTAAAATCTATTCCATACACCGACCCCTGATAGGGGACGTAACAGGGATTAAACTGATAGAAATAGTACTACTTAACATACCACTCATATAGGGTAGCAGAGTACATTGCACGGAGCACGCGCAGTGCCCCAAATTGGAAGTAAAAGGACTGACCAAGCATCTTTTTCCATCTCCCGGTTCCTAAAATCTATTCCATACACCGGCCCCTGATAGGGGACGTGACAGGGATTAAACTGATAGGAATAGTACTACTTATCATACCACTCATATAGGGTAGCACAGTACATTGCACGGCGCACGCGCATTGCCCCAAATTGGAAGTAAGAGGACCGACCAACCATCTTTTTCCATCTCCCGGTTCCTAAAATCTATTCCATACACCGGCCCCTGATAGGGGACGTAACATGGATTAAACTGATAGGAATAGTACTACTTAACATACCACTCATATAGGGTAGCACAGTACATTGCACGGCGCACGTGCAGTGCCCCAAATTGGAAGTAAGAGGACCGACCAACAATCTTTTTCCATCTCCCGGTTCCTAAAATCTATTCCATACACTGGCCCCTGATAGGGGACGTAACATGGATTAAACTGATAGGAATAGTACTACTTAACATACCACTCATATAGGGTAGCACAGTACATTGCACGGCGCACGTGCAGTGCCCCAGATTGGAAGTAAGAGGACCGACAAAGCATCTTTTTCCATCTCCTGGTTCCTAAAATCTATTCCATACACCTGCCCCTGATCGGGGACGTAACAGGGATTAAACTGATAGGAATAGTACTACTTAACACACCACTCATATAGGGTGGCACAGTACATTGCACGGCGCACGCGCAGTGCCCCAAATTGGAAGTAAGAGGACTGACCAACCATCTTTTTTCTTCTCCCGCTTCCTAAAATCAATTCCATACACCGGCCCCTGATAGGGAACAAAACAGAGATTAAACTGGTAAGAACAGATTTTTTTAATTAAAAAAAAAGAGGACAGCCTCTGCGGAGCTGGGTATTTTTTGGCCGCGTTACTGAACGCTCATGCACAATGGCTGTAGGCTCACGCGTCTTTTTGCGGAGGTGACAAACCTGGTCAGTCAAACCCAAGGCAACATCATCGACCTCATCCCATATGCGTTTTTTTCAGCCCTGCGAAGAGTGCTGGATCAGGCCGTAGATGAGCATGAAGAAGAAGAGTTGTGGTCACCATCACCACCAGAAGCAGCCTTGTCGTCGTCGATTGCTGGACCTGCGGCAACACAGAGAGGAGTCTAAAGAAGAGGAGTCAGAGGAGGAAGGTGGCTTTGAGGAGGTGGAAGACCAACCACAGCAGGCGTCCCAGGGGGCTTGTTGTCACCTTTCGGGGACCCTTGGTGTTGTACGTGGCTGGGTAGAGGAAGAGACCTTCAATGACGTCAGTGAGGACAAGAAACGGGACATGGCTAGCTTGGTATCCAACCTTGTGCAAATGGGGAGTTTGCGGTTGTGCAAATGGACTGTTTGCGGTTGTTTGCGGTGCGTTAAACGGGGAGTTTGGTCTGTCAGAGTTTGGTCTGTCACTGTGAAGCGGGTGTAACCCTTACAGTACCTGATCGATACAACATCATACCTGATGTTTTAAAGCACGTTATTTCAAACAATTTAGGAATGTTAGGTGATTTATGCCCTTTATGGATTAAAACCCGACTCTGCGTCAACTACATAATTTTCCATGGGAGTTTTGCCATGGATCCCCCTCCGGCATGCCACAGTCCAGGTGTTAGTCCCCTTGAAACAACTTTTCCATCACTATTGTGGCCAGAAAGAGTCCCTGTGGGTTTTAAAATTCGCCTGCCTATTGAAGTCTATGGCGGTTCGCCCGGTTCGCCCGTTCATGAACATTTGCAGAAATTTGCGTTCGCGAACGGAAAATTTTATGTTCGCGACATCTCTACTGAAGATCTCTCCCCCTCTGTATTGCTCTCCTCGCTCGGCTTGCCACCTTCCCAGGTTAGGTCAGTGACCTCATCGTCCAGCACCTCCTCTTCCACTTCCTCACTCTGATCATCCTCCTGGTTTGTTGACCTAACCACAACCTCAGTGATTGCCAACTGTGTCTCATCCTCTTCATCAACCTCTTGAGACAGTAATTGCGGTTGACTCATTGACAACTGTGTCTCATCATCATCCACCTCATTAAACTCTAATTGCCGTTCACCACGTCATGTTCTTGTGACTGTGGATGCTTAAAAGGTTAGGAATCAGGGCACAAGATCATGTCCCTCTTCAAGCGTGCTTAGCGAGAGGGCCAAATCAAGTAATGGCGTTGAAAAGAGCTCCTCGGAATAACCGAGTGTGGGATCACTTGTTTGGCCAGACTGTACATGGTGGGAGGAAGGAGGATCAGGGTGAGGATTGTGTGGACCAGACTCCTGGCTACTGAGACTGGACTTGGTGGAAGACAAGGTGGTGCTTAACCGACTGGAAGCATTATCTTGGAATCCAACCGACCACCTGCTCGCAATGGGCTGACTTCAAGAGTGGTGTCCTGCGCCGCCCTGAAAACTGGGACATGAAGCTAGGTATCTTGGATGATTGTTTTTCTTGTGTTCTGGCAGCAGGCACAGTATCTCTGCACCCGGGGCCACGGCCTCTGCGTGCACCATCAGCATCATGGCCATTTCCCCGTCCCCTACTGCTCGCCTTCTTCATTTTAAATGTGATATATTCTTGAAAGTATGTCACACATACAGTAGCGTAGGATTTGGAAGTGTATGTCCTAAAAAATTTACAACAGTATTTGTGATGAGGAAACGTTATACAGGACAGGTACCACAGGTAATGTCACAGTTCGCAGTGTCTACAGAAAAACTGCACTGGATGTCACTGATATTTTAGGAATGCACACACTTTAAACAAGAGATGTAGCGCGGATAATTTAAAAGTCCGCAGCAGACACCATCTACGGAAAAACTGCACTGGATGTCACTGATATTTTAGATATGCGCACACTTAAATCAGGAGACATGGAGCGGATAATTTAACTGTCCACAGCGGACACCATCTACGGAAAAAATGCACTGGATGTCACTGATATTTTAGGGATGCGCACACTTTAGACAGGAGATGTGGCTCAGATTATTTAACTGTCCGCAGGGGACACCGTCTACGGAAAATATGCACTGGATATCACTCATATTTTAGGGATGCGCACACTTTAAACAAGAGATGTGGCGCGGATAATTTAACTGTCTGCAGAGGATAACGTCTATGGAAAAACTGCCCTGGATGTCACTGATATTTTAGGCGTGCGCACACTTTAAACAGGAGATGTGGCGCGGATAATTTAACTGTCTGCAGCGACCTATTACACGGTATTAAGCACAGGATGCACTAAAAATACATACTGCTGCTGTCACACACAATAGTCCTTAAAAGGACTTTTGGGTCTCGGAAAAGTTTTTTGTATAAAAATCTTCCTATTACACTCCCTACACTTTCTGTCTCTTCGTATGCACAGCTCTCCCTAACACTGAGCAATTTAGCGCAGGTTGCGCTAAGAAAATATATTGCTGCTGTCACACACAATAGTCCTTACAAGGACTTTTGGGTCTCTGAAACGTTTTTGTACCCTTATAGTATTTGATTACACTCTCTACACTCTCTGTACCTTCCTATCCTCAGTTCTCCCTGACTTAGAAAGAGCCAAACACGCGTCATCGGGTGCTATATAGCACCCAATGACGTGTTCCGCTCAGCCAATCACTGTAATGCTAGTAGCCAACATGGCTACTGGCATTACAGTGAGGGCAGTACTTACCTGCATGTTTATTGGCTGCTTAGCAGCCGTGAAACGTGCGGGGAGGAGACTCGAGCATCGCGCTCGACCACATGCGGTACTTGGCCGAGTACCGCCATGTGCCGAGCATAGCGATGCTAGAGCCAAACTGGTATTTGGCTGAGCATGCTCGCTTAAATCTTTTATGGAGAGTATAATAAACTGTAAAATAATAGACATACCCTTTAACACAGCAATGAGATATAAGAATAATTCAACTGAGATGAAAAACAAATATCTGTAAAGAAATGCAGCCATCCATGGTTTCCAGCAAAGGGAGTATGTGCTGCTGGCTCAAGCAAATGTATAGTCCATTGTGAAGTAATTTGTGAGGCTGGTTCTGTAAATTATAGTGGCAAATGCCCAGCCCATAAGAAAGCAGATTCATTTTGCTGCGCTAACTTCTGAAACTACATACAGATTAGGAATAATGTATATCCGCAGAACAGGGGATTAAAGCCTCGACTGAACAGAATGTTAAAATACCTTAAAAGTAAGCTCATACCATAAAAAGAAAGACTAACGCTTTGTGCATAGAGTTTTTTCTTTTGAAACGGACAAGGTCAATGTGATGAAAAAAACGTTCATGATATCATGGCAGAACCAAGGGTCTTGTGAAAATTTAACCTGTATAGATGAAACTCACAAGATAAATAGAGATCCGATGCAGCTAAGAGAATAACATGTTAGGATATTTAGTCATTGAAGGTCTATCTATACAACCGACAGTCGGGACACATGACTTCTACTATAGCAGAAACGTTTAACACAAAACAATTAAAAGCTAAGAGTTTCATTGCAGTTCTTGGTGAGGATTAGCCATCCTTTAGAGCAGCTAAAAGGACATCAACATCTAGACAACTGGATTAATTAGTGGTCCTGGTAGTCTTGTGGTCAAAGTGTATTACTGACTACTATATCTGTAAGTGATTTAATTCAGTCCATATTCTCCGGTGTAAGGGTACAGCCACATGGAGCAGCCATAATACGTCTTTCCATTTCGATGTGTCTTTATTATTTCTTAGCATTCATAGCAAGACTCTAATTCCTATTAGTGGCATCTCATGGTAGAAGATATCACCAAATTCAATATCTGCATCCCTATTTTTTATATCTCAGGAAGATCTTATTCAGTTTCCAGCTTCACCTGAATAATTACTGACTACTAGATGCAAAAATGTGTAATATACCTTTGTAGAATTGGTAGTTTGTTACTCAGGTACCTGGGCAAAACATGACCCTTTCATTCATGGGGTCCCGCGGAATGCGCAGAGGAAGAGCTGATCAAGACCCATCCCCTTAAATACAATTCCATCATTCCTTGTATGTAAACTGGATTTTTATACTTGCCCATAAATACCCTTTAAAAAAAAGGTCCATCTTTTCAACGTTGTTTGGAAAGTTAAAAATAAAGCAACTTTGCCAATGGTTTTAATTAAAAAGGTCTACCGACCTCTATGGCTCTACGGACATATAGTATGTGTCTCCATGGTAACAGACTACAAACTCTGTGTAGTCTGATCCCGAATCCTTATTGACTTATCTTTGTCCTCAATTTCTTGTCAACCTACAAAATGTATGTTGCTAAGACTGTTGGTATTCAGGGAAATAAGGGGGTTAGGATAAAACATACCTTCAGGCCCACCCCATTATTAACTTATCCTAAAATAAAGGACACAGACATCGTTCAACTTTAAAACTCTCTTTTACTGGGTGATTGTCGGCCACAGCTCACATTATACAGGCAATTTTAAACTCCTCCTCCAACCACTCCTTCTGTGCGTGTGCCAACCTCTGGACACCAGAGGGCACGTGCGCCAAATCTGCTCCCATCATGCTTCTGTTCTCAACATTCCCGCCAGCTGTGACTTCCGAATTCCACACCAACTAGGAACCTCGAAAAAGGAAATACAACATGACCATCCAAACATAAGATAATCAAAACCATAACCAGGGAGGGCGGGCGGGACCAGCTTGCCTTCACCGAACAGAGGAAGAGGCAGGCGCAGGGGAGGGCGTATTTATCCCCTGCAACTGCCACCTCCCCTTCCTTCTCCATAGCCACACCACCATTCCCCTTAACCCCTTACATCCCATCTCCACCCATCTGCCATATATCCCACCAGGAAACATACCAGGTATGGGCCTGCTTATAACCTGGGAAAGGGAAGGGGCACCATCAGTCCCTCATCACCCTCCCTATTACTGTCGGGTGCTCTCCAGAAGTAGGAGAATGATTGAAGGAAGTATATGTGAGATGGGGAAACAGCTCTCATTGTCTGAACACTGTGTAAATTAAGTTAAATATCTGGACTGACATTCTGCTGTTTGTCCACAAGATGCCGCTGTTTGCTAAACATAGCTAACAGATTGCATATTTTTCCATATTTATGAGCGGTGGAGTTACAAAAGCCTGAAGAGGAAGAGATTGAGCAGCCATCTTGGGGAGAGCTTGGAAGAGGATACAGGAGCTGTGAGTGAGGAGAATCCATCGATATCCAGGTGTGGGAGCACCTTTCAGTGACCAGAACTACAGCCCAGTGAAGCTGATTCTGTTAAAGGCCCTGATCCTGTCCAGAGAAACGAGGATTGCTTTCAGGAATGCTGATGAGAGCTGAGGAGCAAAGCAACATACTCTGCGGCACCGCTGTCACGAGGGTATCGAGAACCACGCCTGACTCCGTTATACCCGGGGTCAGGAAGCCGCAGCGGTTGGCTGCACGCTCTATTTAAGATAGGGCTGTTTTCCTTATGGTAGCTTTCTGGGTTTGCTTTGCAAACCCTTTTGGCTCACTCAGGGATCCGTAGCTCCTTCCCCTCAGCTGTTCCTTATCCAGCACTCCCAGACCTCCTTATATTCCTCTCTCACACTTCTCTGGTTGCCAGAGATAGAGCTTCCTGCCTGGACATCTATTCTGACCTTCTGGAGCTGTGTTGCTGCGTTCTCTGGTAGTTGGTCCAGAACGCTACCCTCCGGATCCCTGTTGGACCTTTGTGGTTTGCTGTGGTCGCCCACCTGGGTGTATGTGTTTGTCTGTATTGTCTGTCCTCTCCCTGGTGTTTCCCTCTTAGTGTCAGTGGTGCGGACTAGCGATCCCACCGGCCCGTTCACTATCTAGGGCTCATATTAGGGAAAGCCAGGGTTCAGGCAAGTGATCGCCGCACGGGTGAGGAACCCGTCTAGGGACGTCAGGTGCCAGCCGCAAGGTGAGTTAGGGGTCACCACCTTTCCCTCTCCCTTGGGCAGGGCTTTCCCTGTTTCCCTCCCTGTGCGTGACGTCGGTCATTACATTATCTCTGGCCCTTATTTTGTGCAGGTAAAAAAAAATATATATATATATTATTTTTACCTACTTAATATCCAGTATGGATCAAATTGCTGCTTTGTCCAAACAATTTCATGGCCTGTCTTTTGAGGTGGCAGGATTGAAGGCGTCGGTCCTCCAGCAACCGCAAGCCCAGCGGTTGCTACTGGTAACCAGGTTGTTGCGGAACCCAAGGTCCCTCTCCCTGACAGATTTTCTGGGGGAAGGGACAAGTTTTTGACATTCCGTGAGGCCTGTAAGTTATATTTTAAACTGCGCCCTTACTCCTCTGGTAATGAAGATCAGCGGGTGGGGGTTGTTATTTCCCTGCTGCAGGGGGATCCGCAGTCCTGGGCGTTCTCTTTACCTACTGATTCCCAGGCTCTTCGGTCAGTGGATGAGTTTTTCGGGGCCTTGGGTCTCATATATGACGACCCTGACCGAGTCGCACTGGCTGAATCAAGATTACGGAGACTCTTACAAGGAGAGCGGCCGGTAGAGGAGTATTGCTCTGACTTCCCTAGGTGGGCTACGGATACCCAATGGAACGACCCGGCTCTCAGGAGTCAGTTCTGCTCTGGGTTATCCGAAAGGGTTAAGGATGCGCTTGCATTATATGAGACCCCCTTTTCCCTTGATGCGGTTATGTCCCTTTCTATCCGTATAGAGAGACGCCTTAGGGACAGGTGGAAAAAACCGGAGCAATTGGTAACCCCTCCCAAGCAGCAGTTAGTCTGTACGGACTTAGACGAGCCTATGCAGCTAGGAGGAACTACTCGTCAGGTCCGTCCTCCTGAGGCTCGCCGTAGGCGTGGGGTTTGTTTTTTTTGTGGGGAGAGCGGTCATTTCATTAATGTCTGTCCTTCTTTCCTCAGAAACAAAAGACCGTCGGAAAAACTACTAACCCCAGGCTGTGTGGAGGATGTCAGCCGGGGGGTATATGTTTTCTCCATACATACATCGCAATTTGTGTTGCCAGCGGTTGTTGTTTTTGGTGATAAGACGGAGACTATTTCATTCTTTCTAGACAGTGGAGCAGGGGTAAATTTGATAGATGCCCATTTTGCCCGCACTTTGGGTTTGTCTCTCTGTACTTTACAGAGACCCATTCCCATATTCGCTATTGATTCTGCTCCTCTGTCTCAGAGAAACCTCACCCACATTGTTCATAACTTACACCTTCGGGTAGGGGACCACCATAACGAGTTGCTTTCATGTTATGTTCTGGAGGGGCTTCCCACTCCGGTAGTGCTGGGTCTTCCCTGGTTGGTAGCGCACAATCCAGTAGTGGATTGGCAGGCCAGGGAGATATTGGAGTGGAGTGAGCAGTGCAGAGAAAATTGCTTAAATAGCAATTGCTTAGTCGCCTCCATAACTACCCTACCTACATTTATTTCGGATTTTGAGGATGTTTTTTCTGAAAAGGGTTGTCAGAAGTTACCACCTCATCGTCCTTATGATTGTCCGGTTAACCTTATTCCCGGCGCAAAATTACCCAAGACCAGGTTATATAATCTTTCGGGTCCAGAGAGACAAGCCATGAAAGATTATATCTCCGAGAGCTTGGCTAAGGGACACATCAGACCCTCTTCTTCACCCGTGGCTGCAGGGTTTTTCTTCGTTAAAAAGAAAGATGGGGGCCTGCGTCCTAGCCTAGATTTTCGCGAATTAAATCGGATAACCATCCGAGACCCATACCCTCTTCCTCTCATTCCTGACCTGTTTAACCAGATTGCGGGTGCTAGGTGGTTCTCCAAACTTGATCTTAGGGGGGCCTACAATCTGATTCGTATTAAGGAGGGGGATGAGTGGAAGACAGCGTTTAACACCCCTGAGGGGCATTATGAAAATCTAGTTATGCCTTTCGGTCTGACCAATGCTCCTGCCGTCTTTCAACATTTTGTTAATGACATTTTTAGTCCTCTAATCGGCAGGTTTGTGGTAATATACCTAGATGATATTTTAATTTATTTGTCTGATCTGAAAACACATGAGGTGCATGTCAGACAGGTACTGCAGGTCCTACGGACGAATGAATTATATGCTAAAATTGAAAAATGTGTCTTCGCCGTTCAGGAGATACAATTCCTGGGTTATTTTTTATCTGCTTCAGGTTTCCGTATGGATCCTAGGAAGGTCCAGGCAATTTTAGATTGGGATCTTCCTGAGAACCTCAAAGCACTGCAACGGTTCTTGGGCTTCGCAAATTTCTATAGGAAATTCATTAAAAATTATTCACTTATTGTAAAACCGCCTACTGACATGACTAGGAAGGGGACTGATTTTTCTAAATGGTCTGACGCCGCTAAAGTTGCTTTTTCCTCTCTAAAAGAGAGGTTTACCTCAGCACCTGTACTAATCCAACCTGATGTCTCCCAGCCTTTTATTGTTGAAGTCGATGCGTCAGAGGTGGGAGTGGGGGCGGTGCTGTCTCAGGGTCCGTCTCCTGGCAAATGGCATCCTTGTGCTGTCTTTTCTAAAAAAAACTATCTGCAGCAGAAAAGAATTACGATATTGGCAATAGGGAACTATTAGCTATTAAACTTGCGTTTGAGGAGTGGCGTCACTTCTTAGAGGGGGCAATCCACCCCGTCACTGTGATTACGGACCACAAAAATCTTTTGTACCTCGAATCAGCTAAGCGTCTCACCCCTAGACAGGCTAGGTGGTCGCTATTTTTTACCAGGTTTAACTTTGTGATTACCTATCGTCCTGGGGCAAAGAACACCAAGGCTGATGCACTATCTCGTTGTTTCCCTGGAGGGGGTAATGTGAGTGATCCGGTGCCCATTCTTCAAAGAGGAGTGGTTGTTTCTGCGGTGCACTCTGTTCTGGAGGGGAAGGTGTTAGAGGCCCAGGGGGACGCCCCGGTCTCTTGCCCCTCAGAGAAATTGTTTGTACCGTTGAGCTTACGTTTCAAATTATTAAAGGAACATCATAATTCGACACTTGCGGGGCACCCGGGTAGTAAAGCAACCTTGGAGCTATTGTCTCGTCGTTTTTGGTGGCCAAGGTTGCGTCAGGATGTATTGGATTTTGTGTCTTCCTGTTCTACCTGTGCGTGCGCAAAAGTTTCACATACACGTCCTGCAGGGTCTCTATTACCACTCGTCATTCCCAATAGACCGTGGACACATCTGTCAATGGATTTTATCACTGACTTACCTTTGTCTGCGGGTAAAACAGTTATTTTGGTAGTAGTGGACAGGTTTAGCAAAATGGTACACTTCATTGCGTTACCCGCACTACCTAATGCTAAGACTCTTGCTCAGGTATTCGTCAGTGAAATCGTGAAGCTTCACGGGGTCCCCTCCGATGTGGTTTCGGATCGGGGTACCCAGTTTATTTCTAAATTTTGGAAAGCTTTTTGTTCCCGTTTGGGGGTACACTTGTCCTTTTCCTCAGCTTTCCATCCTCAGTCGAATGGACAGACTGAGCGTACCAACCAAAACCTGGAGACATATCTAAGATGTTTTGTGTCTGAAAACCAAGAGGTGTGGTCATCATATTTACCGTTATCTGAGTTTGCCATAAATAATCATCGTCAGGAATCCACTGGCAAGTCACCATTTCTTGGTGCATATGGTTTTCATCCCCAATTCTGTACTTTCAAAGAGGGGGGGTCTTCTGGGGTTCCCGAAGAGGAACGGTTTTCGTCATCTCTTTCATCGGTATGGCAGAAGGTGCAAGCTAACTTGAAAAATATGGGAGGTAAATACAAATGCATGGCTGATAAGAGACGGTCGCCAGGTCCGGACCTAGGAGTGAATGACTATGTGTGGTTGTCTACTAGGAATATTAAATTGAAGGTTCCCTCTTGGAAACTGGGTCCTAGGTTTATTGGCCCTTACAAAATTGTAGCCATCATCAACCCTGTGGCTTTTCGCCTGGAGTTACCTCAGACTTTTAAAATTCATAATGTTTTTCATAAGTCGTTACTCAAAAAATATGTTCCACCTCTAGAACCATCACCGCTGCCACCCCCTCCTGTTGTCGTGGATGGTAATCTAGAATTTCAGATATCCAAAATTGTTAATTCTCGTCGGGTCCGCCGCTCTCTTCAATATCTGGTGCATTGGATAGGTTACGGTCCCAAGGAAAGAATGTGGGTTCCTGCGTCTGAGGTAAACGCCGACAGGTTAGTTCGGGTTTTTCATGCCTCTCATCCTGAGAGACCCGGTCCTGAGTGTCCGGAGGCCCCTCGTAGAGAGGGGGGTACTGTCACGAGAACCACGCCTGACTCCGTTATACCCGGGGTCAGGAAGTCGCAGCGGTTGGCTGCACGCTCTATTTAAGATAGGGCTGTTTTCCTTATGGTAGCTTTCTGGGTTTGCTTTGCAAACCCTTTTGGCTCACTCAGGGATCCGTAGCTCCTTCCCCTCAGCTGTTCCTTATCCAGCACTCCCAGACCTCCTTATATTCCTCTCTCACACTTCTCTGGTTGCCAGAGATAGAGCTTCCTGCCTGGACATCTATTCTAACCTTCTGGAGCTGTGTTGCTGCGTTCTCTGGTAGTTGGTCCAGAACGCTACCCTCCGGATCCCTGTTGGACCTTTGTGGTTTGCTGTGGTCGCCCACCTGGGTGTATGTGTTTGTCTGTATTGTCTGTCCTCTCCCTGGTGTTTCCCTCTTAGTGTCAGTGGTGCGGACTAGCGATCCCACCGGCCCGTTCACTATCTAGGGCTCATATTAGGGAAAGCCAGGGTTCAGGCACGTGATCGCCGCACGGGTGAGGAACCCGTCTAGGGACGTCAGGGCAGTCAGGTGCCAGCCGCAAGGTGAGTTAGGGGTCACCACCTTTCCCTCTCCCTTGGGCAGGGCTTTCCCTGTTTCCCTCCCTGTGCGTGACGTCGTCATTACAACCGCATGCTTGTTGGAGAAGCTTTTGTTCAGTCCACAGCCACCAGCGGATGCAGAGCAGACAGGTATCGGTAAGACAGATCATGCATACACCTCATCACAGTGTTGGAGCCTAGTTCCCTAGAGACTGAGACAAGGCCTGTAGTTAGTTAGTTAGTTAGTTAGTTAGTTAGTTAGTTTCTGTTTGTGTCAGGCCACAAGTGTTGCTGGCTGTTCATTGCAAGGACTAAACAATTTAAAGTGATATTTCACACTGGAGAGCTGATAGACTTTTCCAGAAACTCAAGCCAGGCTGGCGTTTTGCTCAGAAGGAAAACTCAGGCACATGCTTCAAGACCAGTTACGGGAGGGGGAATACTGTAGAGCATTGTAAGTTTGTAAGCTGTTGTGCTGCACCGCAGGCTAGCCCGTACCACACACCCATTCAGTTGTTCTTGATTTTTAGGGTAATAACAGGTAAGGCGTGGCTGTTTAGTTGTGTCCACCAGTAGGTAAATTACCGCACTTCCCTCCGGCATCCATCGGAGGGCACGGCACTGTGCAGCACAAGGGTCTCAGCCTTCGGGTTGGGTGTATGTAAATTGATTGTGTGTTCCCAGCATTTGTGGTTGTGCTCATTGCCACGTTTAAGTAAAATACTGTTTTGGCAAAAGCTGTTGGAGTTGCTTTCCTTGTTCGTGACTTTGCTGTATCCTGGGGAGCCCACCCCAGTACACGGCTTACATATAGCTGAAGGATCAGACCGCAAATGGTTTGTTTAGAGTCTCATACCAAGTAGATGCATAGAAGAAAATGCCTGTAAAGGTGGACCCTCTCTTTAAAGAAAAGTGGGGATGAAAAAGGACAAATCGGATCGCTTACTGTAGCAATCTTCTGCACATAGGGCATAGGGGGTGCAGAGGAGCCTAAGGGAGATCAAAGATCCCTCTGCCACATAAGAAGACACCAGTGTTATAAAGGGCACATGTAGGGGACACTTTTACAGATCTTGCTTAGGGGCTCTGGGGCTTTACTTTGTGCCTCCACTCTTGAAAATTTCCATTACATTAGACGTTTCTGTGAAAAAATACACAGTTAAATAATTTTACGCCCATTGTTTGTGCCAGCAATGAATGAGTTAGGCTTGAATTCTCTCAAATGGTTTAAGCATCTCATTAAGGCCTAATGCACACGGCAAATTGCGGTCCCCAATGCACGGAACGGCCGCAAAACGGCCATGTGCATGAGGCCTAACAGAGGGATATAGAGACGGGGAAGTTCCCCTCTAGAGAGATTAGCTGCTAATTAAAGTCATTTCTGGCACTTCAGCAACTGCACATTAAAAGCTGTTTTACAAAGGGAAGGAAAGGAGAGGCAGCTGGGGAAAGAGAAGTTGCTATTTATATGACGAGTGATCCGATGCTCTGCATATAGCATAGTTTATAATGAGGGGATCCTTATAAAGAATAGACAGGAATGAAAATGCCCGGTATATTCTCTGGACAGATATCATGTATCATGGTCAATTAAAGGGGTTTCACATAAGCTGGCATGTTTAAAAATTCATGCAGACGTCGAAAATGTGCACTAACTGTGCATTCACATGCCTCCCTTTTCGTCTACCCCTTTAAAATTGGCACCATTGTGCCTATAGCGCCATCACCCTTGCAGCCAAACAGGAGAAGAATGAACAATCCAGCCCATCAGATCATATGACTGTCTGCTTTAGAAATTAAAAACTACATTTCCCAGGAGCACGTATAATACCCCAGAGTGGCATTATGATTTATTCACCCTGCTACTGGTTAAAACCATAATATCATCTGTGTATTTACGGTATTCCAGGTCCTCCTACATTGTGCATTCATAATCTTGCTATATAACCGTTATTTTCATGTAATGTGCCTGGTTGTCCAGCAGGTGGCAGCATATATGGCAGACAGATCTTTAGATTGAATGGAACTTACCATTCCATTCTCCCCCTTTTGGTCAGAAGTGGGCTAGTCCTGTTCTTATAAAGGGAGGGGTTGCAGTTCTAGTTTATTCCAGTCTAATCTAAGCTTGCGATGGAAGCAGATGTGTGAAAGATGTAGCAGCAAGGGGAAAGTTCTCTGGCTGCTTTCCAAAGGGAAGCAGCTCATAGAGCACCATGACTCATTGCTAATTTACTTACTGAGTGTCAGGAGTGGGACAATAGCCACCCCAATTCAGGGATACCAGAACCGACCGAAAGTCCTGTAACCAGGCCCAAGCCAAGTTTAGCACAGCAGAAAGAGAGAAATCAGAGTTATCAAGTGTGCCTGGCAGTTTATGCCAAAGCCTGCTGGAACCAAGAGAAAGCCTGGATATTGTCTGGATGCAAGTTGATGCAAGTTAAGCTGTTGAACTTTATCAAGGTCTGGACTCTGGACTCTGGATTTATTCTCCATCTCCACCATTATTCTTCCCCTTTATTGCTTCAGAGCATAACCCTGGGGAGCAACGGTATCGAGGTAGGAGCACCATGACACACACAGAGACTATTAAGGCCACACCACTCTGCATTTCTATAGGCCTTGGACATGATCTGCCCTGTGGGGCGGCACATTGCACACATAACAGATTGGGCAGGCACGACTAAACTGAGCATGCTCACACAGGACGATGAGAGTTGTGAGTTGGTACATGTGCACTTCTAAGAGAAAGGAAGAGAGCTTCTATGCTTAAGCAGTGGGAACTACTTGCTGACATTATATAGGACAATGCTAAAAGGGAATCTGTCACCAACGACCTCCACATCCAACTGTTTGCATAGACACATCTCTGTGGTTCACCTGATTAAAACGCTGAGGCTCCGTTCCTGAGTTATATTTTTTCTTAATATGCAAAATAGGCCTTTGGTGCAGTGAGGGCATCACCATTGCTGTTTGGTGCAATGAGGGTGTCACATATCTTTCCCATAGGCTGTTTTTAATTAGTGCAGTATATAGTTGGAGTAGTGTTGGGCGAGCATGCTCGGCTGAACGCAAGTTCGGCTCGAGCATCACGATGCTCAGCACATCGCGGTGTTCGGCCGAATACCGAGTCTGCTCGAGCGCGATGCTCGAGTCTCCTCCCCGCATGTTTGTTGGCTGCTGGCATTACAGTGATTGACTGGCCGGAACGCGTCATATAGCACCCAATGACACGTGTTTGGCTCAGTATTAGTCAGGGAAAGATGAAGAGCAGAAGGGAGAGATAGCAATATTTTAGTTTTTATACTTGTTAGAGACCCAAAAGTCCTTTTAGGGACTATAGTTGTATCTGGCAGCAATATATATTTTTAGCGCAACCTGCGCTAAACAGCTTGCAATTGTCTAACGTGTGCACAGCCTAAAAATAATCCAGTCTACTTTTTCCATAGACGGTGTCCTGCGCTACATCTCCTGTATAACGTTTGCGTTTTCGAAATATCTGTGACATTCAGTCTAATTTTTTTGCTGCTGGTGGCAGCGACATTACCCTGCGCTACATCTCCAGTATAACGTTAGCGCATCCGAAATATCTGTGACATTCAGTGTAATTTTTTTCGCCGCTGGTGACAGCGACATTATCTGCGCTACATCTCCTGTCTAACATGTGCGCAGCCTAAAAATATCTGTGACATCAAGTGTACTTTTTATGTACCTGCGCTACATCTCCTGTATAGCGTTTGCGTATCCGAAATATCAGTGACATTAATTCAGTGTAGTTTTTTATTAGGTGGTGGTGACAGCGACATTACTTGCACTATGCCTCCTGTTTAACGTGTACGCATCCTAAATATCAGTGACATTCATTCAGTGTAATTTTTTATTAGGCGATGGCGACAGCGACATTACCTGCACTATACCTCCTGTTTAACGTGTTCACATCTTAAAAATAACTGTGACTTTCTGTGTACTTTATTTGCGCATGCACTTACAAAACCTGCGCTACTGTACATGTAACATACTTGTAAGCATATATACCATTTAATATGCGCAAGGCCAGCAGTAAGGTACGGGGAAGTGGCCGTGCTGCTGATGGTGCACGCAGAGGCCGTGGCCCTGGGCGTGGCGAAACTGTGCCTGCTGCCAGAACACAAGAAACACACTCATCCACGATACCTAGCTTCATGTCCCAGTTTGCAGGGCAATGCAGGCCACCACTCTCGAAGTCAGACCAGTGCGACCAGGTGGTCGGTTGGATTGCAGCAGATAATGCTTCCAGTCGGATAAGCACCACCCTGTCTTCCACAAATACCAGTCTCAGTAGGCAAGAGTCTGGTCAACAGAATCCTCACCCTGATACTCCTTCCACCCACCATGGAGAGTTTTGGCAAACAAGTGATCCCACACTCGGTTATTCCGAAGAGCTGTTTTCGTCGCCATTCCTTAATTTGGGCCTCTCGCCACGGCCGCTTAAAGAGGGACATGAGGAGATCTTGTGCCCTGATTCCCAAACTCTTGAGCATCCACAGTCAGAAGAAGATGATGGTGGGGAACAGCAATTAGTGTTTCACAAGGTAGATGATGATGATGAGACACAGTTGCCAATAAGTCAACCGCAATTAGTGTCTTAGGAGATTCATGATGAGGATGAGACACAGTTGTCAATAAGTGAGGTTGTTGTTAGGTCAACAAGTCAGGAGGATGACCAGAGTGAGGAAATGGAAGAGGAGGTGCTGGACGATGAAGTCAGTGACCTTACCTGGGAAGGTGGCAAGCCGAGTGAGGACAGCAGTACAGAGGGGGAGGTATCCGCAGCACCGCAACAGGCTGGAAGAGGCAGTGAGGTGGCAAAAGGGAGAAGGCGGGCCACACCAAATAGGCCCGCAACTGTTCACCGGAGCACCCCCTTGCGTTAATCTACATTGCCAAGGGGTAGGTGTTCCGCAGTCTGGCGCTTTTTTGAGGAAATTGTGGACAATAAAAGAATTGTCATTTGCAACCTCTGACATACCAAAATGAGCAGGTGCATGAACACTAGCAACCTCACCATCACCAGATGATCCGCCACATGGCATCAAAGCACCTTCATAGGTGGGCCGAACGCCTGGGTCCACAACCAGTGTCTGCAGGTCACACCACTGCTTCCCCTTCCCCTGTGTTACGTGCTGGCCAATCCCCTGTCCAAGACGCAGGCACGGATGCCTCCCACCATGCACCTTTACCTTCGCAAGCACCATCAGCTAGCACATCCACTTCTTTGTCCCAGCGCAGCGTACAGACGTCTATACCCCAGGCCTTTGAATGAAAGCGCAAATACCCAGCCACCCACCCACAGAACATAGCACTAAATGCGCAGCTTTCCAAATTGTTGGCCCTGGAAATGTTGGCATTTAGGCTTGTGGACACTGAGGCTTTCAGCAGCCTGATGGTGGCAGCTGTCCCGCGGTACTCTGTCCCCAGCTACCAACATTTTTCACGGTGTGCAGTCCCATCAGAATGTGTCCCATAACATCACCCGTGCCCTGACCAACGCAGTTATTGGGAAGGTCCACTTAGCAACTGACAAATGGACAAGTGCTTTTGGCCAGGGACTCTACATTTCCCTGACGGCACACTGGGGGAATGTTGTGGAGGCGGGGAGCGAGTCATACCTTGGGATGGCACAGGTGCTACCGACGCCAAGGATTGCGGGCCCTACTTCCATCAGGGTTTCCGCCACCACCTACGTTAGAGGCTGCAACTCCCCCTTCTCCTCCTCCACTTCCACCTCTGAATTATCATCTTGCAGCACCAGTCAGACATCAGTCAGTAGCTGGAAGAAGTGTAGCACTACAGTGGGGAAGCGGCAACAGGACGTGCTTAAACTGATCTGCTTAGTTGACAAACAGCACACCGCCGCAGAGCTGTGGGAGGGGATAAGGGACCAGAGTGAGCTGTAGCTCTCACCACTCAACCTAGAACCAGGCATGGTTGTGTCTGATAATGGCCGTAACTTGGTGGCGGCTTTGGAGCTCGGCAAGCTCACACACCATGCCTAGCCCACGTGTTCAACTTAGTGGTTCATCGGTTTCTCAAAACCTACCCTAATTTGCCTGAGCTACTGGTGAAGGTGCGCTGCGTGTTAGCCCATTTCTGCAAGTCATCGACAGCTTCCGCCGGTCTGGCAATGCTGCAGCAGCGCTTGCAATTGCCAGCTCACCGACTGTTGTGCGATGTGAGCACGCGCTGGAACTCCACTTTCCACATGTTGGCCAGGCTTTGTGAGGAGCAGAGGGAAGTAGTGGAATACCAGCTGCAACATGGTCATCGCCTTTCCATTCAGCTTCCGCTCTTCACAAGTGATGAGTGGGCATTGATGTCTGACCCCTGTGAGGTTTTACGCAACCTTGAGGAATGAACATAGATAGTGAGCGGCGATAACGCTATTATCGGCGTAACTATCCCACTTCTGTGTCTACTCAAACGCTCGCTGCTCACAATTAAGGCGGACGCTTTGCATGTAGGAGAGGTGGAAATGGGGGAAGACAGTGCACAGGGTGATAGCCAGACCACCCTCAGTTCGTCTTCTCAGCGCAAATTGGATGATGATGAGGAGGAGGAGGAGCAGAAGACGGTTGCCTCCGCTACAGTGGGTAGTACCCGTGGATGTTTTATTCCATCTGTTCAGCGTGAGTGGGTAGAAGAGGAGGAAGAGGACGAGGAGATTGAGAGTCATCCTCCTGATGAGGACAGCGAAGTCTTGTCTGTTGGGACTCTAGCACACATGGCTGACTTTATGTTAGGCTGCCTTTCCCGTGACCATCGCGTTGTACGCATTTTGGCCAACACTGATTACTGGTTGTTCACCCTTCTCGACCCCAGCTACAAAGAGAACTTTTCATCTCTCATTCCTGTGGCGGAGAGGATGAGCAAAATGGTCAGTGGCGTAGCGTGGGTTGCCAGCACCCGGGGCAAGCCAAGTATTGTGCCCCCCCCCCCACCTGTGGCCACACCCCTTTTAAAAGATAATGTAGTAGATATCACTTGCAGTCATACATAACACCACAACAGAAAACACAGTGATAACTCTCTGAGTACAGATAATGTAGTAGATGGGTGTGAGTCCCCAGAATTCAGAACATGCACAGTGTGTCCTGAAGTCTGGGGCCAGGCTGCTACAGTGTGGGCCAAATTCTATATCCACCCTCCCATCACTACAGAACATACAGCGCCCCATACCTCTTACATCCAGTGACGTCTCCTTTGATTTAGATGTTCTCTTTCCTCGTCTCCTTTCAGACCAGACCACAATTTTTCAGCCATTTCTCGTCTCTGCAGTTGGACAAAAAAAAAAATCTTAGTTTACTACTTTTTCATCATCCTCCCATCTTCTGGACAAATCATCCTTCCACCCCAATACTGTGCCGCTGTGCTTCCCAATATTATACTGCAGAAACAGATAAACCCCCTGAAAATACTAGTGCCACACAGATAATGCCCCCTTCAATAATTATTGGCACACACTGCCCTAAAATAACTGCGCCCAGCAAATAGTGCCCCTGACACTAATAGTGTAAACATAACGTCCCCCAAAAATAATTGTGGTAAGATGATACTGTGCCAAGGTGCCCCCACAGCAATAGTGCTCCCAAAAGTCCCACTAATAGTAATACTTCTCTGCTAAAGCACACATGGTAGTAATAGTGCTCCTACGGTGCCCCCAACATGTCCCTACTGTGTCCCATAATGCCCATACTAGTAATCATGTTCCCCATAGATCCCCAGTAGTAATAAAGCCCACCATAATGCCCCCCCCCCAGTAGTAATAATTCTCATTATAATGTGACAGTACAAAAAATGCTTCCTTATAATGTGTGCTAGTGCAAAAGAAATACTCCCTTTTAATGCCCCCAGTTGAGCTAATGTCCCGATAGTGCCCCTATAATTTGCCAGTATAAAATACCCCTATATAGTGCTCCCAGTAAATGCCCCCATAGTGCTCCTCGCCCCCCTTCCTCCTAGTGCCCCCCATAATGTACCAGTATAAATTGCCCCATATATAGTGCCCCAGTAGATGCTCTTAGTGACCCCCATAATTTGCAAGTATAAAATACCCCTTCTTAGTGCCTCCAGTAGATGACCCCATAGTACTCCTCTCCCCCCTTCCCCATAGTACCCACCATAATGTGTCCCAGTATAAAATGCCCCTATACAGAGCCCCCTATATAAAATACCCCTTCTTTGTGGCCTAAGTAGAAGCCCCCATAGTGTTCCTCTCCCCCCTTCCCCCATAGTGCCACCCATATAAAATACCCCTTCTTTGTGGCCTCAATAGATGCCCCATAGTGCCACCCAATAATGTGCCAGTAAGAAGTGCCCCATAGATGCCCCCATAGTGCCACCTAATAATTTGCCAGTAAAAAGTGCCCCTATAGTGCCCCCCAATAATGTGCCTGTTATAAGTGCAGTACGCAGCCCTGCAGGGTATTGCGATGTGAGGTCACAGTTACTTAGGCAAACGAGGGTTGCTATGGGTTACTCACAGTTTGTAGGAAGACGCTGGGCAGGCGTACAGCAGTGATGGAGAGGCTGGCACAGAAGTCCTCTGGGGCACTCTCTGTATATAGGGACCAGGCCTGATGGTGGGTGAGGTGCCCTAGATGTTGAAGATGTTTAATGTGCCTAGGGCAAGGTCCCTTTAAGGTTTGTGATGCCAGTGCCTGTAACGGTGGCACACCGGTTGATAGTGGTAGGAGTAATAAGTGAGGAACACGTTGTTGTGAGGAACCAAACTTTCTTTACTGGAAAACGGTTAACTTTGTACAGTCTTTTGTAAGTTCAATTCCATATAGCAGGATCACATCACAAGCAGGATTTTACATAAATGGCAGGCAACAATGTTCTTTGTAAGATACGCAGAGGGTTAAACACACTCACAGATCAGGCTGTACCTTCTCCTCAGAAATACTGTACACTGTTCCTCAGAACTCCTGTCTGTCGTTATCCCAAGGCCCGGATGCCCTAATGCTGGCTTTATCCTTGGTAGAAAACTTTCTCTCGTATATAGCCTTGCTTTAAGTATATCTCCTTCTGCCCTTCAGCTTACTTGTCTAGCTGGTATGCTGGCTCTGTTCTGCTTGTGGGAACTTGGCTTCTCAGGAGGCAACTCTTCCGCTGGTGATAATCTTCTGAGCTAACTCTGGCTCAATATCTTCAGGCAGGCTAATCTTCACACTCACTAGCCTCCTGGTGTCAACTAGAAACCTGGGCTGTCTAGTTGCATGTCAGAGCCTGCACTTCAGCCCCACTCTGGCTAAAGTGTCTTCTGGCCTCTGACTCTACACTCCACAGACTCTAGACTGCTCCTCCCTGTCTGGGTCTAGCTATATATACTAGGGGTTCCCTAGCTCCCTCTAGTGCCTAGGATGCTGAACTACACCCTAATAGGCCTGCTACACATATCACAGGAAAATACACATAAATACATATTAAAATGCATTAAAATGTACTGTGAAATACACTGCCACTGCCCACAGGAGTGGAGAACAACGTGGCCCAATTGACCCTTGTGTAGTGCCCACATTTACCTAGTGGGACACTACATACCCCGTTGCTGTAACGTTGCCCGTCCTCGGCGCAACACAAGGGGCCCTGCCCAGCTGGAAACTGCACCTGAAAGACAAAAATACTGCAAAGCAGGAACACACATCTACATTTGAAAATACACATATATATATCAGGCAGCTCCGCTGGCTAAGGAACAAGTCCGGTGAAAAGGGGCGTCGTTCTCTTCTCTCAGGATAGTATAAGGGAACAGGGGGCGCTGACCTTGTGCAGCGTATCAAGGATACCAGGATAGTCCATAATAAAATATAATAGTCCCATAAAACAGCATCTCAGAGACCCACATAAATTAGAGTCATCTCTGGGCACATTTTCTTGAATTGAGATTGCACATAAAAGTCCACAGAATTTAAAATGGCATATAAAATAAGTGCTGTAATGTCCCTTAATCAACCTGAAAAGGGGGTTAAAAAGGGTTAAGTGCAAATAAAATAACAGGCACAACTTGGCTTTGGAATACTTGGAGCAGGCAGGGGGTCCTGTAAACTGGATGGCCTTAGAGCACTTGGTATTTTCAGTGGCCTACCACCACCACTGAGCCGTGGGAAACTGGCAGCAGCTCATAGGGCCAAAACGAAGGACTCCTGTCCTGAAAGGGTTAAATCCTCAGCAATAAGGGTCCCTCAGCAAAAAACAAATATGGCCTGGCAGGCCTACTCACAGGTATTTATCACGTCCACTAGAGTCATCACTGGTGGGACATCCTGGTTCTGCTTGCAGATTGGGCCTGACACGAGGATCCACATATGGCTGGGCCCACAAAATTGTATTAGGCGGCAACTGGAGCATAAATGGACCCCTTACTGGTATGGGCCCCATAGGCCTAGGGGTAAATATTGCAGGTGGCTCCATGGTCCTAGGCATCATTACAGTTGGAGGCTCCGCTGGTCTGGGTGTAGCCACAGCAGGAGGCTCTGCGGGTTCAAGTGTCACTGACTGTACGCAACGATTCCTGGCATAGGTAAGCTTTACTGGTGCCGCGACAGCAGCGGCAGTTACAATGGCTGGCTTACGGTCAGGTACAGGCACTCTTACCTCTGGTTCCGAGGCACCCGAATCTTTAACTGTGTCTTTCCTTTCAGTTGGCGGAGACGGCACTCTGGAGATAGTAAGTTGGCGCAGGCCATGAAATTGCAGTTCGAGTCGAACAATCTGATCCTCCAGGCTTTCAGAGGCTGCGTCGCTGTTAGGATCCTCCGCTGTCGCTGCCGATGCAGGTAAGGGATCAGGTCTGTCTGGCACGGCCGCCGTAGGTTCCGGCGCCGCGTCTGCCCTTTTTCCCTTGTGGATATTGTCCAGCGCAGCATGAAACCCCTCCAGGTTTTCAAGTTCTTTGATGGTTTTCTCCCGGCGGGGCAGTTCAGGTGAGGGATACGGGCTCACCCATTTTTCTACGACAGTAGGTTGCCAGAACACGTTCGGGCCAATGAAAGAGCCCCGCTCTTGGAACGTGTTATGGGCCGGTTCTGTTGGGCGCTCCGGTTCGCATCCCGGACTGGTGGGCTCATCGGGCTCTTCCCAGTCTTCTGGTCCCAGCTTGGGACGGGTCACAGCAGTTGCGTAGGTGCCTCGCAGGCCCTCAGCAGGGGTGAACTCTACCTCCTCTCCCTCGTGGAGGTTATGCAGATAGTCAGGGAGGTAGCTGCGCTTCACTAACCTCCGGTTCCCAAACAAGTCTCTGCCGATAGTGTAGTCCTTAATGAAACCGAAGCCTCGGTCCTTGTCGAATGTTACCACTACCCCCATTCTGCTTTCCAGGCGTGGTTGCGTGGTGGCATGTCGGTCATATGCGGTCTTTGCCAATTCTTCGAAATATATTTTCGTGCGCGTGGTCTTTTTAATAGCGGCCTCCCGTACCTCTGCCATTAGTGCCGACCATTGCATAGAGGGCCTGGCAAAATCCTTCCATGAGCCGAAGTAGGGCTCAGGCTGTGCCCCTGGCGACAGGCAGGTGGGTCTCTCCGGTCCCGGAGAGTAGGCCGGTGGAGCGTCTTCTTGTTCCGTTTTAGTAGAATCCATTAGCTGGACAACAGGTCCGGCCATAAAATTAGAGCAGTCCTCACTCTCCAACATGCTCGATCCTTCTCTGGAGAGCGACAGGGCGGCACTCAGTATCTCGCCTGCGACCTCCCACTGCTCCGGGAGGCCGCCCCCCGGGTACTCCAACATGAGGAAGGCGGAGTCCGTCATAACAGACATGCAAATTCGTACACAGGGCGGTGGCGCTGACATCCAGTCTTTCCCGCACTTTTTAGCAGAAGGTGCCAATTTTTCCCGCCAATAAGATACAGTGATGGCGCAGCAATTAATTTCAGTCAGCTTAGGCGGCCATCTTTAAGCAAACGCTGTCTATTCACTGACAGCAAGCGGTGACTTTAAAACAGCAAAACAGTCCTACAAAAATACAGTTTCACACCGCAAATTTTACAGTTCTTTGGCCCAGCAATTTTTCAAATAAACAGTCAGGGCTTTTCACTTCATGGGCAAATAACGGCGCACAGTTTATATTCCACAATGGCGCAGGAATGATCATATCCTGTTCGTGACGCCAAAATATGCAGTACGCAGCCCTGCAGGGTATTGCGATGTGAGGTCACAGTTACTTAGGCAAACGAGGGTTGCTATGGGTTACTCACAGTTTGTAGGAAGACGCTGGGCAGGCGTACAGCAGTGATGGAGAGGCTGGCACAGAAGTCCTCTGGGGCACTCTCTGTATATAGGGACCAGGCCTGATGGTGGGTGAGGTGCCCTGGATGTTGCAGATGTTTAATGTGCTTAGGGCAAGGTCCCTTTAAGGTTCGTGACGCCAGTGCCTGTAACGGTGGCACACCGGTTGATAGGGGTAGGAGTAATAAGTGAGGAACACGTTGTTGTGATGAACCAAACTTTCTTTACTGGAAAACTGTTACAGTCTTTTGTACAGTCTTTTGTAAGTTCAATTCCATATAGCAGGATCACATCACAAGCAGGATTTTACATAAATGGCAGGCAACAATGTTCTTTGTAAGATACGCAGAGGGTTAAACACACTCACAGATCAGGCTGTACCTTCTCCTCAGAAATACTGTACACTGTTCCTCAGAACTCCTGTCTGTCTTTATCCCAAGGCCCGGATGCCCTAATGCTGGCTTTATCCTTGGTAGAAAACTTCCTCTCGTATATAGCCTTGCTTTAAGTATATCTCCTTCTGCCCTTCAGCTTACTTGTCTAGCTGGTATGCTGGCTCTGCTCTGCTTGTGGGAACTTGGCTTCTCAGGAGGCAACTCTTCCCCTGGTGATAATCTTCTGAGCTAACTCTGGCTCAATATCTTCAGGCAGGCTAATCTTCACACTCACTAGCCTCCTGGTGTCAACTAGAAACCTGGGCTGTCTAGTTGCATGTCAGAGCCTGCACTTCAGCCCCACTCTGGCTAACGTGTCTTCTGGCCTCTGACTCTACACTCCACAGACTCTAGACTGCTCCTCCCTGTCTGGGTCTAGCTATATATACTAGGGGTTCCCTAGCTCCCTCTAGTGCCTAGGATGCTGAACTACACCCTAATAGGCCTGCTACACATATCACAGGAAAATACACATAAATACATATTAAAATGCATTAAAATGTACTGTGAAATACACTGCCACTGCCCCACAGGAGGTGGAGAACAAAGTGGCCCAATTGACCCTTGTGTAGTGCCCACATTTACCTAGTGGGACACTACATAAGTGCCCCATAGATGCCCCCACAGTGCCCCCCCAATAATGTGCCATTAAGAAGTGCCCCCCATAGATGCACCCAATCATGTGCCAGTAACAAGTGCCCCCCCCCCCAATCATGTGCCAGTAACAAGTGCCCCCATAGCGCTCCACTCAGTATTGTACCATATAAAAAAATAAACACATACTTACCTCCATTAGGCTGGCAGCCTTGCGATGCAGGCCTCTTCCGGCCTGTGTCCTGCGCTGTACGGCTCAGGTGGCGCCTGCACCAGCCTCTAATAGGCTGCTATGAGAGGAATGGAGAAGGGAGATGCCTCTGCCTCCCCTGCCCCGCCGCAGCACATCCATCTGTATCACTGTCCTGAGGACAGCAATACAGATAACTATGGAAATGAGCGCTTCCACAATTGGCGGTCAGTTATTATGCCCCCAGCAGCACTAAATACACGCTCTGACAAAACGCTGGCGGTGGGGCAGGCCAGCACCTCCAAGGCGTAGTTCGTGCCACGTGTCCAGCTTGGACATCCAATAGTTGTAAGGCACAGAGGGATTACTGAGGACACTGACACGGTCTGGTACGTACTCTTCACCATCTTCCAAAATTTTTCCCTCCTTGTGACACTCGGCCGCGCATCAGGGTTAGGGTGCTGGCGGGGTGTCATTAAACTGTCCCAGGCCTTGGAGAGTGTTGCCCTGCCTCTGCTGGAACTGCTTTGTGTTCCCCTCGTCTCCCCTCCTTGGTTGGCCAAAGAACTACATACTCTGCAGCCAGCGTTGTCAGCTGGAAATTTTTGGAGCAATTTTTCCATAAGGACCTTCTGGTATTGCACCATTTCAGTGGTGTAGTGTGGAGAGGGCCTGGCAGGCACCTCCAATTATAGTCAATGGGGACGGAGCGGCAGTCCGGGGCACACGTGAACTAGCAGCAGGACGGATCCGACAGGCTGTTCACCCGCCGGAACAGCCTGCCGGAGTCCCCTGCCGCTAGTGTGAAACTAGCCTTAGTTCTATTGTTTGCATGTGTAATGGTGTGCTCCCATATGCTTTTTGTTTGCTGTCTGCATGCTAGCTTTATGGATGTGCACCTGTGACTTCTGATGTGCTAGTCAAAATTTTCTTGTACCACAATTATGTAAGTAGTTTTATAAAACAAACATGTCAGGAGAGGGGACAGGTCCTCTTCAAAGTATAAATCCTGGAGGCTGCAACTCCTTTCAGATCTTTAAATCTGATGTCTGTAGTCATAACTGGCAGATCAGAGGCACTGTTGTTGTATAAGAAGCATTTTTTAGAAGTATCCTTCAAGGTTGGGGTGAACTCCATATACATTACATTTTCAAACTTTGCAACATCAGCAAGCAAGTTTTAATGTGAATGGTTAACTTTCCAACTGTATTACTGTGAATTCTGAGAACAGGAATAAAATAGTCTAGACACAGCTTAGGTGCATAAAAAGGCTTACTAAACAATGATAAAATGCATACAAAAGATAGCACATAAATTAAGTAAAAGTCACCAAAGCCGAGAACAAGTGAGCGAGCTCCCCATCGACCAGTTCCCAACATGGCATCTGATCGACGCCCGTAAAAAGATCACAGAGAGGTACGGAACATTATTAATCATGTTAATGCTCCATGTCTCTGCTGTCCGGAACAGGGCTTGGCTCTATTCACGCACCGGATTACCCGCACGGCATCCGCTCGTGTGAAAGAGCCCTAAGATAAAAATAGAGGTGGTTGTAGAAAGACACATATTATCCTAAAGATGTCCTAAATGCACCTACGTTCTTTGTTACATTCCTAGATGTTTCTTGCTGGCTTCTCCTAGCCCCTCCAAAGGGTCTTGTGTGCAATAAAAAATGTATAGTGACTTCAGATCTCAGGGACGTGGCCTGGTACCACTAACCAGCTACATTGCAAGGAATCAAAGGAAAGAACCACTCAAATAAACCTTGCCACACTCCAACTAGTTGAACATATTAATAAAACATTTTCAGGAGCTGTCCTTCTACAAACAGAAATATCTTAGAAACACATCAATACTGGCATCTCCTCTCTGATCGGGCAATGTATATAATATATGACAATGATGTTGGCAATGGTGATTATACAGTACATGTCACTATGGGGGCGATCATTTCTCCATGTCAGTATATGATACGTATAAATGCCCTTCCTACCATTAGAGGGGGCCAGGGCCTAGCTTAGGGGAAGCGGCTGGAACAGCTGCCAGGCCTGGTCTGAGAGAGCGATCTTTACTAGCCACAGAAATGGGGGCGCCATGAAAGAAAGGGGTTGCGACAAAAATTACTGGGGAAGGGGGGCCCCATTCAAAAATTTGCTGTGGGGCCTAGTCATTTCTAGCTACGTCACTGTTCCCAACCCCTTCCTTTCATGCCGCCTCCATTGCTGAGGCTAGTAAAGATCTCTCTCTCAGACCAGGCCCGGCAGCTGTTCCATCCGTTTTCTACATTGTCTATACTGTCACTGTATATAATTTCATTGTGTAATACTGTTGAGGGGCCCTGACAAATATTTTAGTCCTCCTCCTCCTGGATGGGCCCCTTTTAGGTCAGGGCCCCAAAGCAGCCGCTTCCCCTGCTACCCCTATAGCTACGCCCCTGGTTGCGAAAAAAAAGTAGTGGGGGAGGGGGGCCCATTCAAAAATTTGCGTTGGGGCCCAGTCATTTCTAGCTACGCCACTTGAGGGGGCTGTTGCTGCCACTCTATTATGGCATGAAAACATTTTCAGGTATTTGTGGATGTTACTTGAAGCTTCTAATGGAGTCATACTAGTTTTCCGTTCATTACTGAGAACAACTTGGGACAGGTTGCATGTACATTAAAAGCAAAGAAAATGGAATATTGTTTTTCCTGTTATGACTAATGTATATTGCATGTTGGGAAAAGCACATTTTATTTGTAAAATATAAGAAAAAGAACTGATCGCACATCCTCAATACTATGCTTTCATCTAACTGCTTCTCAGCAAAACTAACATCGCTTCTCAGCGCAATTTATCGTATACCTACCCCTATGCTGCATGCTGTACATGAGGCATTAGTATACAATTTGATCAAAAAGCATAGGCCCACTCAATGCGACAAGGTTGCTCTTTGAATGGGGCCCTATTCTAAATTTGGCGCAGCACTGCCACGGCGACCACCGACAGCACCGCCCAGCAGGCAGAGGGACCCATCAGTCAAACAGCGCCCCCGCTGTCTAGCAAAGCCACCCCGGCACTGGGCCCACCAACCCACCAGCACAGCACCAAAGCAACAATGGGCCGCCGTGCAGTACTACACCATGCGAACAGGTGTGGAACTCACCCTATCACATACTCTCAGGAACTCCAACTGGGTTGCTGTTTGACTGCAGGGTCCCGCAGGCCTGCGGATTGGTGCCATAGCGTCGGTGTTCGCGGTGCAGAGCCGCGCCAATTTTAGAGTAGTACCCACTCATAGAGGCAACCTTGGCGTGGTGGGTGGGCTTATGCCTCTTGATCAAAATGTACACTAATGCCTCATTCAGCATGTAGCATAGGAGGCGGTACACATACGCTATTTAGCGCTGTCTTCTGCCAAATAGCAGGGATGAGATCATAGCATAACATTTTTAACATTTTATTGCTTTCATTCTGAGCTAAGGAAACATAACACTGTATGCAGGTACAGGGGGAGATTTATCCACACTGGTGTAAGGGAAAACTGGCTTAGTTGCCCATAGCAACCAATTAGATTCCACCTTTCATTTTTCAGGGATCCTTTGCAAAATGAAAAGTGGAATCTGATTGGTTGCTATTGGCAACTAAGCATGTTTTCCTTTACACCAGTTTTTGATAAATCTCCCCCACAGAATACAATCTGTAGAGGTTGCGACTCAATGCCTTAAAGGTGTCACTCAAAGAATTTACTCTTCCGTGCAATGTCAGGTTTACGGGGGTCCAGCTGAGATATGGGGATAATATTTGCTGGAGGTCTCTGCAAATGTAGAGTTGTTTTAGCACTCTTTGTGAATTTTGACTCTTTAAGGCCCCTTTCCACGAGAGAGTTTTCTGCGCGGGTGTGATGCGTGAAGTGAACGCATAGCACCGCACTGAATCCTGACCCATTCATTTTTTTTTCACGCACCATTTCTGCGTTTCGCGAGAACTGCAGCATGATCTATATTCTGCATTTTTCATGCAGCTCTGGCCCCATAGATAGTGGATGGGGCTTCAGTGAAAAACGCATGTAATGCGGATGCAATGCGTTTTTTTCACTAAAGGTTGCTAGGAGGTGTTGTTTGTAAACCTTCTTTCACACACGTGAAAAACGCATCAAAACTTATTGCGCCCGTGCGGAAAAAACTAAAACACTGAACGCAAACTGACTGAACTTGATTGTGAAATGGCGCGAGTTTCACTAAACGCATCCTGAAACAATCCGTATCGTTCGTGTGAAAGGGGCCTAAAAGTGATTTGACACATGGTTAACAATGACTTCACTCGTGTTGTCTAGGGATGAGCGAATCGACTTCAGATGAAACATCCGAAGTCGATTCGCATAAAACTTCGTTCCAATACTGTATGGAGCAGGAGCTCCGAAGTTTTATGCGAATCGACTTCAGGTATTTGATCCAAAGTCGATTCGCTCATCCCTAGTGTTGTACTACGGGGTTGAAAAGTGTCAGTCCCTGCCCTGTATAACATTCTGCTGCGTAAAAATGCATGTTTTGCGTCTTTTCTTAATCAGAATGCCTCTAATGACTTTAATGGGGATGTAATCTGCACAAAAATCTGGAACAAAATCCACACAGTAAGGCCTCTGCACACGACCGTATGTCCTCCGAGATATACGGTCCGTGAGCGGGCCATATGTCCTGAAGCGGCATTAATCGTGCGCACGGGAGCGCATAGCATCATAGATTACAATGATGCTGTGGACGTCGGGGCCGCCCACGGGGGCTATTGTCCCGCACTCATATGATCTCATATGTGTGCTCCCCGTGCGCACGATCAATGCCGCTCCATATGGCCCACTCACGGACCATATATCTCGAAGGGCATACGGCCGTGTGCAAGAGGCCTAAACCAGCATCTTAATCCAAAATCCGCACAAATCTCCACACCAAAATCCGTAATTTGCATCATTTCAGTTAAAAAACAATACAATGATTGGCTCACCACCTGTCTCCAAACTGTGCTAGGACTCTTGGGAAAGCAATCAGAAACATTGCACGAGAAACGTCCAACACCAAATGCAGATTCTTGATAAAATATGTAGAAATGTATTTAAATCTTCATGAAATCCATAATACAAAAGCAAGAGCCCCACAGTCAGGTCTACGCGTTTCAGATTGCTCATCCTTAATTCATTTCATATTTATCCCATAAAATACCTGGCCACAGACATGTCTAAGCAAATCCCCATAGAAGCTAAACATCTAATCACATGTTTAATTACATGTTCACACAGCACATATTATTACTGGCTAATTACATAGCATATAGATACCTGTTCACACACAGTTGATACCGATTATTTGCATAATCACACAACACATGTTGATAATACTAATTACATAGCATATATGTCTGTTCACCCAATTACATAGCACATAGATACCTTTTCACACACACATGTTGATACTGAGTACATAGCACATAGGTGCCTGTTCAACAGTACATATTCAAACTGGCTAATTAAATAACACAGGGTCTCAGACTTGGCCAGATATATGGAACACACATAGAAAACATTTTCAGTTGATGGGCTGCATTCATTTCAGCTACTTTCACACTTGCGCTTTCCCTTTCCGCTATTGAGATCCGTCATAGGATCTCATAGCGGGAAAATCCTTCCAATTTTGTCCCCATTCATTGTCAATAGGGACAAAACTGAACTGAACGAACAGAACAGTAGCGTCCCCGTTATCTTTAAAATGAGTCATGAACACCACCGGAATCAATGGGGGACAGAATCCATTTTCTATTGTGTCTAGCAACGCACATCGCGGACAGAAAACGCAACTTGCAGCGAATTGTCGGATTGCATGTTTTCGTCTTTCAATGTTGTTCCATGCCTTAGCAATGTGCTCTGCGGTTTTGGTATGTGCTGACTGACCCCCTTTTTTGTCTTTCTTTGCAGTTTGTACTGGAGTGTGGCTGCCTCCCCAGTCGTGCACTCCTGACCACCCTGTCTGCCTTACAGGCCGATTTTAATTAGTGTCAGGCCTGCTCCACTTCACTCACTGAAGCCATGGCACCAGGAGTGAGATAGTTTGTGGACTCTCACTGCAGTCCTTTGGTAGCCATTTGGCGCCGGTGGTGTTGTGGAGTGGGCCTGCTGTGGAACCTACACTCCCTGAAGTGTATGGTAGCCATCATGGCGCCTAACAGTAGAATTTTGCATAGGAACCCGTCTAACAGAGATCGCCTTGGCGCTCGGCAGACGGGCTCAGATTATTTTGTACAAACGATTGGCAAGTATCTCGCACTTATAGTGTAGCTCTTGTTGTTATTATTATGCAATATTTGTACTCTATATTGCAGTGAATTGTCGCATTGCATGTTTTCGATCCTTCAGTGTTGTTCCCTGCCTTAGCAATGTGCTCCTGCAGTTTGGTATGTGCTGACTGACCCCCTTTTTTGTCTTTCTTTTAAAGATAATACAACCGGATCCATTCATAACAGATGCAGGTGGTTGTAATATCAGAACGGAAGCGTTTTGCTGATCCATGACGGATCAGCAAAAACGCTGGTGTGAAAGTAGCCTAAGATGCAAATACTGTATCCTTTGCACTTTTTTGTGACTTTTTGTTAAAAAAAAAATCTAAAAAACTGCTGAAATGCAAAGATCAGCCATTTTTATATCAGTTTGTTTTTTTTGTTTTTTAATATAGTGGGGCCCATTAACAAAGACCAGAATTTCCATGCCGTTCTTTTTTATCCCTTACGCTGCCAGAAGACTAAGCTAATTTATGACAAGGATAGCTTGCACCTTGTCATGAATTTGGCTAATTCCTCTGGCAGTCAGGCACCTAGCAGAAAAACTATGCCAGCCCCAGGCTGGCGTAGTTTTTTAGTAAACATGTATACCTGTATCCGGACTCCTGACCCAGGCACTGGCCCCCGACACGCTTCCGCTCCACCCTCGTCCTGCCCTACTGTAGAAAAACTTTTCGAAATTGGCAAATATAATCGCACGGCCGGTCAAACAGGAGTATTGGCAATGCCAGTCTTCAATGTGTGCCTCATTAATAAAACTGTTTTTTTTTTTGTTTAATTCTGACATCTTGTGGTTGTTTTATTGTAAGTCTGGTTCTAATTCACTAAAACAGGTAAAACGAGGTGCAAAAGCCTCCAAAAGAAGCGTATTTTGAGTAGTAAATACAAAAAAAAATACAGTCTACAAGGCAATTTTACACAAGCAAGACACCATAGAAATCTGATTTCAAAATGTAAATTCGAAGAATTGAGTCTCAATAAGCTTACACAGGCTAAGTGAATAAATATATTTACTAAGTGTGATTAAATATAACAATAACGAAGACCAAACATACAGAATAATAAAAAGTACATATTTTTTGCCCTGTAGACGTACCTGCCCATAGACGCACCTAGGTTTTAGAGGAGGGCAATAAGAAAAATATTTTTCATTAGACCTCAGTTCAGACCAGCAATCAGACCCCAATGTTAATAAGACCCTCAATCAGACCTAAGATCAGACCCACAATCAGACCTCAGTTCAGACCCCAATGTGAATGACCCCCAATCAGACCTCAGCTAATAGCCCTAATATAAAAAAGACCCCCCCATTCAGACCTCAGATCAGCCCCCCATGCCTCAGGTCAGCCCCCAGCCATATATCACCTAACAGCCATCAGTCATATATCAGCCCCCAGCCTCTAGTTATTTATCAGCCCCCAGACATCTATCAGCCTTCAGCCATATGTCAGCCCCCAGGCATCAGCCTCATGTCAGTCCCCAGCCATCAGCCTCATGTATGCAGCCCCCAGCCTCAGAGCAAATAAAATAAAAATATCAACTTACCTCTCCTGCTCCGGACGCTGCCACCCCTAGCCTCCAGTGCGCTCTGTCTTCTTCCAGCTGCAGCGGTGCTGTGACCCAAGGTGTACAGTGTGAGGTCACAGAGCACCTTCACGCTGTACGCAGCCCACAGCCGAGGACCAGGAAGCCGTGAGTACATAGCCTTTACAGCTTCCCACTCCTCCGGTACTAATGAGCGCTTCCATAATGGAAGTGCTCATTAGTATTCGCCCCATAAGATGCAGGGACATTTTCCCCTCACTTTGCGGGGGAAAAACTGTGTCTTATGGGGCAAAAATACGGTAAATAATCATCACTGACTTAGTCGGAAAAATTCCTAGTTGGCCAAGTTAACTTACATGGCCAACACCCCAGGGTGTACAAAAGATAGGGCAAATAAATACTTACATCCTACCTAGAATTAAGTCTTCAATGGAGTGCCCCCTAATTGTTGGTGCAAACCAAATTTATACCTTTCAGGCCCTCCTCCAGTGTGCAGCATGCACATCTCTGAGATCACTCAGAAATGTCTTATCAGCACAATGGGGGATGGGTACTAACTATCTCTAACCCACTACAAAGAATACTTCATTACACAGAATGTTAAAGGTAAAATTAATAAAGGGGTCAGAACCAACCTTCAAAATACCCTTACAATACAATTTCCTTCAGTCATTGGGAGCCAAAACCAGGTCTGAGTAAAAAAAAAACACCTTAAGGCCTCTTTCACATGGGCGTTGCGGGAAAAGGTCCGGGTGCGTTGCGGGAACATGCGCGATTTTTCTGCGCGAGTGCAAAACATTGTAATGCGTTTTGCACTCGCGTGAGAAAAATCGCGCATGTTTGGTACCCAAACCCGAACTTCTTCACAGAAGTTCGGGCTTCGGATCGGTGTTCTGTAGATTGTATTATTTTCCCTTATAGCATGGTTATAAGGGAAAATAATAGCATTCTGAATACAGAATGCATAGTAAAATAGGGCTGGAGGGGTTAAAAAATAAATAATAATAATTAAACTCACCTTAGTCCACTTGATCGCGCAGCCGGCATCTCTTCTGTCTCCTTCTTTGCTGATTGCAGGAAAAGGACCTGTGGTGACGTCACTCCGGTCATCACATGGTCCGTCACATGATCCATCACCATGGTAAAAGATCATGTGACGGATCATGTGATGACCGGAGTGACGTCATCAAAGGTCCTTTTCCTGCACACAGCTAAGATGAAGACAGAAGAGATGCCGGGCTGCGCGAGCAAGTGGATTAAGGTGAGTTAAATTATTATTATTTTTTAACCCCTCCAGCGCTATTTTACTATGCATTCTGTATACAGAATGCTATTATTTTCCCTTATAACCATGTTATAAGAGAAAATAATAATCATCGGGTCTCCATTCCGATCGTCACCTAGCAACCGTGTGTGAAAATCGCACCGCATCCGCACTTGCTTGCGGATGCTTGAGATTTTCACGCAGCCCCATTCACTTCTATGGGGCCTGCGTTGCGTTAAAAACGCACAAAATAGAGCTTCCTGCTATTTTCATGCAACGCACAAGTGATGCGTGAAAATCACCGCTCATGTGAACAGCCCCATAGAAATGAATGGGTCCGGATTCAGTGCGGGTGCAATGCGTTCACCTCACGCATTGCACCCGCGCAGGAAAACTCGCCCGTGTGAAAGGGGCCTAACAGGTGCAAATTGTTCCAATATACCTGATCTCTGTGTAGTCTCCACTGATGGAAATCACTGATCAAACACTGACTGCGTGAAATTTTTTACTGTATCTGGTGCGGGTACCAGGGATTTTTTATTTTTATTTTGGTACAGTTGTTTGCCTGTCTAGATAGATGTTCTGTTTACTCCAAGTGACGTGGATTGTGGGACCCTTGCTGCTAATCCGATCTCCTGTTGGGGCCCAATCTGTGCTAATATAGTTGTTGTGGCTGATCACTACAACCCCAGGTGAGCACCTCCAATTTGTGCTTATCTCTATACACTCTGTCACAATGGGTATTATTCGATGTTGCGCTCTGCCTCATTTTTTTATATATAGCTTGTTTTGCTCCAGTCACTGTGAATTAAACATAAATCCTTCTAGCTACCAAGGTAAGCGCACACAGAAGTAACCATGTTCATAAGAGGCCTTTCAGAATAATCACAGGTTATAGCGCACGCTGCTCAATTGTCTATGAAATGTGAAAAGAAGAAAAATATATGCTTTTGTCTAGGCACTCATTCAGACTTATAATAAGAGAGATGGAGTCAGGTGACCATTCACAGCTGGGCAGGTTGACCTCACATTTCTTAGGGCTGTGCGCGGCCATGTATAAGTTTTACAACTTTACTTTTCATTCGATTATGATGTATTTTTCCATGGAAGCTGTGGATGAGGAGCAGAAAATAAACCAGGGTAACGGCACAGTCATAAAGACGAGTGATGTAAGCTAAAAACAGAACCATAATAGAGATTCATGTAATTGCAGCGCAGCGAGCAGCACCATCCGTCATTACAGTCATCCAACTGAGTGACAATTACAATAATTTGGAATCATCTGAGGGTGAGGTCTCCTATCCACTGTGCATACCTATTCAAAGCTACCCCTAAAGAGGAATGCTACAATGCATTGTGAGAACTGATTGATGTTGTTAGAATATATTACCTGTATGCTGTATCTTCACAAGATTTTAAGGGATTAGTCCATGTTTGATTCTTGCACCGTGGCTGTGAATGAAGGTGATCAATTATTGACAGCCTACCCACTATTATCCCTGCTATAATGACAATGGCCATTCCTTGTCTTGTGTGCAGGGACAGACTGGCCATATACCCAACAGGGAAATTTCCCGGTGGACTGATGCCCAGGGGAGCCGCCCGAGGCCCTCTCACGGCCATGGGCCAGGTAACGATCTGATGCATTAATTAATGCTAAGAGAATCAGACAGTTTTACACCAGGCCAGCAGCCACAGATGCTCATCATCCTCAGTATGGTGATAGGGCAGTATTTTGTGCTACACTGTTGTATTTGGTTCTGCTGGGGCAGTATTTTGTGTTGCACTATGGTATTGCTGGCTCCACCTAATTCAGTTGTGGTTTGTATTCTGGTTTGTATTGACCCTGCCAATTTCTGTTGCCCTACCTTTTGTCAATTTGGACTAGCCTACAACTTGGGGCCACGTTTAGGATTTTTTTCCAGGGACACTTTAAAACCCCAGTCCGCCCCTGCTTGTGTGACTATCTGGGGCAAACAGCCCTGCATCAATCCCCACTGTCCCATATTATCAATGCTGGGGAGTAGTGTTCATCGAGCACCAAAGTGCTCAGGTGCTCCAGTAGAACACTTTGTGATGCTCGGGTGCTCTACAGAGCACCCGAGCACAATGGAAGTCAATGGTAGAAACCGAGCATTAAACCAGGCACCCCCAGCTCTTAAGAGGGGAGGGTTCCGGGTCCCACTGTGGTCTAGGCAGAAGATTGCTGTACAGTGAGGAAATCCCCCAGTGTGAGTCCACAGCTTAGGAGTCCCTGCTCTGACTCCATATATAGCTATGTCCATATATGGAGTGAGTGCTTGGGGACACCCAGTGTATTTAAATATAATTTAGCCTCTATTTCTGAAAAGTTTCTGCCGGGATTTGAACTCACAACCTTCTACATTAGATGCAAGGATTTTAACAAATCAGCTATAAATCTAAATGATAAACTATGTCAGAAAAACCTCATAGTAGTTTGTTATGTAGTTAGTATTCCTATACAGCAGAAGTATCATTTCATATTTCAGTGCAGGTTAACATGTAGCTGTGTAGTGGTTAAAGTTCTTAGCTCTAATGTAGAAGGTTGTGAGTTCAAATCCCAGCAGAAACGTTTCAGAAATAGAGGCTAAATAAAATTTATATACAAAATATTTTTTTTAGTAATTGTAAAAAATGTATGGCACAAAATAAATGTGTAATTACTAAAATATATATATATATATATATATATATATATAGAAAAACAAAAACAAAAAGTTCAGTGGCAGCACCGTCAATGGAATAAATGCGGGTGCAGCTGGCCCAGTGTGGATATAAGCCAATCCAGATAGATAAAAAATAACAAAAAGGGCAGCACTCCAGGAAGTAAAAAATGAAAAATACTTTATTTACCCATATGGGACAAGCGACGTTTCGGCTCAGTATGTGAGCCTTTCTCAAGCAGTGAGTACAGACAAAATACTGAGTATATATACCAGTAGGGTGAATACAATCAATGTGCAATGCAGGTGTGATCAATTCATAATAAATTAATTAATTGAGTAAAAAATACAATAAATATATCACATTTACAATATATCTCATGGTGAACATCAGTGCATAATCATACAATAAATAATCAATTGTAAAAATGAATATATTATTCTGTGAAGTACACAAATGTATATAAAAATTCATAATTATCAATCATCTAATAAACAGTGTCAGCTGTATGTGCTGATAAAGTGCTTTATGCTTACTGCGTAGGTCAAGCAGACAGAGGGTGAAGGAGGATGTATAGCATAGACGGCTGTCATAATTCATGCGGTTCGGCGTGCCTATAGCGCAACTGCGCATGTCTCGATGACGTATATGGCGAACTTCCGGGTTACGATGTGCCTGTAGTACCGCAACTGCGTGTTAGCCTTCTGATGTATCTTACGCCATCTTGATTCAGGGCATCTTGCCTTTATTGCCAGATACTTCTGATATTAACAACCGATGTATTACAAAGCAAGGTAATGGCACATATTAGTGCTCTATAGCCTATAATGGTGGCTGGGTGAGTTCAGATACGGGACGCAACAACATCAGAGCTGCAGCCCACATCCGTGACCCAAGATCAGTTGCGCACCAACACGTTAGTGTAGGGTCACACTGCATCTGCGATCAAAGCCCACCCAGTGCCATCTAATAGGGAGGGATCTCCTCATAAATACCTGCCATTGTACACAACGGACTGTGATTGCAGAAGCACCAAGTGCATACAAAAGCAAGAAAATAAAAAAATAATTTTTTATTTTTTTTTATACTATGAACAAGAGACAATCCGTGTATGAGCATGCCGTCCATAATTATAGCCCCATATTTCCTCACTTCATACTCCGTGGCCCACCTACTGCAGAAAAGAAAAAGAAAAGGAGAAAGAAAAAGAGAAAAAATTAATTTGTTGTATTAAAAATGAAAATTCATAAAGAACATATTTTTTGTCCTGTACAAAAAATCCACATAATATACATGGATGCGGTCGACATCACAATATGCAACAAAGAGGCAAACCACAAACCTAACCCACCCCGATTTTATAATCCACATTTAAACCATGTGGTTTAAGTGAATTAAGTGTGTGGATCCATTTTAACTCCCGTTTTTTTAAAAGATTGGCTCTATTGCCACCTCTCCTGGGCATTGGTATGAAGTCAATGATGCAACACCTAAGGTCTCTTTCTGTGTGTTCGAGGTCCGTAAAGTGTTTAGACACTGGCAAATCAAGCTGCTTTTTACGTATACTCAACCTGTGATTGTTGAGCCGTAACTTAAAGTCAGTGGTTGTCTCACCCACGTAAATTAAATTACAGGGACATGTGAGTGCGTAGATGATGTAACTGGAATCACAGGTTAAGTAGTGTCGTATTGGGTATGTCACCCATGTCTGCGGATGCACAAAATTTCTTCCTTTTAGGATGTATTTACAATTTACGCATGATAGACATGGGAAGAATCCTGTACTGTTTGTTGTCAATGTTGTCTGTCTTGATTTTTTTAATGTACCCACATCAGCCTTGACTAGTTGGTCTTTTATGCTTTTGGATCTGCGGTAGGACATTAAGGGTGGGGAATGAAATTCCTTGACGGCACTGTGAAATCCACCCAGTATATTCCAGTGGCGTCGGATGATATTCCCTATGGCTATACTCTGTTCTGAGTGCATGGAAATAAAAGGAATCCTGGCCGGTTTTGTTTGTTGTACTTTAGTTTTGAGAGTGTCATCCTTGTTTAGTTTCCTGACCAGTTCTTTTTTATCCTGAAGTAATTTAGAGGGATACCCTCGTTTCTTGAACTTGTTAGTCAGTGAATCCAGTGTATCATCAAACACATCTGGATCTGAAACTATGCGTCTTGCCCTTAAAAACTGAGAGTAGGGCAAGGATTTGATCATATTTTTGGGATGATTGCTGCTATACGTCAATAGTGTGTTCCTGTCGGTCGGTTTCGTAAAAAGTGCAGTATGTAATTTACCGTCCTCCAGGATCACACATGTGTCGAGAAACTGCATTTCACTGTGGGAATGCACTAAGGTGAATTGAAGTGCATCATCAATCCCATTGAGAAATTCGTGGAATTCACAAAGTTGTTCGACAGTACCAGTCCAGATGAGGAAGATGTCATCTATGTACCGCCACCACGCCCTGGCATGTTTGAAATGGTGGCTTCCATAGACGACATCTTCCTCAAATCGACGCATAAATATGTTGGCATAAGTTGGGGCCGCATTGGACCCCATTGCCACGCCCTGTTCCTGCATATAAAAAGAATCTTGAAAAAGAAAGTAGTTGGACCTCAGGACAATTTCAAGAAGGGACAATACAAACTGTTGAGCCTGAATAGTCAAAGAAGATCTATCTAACATGTACGCAACTGCTGATAACCCCTTGCAGTGATCAATTGAGGTGTACAGCGAGGTGACATCAAAAGATGCTAACGTCACCTCCTGTGCATCCGTCACATCGATCAGCTGCAATTTAAGTAGAAAATCGGTAGTATCTTGTATATAGGAACTACCTCCACATGAAAAACTGCGTAGTATCCTGTCTAAAAAGATAGCAACATGACTGAAGATTGAATCAGAACCTGATACAATAGGTCGACCGCGGGGATCGATGAGAGACTTGTGGATCTTAGGCAACACATACAGCACCGGAGTGACTAGATGCGTTACAGTAAGGTAATCAACAAGTCCCTCGTCGATGACCCCCGCGTCCAGGGCACTAGCCAAGACATTTTTGATCAATTCAGCAATTTTGAACTTAGGGTCTGCATCAATGGGTCTGTAGATGTTATTGTCACTCAATTGCCTCAAAATCTCTGCAATGTATTTGCAGGTGTCTAGTACAACCACCGCACCGCCTTTATCTGCGGCCTTAATAGTAAGTTCGGGGTCACGTTTTAATTCATTGAGGGCAACAATCTCATCAACAGTCACATTGGGGCGACCAAAAGGTTGTGGAGAGTGTGTCTCTCTCAATGTCTGAATGTCAGACTTAACCGCAGCCATGTACGCCTCAATTGCAGGATCACAGATGACAGGATTGAAGTTACTACCAAGTGAGAGATCGAATATGCCAAGAGATAACTCACTCATCTTGGCATGCTCGATCCGCTAGACGTAAGGAAATGGATCTCTTAGACAGGAATTCATATTGCCACGTATACACAGGATGCGGTCGACAGGATACTGTGCGGTATTGGAGGAGATGCTACATTTCTTGTCACCCCTACAGCCAAAGAGTTGAAGAGGCAATATGAATTCCTGTCTAAGAGATCCATTTCCTTACGTCTACATATGACCACTCTGGGCGAATACTATAAGGTACAACGGATCCCAAGAGGGATGAGGTCCAGTTTACGTCCTAATTTATTTTCTGGCTGTCCATCCTTCTGCAAAAGATTTGAAAATTTATCTAATCGCTATGCATTGGACTTTATATTGCTGAATATTGAATATTTGCAGGAGGAATTATCTGGTGTCACACTTGATTTAACCAAAATTGAGCAGCAGCTGAGCAATTTGTCCTCAGCAGAGGAATGTGGGACATTTCATGACATGATTTCTACTCAGTTACAAAATTTTCGCACCAACATGGAGGAAGGAAAGCGCTCCAAATGGAATCGTGATGCGGATGACTATAAAAAGGGCAACGTATATTCCTGGCAATCGGATGACAAAAATACGCAGTCCAATAAGGACACATGGAAGAAAAAGAAAAGGAATGCGCAAATCCCCTCTACAGATCAATCTTTTTTAGGGTTGAAAGAACCGGAATTGTCCGGAAACAACGCATTAGACGTAGAGGCCACAGACATCGAAGGTACCAAAAGGCTGCGCAGCAACAAGCCACGACCAACACCGGGCAGGCACATTCCACTGAGGAAGAAATGATTGTGGTAAACCTTTCATCAAAAGACTTAACCAACTCTCAAGTGAGTGTTCTTAGTAAGGGACTTTCGTTTTGCCCTAGAACTGTTGCAAACTGGTTTGAGCTTGATTTTGATCTGCATGTTTTTTTCCGGGCCATTAAACTAAAGGTCTGGTTCCAGAACAAGGAGCGGATCGAGCATGCCAAGATGAGTGAGTTATCTCTTGGCATGTTCAATCTCTCACTTGGTAGTAACTTCAATCCTGTCATCTGTGATCCTGCAATTGAGGCGTACATGGCTGCGGTTAAGTCTGACATTCAGACATTGAGAGAGACACACTCTCCACAACCTTTTGGTCGCCCCAATGTGACTGTTGATGAGATTGTTGCCCTCAATGAATTAAAACGTGACCCCGAACTTACTATTAAGGCCGCAGATAAAGGCGGTGCGGTGGTTGTACTAGACACCTGCAAATACATTGCAGAGATTTTGAGGCAATTGAGTGACAATAACATCTACAGACCCATTGATGCTGACCCTAAGTTCAAAATTGCTGAATTGATCAAAAATGTCTTGGCTAGTACCCTGGACGCGGGGGTCATCGATGAGGGACTTGTTGATTACCTTACTGTAACGCATCCAGTCACTCCGGTGCTGTATGTGTTGCCTAAGATCCACAAGTCTCTCATCGATCCCCGCGGTCGACCTATTGTATCAGGTTCTGATTCAATCTTCAGTCATGTTGCTATCTTTTTAGACAGGATACTACGCAGTTTTTCATGTGGAGGTAGTTCCTATATGCAAGATACTACCGATTTTCTACTTAAATTGCAGCTGATCGATGTGACGGATGCACAGGAGGTGACGTTAGCATCTTTTGATGTCACCTCGCTGTACACCTCAATTGATCACTGCAAGGGGTTATCAGCAGTTGCGTACATGTTAGATAGCTCTTCTTTGACTATTCAGGCTCAACAGTTTGTATTGTCCCTTCTTGAAATTGTCCTGAGGTCCAACTACTTTCTTTTTCAAGATTCTTTTTATATGCAGGAACAGGGCGTGGCAATGGGGTCCAATGCGGCCCCAACTTATGCCAACATATTTATGCGTCGATTTGAGGAAGATGTCGTCTATGGAAGCCACCATTTCAAACATGCCAGGGCGTGGTGGCGGTACATAGATGACATCTTCCTCATCTGGACTGGTACTGTCGAACAACTTTGTGAATTCCACGAATTTCTCAATGGGATTGATGATGCACTTCAATTCACCTTAGTGCATTCCCACAGTGAAATGCAGTTTCTCGACACATGTGTGATCCTGGAGGACGGTAAATTACATACTGCACTTTTTACGAAACCGACCGACAGGAACACACTATTGACGTATAGCAGCAATCATCCCAAAAATATGATCAAATCCTTGCCCTACTCTCAGTTTTTAAGGGCAAGACGCATAGTTTCAGATCCAGATGTGTTTGATGATACACTGGATTCACTGACTAACAAGTTCAAGAAACGAGGGTATCCCTCTAAATTACTTCAGGATAAAAAAGAACTGGTCAGGAAACTAAACAGGGATAACACTCTCAAAACTAAAGTACAACAAACAAAACCGGCCAGGATTCCTTTTATTTCCATGCACTCAGAACAGAGTATAGCCATAGGGAATATCATCCGACGCCACTGGAATATACTGGGTGGATGTCACAGTGCCGTGAAGGAATTTCATTCCCCACCCTTAATGTCCTACCGCAGATCCAAAAGCATAAAAGACCAACTAGTCAAGGCTGATGTGGGTACATTAAAAAAATCAAGACAGACAACATTGACAACAAACAGTACAGGATGCTTCCCATGTCTATCATGCGTAAATTGTAAATACATCCTAAAAGGTAGAAATTTTGTGCATCCGCAGACATGGGTGACATACCCAATACGACACTACTTAACCTGTGATTCCAGTTACATCATCTACGCACTCACATGTCCCTGTAATTGAATTTACGTGGGTGAGACAACCACTGACTTTAAGTCACGGCTCAATAATCACAGGTTGAGTATACGTAAAAAGCGGCTTGATTTGCCAGTGTCTAAACACTTTACGGACCTCAAACACACAGAAAGAGACCTTAGGTGTTGCATCATTGACTTCATACCAATGCCCAGGAGAGGTGGCAATAGAGCCAATCTTTTAAAAAAACGGGAGTTAAAATGGATCCACACACTTAATTCACTTAAACCACATGGTTTAAATGTGGATTATAAAATCGGGGTGGGTTAGGTTTGTGGTTTGCCTCTTTGTTGCATATTGTGATGTCGACCGCATCCATGTATATTATGTGGATTTTTTGTACAGGACAAAAAATATGTTCTTTATGAATTTTCATTTTTAATACAACAAATTAATTTTTTCTCTTTTTCTTTCTCCTTTTCTTTTTCTTTTCTGCAGTAGGTGGGCCACGGAGTATGAAGTGAGGAAATATGGGGCTATAATTATGGACGGCATGCTCATACACGGATTGTCTCTTGTTCATAGTATAAAAAAAAATAAAAAATTATTTTTTTATTTTCTTGCTTTTGTATGCACTTGGTGCTTCTGCAATCACAGTCCGTTGTGTACAATGGCAGGTATTTATGAGGAGATCCCTCCCTATTAGATGGCACTGGGTGGGCTTTGATCGCAGATGCAGTGTGACCCTACACTAACGTGTTGGTGCGCAACTGATCTTGGGTCACGGATGTGGGCTGCAGCTCTGATGTTGTTGCGTCCCGTATCTGAACTCACCCAGCCACCATTATAGGCTATAGAGCACTAATATGTGCCATTACCTTGCTTTGTAATACATCGGTTGTTAATATCAGAAGTATCTGGCAATAAAGGCAAGATGCCCTGAATCAAGATGGCGTAAGATTCATCAGAAGGCTAACACGCAGTTGCGGTACTACAGGCACATCGTAACCCGGAAGTTCGCCATATACGTCATCGAGACATGCGCAGTTGCGCTATAGGCATGCCGAACCGCATGAATTATGACAGCCGTCTATGCTATACATCCTCCTTTACCCTCCGTCTGCTTGACCTACGCAGTAAGCATAAAGCACTTTATCAGCACATACAGCTGACACTGTTTATTAGATGATTGATAATTATGAATTTTTATATACATTTGTGTACTTCACAGAATAATATATTCATTTTTACAATTGATTATTTATTGTATGATTATGCACTGATGTTCACCATGAGATATATTGTAAATGTGATATATGTATTGTATTTTTTACTCAATTAATTTATTTATTATGAATTGATCACACCTGCATTGCACATTGATTGTATTCACCCCACTGGTATATATACTCAGTATTTTGTCTGTACTCACTGCTTGAGAAAGGCTCACATACTGAGCCGAAACGTCGCTTGTCCCATATGGGTAAATAAAGTATTTTTCATTTTTTACTTCCTGGAGTGCTGCCCTTTTTGTTATTCATTATTTGTTATTTTTTTTATATATATATATATATATATATATATATATATCATACTTCTGATATACACTCACCTAAAGAATTATTAGGAACACCATACTAATACGGTGTTGGACCCGCTTTTGCCTTCAGAACTGCCTTAATTCTAGGTGGCATTGATTCAACAAGGTGCTGATAGCATTCTTTAGAAATGTTGGCCCATATTGATAGGATAGCATCTTGCAGTTGATGGAGATTTGAGGGATGCACATCCAGGGCACGAAGCTCCCGTTCCACCACATCCCAAAGATGCTCTATTGGGTTGAAATCTGGTGACTGTGGGGGCCATTTTAGTACAGTGAACTCATTGTCATGTTCAAGAAACCAATTTGAAATGATTCGAGCTTTGTGACATGGTGCATTATCCTGCTGGAAGTAGCCATCAGAGGATGGATACATGTTCTCATTCTGTTTACGCCAAATTCGGACTCTACCATTTGAATGTCTCAACAGAAATCGAGACTCATCAGACCAGGCAACATTTTTCCAGTCTTCAAAAGTCCAATTTTGGTGAGCTCGTGCAAATTGTAGCCTCTTTTTCCTATTTGTAGTGGAGCTGAGTGGTACCCGGTGGGGTCTTCTGCTGTTGTAGCCCATCCGTCTCAAGGTTGTGCATGTTGTGGCTTCACAAATGCTTTGCTGCATACCTCGGTTGTAACAAGTGGTTATTTCAGTCAACCTTGCTCTTCTATCAGCTTGAATCAGTCGGCCCATTCTCCTCTGACCTCTAGCATCCACAAGGCATTTTTGCCCACAGGACTGCCGCATACTGGATGTTTTTCCCTTTTCACACCATTCTTTGTAAACCCTAGAAATGGTTGTGCGTGAAAATCCCAGTAACTGAGCAGATTGTGAAATACTCAGACCGACCCGTCTGGCACCAACAACCATGCCACGCTCAAAATTGCTTAAATCACCTTTCTTTCCCATTCTGACATTCAGTTTGGAGTTCAGGAGATTGTCTTGACCAGGACCACACCCCTAAATGCATTGAAGCATCTGCCATGTGATTGGTTGACTAGATAATTGCATTAATGAGAAATAGAACAGGTGTTCCTAATAATTCTTTAGGTGAGTGTATATGAATGCATAATATGTGGGAAACTACTACTGATGTTTTTAGCCATAATATATTATATTTATATATATTTATATTTATTTCCTTGTAATAAAATCTCCAGACATCAAATACACAAACTTCGTCTACGCATTTCAGACCTTAGACATAGCGGTCCTTCATCATTGAATTATATATTCCAAATATATAATAATATATATAAATATATTATGGCTAAAAACATATATATATATATATATATATATATATATATATATACTGTGTGTGTGTGTGTGTGTGTGTATGTGTATATATATATATATATTTAAATTAAATTTAACCTCTATTTCTGAAAAGTTTCTGCTGGGATTTGAACTCACAACCTTCTACATGAGAGCCAAGAACCTTAACCACTATGCTATACAGCTACATGTTAACCTGCAGTGAAATATGAAATGATACTTCTGCTGTATAGGAATCCTTACTACATGACAAACTACTATGAGGTTTTTCTGACACAGTTTATCATTTAGCTTTATAGCTAAAGTCCTTGCCTCTAATGTAGAAGGTTGTGAGTTCAAATCCCGGCAGAAACTTTTCAGAAATAGAGGCTAAATTGTATTTAAATACACTAACTTGAGCACACGAGGTATTCGGCCGAGCATCGCGATGCTCGATCCGAACTGGTGTTCAGCCGAACATGCTCGCTCAACACTACTGGTGAGGTTTGACCACCTTCCCTTTAGATATTATAATCTCTAAAGGTAAAAGAACTAGTCTGCTTCTCATGCATCAGAATTGAGGTACCAAACCTTTACCATGGAGAACAGGACAGTGGGTACCACCAGAAGCTAAAAAAACAAAACCACCACTGTGGACAACAAGACTACAAGAACCACCAGGAACTGGAGGGCTACCACTGCAGAAGAAGAAGATCCAAGAACTGGCGGATAGCTCTTCTGCTGACATTTATTTCCACAATTGAATTCTACAATGTGCTCTGATTGCTAGAAATGATCATTACTCATGAAAATGTATCAAATTTTCTTTATTTGTTTATTCCATTAATAGTGATGATAACATTTCTTGAAATTCAATTTGGCCGAATCGGTCACACTATTCGATTCGGGTCCGAATAAATTTGACCCGAATTGAAAGTGCTCCAGTTACAATGAAAAGTTGTACATTACACTCTGGGGTCTCCACGGACTGTATACAAATAATTTCAAGCTCTTTAATGCCAACCCAAGTTTAACAAGTGATAGCGACCTATATGGCTACGGGTAAATGCATAGCTGCTGGTGGTATAAAACAGCGCACTTTTTATTTTTATTTTTTTAAAGGTCCAAAAAATGTTTGCTTTTTGGTGGCAAACTCATGATGGTGACACACATCAGTGGGGGCCATGTGATCTTCTTTCTACATCGTTCCTGTCTTCTGATCTAAAAAATGGCTGAGAAATTTGCTCCAAAAATTCTAATTCATATAATATCATTTATTTATTTATTCTTAAACAGGTTGGTGCCATGGTCTATAATATATGGACAGGAGAACAGATCTCCTGAAGTGTGGATGAAGCCACTGGAAAGGTAGAGAAGCTTTTAACAAAGGAAACCTTTGCCTGCTCTCGGCTGATGGGGTTGAGTCTTCGTTTTAACATTATACATAAGGTTAGATTTACAACTATGGATTCCGGATTCTGGACATGAGTCCCAGACTGACCATGGATTTAATGACCCAAACTCACAGCATCATAGGGATCTATAATGCTGTGAGTTCGGGTCATTAAACCTGTGAATGGACAGGGACACGTCTAGAATCTGGATGTGTGAATCTGTTCTAAGGGCTAAGGTACACAGCCGTAGCCGTTTTTGCAGTCTGCAAATTGCGGATCCACAAAACACAGATACTGGACGTGTGCGTTTCGCATTTTGCAGAACATAATGTCCTGCCCCCTAAAGAACTGTCCTATCCTTTTCCGTAAAACAGACAAGAATAGGACATGTTCTATTTTTTTGCAGGGCCGCGGAACAGATGTGTGCTGTCCGCATCTTTTGTAGCCCCATTAAAGTGAATGGGTCTACATTCGACCCGCCAAAAATGTGTCTCGGATGCGGACCAAAAATACGTTTGTGTGCCCTAAGGGCTCATGCATACTGGAACTGAGCATTACAGATCCTCAATACGCAGTTACACGGCTCCCCTGCACTGCAGTACAGCATCAACTGGTGGCTGCATGTAGGGAGATACTCTCACCTAGAAGCCATAACAATGCTCTCTACACACAAAGTCTGATGGAGTAGACCAGGATTTTTTTTTTCCAGATTCATATGGAATAAATGAAGTTGGAGGTCTATGGAGTTACAGTAGAGGCACTTATTGGCAGCCTTACTTACACAGCATTCTGGTTTAAAAAGCTATGTTTTCTGTGGACTTTTCCTGGAATTTTTACATGTTTTTTTCTATGGCCAGATGTTGGATGTGCAGGACGCCAGATCTCTGTGGTATCCTCTGCTTATGCTATAGCAAGAGAGATTGAAGAATATGCATTGCCAGACGAGGAGTCAGCAAGGTAACTTGCGTAAATCTTTCCATACCCTGCTGCTATGGAGGGGTAACAAGTTAAGACACCCTACACACCCCAGTAACAATTGCAGGCATTATTGATACAATACAGTTGCCAGCCAGAGATTCTATTGAGAGAGTATAACCAGGGGGCCACTGCTTTCAACACTGTCTAACTCATGCACAGGCATCTTTTGTTGCATGTACTGCAACTATTTTGCATCCAAGTAAAGAAGGACAACTCCACCTCCTGACAGGCACCCTTATGACCACCAACATCAAGGGCACCCCAAACTGCCATCAGGCAGAAGCCCTAACTACAGGAAGTGCCCCAAGGAAAGAAAGGATGCTCCCACCATTTAATTGCCCTAGGGAGTGATGGCCTAGAGGAGAGCAATGTGACACATCCTCTAGTTGGGACAACAATCACTCCCATCCTCAGGTCCAGCTCCTCAGGGGCACTCTTCAGATGAAATTCAACAGCTGAATACAAAGCACACTACAAACAATACTTTTTTATTTGTGACATTTTTCTGGCATTTAATTTCCCGGAAATAAATTGTATGTGAAGGGATCTATACTGGGACTGCCATTGAGGTGCATAAGTCCCCTAATGTTCCATAGCAATGGTAAGTGGAGTCATAAATATACTCTTGGAAGTTGGCGTGCACCTTTTTTAGGGACAAATTAATGGTTTAAAATAAATCAACTAAGATTTGACGTAAGAAGGGAAGAGCATCAAATTTCTAGCAAGATACACAAAATCTATCATACAGTATATGCCACTGTAATAGTTTTGGCACGTTTTGTATCTGTTTAAGCCAAGTCTTGACAGTACTAGGGTATATTCATATATAGCTATTGTGGTGCGGTTAAAACTGCATCAAAACCAAACCAGAAAACTGCATGCATTGTTGCGGTGATTTGACAGGGGAAACGAATAAATTTAACCTGTATCGCCTGTCTTTAGCACGCTGAATTACGCATTCCACACTAAAATGTCAGAAACTGCCTCTCATTGCTTTCAATAGGAAACCGCACAGCCATTCACACAGCCACAGTTATTACCACGAAAATGCCGAGAAAGGACAAGTCCAGTGTTAAGCGAACTTCTGTTTTCAAGTTCAGCTTACAAAGTTCGGGTTATCTAAGAATTCCGTTATGGATTCTACAACCACGGTCCATGGTAGCGGAATCCATAACGAAATTCTTAGATAACTGGAATCCCATCCTTGTATGCCAAACTTGAAGTCAGAAGTTTGCGCATCCCTAGACATGTCCCTTTTATATCTAGTTGAGGCCATGAACAACAAACCTCCACTGAAAACAATGGGAGGCAGTTTCTGCACAGCCACCCAGTGTGGTGTGTAGTCTGTGCATTATGGGGCACATTTATTAAGACCGGCGTTTTAGACGGGCCTTCTCCATGCTTACCAAGCAGAGCCCCGCACATTGTATAGCGGCTGTGCTTGGTATCACAGTTCAGCTCCACTGATCAGCTACTGATGACCTTTCCCGAGAATAGGTCATCAGTATCAACATCCAGAAAACCCGTTTAAGAGCATAAGAGCACAGATAAATATATATTTTTAATTATTTGGTGCAATTTGGATATAAAATTGTCAGTAATTTTCAGATTACACTCATTTTACTGATCCCCAATGGTACAAGGGTCAGTGATTGGGTCTTTCACATAATGCAGTGCAAACATCCATCTTGACCGTCCAAAACGTTGGGTGGTATGAAGATGATCAAATTAAAATCTAAGCACTAAACATGGGGCCAATCAGGCACAGCACACTACACTGCCCCTAGAAATCCCCACAGTACTGGATCCCTAGGGTAACACAGGGACATCGACCTGATAAGGGTGGCCCCACAAAGCAACCTATGTCCTGTTCCTATTTGGAAATCCTACAGTGGAGACCGTAACTAATAGCTAGTGTTGACCGAGCACCCGAGCACAATGGAAGTCAATGGGAGAACCCAAGCATTAAACCAGGCACCCCCTGCTCTGAAGAGGGGAGGGTGTCTGGTTCATAGAAAAAGGTCAGAAATTGATGGAAACACCACTTAAATGGTTCGGGAACAGCATGGGGAGGATGTCTGGATGCATTTTAGACTCCCAGGTCGCTCCTGGGAACGATGTTGTCCAAGTAGTACGCCACTTTTACAGACTGACACTAATACGCACAAAAACGAAGATAAAATCGATTTTAGAGGAAAAATTGTTAGGAAACATTCTTTCCTGTATATTTACTTGTATATAAAGTGCAAGTGCTGCCAAAAATTACAAGGAAGAGGCACTCCGATACAACCTGTATAACACATAATGGAGGGCCTCATTCCCATTGTGGTACAATTGTTCAGGTAGTGGGACTCCTACACTCATAATGTCTATGCACTAAGTGAAAGGGCTTCCAAAAATTACAAGGAACCGGCACTCCTATACACCCTTTATTACACATAAAGGAGGGCATAATACACCCTTGAAAAATTATGATTAATGGCCTGCTGGTGAGCTGACCCTCTAAAAAATTATATGCAAGGGCCTGCAGGTGAGCTGACCCTATAAAAGATTTTAGGTGTGGGCCTGCTGGTAAGCTGACCCTTTAAAACATTATATGCGAGGGCCTGCAGGGGAGCTGACCCTCTAAAAGATTGTAGGTGAAGGCCTGCTGGTGAGCTGACCCTCTAAAACATTATATGTGAGGGCCTGTAGGTGAGCTGACCCTGTAAAAGATTTTAGGTGAGGGCCTGCTGGTGAGCTGACCCTCTAAAAAATTATATGCGAGGGCCTGCAGGTGAGCTGACCCTGTAAAACATTATATGCGAGGGCCTGCAGGTGAGCTGACCGTTTAAAACATTATATGCAAGGGCCTGCAGGTGAGCTGACCCTTTAAAACATTATATGCAAGGGCCTGCAGGTGAGCTAACCCTGTAAAAGATTGTAGGTGAGGGCCTGCTGGTGAGCTGACCCTGTAAAAGATTGTAGGTGAAGGCCTGCAGGTGAGCTGACCCTCTAAAAAACTATATGCGATCGCCTGCTGGTGAGCTGACCCTGTAAAAGATTTTAGGTGCAGGCCTGCTGGTGAGATGACCCTGTAAAACATATGCGAGGGCCTGCAGGTGAGCTGACCATGTAAAAGATTTTAGGTGCGGGCCTGCTGGTGATTTGACCCTGTAAAACACTATACGCAAGGGCCTGCAGGTGAGATGACCCTGTAAAACATTATATGAAAGGGCCTGCAGGTGAGCTGACCCTGGAAAATATTATATGCGAGGGTGCCTGCAGGTGAGCTGACGTTCTAACAAAATTATATGCGAGGGCCTGCAGGTGAGCTTACCCTGTAAAAGAATGTAGGTGAAGGCCTGCTGGTGAGCTGACCCTGTAAAATATTATATGCGAGGGCCTGCAGGTGAGCTGACCCTGTAAAATATTTTAGGTGCGGGCCTACTGTTGAGCTGACCCTGTAAAACACTATATGCGAGGGCCTACAGGTGAGCTGACCCTTTAAAAGATTTTAGGTGCGGGCCTGCTGGTGAGCTGACCCTGTAAAAGATTGTAGGTGAGGGTCTGCTGGTGAGCTGACCCTGTAAAAGATTGCAGGTGAGGGCCTGCTGGTGAGCTGACCCTGTAAAAGATTGCAGATGAGGGCCTGCTGGTGAGCTGACCCTGTAAAAGATTGTAGGTGAGGGCCTGCAGGTGAGCTGACCCTCTAAAAAATTATATGCGAGGGCCTGTCGGTGAGCTGACGCTGTAAAAGATTGTAGGTGAGGGCCTGCTGGTGAGCTTACCCTCTAAAAAATTATATGCGAGGGCCTGCTGGTGAGCTGACCATGTAAAACGTTATATGCGAGGGCATATTTGCGAGGGCATTATATGCGACGAATAAGCATGTTGATAAGATGGAAGAGGAGGAGGAGGATGAGAAAAGGAAAATTCAACCATATACCCTTGTTTGTGGTGGAAGGGGTGCATGGAAATAGTGTATTCAGTAAATTATAAACAGCACATTTAAAGTGCCTTTATGTGCAGCAGCTTACTTCTGGTGGAGTTGAGAAGTCATGGTCAATCCAGGCCTTGTTCATTTTTATAAGAGTCAACCTGTCAGCATTTTCAGTTGACAAGCGGATACGCTTATCTGTTATAATGCCACCAGCAGCACTAAATACCAGCTCAGACAAAACGCTGACGGCAGGGCAGGCCAGCACCTCCAAGGCGTAGAGCGCCAATTCATGCCACGTGTCCAGCTTGGACACCCAGTAGTTCTAAGGCACGGAGGGATCATTGAGGATGCTGACACGGTCTGCTATGTACTTCTTCACTATCTTCCAAAAATTTTCCCTCCTTGTGACAGTAGGCCACGCATCATGGTGAGCGTGCTGGCTGGGTGTCATGAAACTGTGCCAGGCTTTGGAGAGTGTTGCCCTGCCTCTGTTGGAACTGCTGTGTGTTCCCCTTGTCTCCCCTCCTCGGTTGGCCAAGGAACTACGGACTCTGCCGCCAGCATTGTCGGATGGAAATTTTTGGAGCAATTCTTCAACAAGGACATTCTGGTATTGCACCTTTTTGCTCATCCTCTCTACCAGAGGAATGAGAGATGAGAAGTTCTCTTTGTAGAGGGGGTCGAGAAGGGTGAACAACCGGTAATCCGTGTTGTCTAAAAGGCACATAACGCGCGGGTCGCAGGAAACACAGCCTAACATGAAGTCAGCCATGTGTGCCAGAGTACCAACAGGCAAGACTTCGCTGTCGTCATCAGGAGGATCATTCTCAATCTCCTCATCCTCTTCTGCCCACCCACGCAGAACAGATAGAATTAAACTTCCATGGGTACTACCCTCTGTAGCAGAGACAACCGTCTCCTGCTCCTCCTCCTCCTATTCATCGTCCAATTTGCGCTGAGAAGAAAAACTGAGGGTGGTCTGGCTATCACCCTGTGTAATGTCTTCCCCCATCTCCACCTCTTCCACATGCAAAGCGTCGTCCTTAATTGTGAGCAGCGAGCGTTTGAGTAGACACAGAAGTGGGATGGTTACACTGATAATAGCGTTATTGCCGCTTACCATCTGTGTTGATTCCTCAAAGTTGCGTAAAACCTCAAAGAGGTCAGACATTAATGTCCACTCGTCGCTTGTGAAGAGCGGAAGCTGACTGGAAAGGCGATGACCATGTTGCAGCTGGTATTCCACTACTGCCCTCTGCTGCTCACAAAGTCTGGCCAACATGTGGAACGTCAAGTTCCAGTGCGTGCTCACATCACACAACAGCCGGTGAGCTGTCAAATCCCAGCACTGCTGCAGCTTTGACAGACCGGATAAGTGGTTAAGTGGACCTTCCCAGTAACTGAGTTGGACAGGGCACGTGTGATGTTACGGGACACATGTTGGTGTAAGACGGACACGGCACTCCTTGAAAAATAGTGGCGGCTGGGGACTGTGTAACGCGGGGCGGCCGCCGACATAAGGCTGCAGAAGGCCTCAGTGTCCACAAGCCTAAATGGCAACATTTCCAGGACCAGTAATTTGGAAAGATGATCTACTAGTTGAGGAAATAGCTAGAATGACATTGAAAGAGGAAGTTATCATTAGGGGAGACTTTAATCTTCCTGATGTAAACTGGAAAACCATAATAGCTAGTTCTGCCAGGAATACAGATATTCTAGATTCCCTACTGGGATTATCTCTACAGCAAGTAGTTGAGGAGCCAACCTGGAAGGAGGCCATTTTAGATTTAGTATTCACAAATGGGAATTTCGTATCTGATATTACTGTAGGGGAAAGCTTGGGATCTAGTGATCACCAGTCAGTGTGGTTTACTATAAGTACAGTGACTGAGTCACACCAAACAAAAACAAAAGTTTTAGAAAAACTGACTTTTTTAAAATAAGATTAGTGTTATATACGAGTCTCTATCAGACTGGAACAGTTTTAATGGAGTCCAGAGAGACTACTTAAAAGTGGCACTATCAAAGGCAACAGATAATTGCATTAGGCTTGTCAATAAAAGCAAAAAAAAAAGGAAGAGACCACTGTGGTACTCAGCAGAAGTCGTCAAAATCATTAAAAACAAAAAGATAGCATTTAGTAATTATAAAAAACAAACAAAATGAGGATGACAGGGAAATTTATAATATTAGGCAGAGAGAGGCCAAGCAAGTTATAAGAGCTTCTAAAGCACAGGCAGAAGAGAAATTAGCTCAGTCAGTGAAAAAAGGTGATAAGACATTCTTCAGATATATAAATGAAAAAAGGAAATTAAAACAAGGAATTACCAAATTAAAAACAAAAGAAGGAAGGTATATGGAAGAAGATAAAGAACTAGCTGACTGCCTCAATGAATACTTCTGTTCAGTTTTTACAAAGGAAAATGAAGGAAAAGGACCTCAGTTAGAGGAAGAGGTTCTAAGTCAGCTGTCTAAAATTAATATGAATAAGTCACAGGGGCCTGATGGGATACACCCAAAGCTATAAAAAGAGCTTAGCGGTGTACTAGCAAAACCATTAACAGATTTATTTAACCAATCACTGGTTACAGGAGTCGTCCCAGAAGATTGGAAATTAGCAAATGTTGTGCGCATTAACAAGAAAGGTAGTAGGGAGGAATCAGGCAACTATAGGCCAGTAAGCTTGACATCAATAGTGGGGAAATCAATGGAAACCATACTTAAGGAGAGGATTGTGGAACATCAAAATTCCCATGGAATGAAAGATGAAAAACAGTATGGGTTTACTTCAGGGAGATCATGTCAAAGTAATCTTGTTGATTTTTTTGATTGGGCGACTAAAATAATAGATGGAGGAGGTGCAGTAGACATCGCTTATCTAGAGTTTAGTAAGGCTTTTGATACTGTCCCAAATAGAAGGCTTATCAATAAATTGCAGTCTTTGAGCTTGGACTCCCATATTGTTGAATAGATTAGGCAGTGGCTGAGGGACAGACAACAGAGGGTTGTAGTCAATGGAGTATATTCAGACCATGGTCTTGTTACCAGTGGGGTACCTCAGGGATCTGTTCTGGGACCCATATTGTTTGATATCTTTATCAGCGAAATTGCAGAAGGCCTCGATGGTAAGGTGTGTCTTTTTGCTGATGACACAAAGATTTGTAACAGGGTTGATGTTCCTGGAGGGTTACACCAAATGGAAAAGGATTTAGGAAAACTAGAGGAATGGTCAAAAATCTGGCAACTAAAATTTTATGTTGATAAGTGCAAGATAATGCACATGGGGCGTAAAAACCCAAGAGCAGAATATAAAATCAGTGATACAGTCCTAACCTCAGTATCTGAGGAAAGGGATTTAGGGATCATTATTTCAGAAGACTTAAAGGTAGGCAGACAATGTCATAGAGCAGCAGGAAATGCTAGCAGAATGCTTGGGTGTATAGGGAGAGGCATTACCAGTAGAAAGAGGGAGGTGCTCATGCCGCTCTACAGAGCACTAGTGAGACCACATTTGGAGTATTGTGCGCAGTACTGGAGACCATATCTCCAGAAGGATATTGATACTTTGGAGACAGTTCAGAGAAGAGCTACTAAACTAGTACATGGATTGCAGGATAAAACTTACCAGGAAAGGTTAAAGGAGCTTAACATGTATAGCTTGGAAGAAAGACAAGACAGAGGGGATATGATAGAAACTTTTAAATACATAAAGGGAATCAACAAGGTAAAAGAGGAGAGAATATTTAAAAGAAGAAAAACTGCTACAAGAGGATATAGTTCTAAATTAGAGGGGCAAAGGTTTAAAAGTAATATCAGGAAGTATTACTTTACTGAGAGTGTAGTGGATGCATGGAATAGCCTTCCTGCAGAAGTGGTAGCTGCAAATACAGTGAAGGAGTTTAAGCATGCATGGGATAGGCATTATGCCATCCTTCATATAAGATAGGGCCAAAGGCCATTCATAGTATTCAGTATATTGGGCAGACTAGATGGGCCAAATGGTTCTTATCTGCTGACACAAACAAAAAAAATCACAGAAAAGACTAAGATAAAAACATCCTGCACAGTATGATAAATAAATGTGCGGATGTCCCTGGCCACATTCATGAAAAAAATCACAGAAATAAGGTAATAATGCACTTAATAAAAAAGATGCAAGCATTATATATGGACAAAGTCCTCACTCTGATGTGATAGAATCTGAGACACTTAGCCAATATATTTTGATCAAAACACATCTGTGCCCGCCTACCAAGCGCCAAGGTGGTCTCAGGTCAGGCGGGTCCTACACTAAACCTACCTAAGCCATTATCTGCCGACAATTCTATGTTTCTATATTTACCGATCTATATCTCTATATATATATATATATATATATATATATATATATATATATATACCATCTATATATATATATATATATATATATATATATATAGAGTATCTGCAATGTGACAGGAAGATCTTCTGCCTGTGTGAGATAGGAGATGATCATGTGACTGTTTTTTTTTTTTAATGCAAAGTTAGGATGTGCAGAGCAGTGGGCGGGGAAGGTCAGATTATTCACACCCACAAATATTCATGAGGGAGAGCTCTGGCATTGTTGTTACACGCCCCCACAGCTTTGCTGCAGCATGTAAACAAAGCAAGAATAACAGAACTATGCAAAGGTGTAAGTATGGGTTTTTCTCTTAAGAAATCAAGCTTAACTTATGTTTATGTGTGTCCTGATGAGTTTTATAAGTTGTTTTTTTTCCTTAACTCGGATAACCCCTTTAATGTAAAAGATTCATTACACACTTTACTGACATCATCTATATTAATACACAGGTGGGGGGTCTCTGTATGGGTATGTCAAAGCCTCTATTTCAAGTTTTCCATATATGAAGAAAAAGAAGCACATACACGTGCAAGACATGCCTATATCTATGCTATATATGAGGGACAAGGGCAGATATGGATGGGTCTGTTGGGGGTGGCTGCTGGAAGAAGACGACAAGGGAATCACAGAGAGGCTTGAGAAGGGGTCTCTAACCTACAATATGATATCTTCAGAATGGACATACTGACATGGACTATATACTGATAAATACTATATATTCCTGTAATCAATTAACTTTTATGAACACTGAAAATAAATTTCATTATAATTTTTTATTTTAAAAAAAAATACTTTTGATCCTCCTGGTATATTCCTAGCTCCAAATATATCACTAAATTTGGAGAGAATATCCGATTTATATGTTTTTCTCTGACATTTCATACAGGTCCACTTGCACAAAATATTCAGAGATAGTTGCAACAACCCACCTGGAAGTGATATGAGTCAGATGGGAGTGGTAGTTGTGGCCTAGGTATTGGTAGTAGTGGTTCACAGTGGCTGTACTAACTTTGGAGCTCCCGGGGGCCGCATAGCGGTGATTGGCGGGCATAGCCTTTGCAAGGCAGGAGGTTAGGAGCAGGGCTTGATAATGGCAGTGGTGCAATGGTGGTGTAAGGTAATAACAACGTAATAACAACGTAATAACAACGCCAGGAATAGAATAACCAGCAGTTAGGTTTGTCTCATCAAGCTGGCTTTTCTGCAGTCCCGGCATCTTCCATGGCAACATGTATGACATCTTCCATGGCAACATGTATGACACACCCTGTGATTAAGGTCCTTTACCTAGTGTATATTTCTGCGTTATTTCCTCTGGTTTAGGTATTAACTCCCAGCTCATGTATTGACTTGTCCTCGTCTGCTCCTTGTGTCTTGTGGTATCTCCTGGTATTGACTCCCGGCTCGTGTAGTGACTCTTCCTTGCCCGCTCCTTGTATCTTGCTGGTATCTCCTGGTTTGACTCCTGGCTCATGTTTTGACTCACTTTCACTAGCTGGACTTTCTGTATTGTCTGTCTTGTTTGTCCTTTCTGCACATAAGTGAGTTAGGGACTGCCGCCCAGTTGCGCTCCGTTACCTAGGACAGTAAGTGCAAGTAGGCAGGGACAGAGGCGTGGGTGGCAGTCAGGGGTGCACTTCTCCTTACCCCCCCGTGTGTGACACCTGAAGATGAGAGTAGGTAGCCCAGGAATTGCACTTCCGGTACTGCAAATACACACTTCTCCATCTTAGCATACAGTTTATTTTCTCTTAGGATCTGTAACACTTGTCTCACGTGATCCTGATGCATCTCCATGTCAGGAGAATAAATCAGAAAATCATCCAGATACACCACAACAAACCTGCCTACCACATGATGAAAGATGTCATTGATGAAATGTTGAAAAACCGCAGGAACATTGGTTAACCCAAAAGGCATTACCATATTTTCAAAATGACCCTCAGGGGTATTAAAGGCCGTCTTCCATTCGTCCCCCTCCTTGATCCTTATAAGATTATATTCCCCCCCGAATCCAACTTCGAGAACACCTTAGCAATCTGATTGAACAAATCGGGGATCAAATAAAGGGGATAAGGATCACGGACAGTAATGCGATTAAGCTCACGGAAGTCTAAACATGGCCTAAGAGTTCCGTCCTTTTTCTTAACAAAGAAGAATCCTGCATCCACTGGGGATTTTGATGGTCTAATATGACCCTTGGCCAAACTCGTGATATATTCTCACATGGCGGCTATTTCGGGTTCCGAAAGATTATACAACCTAGCTCCGGGAACAAGGTTGACGGGGCAATCATACTCCCTATGTGGAGGCAACTCTGGGTCTCCACTTTTAGAGAATACATCAGAAAAATATCAGAATATCAGAAATAAACGAAGGTACTACTTTAGTGGCTACCACAGAAAGCAAAGTGCTAAGACAGTTGTCAATGCAATTGTCACGAGGGTATCAAGAGCCACGTCTGACTCCGTTATACCCGGGGTCAGGAAGTCGCAGCGGGTGGCTGCGCGCTCTATATCTAAAGATCATGGTGTTTCTTAGTTATTGTTTTCTGTGTTTGCCTTGCTATCCTTTTTGTCTCTCTCAGGGATCCGTAGCTTCTCCTCCTCAGCTGTTTCTTGTCTGCCACTTCCTACCTCCTTATATTCTCCCCTCACACTTCTCTAGTTGCCAGTTATAGAGCTTCCTGCCTGGACATCTATACTGACCCACTGGAGTGGTTAATCCTGGTTGTTGTTCCTGTGTGCTACCCTCCGGATCCCTGTTTGGCTTATTGTTGTCTCCTGTTGTCGCCCACCTGGGAATATATGTTGAGTCTGTGTTGTCTGTCCTCCCCTTGGTGTTTTCCCTTAGAGTTAGTGGTGCGGACTAGTGTTCCCATCGCCCTGTTCACTATCTAGGGCTCAGCTCAGGGAAAGCCAGGGCTTTAGGCACGTGATCGGCGTACGGGTGAGGAACCCGTCTAGGGACGTCAGGGCAGCCAGGTGCCAGCCGCCAGGTGAGTCAGGGGTCACCATCTTCCCTCTCACTTGGGCAGGGCCTTCCTCGTTCCCTCCCTCTGTGTCACGTATGTGATAGCCACGCCGACCGTGATATTATAACTGGCCTTTACTTTTTGAGAAAAAAAAATATTTTTTTTTTTAATTTTTTGTTTGTTATTTTTTTTTTCTCTCTCTACTTAGAATCCAATATGGATCCTATTGATTCCTTGGCAGAACAGCTTCAAAGCCTGTCTTTGGAGGTGGCAGGATTGAAGGCGTCTGTTCTCCAACAACAGCAGCAAATGCAGCAGACCGCACCCCCAGTGGTTGCTATGGGTAACCAGGTTGTCACTGAACCCAAGGTTGCTCTTCCCGACAGATTTTCTGGGGGAAGGGACAAATTTGCAACGTTCCGTGAGGCCTGCAAATTATATTTTAAGTTGCGCCCTTACTCCTCAGGTCATGAAGAACAGCGGGTAGGGATTGTCATTTCCCTGCTTTAGGGGGATCCGCAATCCTGGGCGTTCTCGTTACCCCCTGGTTCTCAGGCTCTTCGGTCAGTGGAGGGATTTTTTGGGGCTTTGGGTCTCATATATGATGACCCTGACCGAGTCGCCCTGGCTGAGTCGAAGTTACGGAGACTCCTACAGGGAGATCGGTCAGCAGAGGAATATTGCTCAGAGTTCCGTAGGTGGGCTACGGATACTCAGTGGAACGACCCGGCTCTCAGGAGTCAGTTCTGCTCTGGGTTATCTGAAAGGGTTAAGGATGCACTGGCGCTGTATGAGACCCCCCTTTCCCTTGATGCTGTTATGTCCCTCTCTATCAGAATAGATAGACGTTTTAGGGAGAGATCGAAAATTCCGAAGCAATTGGTTACCTCTCCCAAGCAACAGTCAGCCTGTACTGACTTAGATGAGCCTATGCAGCTAGGCGGAACTTCTTGTCAGGTCCGTCCTCCCGAGATTCGCCGTAGGGGGGGGGCTTGTTTTTTCTGTGGGGGGAGGGGTCATTTCATTAATGTCTGTCCCTTCTTTCTCAAAAACAAAAGACCGTCGGAAAACTACTAACCCCGGGCTGTGCGGAGGATGTCAGCCGGGGGGTATACGTTTTCTCCATACGAACATCTCAATTTGTGTTACCAGCGGTCATTGTTTTTGGTGTTAAGACGGAGTCTATTTCTGTTTTTCTAGACAGTGGAGCAGGGGTAAACTTGATTGATGCCCATTTTGCCCGCACTATGGGTTTGTCTCTCTGTACGCTGCAGAGACCTATTCCCGTATTCGCTATAGATTCTGCTCCTCTGTCTCAGAGAAACCTCACCCACATTGTTCGTAATTTACACCTTCGGGTAGGGGACCACCATAATGAGTGTCTTTCATGTTACGTTCTGGAGGGCCTTCCCTCTCCGGTGGTATTGGGTCTTCCCTGGTTGGTAGCGCACAATCCAGTGGTGGATTGGCAGGCCAGGGAGATATTGGAGTGGAGTGAGCATTGCAGAGAGAATTGCTTAAATAACAATTGCTTAATCGCCTCCATAGCTTCCCTACCTACATTTATTTCGGACTTTGAGGACGTTTTTTCTGAAAAGGGTTGTCTGAAACTACCACCTCATCGTCCTTATGATTGTCCGGTTAACCTGATTCCCGGGGCAAAATTACCCAATTCCAGGTTGTATAATCTTTCGGGTCCCGAGAGACAAGCCATGAAAGATTATATCTCCGAGAGTCTGGCTAAGGGACACATCAGACCCTCTTTTTCACCCGTGGCTGCAGGGTTTTTCTTTGTTAAAAAGAAAGATGGGGGCCTGCGTCCTTGCTTAGATTTCCGTGAGTTAAACCAGATAACCATCCGTGACCCATACCCTCTTCCTCTCATTCCTGACCTTTTTAATCAGATTGCGGGTGCTAAGTGGTTCTCCAAACTTGATCTTAGGGGGGCCTACAATCTGATTCGTATCAGGGAAGGGGATGAGTGGAAGACAGCTTTTAAAACCCCTGAGGGGCATTATGAAAATCTTGTTATGCCTTTCGGTCTGACCAATGCCCCTGCTGTCTTCCAACATTTCGTTAATGATATTTTTAGTCATCTCATCGGCAGGTTTGTAGTCATATACCTAGATGATATCTTAATTTATTCGGCTGATCTGAAAACACATGAGGTGCATGTCAGGCAAGTACTGCAGGTCCTACGGACGAATAAATTATATGCGAAAATTGAAAAATGTGTCTTCGCTGTTCAGGAATTACACTTCCTGGGATATCTATTATCTGCTTCAGGTTTCCGCATGGATCCTGGGAAGGTCCAGGCAATTTTAGATTGGGATCTTCCTGAGAACCTTAAAGCCCTACAACGGTTTTTGGGTTTCGCTAATTTCTATAGAAAGTTCATTAAAAATTATTCAGTGATCGTTAAACCCCTTACCGACATGACTAGGAAGGGGACGGATTTTTCCAAATGGTCTGACGCCGCTAAAGATGCATTTTCCTCTCTAAAGGAGAGGTTTACCTCGGCACCTGTTCTAATTCAACCTGATGTCTCCCAGCCTTTTATTGTCGAGGTAGATGCGTCAGAGGTGGGAGTGGGAGCTGTATTGTCTCAGGGTCCGTCTCCTGGCAAATGGCGCCCTTGCGCTTTCTTTTCCCAAAAATTATCTTCTGCGGAGAAGAATTATGATATTGGAAATAGGGAACTGTTGGCGATTAAACTGGCGCTTGAAGAGTGGCGTCACTTCTTAGAGGGAGCAATCCACCCCGTCACGGTGATTACGGATCACAAGAACCTTCTGTACCTAGAATCGGCTAAACGTCTCACCCCTAGACAAGCTAGGTGGTCGCTATTCTTTACCAGATTTAACTTTGTAATCACCTATCGTCCTGGGGCAAAAAATACCAAGGCAGACGCATTATCTCGTAGTTTCCCTGGAGGGGGTAATGTTTGTGATCCGGTACCTATTTTACAAAGAGGAGTGGTTGTCTCTGCTGTACACTCTGTTCTAGAGGGAAAGGTGTTAGAGGCTCAGGGGGACGCCCCGGCCTCTTGCCCCTCAGAGAAATTGTTTGTACCGTTAAACCTGCGTCTTGAATTATTAAAAGAACATCATAATTCGGCACTTGCTGGACACCCGGGTAGTAAAGCAACCTTGGAGCTTTTATCTCGTCGTTTTTGGTGGCCAAGGTTGCGTCAGGATGTAATGGATTTCGTGTCTACTTGTTCTACTTGTGCACGCGCGAAAGTCTCTCATACACGTCCAGCAGGGTCTTTATTGCCACTTTTCATCCCCAATAGGCCATGGACACATCTGTCAATGGATTTCATCACTGACTTACCGTTGTCGGCGGGTAAAACAGTTATCTTGGTAGTAGTAGACAGGTTTAGCAAAATGGTACACTTTATTGCGCTACCCGCACTTCCTAATGCTAAAACTCTCGCTCAGGTGTTTATCAGTGAAATCGTGAAGCTTCACGGGGTCCCTTCCGATGTGGTTTCGGATCGGGGAACCCAGTTTATTTCTAAGTTTTGGAAAGCTTTTTGTTCCCGTTTGGGGGTTCACTTGTCCTTTTCCTCAGCTTTCCATCCTCAGTCGAATGGACAGACTGAGCGTACCAACCAAAACCTAGAAACATATTTAAGGTGTTTTGTGTCTGAAAACCAAGAGTTGTGGTCATCATACTTACCGTTAGCTGAGTTTGCCATAAATAATCATTATCAGGAGTCCACTGGCAAGTCACCATTCCTTGGTGCATACGGTTTTCATCCCCAATTTTGTACTTTCAAAGAGGGGGGGTCTTCTGGGGTTCCCGAAGAGGAAAGGTTTTCTTCATCTCTTTCATCGGTATGGCAGAAGGTGCAAGTTAACTTGAAAAAGATGAGTGGTAAATATAAATGCATGGCAGATAAGAAACGGTCGCCAGGTCCGGACCTAGGAGTGAATGACTATGTGTGGTTGTCTACTAGGAATATTAAGTTGAAGGTTCCTTCTTGGAAACTGGGTCCTAGGTTCATTGGTCCCTATAAAATAGTAGCCGTCATTAACCCTGTGGCTTTTCGCCTGGAGCTACCTCAGACTTTTAAGATCCATAACGTCTTCCATAAATCGTTACTCAAGAAGTATGTTCCACCTCTAGAACCTTCGCCGCTGCCACCTCCTCCTGTTATTGTGGATGGTAATCTGGAGTTTCAAATAGCCAGAATTGTTGATTCTCGTCGGGTCCGCCGCTCTCTTCAGTATCTTGTGCATTGGAGGGGTTACGGTCCCCGAGGAAAGAATGTGGGTTCCAGCGTCAGAGGTAAACGCCCACAGGTTCAATTCAGACTTTCCATGCCTCTCATCCGGAAGAGACCTGGTCCTGAGTGTCGGAGGCCCCTCGTGGAAAGGGGGGGTACTGTCACGAGGGTATCAAGAGCCACGTCTGACTCCGTTATACCCGGGGTCAGGAAGTCGCAGCGGGTGGCTGCGCGCTCTATATCTAAAGATCATGGTTGTTTCTTAGTTATTGTTTTCTGTGTTTGCCTTGCTATCCTTTTTGTCTCTCTCAGGGATCCGTAGCTTCTCCTCCTCAGCTGTTTCTTGTCTGCCACTCCCTACCTCCTTATATTCTCCCCTCACACTTCTCTAGTTGCCAGTTATAGAGCTTCCTGCCTGGACATCTATACTGACCCACTAGAGTGGTTAATCCTGGTTGTTGTTCCTGTGTGCTACCCTCCGGATCCCTGTTTGGCTTATTGTTGTCTCCTGTTGTCGCCCACCTGGGAATATATGTTGAGTCTGTGTTGTCTGTCCTCCCCTTGGTGTTTTCCCTTAGAGTTAGTGGTGCGGACTAGTGTTCCCATCGCCCTGTTCACTATCTAGGGCTCAGCTCAGGGAAAGCCAGGGCTTTAGGCACGTGATCGGCGTACGGGTGAGGAACCCGTCTAGGGACGTCAGGGCAGCCAGGTGCCAGCCGCCAGGTGAGTCAGGGGTCACCATCTTCCCTCTCACTTGGGCAGGGCCTTCCTCGTTCCCTCCCTCTGTGTCACGTATGTGATAGCCACGCCGACCGTGATAGCAATAATCACTCCAATCAAGAATCTGTCTTGCTTGCCAATCGATGGTAGGGTTATGTTTGCTTAACGATGGTAACCCTAGCACCAAGGGAGCAAGCAGACCCTCCAGCACAAAACACAAAATGGATTCTTGATGGAAAATCACCCACTTTTAAACGAATGTCCTGCACCATTTGTGATAAACATTTCTGTGTGAGTGGAGAGGAATCAAAAGCAAACACTGAAATATTTTTGGATGGACAAACTGACCATCAACTAGGTTAACCCCTGCCCCACTGTCAATAAATACTTCAATTGCCACCATTTTTGAATCTAGTGCCACCTCAGCAGACAGGAGAAATCGGGTACTACCGGCAAATGACAAAAGTAAATTCTCAGATTCCCTACCCACACCACCAAGAGTGAGATGAGGATTAAACACATTTTTTTTTTCTTTTTTACCCTGCCTCTGAACATAAGGACATACAGTACAGACCAAAAGTTTGGACACACCTTCTCATTCAAAGAGTTTTCTTTATTTTCATGACTATGAAAATTGTAGATTCACACTGAAGGCATCAAAACTATGAATTCACACTTGTGGAATTATATACATAACAAACAAGTGTGAAAACAACTGAAATATATGTCATATTCTAGGTTCTTCAAAGTAAGCCACCTTTTGCTTTGATTACTGCTTTGCACCACTCTTGGCATTCTCTTGATGAGCTTCAAGAGGTAGTCCCCTGAACTGTTTTTCACTTCACAGGTGTGCCCTGTCACGGTTTAAAAGTGGGATTTATTGCCTTATAAATGGGGTTGGGACCATCAGTGCATTGAGGAGAAGTCAGGTGGATACACAGCTGATAGTCCTACTGATAGACTGTTAGAATTTGTATTATGGCAGAAAAAAGCAGCTAAGAAAGAAAAACGAGTGGCCATCATTACTTTAAGAAATGAAGGTCAGTCAGTCAGCCCAAAAATTGGGGAAAACTTTGAAAGTAAGGGCTATTTGACCATGAAGGAGAGTGATGGGGTGCTGTGCCAGATGACCTGGCCTCCACAGTCACCGGACCTGAAACACAATCGAGATGGTTTGGGGTGAGCTGGACCGCAGAGTGAAGGCAAAAGGGCCAACAAGTGCTAAGCATCTCTGGGAACTCCTTCAAGACTGTTGGAAGACCATTTCAGGGGACTACCTTTTGAATCTCATCAAGAGAATGCCAGGAGTGTGCAAAGCAGTAATCAAAGCAAAAGGTGGCTACTTTGAAGAACCTAGAATATGACATATTTTCAGTTGTTTCACACTTGTTTGTTATGTATATAATTCCACATGTGTTAATTCATAGTTTTGATGCCTTCATAGTCATGAAAATAAAGAAAACTCTTCCAAACTTTTGGTCTGTACTGTACGTTAACAAAATGTCCCCTTTTTCCACAGAAAAAGCAGAGTCTCATCTTAAGCCTAAAGTTCTTATCACCAGATCCAGGTGTCGCTCCCCCTAGCTGAATTGGTTCGTCACCTGACATAAGCTCAAGTGTTTCTTTACCCAAAGAGTCGGAGGAGGCCGCCACCTTATATGATAGTACGTCCTGAGAGTTAGGAACCTTAGAGCTTTCTTCAGGCGTCTATCAATACGTACACCAAGGGACATAGCCACTTCCAATAGCCATATTCGTGAAACGCCAACGAGTCCTTCAGGCTCTCGGATAACCCTTGACAGAATTGACTATGGAGAGCTGGATCATTCTACTCCGTATTCGTAGCCCATCTCCTAAATTCAGAGCAATAGGTCTCCACAGAACTCACTCCCTGCTGTAAGCCACGCAACTTAGTCTTGGCCAGGGGAATCCGATCTGGGTCATCGTAGATAAGACCTAGAGCTCTGAAAAATTAATCTACTGACCAGAGGGACTGTGATCCGGTCGGCAACGAAAAAGCCCAGATTGAGCGTCCACCTTTAAGTAACAAATGATTATACCCACTCTTTGACTCTCGTCTCCAGAAAAGTTATGACGTAGTCTAAAATATAATTTGCATGACTCCCTGAACCGAATAAAGTTGTCACTTCCCCCAGAAAATCTGTCCGGGAAAGCGACTTTAGGTTCAGGGCAGGCCTGGTTCCCACTGCCAGAACCAGCCGCCTGTGGTCTCTGGATCTGTGAGACGGTCGTGCGGAGGTCAGCTACCTTCAAAGACAGTCCCTGCAGTTGGCCGACCAGTGCAGAAATCGTATCTGCACTGACACAAACAAAATGGTGGTTTTTGGGCTGTTGATAATGTCACAATGTAGGGGGGAGGGGAGGAACACCAGAATGACCACAGAAGGAAAATGACCCGAAACTATGCCTCACAGCTAGGGAAAGGAAAAAGGTCACCACCTAGGAAACCCTAAACCTAGCCCTGACTCCTGTCAGTATGAATAGACCCTGAAGGTGGGAATATTCATACACCGTAAACCTAGGCCTTAGAAACCCTGAAAAGCCCTAGGCGTAGTGACAGGGTCTGAGGCCACTGGTTCCTTCCCAGATAAACAAACCAGCGTCTCCCTGAGGCCTAGGAAACAATGAGCAAAAGGGGACAACAAAATACAAAGGGGGGTATACTTATCTTATAAAGAAAATGGATGAGCAGGAACTCAGAAGAGGACAATACACCTGCTCTTCCAACTCCAGGTAGATAATAACAACCGCATGGTAAGAAGTGTGAGTCCAGACTAAATAGAGGAGTAGTGATGACCTGAAACAAGAGGTGTGGTCATACCAGCTACAACACTGCAAAGTGAAAACCGAGAAACTGTCAGATAACCTCACATGATGCAAGTCTCTCAGATCTTCTAACCTCGTCACAGGAGGGATCGTGACAGTTTGTGTGTGAACAGATGTGGTGCTGATTTTGGAATAAGGTAGCCATGTTTTTTTAGCTCTGTATGTGGACACTGAATCTTTAGTACATACATTCCTAACTACAGCTCGTCTGAATAATTAGCAAAAAAAATTTAAATAATTAAGGTGCAAATAATTTATTTATGACATGCCAATGTGTGGAAAAAGTGGATGTGGCTTCAGAGCTGTGCTGATTGGAATTTATCTGGTGACCTGCTACTTCTATTGGAATCTTTTTAGATTCAGTAGCTGAGCATACACCCTGTGGATGATTCTGGTGCACCCTACATGGGGTTAGGTATTGGTTCATACAGTGTGCCATTCATACATTCATGTTCATACAGCTCCACCATTGTGTGTAGAGAACTTCATATTGTTTGACTGACAACCAAAAATGACTCGCAAAATACCACGAAAACATAATAGCAGTGTGTGAATCCAGCCTATATTATATATTATATGGGTTTGTAGATTCCAGCCTCCGGGCTACCTTCTGCAGCTCTCTTGAGAATCCATATTGTATCATCATTAAGCCGGATTGAAATCTTGCAATTTACTTGCTATACAGATATAATCCTATAAATCCTTGAGTATAATTGATTCTGGACACTGAGCTCTCATTGTGTGATGTAAGTGCTCCTTTATTTTATGCAGTCTCAGGCGAGCTGCCGTCAAGGATTATGAGCACAGCTGGTATACACATTTGCCTTATGGATCTTTTGTTACATTTCAGATGTGCATATCATGTAATAATCTTCTACCTGTTTGCTAACACAATGGAAACCATGGGAGGATGTATAGTAAATCCCGTAGCCTCCTTGCTGAGCCGCATTGTTCCACTAGTATGGCTAAGGAGACTATACAATGACTTCATCCACACAATAGTTGGAAATTCTTAGCCGGGACAACCATTTTCCTTGAAATTGCAGAAGAAACAATATGGAGAGCAAACTGAGACCCACCTGATACTGGGTCTTTAACAGACACAGCCAAGACTACAAGTAAAGATTTAGTCTGTCTGAAATGCATCAGCCAGGTTCTTATTCTCCTATTTACCATGTAATGTGTGGATTTTATGCTCTTTTTAAGCATTTGGAATAAAGGAATAGATCAGCTGGTACCGGTCCTAATTTTAGCTTTGGAAGCTAGGCAGGATAGTCAGCTATCTAGCGGGCAGGTGTTCTTCCTGCATAGGGGGTGCACCAAAATACCTGACTGAGAGTAATGCTGTGGGTAAAACACAACCCATCCTTATGTTGCAATGAATACTCAACAGTAACCCCATTCTCCTCCGACACAGGTCATTAAGATTATTGGAGAAGCTGTAAATTAGGCTAAATTCTGCATCCCCTTTTCCAACAGTGCCTAGCAGGCTGCATTGAGACTTATTGTAGCACCAGTGATCCATGCCCACCGGTAGAGATGAGTGAAGTTTTGAAAAATTCGAATTGGCAGCTTCGCCGAAGTTCGACAAAAAATTTGATTTGTTACAAATTAATTCATAAATTAGGTATTAGGTATACCCAGGCCAATCTGCCTAAAAGTAGCATTTTCAAATCCGGCATGAAAATGGATTTCAGAAGGAATTGGGGCAAATGGATGTCAATACAATGACATCTGTCCTCCATTGAAGTGTAGGTTAAATATGAGGAGGTAAGTTCTAGACTTGACAGCGGCGAATCAATGGATGTCATATATCTGGACTTCTCCAAAGCATTTGACACTGTACCACATAAAAGGTTAGTATATAAAATGAGAATGCTCGGACTGGGAGAAAATGTCTGTATGTGGGTAAGTAACTTTCTCAATGATAGAAAACAGAGGGTGGTTATTAATGGTACACACTCACATTGGGTCACTGTCACTAGTGGGGTACCTCAGGGGTCAGTATTGGGCCCTATTCTCTTTAATATATTTATTAATGATCTTGTAGAAGGCTTGCATAGTAAAGTATCAATTTTTGCAGATGACACTAAACTGTGTAAAGTAATTAACACTGAAGAGGACAGTATACTACTACAGAGTGATCTGGATTGATTGGAGGCTTGGGCAGAGAAGTGGCAGATGAGGTTTAACACTGACAAATGTAAGGTTATGCACATGGGAAGGAATAATGCAAGTCACCTGTACACACTAAATGGTAAAACACTCGGTAACACTGACATGGAAAAGGATCTAGGAATTTTAATAAACAGCAAACTAAGCTGCAAAAACCAGTGTCAGGCAGCTGCTGCCAAGGCCACTAAGATAAAGGGTTGCATCAAAAGGGGCATAGATGCCCGTGATGAGAACATAGTCCTACCACTTTACAAATCACTAGTCAGAACACACATGGAGTACTGTGTACAGTTCTGGGCTCCTGTGATCAAGGCAGACATAGCAGAGCAGGAGAGGGTTCAGAGGAGGGCAACTAAAGTAATAACTGGAATGGGGCAACTACAGTACCCTGAAAGATTATCAACATTAGGGTTATTCACTTTAGAAAAAAGACAACTGAGGGGAGATCTAATTACTATGTGTAAATATATCAGGGGGCAGTACAGAGATCTCTCCCATCATCTATTTATCCCCAGGACTGTGACGAGGGGACACCCTCTGCGTCTGGAGGAAAGAAGGTTTGTACACAAACATAGAAGAGGATTCTTTACGGTAAGAGCAGTGAGACTATGGATCTCTCTGCCTGAGGAGGTGGTGATGGTGAGTACAATAAAAGAATTCAAGAGGGGCCTGGATGTATTTCTGGAGTGTAATAATATTACAGGCTATAGCTACTAGAGAGGGGTCGTTGATCCAGGGAGTTATTCTGATTGCCTCATTGGAGTCGGGAAGGAATTTTTCCCCCCTTAAGAGGGGAAAATTGGCTTGTACCTCACAGGGGTTTTTCGCCTTCCTCTGGATCAACTTGCAGGATAACAGGCCAAACTGGATGGACAGATGTCTTTTTTTCGGCCTTATGTTACTATGTAAATAAAATGGATACTTGGGGGCCTAATCCCAGTAAGCTGGCCAAGTGTTTAATATATTTCATAGAAATTTGTATAAACTAGTGGCCCCATGACAGAGTGAGGAGGGTGGCAGCAGTGGCAGTAACAGTGACAATAGCGGCTACCTGACAGAGTGGAGAGGGGGCAGCAGCAGTGGCATACAGCACCAGATGGTGACAGATCACAGTAGTAACAGAACCCAACAACAGCAGTTTGATAGAAAGGACCAGTGGCATGCAAATCCTTTTAAAATGTACATATCAGTAGGACACACTTCAAGATTGCATGCCCAGTAGTCCGGGAGATCTTGGATTATGGGTGACGGTACAGTCCAGGTACGTCACCACCTCCAAGTTGAGGTTCTGCTGTATGTCCCACTGCTGCTGCTGCTAGGTGGTTTCTTCAGAAAGCAGCTGAAGAAAACTGCTCATGAGAGACTTCAGACTTAACTTGTTGCTTATGGAGTTGGTGCTTCTCCTGCACCCCCACCAGTCATGGCAGTGGAGCGTGAGTCCTGAAGACGGAAGATGGCGCTCATAGGCAGCAACCAACCATCTACACAGCATGTCTCTATAGTAGTCCATTTTTACATCCCCCTTTTTTGACCTTTAGCGAGGGTCTAACAATGTGGATAGCCAGTAGTCATCCGCTGAATCCTGACAATGCGGATATCACTGCACAAACATGACAGCATGCATCTGGCCATTTGTGCAAGGGACTTGGAGGGCCTCCTGGCCTCCATCTCCACTGCATACTGCTACGGTCTGTCGGGATCATCTGCCTTGTCTTTGTGGTCATCTTCCGGCTCCTCATGCTCCTCCTGCTCCTCTCCTGTCCCTTAGGCATTTATGTCCTTCTCATCCTTCTCAACTTCCAGTTCATCTTCCTCAGGGATCCGGTGGCCATGCGATGTAGACACCACATCTTCTGTCCCCTTTCTCAGCATTCCTCCAAGATGTGAAGGAGTGGAATGACATCATTCATCCGTAGTTCTTCAGACTGACAAATAAAGTGGCCTCCTCAAATGGCCTAAGCAAACGACACGTGTCGCGGATGAGCTACCATTGGCTAAGATGGAAATTAAACCAGAGAGTAAACCTGTCCGCATGCTGCATTAAGAAATCGTTGACCGCCTTCCTCGTTGCATATCAGGAGATGTTGGGAAATAGAATTTTGCTTTTGCAGCTCAAGGGGGGCGTGTTTTGCATGGTAAGAGTGGCTGAAGTGAATGCACAGTTCCCTGGACATTTTTAACAGTTCTTGAGGTGAAAGACTTGAGGAACCCGGTAACAATGAGATTTAAGATGTGCGCCATGCAGGGCACATGGGTCAGCTCCCTGACGCAGACAAAATGTTCCTCCTGTTATCAATAACCATGGTTCCTATCTCCAGTTGGTGAGGAGACAGCCAGTATTCAATGTCTTTATTGATGATGTGGAGCAGTTCCTCCCTGGTGTGGTGCAGAACTGTGTGACAATGCCTAGTTTTGCATAGATGATATGATGGAGGGCCACTGTAACCTGTGCCTAGAGGGAAGGGTGAGGACAAGGTGGGGGATGAGGAGACAGAGGGGGATATTTCCCCCCCCCCCCTCCCGGGGGTTGGGGCTATGGTGGTACTTGTCCTGCCTCTGGAGCCTAATATGAAATATTAAATTGCCTTGTAAAGTTCTAAATATATTGCTAAACACTTCTGTATACATCTGCTCTCAGGGCTGCAGCACTTTATAGGCATCTTTATGGAGCACGCTGCCCCCCAGGGGAGTAGTCCCGGTGTTTAGTATGCGAGTGGTACAGTATATGTGGCCTAATGTCTGTCTCACGGTGCTTCCTGGAGGTCAGTCTCTGTCGAGGAACAAAATAAAATCCAGAATTTGCGGAATTTAACTTTTCTTTACTTGAAATAGACTTTGCAGTAACAGAACGGTACTTGATATTTCTCTTTCTTGGTTCCAGCAGTATGCACAGTTTTGGCAGTTGGCTTTGACTTTTTATTTCATAATGCTATCTTTAGCTTCAAGTTTTGGTTACTATCTCAAACAGAGTGGGGTGTCTTGGACCCTTTAAGATGGTATTAATAGCAGGAGTGTGCTGCTCTACGAGCTGCTTTCCAAAACCTGCAGCAGGAGGGGAAAGCACTTCCCTCACTGCTCCTTGTCTGGTCTCTTTGGACTCTCTCTCTCAACTCCTTTAACTTCCTGAAAACACCTCCTTTGGTGGGAAATGGGAAAACCCACTTATCTTCAAAGGGGGGAAAAGAATAGAATAGTTAGTTCCATTCTTTCTAAAGGAATCTTCTAGAATATGTGCCACATGCTGGAAAACCAGGCACATCACATGTAAAAACAGTTACGTAACAATATTAAGGCACTAAATGAGAATACCTTGCAATAAATATACTGATGGGATACATTGCTAGACATAGGAACCCATAGTCAAGTGACAAAATTGTAGTGCCCCACTCCGGGGTACTACATTTAGGCATTTTATTACATTTTTGACAGATTACTGGGAGGGGCTGGCAAAGATCCAGCGCCCATGGTCCACATTGGATCCAATTACAAAGTTAGAGGTAGGTGGAGCGTCCTTAAAATTGATTTTAGGGATTTAGATCACAAGCTCAGGGCAAGGACCTCAAACGTAGTGTTTTCCAAAATAATACCTGTACCACGAGCCACACCAGAAAGGAAAAGGAGGGGTTTGGGTTCCTGTAGAACTGAGCTGACTTCTTTGTTGCTTACAGGCTGTATCGTAAAGATGGGCTGTACCTCAATGGGGAAGATTCAACTGTTTTGGGGGAGAAAATGGCTAGAAGGTTGGTGGAGTGTTTAAACTAGAGAGTGGGGGGGGGATAATAAAATTACATTATAGGAGGGGAAGATAGTGAAAATAGAGACCTGGGGCTAGTGTCATGCCCCACTCTGACGATGTGCGGAGGTCGGCCAGGATTGCAGCACGAGTTTAGTGTTTGTTTTGGAGTCGTGCTGGATCCGCCCCTCATCAGGTGCACTGGGTGGAGTCATTAGTTTAAATAGCTCCTCAGCCCAGTGCCCTGAGCGGATTATACTCATCATTGTGGTCTTGGAAGCTAGGAAGGAAGGATGGCTGTCTGTTCCAGCTCAGGAAGATAAGTGTTGTTTCTAGTTAGTTGTTTTGTGTCATCTATCCCATCCAGGTTCTGTGCGAGCAGGCTGCTCCTATTTCCCACTTCACCATCTCAGGGAATTCAGGGTGTTGTCAGCCCAGTCACGGGGACACCTCATACCTACCTTTAAGGTCTGTAGGTGGGCTGAGCAGTGCAGGGAAAGAGGTCAGGGATTAGCTAGGAGGTGACCCTTCCCCTGTCTCTCGCCCAGAGCCTGGTTGGTGCGTTATCTGTTATACTGAGTGCACGCCCGCCGTGACAGCTAGGTTATGAAACAGGGGAGGAGTGGAAGTAGAGACTAGAACAGTCCATAAGGAAAGGTGTGGGGTACAAAATATACAAAAACCTCTTAACCCCTTAAGGACACAGCCTTTTTACACCTTAGGACCAGGCCATTTTTTGCAAATCTGACCAGAGTCCCTTTAAGTGCTGATAACTTTAAAACGCTTTGACTTATCCAGGCCGTTCTGAGATTGTTTTTTTCGTCACATATTGTACTTCATGACACTGGTAAAATGAAGTAAAAAAAAATATTTTTTTTGCATCAAAATTTCAAAGTTTCAGTTTCTCTACTTCTGTAATACATAGTAATACCCCCAAAAATTGTGATGACTTTACATTCCCCATATGTCTACTTCATGTTTGAATTGTTTTGGGAATGATATTTTATTTTTTGGGGATGTTATAAGGCTTAGAAGTTTAGAAGCAAATCTTGAAATTTTCAGAAATTTACAAAAACTCAATATTTAGGGACCAGTTCAGGTCTCAAGTCACTTTGCGAGGCTTACATAATAGAAACCACCCAAAAATGACCCCATCTAAGAAACTACACCCCTCAAGGTATTCAAAACTGATTTTGCATACGTTGTTAACCCTTTAGGTGTTGCACAAGAGTTATTGGCAAATGGGGAGAAATTTGAGAATTTCATTTTTTTGTCGAATTTTTCATTTTAACCTATTTTTTCCACTAACAAAGCAAGGGTTAACAGCCAAACAAGACTGTATCTTTATTGCCCTGACTCTGCCGTTTACAGAAACACCCAATATATGGCTGTAAACTACTGTACGGCCACACATCGGGGCGTAGAGTGAAAGGTGCGCCGTTTTGTTTTTGGAAGGCTGATTTTTATGGACTGGTTTATTTACACCATGTCCCATTTGAAGCCCCCCTGATGCACCCCTAGAGGAGAAACTCCCTAAAAGTGACCCCATCTAAGAAACTACACCCCTCAAGGTATTCAAAACTGATTTTACATACGTCGTTAACCCTTTAGGTGTTGCACAAGAGTTATTGGCAAATGGCGATGAAATTTGAGAATTTCATTTTTTTGCCTAATTTTCCATTTTAACCCATTTTTTCCACTAACAAAGCAAGGGTTAACAGCCAAAACAAGACTGTATCTTTATTGCCCTGACTCTGCTGTTTACAGAAACACCCAATATGTGGCCGTAAACTACTGTACGGCCACACAGCGGGGCGTAGAGTGAAAGGTGCGCCGCTTGGTTTTTGGAGGGCTGATTTTGCTGGACTGTTTTTTTGACACCATGTCCCATTTGAAGCCCCCCTGATGCACCCCTAGATTATAAACTCCATAAAAGTGACCCCATCTAAGAAACTACACCCCTCAAGGTATTCAAAACTGATTTTACAAACTTTGTTAACCCTTTAGGTGTTGCACAAGATTTAATGGAAAATAGAGATACAATTTCAAAATTTCACTTTTTTGGCAGATTTTCCATTTTAATATTTTTTTTCCAGTTACAAAGCAAGGGTTAACAGCCAAACAAAACTCATTATTTATGGCCCCCAATTCTGTAGTTTACAGAAACACCCCATATGTGGTCGTAAACAGCTGTACGGGCACACGGCAGGGCGCAGAAGGAAAGGAATGCCATACGGTTTTTGGAAGGCAGGTTTTGCTGGACTGTTTTTTTTTACACCATGTCCCATTTGAAGCCCCCCTGATGCACCCCTAGAGTAGAAACTCCAAAAAAGTGACCCCATTTTAGAAACTACGGGATAGGTTGGCAGTTTTGTTGGTACTAGTTTAGGGTACATATGATTTTTGGTTGCTCTATATTACACTTTTTGTGCGGCAAGGTAACAAGAAATAGCTTTTTTGGCACCGTTTTTTTTTTTTTGTTATTTACAACATTCATCTGACAGAGTAGATCATGTGGTAATTTTATATAGCAGGTTGTCACGGACGCGGCGATACCTAATATGTATAGAATTTTTTTTATTTACGGTATGTAAGTTTTACACAATGATTTCATTTTTAAAACAAAAAAAATGTTTTAGTGTCTCCATAGTCTAAGAGCCATAGTTTTTTCAGTTTTTAGGCGATTATCTTAAGTAGGGTCTCATTTTTTGCGGGATGAGATGACGGTTTGATTGGCATCTATTTTGGGGTGCATATGTGTAGTGTACGGGGACTGTAATACCCGTCACTTCCAAAGGTCACTTGGTGTGCTGTCGTCCCTCCTTAATTATGGGGAAGTTGGTATATGTCAGTTTTATAAAATGTCATGTAATGTAATGCATGTATTTCCCTGTTGCTATGAAACTTGCAAGTACAGGCTGGCTAGGGGTGTCATTCCAGCTCTTAGGCATTAGAGGGAGCTAGGGAGCCCTAGTTTATATAAGGCCCAGTCAGGGAAGTGCAAGGCAGACGGAGTCTAGTGTCTGTAATCTACAGTTGGAGATTAGACAATGTCTGAGACAAGTCCAGGCCTGAAGCCTGCTGTCCAGGAGAAGATTCCCTCCTGAATTTCCATATGCAGAAACAGGAATATGTTAGATCAAGAACCTGAGGAAGTTTCCAGCAGCTGAGAGAGACAGAGGCAAAGATCAGGAAAGCCAGAGGTACTAAGAAAGACAGAGGAGGTACTTATAAAAGCCATAGCCAAGGATATAAAGCCAGAATTAGGTTAATGGGCCTTGGTGAAGAATTGCTGTATTCCAGGATCAGACAGAATTAGAGTGCAAGCTCCGTTGCTGCAAGTCCTGTGTCCAACACTCTGTAATTACCCTGCTATAACTGAATTGCCTGCATCGACCGAATTGCACAATCGACTGTATGCTTAGGAACTGCATTTCCTATATTGTCTCTGCTTGCAAAACTACTAAAGTTGGAGTTCTGTTTTAAGACTACGTTTCCTCAATTTATTCCTGCATCCGCAAACGGCGTGCCACCGTTTACTTGGCACTGGCGTCACGAACTATTTCTACCTATACCTGCCCTTGCAGAGAGTCAGCTGTACCAGGTTAGTGTATATTGCACTACATCACCCAGAAACACCTATTGCACACAACTTGAGTACGCTGCACCTCTCTTTTGGCGTCACGAACAGGATACGCACGCTTTCTAGTGCAAGAAGCGTGAACTTTGTGCCTTATACCGTTGCCCTGTGACCAAAGTGATAATTTTCCTGTTTTATTCAAGTGGACTTTGTGGACTGAAAATCATACCCAAAGTGTACCAAAAAACTCTAAAAAGCGCTGTGCAGTGTTGCGCTACACAGAGGAAGAAAATCGCCACATTGGAGTGTGGTTTTGTGGACTTTTTACAATCCTGCTTGCTGTCAGTGAATAGACAGCGTTTGTACCCAAAGATGGCCGCTGAGCTTGCTGAATTTACTGCTGCGTCACCTTCATCCCGAAAAGGCGGGAAAAATTGGCGCCTTTCTGAGGAAAAAGCGGGAAGAAGGTCAAGGGCAGGCGCCACGGCTTATCTGGACATTTGCATGTCTGCCAGCATGGACACCGCCTTCCATATACTGGAATACCTGGGGGGCGGCTCCCCAGTGCAATGGGAGGAGCTGGCTACTCTAATTGACGCGACCCTATCGCTCTCCTCAGAAGGATCGAGCATGTTGGATTGTGAGCAGAGTGTTGCTGCAGCGTCCGCACCTGAAATTGAAAAGATGACTGACATCGGTGTAGAGCCAGAGGAGGCTCCACCGGCCTACTCTCCGGGACCGGAGCAACCAGCCTGCCGCCCAAGGGAGAAAGAACCCGAGCCCTGCTATGGCTCGTGGAGGGACTTTTTCCAACCATCTTTTAAATGGTCCTCCCTGATGGCGGAGATCCGAGAGGCCGCTCTCAAGCGGAATACAAAGATCAAAATCATCTATGAGGAACTAACCAAGACCATACATGAGAAACATACGCACACCCAACCCCGCCTGGAAAGGAGAAAGGGAGTGGTGCTGTCATTTGACAAACCCCGTGGCTACGGGTTTATTCAGGACTATCTAACTGGCAGAGACCTCTATGTTAATCGAAGGTCTGTCAAAAGAGACTACCTCCCTTCGTACCAGCATAGCCTCCGCGAGGGAGAGGAAGTGGAGTACACCCCTGCCGAGAGCCTACGAGGCCCTTATGCAACTGCCGTGACCCGTCCCAAGCGAGCGCCTGAGGATTGGGAGGCAGAAGAAGGAGAAGACTACTCTGGCTGCGAGCGAGAACCGGAACGCTCTCCAGAGCCGGCCCATCACGCCTTTCAGGAGCGGAGCTCCTTCATTGGGCCAAACGTCTTCTGGCAGCCAACCGTGTTAGAGAAATGGGTGAGCCCCTATCCTTCCCCCGAGCTGCCTCGTCGGGAGAAGACCATATCGGAGCTGGAGCAGTTAAAAGGACTTAGTGCTACCTTCCAGAACATCCGGATGGGACGGAGACCAGACGCATCGCCAGAACCTGCAGAGGCCGAGTCCGCATCATCGGTGACTGTACCTGCGCCGGCGGCGCCAGCAGAGGACAGCGACTCCGACACAGACAGCATCGGTGAGCAGATCGTCCGGCTGGAGGAGAAGTTGCGGGAGTTGCGCAAGACATACACCGCCAGGATCCAGACGCCGCCGAGGAAGGATGAGGTAAGGGTGCCTGTCACCACCCGTAGACCACCTTCTGTTGCCACCGCTCCGTCAGTGCCCCAGACCGGACCCGCGATTGCCGTAAACTGCTGCACCCAGAGCACCGGACCGCTTGCGGCGGCGGTGCCAAACCCGTTACACCCTGCAGTGATCAGGTCAGGACCGGCACGGTCCATCAGAGGGTTCACCCCTAGGCCTATGGGGCCAATACCTATTAGGGGCCCCTTTACTCTACAGCTGCCCCCTGACACTGTTATGTGGGCCCATCCTCCTGTAGAGGACTACTACAGACGATACTTGCCAGCGGAGCCTAGTGATTACAATATTTCACTGTGAATCAGCCTGCTAGGCCTTTGATTGATTTCATCAGAAGTGATGTTAACCCTTTCAGGACAGGAGTCCTATGTTTCCTGGTCCTTTGTTGCGGCTGCCAGTTTGTCCACGGCTCAGTGGTAGGTGTTAACCACTGAAATCACAAAGTCAACAAGGCCAAGTTTGTTTCCAGGACCTCCTGCCTGCTTTTGCTACCCACGCCAAGTTGTGCCTGTTCCTTTGTTGCACCTTTTACCTTTTACCCTTCACCCCCTTTTCAGGTTGATCAGGGGTATTACAGCACTTGTCTTTGCTGTCCGTTTATTGTGCAACTTCATACTAAGGAACCGTGCCCGGAGACAGACTCAAAAGAACCTGAGCCTCTGAGATTCTTATTCTTTTAAAAGTATTGTGCCCAGAGATGGACTCCACCGCATGAGAGCCTCTGTGATTTAATATGAAAATGACCTGGGTACGGACTCATGTTTGTTATTTGAGCCTCCAAGAACTTTTATACCGTTTTCTACTGTTTTATCATGGACTTATTCATTGTCATGGACTATCCTGGTTCTAATGTTACGCTGTGCCAGGTCAGCGCCCCCGTTCCATTCACTATCCTGAGAGAAGAGAACGACGCCCCTTGTCACTACCCTGCACCTTTGCCAATTGGACCTGATGTAAATGTAAATGCAGATTAATTACATGTATGTATGCCTGCATGTCTCTTTTTCTATTTCAGGTAGAGATTCCAGTTGGGCGACCCATGATGGAGTACGAGGTCGTACTCAGCTTAAAGCAGTGGGGTATGTAGTGTACGGGGACTGTAATACCCGTCACTACCAAAGGTCACTTGGTGTGCTGTCGTCCCTCCTAATTATGGGGAAGTTGGTATATGTCAGTTTTATAAAATGTCATGTAATGTAATGCATGTATTTCCCTGTTGCTATGAAACTTGCAAGTACAGGCCGGCTAGGGGTGTCATTCCAGCTCTTAGGCATTAGAGGGAGCTAGGGAGCCCTAGTTTATATAAGGCCCAGTCAGGGAAGTGCAAGGCAGACGGAGTCTAGTGTCTGTAATCTACAGTTGGAGATTAGACAATGTCTGAGACAAGTCCAGGCCTGAAGCCTGCTGTCCAGGAGAAGATTCCCTCCTGAATTTCAATATGCAGAAACAGGAATATGTTAGATCAAGAACCTGAGGAAGTTTCCAGCAGCTGAGAGAGACAGAGGCAAAGATCAGGAAAGCCAGAGGTACTAAGAAAGACAGAGGAGGTACTTATAAAAGCCATAGCCAAGGATATAAAGCCAGAATTAGGTTAATGGGCCTTGGTGAAGAATTGCTGTATTCCAGGATCAGACAGAATTAGAGTGCAAGCTCCGTTGCTGCAAGTCCTGTGTCCAACACTCTGTAATTACCCTGCTATAACTGAATTGCCTGCATCGACCGAATTGCACAATCGACTGTATGCTTAGGAACTGCATTTCCTATATTGTCTCTGCTTGCAAAACTACTAAAGTTGGAGTTCTGTTTTAAGACTACGTTTCCTCAATTTATTCCTGCATCCGCAAACGGCGTGCCACCGTTTACTTGGCACTGGCGTCACGAACTATTTCTACCTATACCTGCCCTTGCAGAGAGTCAGCTGTACCAGGTTAGTGTATATTGCACTACATCACCCAGAAACACCTATTGCACACAACTTGAGTACGCTGCACCTCACTTTTTGATTGCTTGCTATTACACTTTTTGTGACGTAAGATGACAAAAAATGGCTTTTTTTACACCGTTTTTATTTTTTTACGGTGGTCACCTGAGGGGTTCGGTCATGTGATATTTTTATAGAGCCGGTCGATACGGACGCGGCGATACCTAATATGTATACTTTTTTTTTATTTATGTAAGTTTTACACAATGATTTCATTTTTGAAACAAAAAAAATCATGTTTTAGTGTTTCCATAGTCTAAGAGCCATAGTTTTTTCAGTTTTTGGGCGATTATCTTGGGTAGGGTATGATTTTTGCGGGATGAGATGACGGTTTGATTGTTACAATTTTGGCGTACATGCGACTTTTTTGATCACTTTTATTACCTTTTTTGGGAAGTAAGGTGGGCAAAGTTTCAATTTCATCATAGTTTTTTATTTTTTTATTTAACATGACCGTTTTATAGATCAGGTCGTTACGGACGCGGCGATACCAAACATGTGTAGGGAATTAAATTTTTTCCATTTTTAATCAGTGATAAATGTGTTTTTTGATTTTTACTTTTTTTTTCACTTTTTTTTTTGACCCAGACCCACTTGGTTCTTGAAGATCCAGTGGGTCTGATGTCTGTATAATACAGTACAGTACAATATATATATTGTACTGTACTGTATTTTACACTTTGTCTGAACAGATCTATGCCTTTTAGCACAGATCTGTTCAGCACCATGGACAGCAGGATGCCTATGACGGCGTCCTGTTGCCATGGGAACCTTCCCCGTCTGCTCAGTACTGGTCAGAACTGCGCAGACGGGGAAGGGTAAGGAGGGGATCTGTCGGGGGGCTGTCTGAGGGCTCTCTCCCTCCCCATCGGGGGGCTGCAAAGGCACAGCAGTTCCCCGATGGGAGAGGGAGGGAGCTCCCTGCGCTGTTAACCTTTTCCATACAGCGGTCCGTACGGACCGCTGTATGGAAAGGGTTAAACGGCTGACATCGCATCGCAGATGTCAGCCGTTTATACCAGGGTGCCAGCAATGTGCTGGCACCCTGGTATACCCACTAGAAGCCAACGATTATACAAGGGGAGGCGGGTGGGGGATCGCGATCCCGCCTGCCGCACCGCCCACACCGCCCGCAACCCTCCCCCTGCACCTCCCGCCACCATAAAATTATTCGGGGGTGCAGGGGGGGTGAATAAAACATTATTTTAGGCATATAAAGTTTCTGATCCCCGCGGTCAGGGACTGCGGGGATCAGAAACTGCAGAAATCGCAGCAAACCGCATTTAGCCTAGGTGCCTGCTTAATGATTTGAGCAGGCACCGGGTTCCGATCACTGCCAGCCACACGGCAGTGATCGAAAATACACAGGGCGTACATGTACGCCCTGTGTCCTTAAGTACCAGGGCACAAGGGCGTACCTGTACGCCCTATGTCCTTAAGAGGTTAATTGTTTGTATACTAATGCCAGAAGCCTGACTGGTGAACTGGAAGTAGTAATGTCTGAGGAGAACTATGACATAGTAGGAATAACTGAGACATGGCTGGATGATAGCTATGACTTGGCTGTTAAAGTATAGGTTTACAGTCTGTTTAAAAAGTATCATCAAAACTAGAGAGGGGGAGGGGTTTGCCTTTATGTAAAATCCTGTCAAAAGCCCACACCCTGGGAAGATATAAGTGAGGGAAATGGACATGTGGAGTCACTGTGGGTAGAAACACATGGAGAAAAAAAACAATAAAATACTGATAGGAGTTTGTTATAAGCCACCTAATATACCAGAGTCCACAGAAAATCTACTACTAAATGAAATAGACGAGGCGGCAAATCATGAGTTCGTTATTATGGGGGACTTCAACTACCCAGATATAGTAGAATAAATTGAAAGCTATACATCTCATAAAAGAAAACAGGTTCTTGGAAATAACCAAAGACAATTACCTTTCCCAACCGGTTCAGGACCCAACTAGAGGGACGACCACACTAGACTTAGTATTAACCAATCGACCTGACAGAACAACAGATGGGGGACACCTGGGAAATAGTGACCATAAAGTAATAACCTTCCAATTGTCATTCAAAAAAGTGTTTCTTCAGGGAGGAACAAAAATACCAAACTTCAAAGAAACCATTAGCCTAACTAACTGGGACAATGTCCTCAAAAAAAAAATGCAGCCACAAAATGGAATACCTTATGGGAATAAAAAGGTGAGGAACAAGAAAAAGCAATAAATGACAAAAAGAAAGCATTTAAATCACTAAAACAGGAGGGTAGCGAGGAAGTATTGAAAAACTATGAGGAAAAAAATAGAATATGAAAAAGACAAATAAAAGCAGACAAACTGGAGACAGAGAGATTCATTGCCAAAGAGAGTTAAACTAACCCTAAATGTTCTTCTATAAATGGTAAAAAGTATAAATCTGAAGGTGTGGGACCTTTACAGAATGATGAGGGGGGAGTTGCAGAGAGCGATGAGGGATACCACAGGGGTCAGTATTGGGCCTTATTCTCTTCAATATTTTATTAAGGCTTGCACGGTAAAATTTCAATTATTGCAGATGACACAAAACTGTGTAAAGTAATTAACACAGAAGAGGACAATATATTGCTACAGAGGGATCTGGATAGATTGGAGGCCTGGGCAGAGAAGTGGCAGATGAGGTTTAACACTGACAAATGTAAGGTTATGCACATGGGAAGGAATAATGCAAATCACCCGTACATACTAAATGGTAAAACACTCGGTAACACTGACATGGAAAAGGACCTAGGAATTTTAATGAACAACAAACTAAGCTGTACAAAAAACAGTGTCAGGCAGCTGCTGCCAAGGCCAATAAGATAATGGATGAACAAATTGCAGAAATACAGCCGGCACTAACCACTGGAAAATAATCTTCTTTATTTCGAATATATCGATACAGGTAAAACAGGGCTGGGGCGGACGACCTTCCACCGGCCCCATGCTAGGTAGCGACGGCCGTTTCGCACACCTGTGCTCTTCCTCCGGCTACTAATGTGACGACATGGATATGCGCCGGCTCCTATGCTTCATCACGGGAGGTTGTCATGCAACCAATCACGCCAAAGGTCAAACAAATAGGCAGATCCATGTCTCACTACATTTAAAATCAGTAATCCAAAAATATGACCCCTACAAACAATAAGCAAATATAACAGACCATTAGATGAATACACTAAGGTCATTACGTTCATTTAATGCTAACGCTCCCGTGGCGTCTTTGCGAATAATCCACTGCGCCTCTTTCTGAAGCAGGAGGCGATGTCTATCACCTCCCTGCGTCATCGGAGGAACAGCTTCAATTCCAACAAAGCTGAGGTATTTAAATATCCCCTACATGGACCCTACGTATATGGGTCTATAAGGCGGGAGCAACCTTTCCCTGACTTTACCGAGTTAGGTGCTTCCTAAACCTCTCGTACATAGGCCTGATGGCTTTGCCCACATAAAATGCCTTTCATCTGCAATTAACAACATACCACAAAGGTAGTTTTACACGTAATAAACTGGGTTATCCTATGGTTTACACCTCCAATGGTAAGCGCTTTCTTTTGATAATTATAGCTACAAAAAGAGCATAATTTAAAATTGCCACATGGTCTCCTACCTACCAATTCTTTGTGTTTTTTTCTTCCTTAAAGCGGCTACTGACCAGCCTGATTTTTTGCCTTGCTCTGGATCAACTTGCAGGGTAACAGGCTGAACTGGGTGGACAGATGTGTTTTTTTGTTTAGCCTTACAAACTATGTTACTATGTTGTGAGGTGAGGAACCTGTCCATTGTACTGAGGATGAGAGGTTGTCACAGAGAGTTTATATGGTCTCATTTACAAAAGAAAGTCACAAACCAGTCCAACCTAATAAACCAGGGAGTGAAGTATTGGTAGGGCGTACCAGCGCATGCCAACATATCTTCTGCACTGTAGCCAACTGCCTAGTCAACCTTTATGGTTCAGAGGTCTGGCAAGGTCATCTGCTCCCTATGGCGTCTGTTGCTAAGGAACGATCTGAAGACGTATAGCACAATTAACACGGAATTCATTATGCATGCATGAGGAGGCATTGCGAAAATCAGTGGTGCTTCCTAAGTAGTGTTAGGGTACAGCCACACGGTCAGGTTTCCCGATGGAAGTCAGGAGTGGATCATAAAAGGAGAGAAAGTATAAAGGACAGAAAAGGCTTCTCCGCTTTTTTTAATTTACTCCTGGTTTTGCTTCCAAAATTGCATCAGATTACCTGACTGTGTGGCCATACCCTTACAAATTCAGATTTACATAAATCTCTGCCCAGCACTGAAGACGTTTGGCACATTTATTGAGGCCAATGTCACCTTAATTGTGGAAATAGATCACATGGGGGGAAATTTACCCAGTTCGGATAGTCCTCTACTAAATAACAGATCTTTCAGCGATGCTAAGATCCCACACTTGTTATCATGGTGGGAAGTGGCCACATAGTCCTCCATGGTACCCATAGAAATCAATGGGCCACTTGTGTAATGCACCTACCGGCCAGTGGGTGTGCTGTTCTTCGCTCTGGATATGGGGGCTCTACTGGGTTTTCCATCCAACTTTTTAGTATTCTTGAGTGCAGTCTGCAGATCTTTTATTGCTGTAAAAAAACATACAGGAGCCTGAATGAAACTTGTCTTTCCTCATTAGTCAAGGTGATCCGTTACAATAAAAATAAAAAATATCTGGATCTGATCACTCCCAGCTCTGTTATAAACCATTTGTTAATATGAACAGAGGATGAAAGAGGGGGTTCCCAAGTGTGGGACCCTAATCTATTACGCTCATATGGACTAACTAGACATATGGAAAAGGGTTGTCCAATGCTCTGTGAAGAAGACCTGTCACCTCTCCTGACATGTCTATTTAGCAACAGTTCTGAAGCATCTATTCTGATGACTCTGTGTTGTGCCATTCCTTTATATTTTCTTCTAGAAGTTATAAATGCATTGCTAGCAGTCTGCAATGAAGGTCCTGATGGGTGCTACTAGTTGGAGGTGTGTCCTGCACAGTCTGACACTATCCAAATCAGTGTGGCCAGTGTCAGACTCTGCCGGGGACACACCTCCAACTGGTAACGCCCATCTGGACCTCCATTGCATACTCCAAGTAATTCATTCCTAACTTCTAACAGGAATAATAAAGGAATAGCACAACATAGAGTCATAAGAATAGATGATTCAGAATTATTATTACATGAGGAATGCAAGTCGTTACTAAAACAGATATGTCAGGAGAGGACAGGTCTTTTTAATACTCTATAGTGCTATTTTATTTGGATCTTGACTTCACTTTGATAACATTGCATCAGAAACCACTTTACATCCCAAAGGGGAGATTTTCAGCAGCACAATCTAAACAGTGAATGTCCCAATTTACTGACAGCAAGCAGAAAGGTTGGACATGGAGATGAATTAGGCTGAGTTCACACGGGCGTTGCGCGAAAAGGTGCAGGTGCGTTGCGGGAACATGCACGATTTTTCCGCGCGAGTGCAAAACATTGTAAGGCTACTTTCACACTAGCGTTCGGAGCGGATCCGTCTGATGTTTCATCAGACGGATCCGCTCCGATAATGCAGGCGTTCGCATCCGTTCAGAACGGATGCGTCTGCATTAAAACTTAGAAAATTTTCTAAGTGTGAAAGTTGTCTGAGCGGATCCGTTCAGACTTTACATTGAAAGTCAATGGGGAACGGATCCGCTTGAAGATTGAGCCATATAGTGTCATCTTCAAGCGGATCCGTCCCCATTGACTTACATTGTAAGTGTGGACGGATCCGCTCGCCTCCGCACGGCCAGGCGGACACCCGAACGCTGCAAGCGGGAACATGCACGATTTTTCCGCGCGAGTGCAAAACATTGTAAGGCTACTTTCACACTAGCGTTCGGAGCGGATCCGTCTGATGTTTCATCAGACGGATCCGCTCCGATAATGCAGGCGTTCGCATCCGTTCAGAACGGATCCGTCTGCATTAAAACTTAGAAAATTTTCTAAGTGTGAAAGTTGTCTGAGCGGATCCGTTCAGACTTTACATTGAAAGTCAATGGGGAACGGATCCGCTTGAAGATTGAGCCATATTGTGTCATCTTCAAGCGGATCCGTCCCCATTGACTTACATTGTAAGTGTGGACGGATCCGCTCGCCTCCGCACGGCCAGGCGGACACCCGAACGCTGCAAGCAGCGTTCAGGTGTCCGCTCACTGAGCGGAGCGGAGGCTGAGCGCTGGCAGGCGGATGCATTCTCAGTGGATCCGCCTCCACTGAGAATGCATTGGGGCCAGACGGATGCGTTCGGGGCTGCTCGTGAGCTCCTTCAAACGGTGCGCACGAGCGGACACCCGAACGCTAGTGTGAAAGTAGCCTAATGCGTTTTGCACTCGCGTGAGAAAAATCGCGCATGTTTGGTACCCAAACCCGAACTTCTTCACAGAAGTTCGGGCTTGGGATCGGTGTTCTGTGGATTGTATTATTTTCCCTTATAACATGGTTATAAGGGAAAATAATAGCATTCTGAATACAGAATGCATAGTAAAATAGCACTGGAGGGGTTAAAAAAATAATAATAATAATTTAACTCACCTTAATCCACTTGCTCGCGCAGCCCGGCATCTCTTCTGTCTTCATCTGTGAGCAATAGGACCTTTGAGGACGTCACTGCGTTCATCACATGGTCCATCACATGATCCATCACCATGGTGATGGATCATGTGATGAGCGTAGTGACGTCATCAAAGGTCCTATTGCTCACAGATGAAGACAGAAGAGATGCCGGCTGCGCGAGCAAGTAGATTAAGGTGAGTTAAAAAAATTTTTACATTTTTTTAACCCCTCCAGCGCTATTTTACTATGCATTCTGTATTCAGAATGCTATTATTTTCCCTTATAACCATGTTAAAAGGGAAAATAATAATGATCGGGTCTCCATCCCGATCGTCTCCTAGCAACTGTGCGTGAAAATCGCACCGCATCCGCACTTGCTTGCGGATGCTTGCGATTTTCACACAGCCCCATTCACTTCTATGGGGCCTGCGTTGCGTGGAAAACGCACAATATAGAGCATGCTGCGATTTTCACGCAACGCATAAGTGATGCGTAAAAATCACAGCTCATGTGCACAGCCCCATAGAAATGAATGGGTCGGTATTCAGTGCGGGTGCAATGCGTTCACCTCCCGCATTGCACCCGCGCGGAATACTTGCCCGTGTGAACGCAGCCTTAATATATAAAGTGTATAAGGAAGTTGCACTTCATTTACAAAAAGAAAACAGAAAACCCCTTAACATTGTACCTTGCAGTGAAGACTGGAGACCTGCAGGCTATCGGTTCCAACCACGATGCCTCCTGTCAGTATTTGACCATTGATTATATGTAGATAATTGTATAATACACATCCCTTTGGTGCCAAATAGACTCATTCTGCAGCTCTAGAGCCGGTCCAACTGCATAAATTACCATTTTATAGTCGGTGTGAGAACGAAGGCTAAATAGCTGTTCCCCAAATCCTCTTTAATTGTTCCGCCCGGTGATGACATTGGCACGGCAAGCAGAGGAGAGCTCCTTGGCTGCATTATATGGGTAAAAATGGTCATAACTCCTATATTTTTTAGGAAGCGAAAAAAGGACAGAAAATGGTAAAAGTTCCTTTATGAAGCAGTTAGTTAATCACCACGGAGAGGTTTGACAAATTATTCTTCAGTTTGCATCTGCTCCAGCGACATTCTCTGCCGTAGAGACGGAGGGCGAAGAATTTCTTGCTGGCTTCTGATACCGTTACTTTGGGATGAAGCAAAGTTAACCGTAATCACGCATTTTAATTAGGTAGTTGGGGTAGCTTTCCTAGCTGCAGTAATAAATGACTCGCATCAGCTGTGGTGGATAGAGTCACCATACCAGAATTTTGAGTTTGACTTCGATACTAAAGTATTGCAATACTCGAAACCAATTCAATACCACACATTAACCCCATGTTGCGTAGGTAGTGTGCACGCCATGTTCTCTAATATGAACTTCTACTAAGCTGCGCAGAATTGTACAGCTCCCTTAAAGTCCAATACTAGCTGTATTAATCAATGTATTTAGAGATGAGTGAAGTATTCCAAAATTCGCTGAATTTTACAAAAAAATTCTTTGTAAGTAGTGGGTGCAATGACAGGAAGCAGCATCATACTTACCTCATCCGTTTGCTCGCGGCGGTCCAGCCACCGCCATCTGAATTGAAAAGATGGCACAAAATCTCACATGGCCCAAGATGACGTCATCACGTCGGCCGGCGTGTTGCCGTCATATTTCAACATGCACAGGATTTCGTGGGAGATCTTCAAGCAAGATGGCAGTGGCTGGCCCGTCGCGAGCAAACGGGTGAAGTACGGTAAGTATGATTGTTTTTGTCTTTATTTCAGGTAAAATCGATTTGCTACCACGAAGCATATGGAAATTCGGCTTCGCAGCAAATCAAATTTATCCTGAAATTCGCTCAACACTAAAGGTATTCATTCACATGTTCCTAGGGGTGACTACAGGTAATCACAGTTTTCTGTATGAAGGGAAGCGGCCATACCGGCTCTAAGTCTGCTACTGAGCTGCAACCTATTCCTTCCCCATAGTTGTACAGCTGTCTGAAAAAGGCCATAGAGTAAATTATAATCAGTGTCTTTTCTTTTGTGCATTGCTTGAAATAATTATTGAATCCGATTAGATTTTTTGAAGGAATCGGCCCAGTTAATAAAATGAAATTATTTGCAATCGTGCATTTTTTTTTTGCCATTGTTTCAACTGTACATTTATGCCCTGATAGTGAAAAAGATCAAAGGCAAATTTTACTGTCTGCGGCCGGCTTAACCTACAGCCCGTAAACAGTAATGAATACATGGGCTGTAAACTCAGAGATATTGCTTCAAGTGGTTTCACAATTCCCTCGTAATCCTATATGCTGCATTCTCATGAATAGTGGATAATAATGTTTCATAAATGGTTATACACTCCTTGAACTTGCCGCAGCTCTTGCTCTGGCAGACTCACTAATGGCGGCATGTTATAATACATTTCCCTATGGAGGTAGAGGAACACCAGAACCCAGGCAAAACCTAGCAGCAAAATAGGGAGTCCAGTTTGACCTTTGCTATGGGTCCTCCCAGGGGCAGACTGGGAACCTAAAGTGGCCCCATGTGTTTTCCGGTGGCCCAAACTGACAGAAGGCAGGGCAATACAATTAGGCAAGGACAACACAGGTAGGCAGCAACAACAGAACTAGGCAGTAACAACAAGGGCCAGCATACCATAGTACCGCCCCAGAAGAACTAAATACCATAGTGCAGCATAAAATACTGTCATCCAGGCCACAGGATGAAATTGTATCACTGCCCTGAAGATGGTAATACAGTTGAATTCAGGAGGGCACCTGCAGCTGAAGACCTTGTGCATAAGTGCTTGATGCTCCTACATTAATTAAAGCTTGAAACATAAGATCTTTCTGTGCCTGGCTGTTGGCCATGAGGAGGGCTTGGGTGGCCCCCTGGATATTGACCCACTGGGAGATTTCCCTGTAGGATCTATGTCCAGTACACTCCTGTGTCCTCCCCTTTGTAAGCCTGTGGTGATGCTTATCAATCATTCATGGATCTTAAAATGAACTAGTTATATACAATCTCCCATGAAGATCCTAGGGAACTCATATTCAATTAGGACGTTGATCATGATGTAGCAGCACAGATTTCATGACATTTTAGAAATCTGGGTAGATGAGCATGTTTCCAGTTGGTAATTTTTTGGTCCAAGGCTTTAAATGGGTCAAATGACTTCTAATGGGCCACCAGTAGAAAACCAAATGGTAAACTCGTGGCTCCATCCCAAGAGTAGAACACAGCAACTAATACTAGGAACGAACTTTGGTTTACTGAAAATTTAGCAAATCTGTGATACAATAGTGATCAATCCATTTTCTGGATGAAGACCCATTTTTGGGACCCATCCAGGAGACTTGAAACGTTGATCATGATGTAGCAGCACAGATTTCATGACATTTTGGAGATCTGGGTAGATGAACATGTTTCCAGTTGGCCTTTTTTTTGGTCCAAGGCTTTAAATGGGTCAAATGTCTTCTGATAGGCCACCAGTAGAAAACCAAATGGTAAACTCGTGGCTCCATCCCAAGAGTAGAACGCAGCACCTAATACTAGGATCGAACTTTGGTTTACTGAAAATTTCGCAAAACTGTGATACAATAGTGAGTGATCAATCCATTTTCTGGATGAAGACCCATTTTTAGGACCCATCCAGGAGACTTAATGGCATTGTTGCCATAGGTAGGTCATCAGAAACCTAATGCAATCAGCTGTAACCACTAGTGGGAGACGGGCTTTTCATATAATATCCAGAAGTTTTAATGGCACAACCAGGGGCGGACTGGTCTAAGCCTCTAAAGGAAAACTGCCTGGTGGGCCGATGCCCAGGGGACGCCTGAGCCCGCCAACCATGGTAAGTAGTGATCTCCTGAATTTGTGTATTGCTATCCTGAGGCAACTGGAGTAGGAGGAGAGAAAGTGGAAGGTTGTGCTGACCACCATAGGGGGGCAGTTTTTGGGGAGGTATTTTGTGATGCACTGTCGGATTTGGTCCTGCTGTGGTGGTATAATGTGCCGCAATATGGTATTGCTAGTCCAACCTACTTGTCTTGGCCCTGCCTTCTGTCAGTTTGGACCTGACTACAAAATTGGGCTACCTTTAGTTTTTTCAAAGGCCTCTTTAAGGTTCCCAGGCCGCCCCTAGGCACAACCCCTTTAATGAGTGAGCCTACAGGATCCAGTCCTAATATGACTGATAAGGGTGGGTTCACATATGTCGACAGGACTTTTTTTTCCGTCTTACATAACGGAGCAAGACGGATCCGTAATTTGTGCCCATAGAACTCTATTAGGACGGATCAGAACAGAATGCCTCTAAAGGGTTCCGTTTTACATTTCGTCCTTAAATTCCGTTATAACCCTGTTAGAACGGAACAACATAACGGAATATATAACGCATATGTGAACCCACCCTAACTGCAAGCAACAGGTTGCAAACAGACACATAGCAGATGGAGATAAGCCATAGTTTGGGTTCAGCAATGCAAGGGTGATTCTGTGCAGAGCCATGGCCACATATATAAGCGGCGACATATACTGTCCTAATGGTATTGTCTACTTTTACTTTAACTCCTGATATATCGCACGGCATTGCGCAGGACGAACAACATTACTAATTAAGCATGTTTAGTATAATCACTGGTAAAATTAATGGTAGATTTATGTTGAAGTGTGAAATTTTCTGTCATGCGCCCGTAGATGAATTTCGCATTGTTCAGACCCGTCGCTGTCATGTATCCAGTTTCACAGTCCTTATTTTAGAACACGTCTTTACTAAATGTGATCTGACACTCCAACACTGGCTGTCACGTTCTCTGGGAAGTGGATGAAAGTAGCTGCTGTGGTACAACAGCACCCCCTAGTGGCGGAGAGTGATTATGACAAAGCTTTCTGTCTGTCATGTTAAAATCACCAGGGACAGCCGGTGACACTAAACATACGATGCTATTCTTGGCTGTCAATCTAAAAAACAACAGGGGTTAGACACGAGGCAAAGGAGCTGGCTTGCATGCGAAATTATGTCGCAGCTTTTCAATCTCGGATGCTGCTTTTTACATAATATGCTTTTGATAATGGAAATGTGAATATTTCACAGCACGACAGAAATATCAGATATAACACAACATAAATGAGATCGAACAGATATGAATATAAATAGCGAATAATGTATCGCAGCAATTCTGTCCATGTCAGTGATAATATTGCATCAGAATTCTAAATCTATTATGGAAATGAGTACGGTGAACGGGTATATGGTATGGCGCTACCGTACAGTAAGGGTAAATGCACACCTTCAGGATTCATGTGCAGGGAATCCGCACAGAAATCTGTTCACAGGTAACAATCACCTCAATTGGGCAGATTTACATGCGGATTTGGTGCAGATTTTTCGCATGCGGATTTTACTCTTCCCATTGAAGTGAATGGAGAAAATCCGGTCAGGAAAAATAAAATAAATTGACATGCTGAGGAATTAAAAATGTGCACCGCAGGTGCGCAAAATTCGCACAGAAAAAAATTGGCATCGTGGACATGAAAATTTGTGCATGACCTACGGTGCGGGTGCCAGTGCTCAGCTATTTTCGGCGGCCCCATAGAAATCAATGGAGGGCTGCTGCGCATGAGAGGTCAGTTCTGGATGTAGTCGAATGGAGCAACAGTGCAATTGTGTCAACATTGCTTCATTCACTCTGGGGACTCAGGGACCCCATTCTCATGATCAGAAGGGGTCCTACCCTTGGAACCCCTTACCGATTAGATTTTTATCACCTCTCATACATTTTGTTAGTTGGACAACTGCTTTAAAGGGGTTTTCCCATTACAGACAATGAGGGCATATCCTAGCGATATGCCCCAATTTTCTGAGATGGCAATACCCCTTTTAAATTGGCTCTAAAGTGGCCCATTTTGAGCCTTAGCAGCGCTCCTCTGTCTTCTGTTTACATAACACAGTCAGTGTTGAGCGCGTCTCCACAGTTATGTAAACAGAAGACAGAGGAGCGTTGCTAAGGCTCAAAATGGGCCACTTTAGAGCCAATTTTCTAGTAGAAATGTACAATTTCAGTAATTAAAGTAAATTACAAAAATGGTCGGCATCACTGCCCCTATACATTACACAAATAAAAATAGAACGGCAGTTACACTTTAAGGCAGTGTCGAAACAGCTGGGAAAAGGGGGTCTGCTGTAACTATTAAAAAGGAGGGGGAAACTGACTACTGGGGGAAGAGGGCCACTGCAGTCACCACTGGGTAAAGAGGGGAGACTCTATAAATGGGGGAAAAAGAGAACAGTAAAAACTTGTGGAAGAGGATGGGACATTGCGGTATTTATAGAGAACACTATCATAATGATTTGCTTCTTCTTGCTCATAAGTGGAGTTACCGCAACCAAAACCAAAGCTCCCTCCTCCGATTAGATCTGTCACTTTGCTTTTTCTGTCTTATTGAAAATACAAACAGATGAAGAAGCCCAAATGTTCCTCTGGAGGAGATTGAGTGAAGGATCAGGCTGTCTTACTGCCGTCCCTCCTATTGGCCTCCTCAGGAGGAGCAGGACTTCTGGAGCTTGCAGTCAGAGCATAAATCCTTCTCATGTCTGGTGTAAGGCTTGAATGGCGGTGATATATTAGATACATTACATTTCCTAAGAAATCCATAACCATACTCAGCAGAATATCCATTAGAAATAAAACGCTGTTTACTTGGCCGCGGCCAGGAAGACGCTGTGACAGGAAAAAGGTGAGCTGGGACTAATCATAGGAAGGCTTAGCCATCACAAAACTTTCATTAGGAGCTTTTTATGCCTTTATCTCTGTGTGCGAGGTTGTACTTTTACAGCGTAATAGCTTTAAAATCGTTTCGTAAGCTTGGCGTGACAATAACAGTGGACTGTAATAGACAGGACGCTGAGGGTGATAGTTGCTGACCAAGGCGGTGGTGTGAGAGAGTGCACCCCGCCAACCTCGGTCATTAAAGTTCAGCATAATAGTTGTCATTTTTCTCCTAAAGAAAACCTGACGTTAGATTCTCAGGGAGTAAACCAATGCCATGATGTTATATAACCATGCCCCTCTTAAAGGGGTTTTCCAGGAGTACAATATTGATGGTCTATATTTCGAATAGATCGTCAGTATATGGCACCGGCACTGATCACCTGCATGAAGAGACAGCGACTCTCCAATGAGTGCTTTGGCCTCCCGAGACCATACTAAGCACAGCGCCACACATTGTATAGTGGCTGTCCATGGTATTGCAGCCCTGGACCATTCATTTGAATGGGACTAAGCCACACCTAGGCCATGTGACCGATGAACCTGACATCACCGGCCTCTTTAAACTATTGACCAGCACGGGTGACGGGAGTCATTCCACCCTTAATGACGTCTTGCAGAACATGTGAAGTCGGCGCTACCTCAGCTGAATGGGACAGCAATGAAGGCAGAATGGGGTGTGCTGACAAAGAAGACACCATAACTAGTGACCATTGTAACGCCACCCAGATGAGCAGTGCGATCTGTTTCATACTAGTGCTTGTACATCCGGCAGGGAACAACCAGCAGGATCTCTCCATATTCCGGCAATGCTGTCCGGCCCCATTAACTATACTGAGGAGCGGTGGAAATACGGCCGCAACCCGGCAAATATGCCAAGAGTCGGCCAAGAAACTACTGCGCATGTACAAGCGCTCGTTCGAAACTAGCCTAACTATCGCAGTAAAATAGCCAACTTTAACACGGGCATCCTTAGAAAGTATTTGGAAGCACTATAACACCCTTGACCTAGAAGAGTCTTCCATCTATCACTGGTATCAAGGAAAGGAAAGGAGAATATGAGGGAAAATTATGTTATCTGAGACTTAAAGGGGTTGTCCCATGAAAAATATTCAACACCAGCACCTGGATCTGAATTCTTTTGTAATTGCATGTAATTAAAAATTTAGCATAGCCAATGAGTTATTCAATAAAATGTATCTGTATAGTGCCACCTGCTGCTTGTTTTTTTCTTGTTTCTAAGGGCTCTTTCACACCTGCGTTCTTGTCTTCCGGCATAGAGTTCCGTCGTCGGGGCTCTATGCCGGAAGAATCCTGATCAGGATTATCCTAATGCATTCTGAATGGAGAGAAATCCGTTCAGGATGCATCAGGATGTCTTCAGTTCCGGACTGGAACGTTATTTGGCCGGAGAAAATACCGCAGCATGCTGCGCTTTTTGCTCCGGCCAAAAACCCGGAACACTTGCCGCAAGGCCGGATCCGGAATTAATGCCCATTGGAAGGCATTGATCCGGATCCGGCCTTAAGCTAAACGTCGTTTCGGCGCATTGCCGGAGCCGACATTTAGCTTTTTCAGAATGGTTACCATGGCTGCCGGGACGCTAAAGTCCTGGCAGCCATGGTAAAGTGTAGTGGGGAGCGGGGGAGCAGTGTACTTACCGTCCGTGCGGCTCCCCGGGCGCTTCAGAGTGACGTCAGGGCGCCCCAAGCGCATGGATCATGTGATCACATGGATCACGTCATCCATGCGCATGGGGCGCTCTGACGTAATTCTGGAGCGCCCCGGGAGCCGCACGGACTGTAAGTATACCGCTCCCCTGCTCCCCGCTCCTACTATGGCAACCAGGACTTTAATAGCGTCCTGGCTGCCATAGTAACACTGAAAGCATTTGGAAGACGGTTCCGTCTTCAAATGCTTTCAGTACACTTGCGTTTTTCCGGATCCGGCGGGCACCTCCGGCAACGGAAGTGCATGCCGAATCCCAACAACGCAAGTGTGAAAGAGGCCTTAGTCCTACTCACTGAGATGGCCGCACATGCTCCTTTAACTGCCTCCTGAGCTGTGATAGGGAAAGAGCTACAGAAGAAAGACACACCCCCTTAGAAAGGACACTCCCCTTGAGCTGCCAGTTGATATAGATCTGGCAGAGCAATTGGAGCAATGAATGGGGAGATCTCTGGATCCTTGTGCGGTACAGGGCTGGTTCTAGCTTTGTTTTAAAGAGCTTATCATGTACTATATGTCAGATTTTTTACGTTAATCAAGTGATAACCCCTTTAAAGGGAATCTGTCAGCTCCTAAACAGTCCCCAATCTACAGTAAGCATTGTATAATGTAACCATCGCTCATCCCAGTTATGTAATTGTATATTTATACTCCCCCGCTTCACCCCCGCTGTGCTCCCACAAACCGGCAGTAAAATGCATTGAGAGGACTGCTGAGTGCGCCCACATAATGGAGAGGACTCCAGAAGTTCTCTCTATGCCTTTTACTGCTGTTTCGCAGGGGAAATGGGGGGGCGTCAAGTGACTGACCCAGGATTTTGGTAAGGGTATACTCAGGGCAGGATAAAACTGCTGACAGATTCCTTTTAAAGGATATGAACCTACATTTCCAGATTAGGCCTTTAGCCCAGTAGATAAAATCCTATCAATAATAATCGTGGTGACAGTATTATAAGACTTAGACCAAGGGCACTGTTTAGATGGCAGCAATGTGACCACAAGCCCCGGACCCCCTGCCCTTCTACTAGATTTCGATCACTTGAGAACCTATGGTGATCTAAGTTCAGTTCAGTAGAATCTCGGCAGGGGTCTCCTGCAGAGAAGTCAATTACTGGTCTCTGGGCATGCATAGGAGGCTGGCTGTGACTGTGGATGGAGGGAGCTCCACAGACTGTGAGGAAAGGCTTCTGAGGTTTGTGTGTAAGGTCATGGAAATGTTCTGTGTGTAACCTTGTGTATCCGCAACACTTGGGCGACGGCGGGATTCAGCTGGGGTTTTCTGAAAAAGGAAAAACAGGTAAATTCTCATAATTTTAGGTGAAACAGTCCTTCAAATCTGTATTTTTAAAAAAGAGATTATACCATAAATCATTTTCATGTCTAAAGTCCTGAATACAATAGTTTAGAGATTTTAGCATAAATATATATATTTTTTCTTCTTTTTCCTTGTGTTTGTTGGTGCTGCTGCTAGGCTCTGAGCTGAATCAGTCTTCTTCCCCCTCTGGCAGCTGGAACTATAGGGGGTTATTTACTATCCAGAAATATGCCCATATTAGGCGTATTTCTGGCGCAGATTGCAGCGCAAAGGTATTTTGCGCCGCAATCTTCGACTTTTCCCAGCTCACGCCAGGTCTAAAAAAAAGTCGGAGCGGCGTGGGCGGGGAAGGTGCCAGGCCTGTAGGCCCATCTCATTCATCATTTTCTATGCCTGTTTTAGTCATAGAAAATGGTCTAAATGCAAGCCAGCAAGGAAGCTGTTTTACATTTAGACCGGCGCTGGATGCGCCGAAGTTATCTAGAAGCCGGAGCCTCTTCATAACTTCCGCAGATCCACCGCCAGCTATAGGGGATATTAAGCCCGTAGTCTAAAACGCTGGTCTTAATAAATGACGAACATTGTAGGTAGGTAGCATGGGGTCCCCCCTCACATGTCTGATTTCAAAAGTGCTTGCAGTGGCATAACTAGAACTGACTGGGCTCCACAGCTAATTTTTGAATGCCCCCCCCCCCCCAGCGCCCTTAATGCAGACCCCAGACTGGTCAAAAATAAATCAATACTCACCTCTCTTCTCATCCTACGTGCATCACTGTGTCTAGGCATGCAGTATACTGTGACCTGACATTGCACTGCATTATGTCATAGTGCTCTCCTACGCACACTACATCCCATCCTGAAGCAGTGCACTGCCAACCACAGTGCTAGAAATAGGAGCAGTGGTAGGACCCTCACCGATCAAATAGTTATCCCCTATCCACAACCTTAGGGCTCATGCACACAACCGCATCCATTTTGCTGTCCACAAAAAAACGGATCCACAACAGAAACGGAATGCACAAGGAATAACTTCCATTTTTATTTTTGCGGACCCATTGAAATGAATGATTCCGTATATGTTCCCCCCCCAAAAAAAAAACGGAACAGACCCGGAAAGAAAATACATTCTTGTGCATGAGCCCTTAATCTAACCAGAATACCCCTTTAATACAAAAAGCATTGGGAAACCAATAGATCTCCTTAAGGGCCTATGCGCCGTATTTTGCATCCCTTTCCCTTCCGCATTCTTTGAGGATGGCACACGGACCCATTCATTTCTATGGGTCCGCATCCGTACGTCCGTTCCGCATATTATAGAAAATGACCTATTCTTGTCCGTATTGTGGACGCTGTCATGTGCATGACGCCTAATGGGGTTTTCCAGGAGTACAATATTGATAGCCTATCCTCAGGACGGTCAACAAAATCAGATCGGTGGGCGTCCATCTCCTGGCACTCCCTGCTAATCAGTTTTTTTAAAAGGTTGCAGCACTCCAGTGAGCGCTGTGGCCTCCTCACATCATACCTAACACAGCGCCATACATGTATAGTGGCTGTGCTTGGTATTGCACCCTAAGCCCATTCACTTGAACGAGACTGTGCTGCACCTGGGCCACGTGACCGATGAACTAGGAGGAGGACGCGGCACTCAAAGGAGCGCAGCAGTCTTTTCAAACAGCTGAAACAGACCCCCCACAATCAGATACTGATGCCCTATCCTCAGGATAGCTCAATATTTGACTCCCAGAAAACCCCTTTAACATTTGTTGTACAACCTGAGCCCATACCATTGGCAATAAAGCTAGCCAATACATTTTAGGTGAACTGGTTGACAATCTAATGTGTATGCAGTGCTCGGCTGATGCTCATTCGGTGTATGTCTAAGGAAGAAATGTCAACATGCCCAATCCATTGTTCTCAAGGGACATAAGGAAGGGTGTCTGACAGCTGCTTATTCCCCATTCAAAACACATGTACACCTGGCTGAACCAAGCCTGCATGTGTATAGCTTATACATTCCTTTTGGGTTGCTTCTGCAAAAAAACCCTGTATGTTTAGCATCACTACTGCCAATGATTGACCTCAGCATTGATGTTTCCCCATGCGGCACGTCGCTGCTGAGGCCAGTCATTGGCGGCAGCAGTGCACGTGATCCCGTTCGTGTAGGAAATTTACAGGTGTGAACTGGAAGTCTGGTGACGACAGCCCGGAGCCATAGAGCCTGAATGGAGCAGCGGAGGTACTGCTGGGTGGGGGAGAATTAAAAATAATAATAATCCTGGACAAACTCTTTAATATTAGTGTCCTACTGATTTAAGTGAGAATCTGCACCCTCGTTCATACAGCATGGACAGATCTACACGAGAGCTATAAACATGTCAATTCTTGCTGCTGAATGGGCTCTTTCCACGTGTGGATCTGTGGCACATCTACCTGTAAGGCTTCGTTCACATCACCGTTCAGCCTTTCCGTTTAGGAGCAGGAGAAGGGAAAGGACGGATTCGGCACATAACTGAGCCGAACGGAACCTAAGGACCCCATAGACTATAATGGGGTCTGTTAGGTTTCTGCTCAGAGGAAGATTTTTGAAGCGGAGACAAAAGTCCTGCATGCACGACTTTTGTCTCCGCTCCAAAAATCTGCTTCTGAGCGGAAACCTAACGGACGCCATTATAGTCTATGGCAGGTGTAACATCCTGAAGTATGTCACTAAACTTCTTATCCCTGCTACAATAATGTCATGTGTATATGTGTATTGTCATCTAATGTAATCCCACTGTGCATTGCCATGATATGCCTGTTTCATAATATTTGCTGTAATTCTCAATGTACACCAGCAGGTGGCAGCAGTATGCGGCAGGTCATAGTTAGTATCTAGGCTGGAATAGTCCATTCCAGTCTAGTCTCCCCTATGTGAGCAGAAGTGGTATGTTCCCATGCCATGCCTCATGAGGAGGAGAAGGAAGTTAGTCAGAGTAACCAGCCCCCCTGCTGAGGAAGGCTGTGTTAGTAGGAGCTCCCAGAAACAGGGATCCCAGCCTAGGATCCAAGCCTCGGCTGAGGCCCAAGATCACCCTTCCCAGCCTGAGTCACCTATCTCAGCTGGTGGACAAAGAAAGCAGCCATCTACAGAATTATAGATTTCCAGGAAGAAACCATCATACCCTGCGAGCAGTTCTGTAAGTACAGATCCAAAGACAAAGAGAAGCTAAATACCTCTTCAGCTAGTCAGACCCAAACAAAGCAGACTACAGACAGAGCAGAAGATAGATACCTGCCAGACTCTACTAGGCGTATGTATAAGAAGCAGAATACATATAAATTCCTGCCACATATTGCCAATACCTACTGGGACCCTAGACCATTGCTGTAACTGTATGGATCAAAGCTGCAAACCACTAAGTAAAGACAAGTTGGATCCCATTACCTGTTTGGATCTCAATTATTCCTCAATTACTCCTACTGACCATACTCAATTTATTGCATGTGAGCCAGGATACAGGAGTCCAGCCGTACTACAGGTAGGAGACACCGTTGACCCTACCATATCTGCTATACAGAGACATTATCCCCCTCTGGCATTCCTCACCTGGTACGTGAGCTATTACATCTTAAAGGGCCCTGCTACAGTACCTGCGCAAGCTGCAACTGGCGTCACAAACTTATACACATATATACTGACCCACTGCATAGCATGCCCACTGACCCAGTGTCCTGCTCATTGCACAGGCATAAGCCACCTCTGGCACTCCAGCTGTTCAGAAACTACAACTCCCAGAATGCTTCATTCACTTCTATGGGGGTTAGAAGAGCAGCCGAGCATGTTTGCATGCTGGGAGTTGTAGTTTCACAGCAGCTGGAGTGCCGTAGGTTGCTGATCCCTGGTCTATGGGGTCCTTAGGTTCCGATTGGCTCAGTTATGTGACGAATCCGCCCTTTCCTAAACGGAGCAGGAGAACGGAAAGGCTGAACGGTGATGTGAACAAAGCCTCGGGTGTCTGCAGTGTATTTCTATAGTGGATAAATACTCAATGTGAACATACCCCTAAATGCAACAAAGGAAAAAAGAAAACTGCGCTCGGGGCCCACACAGCTCCATGGGAGTCCTTATTACTCATGCTGCACCCATCACAAGGGATGCCTCGCTCTCTTTTAGCAGAACGCAATGAGCGTCAGAGCATGAAATGCTTTCAGAGCCTTAACGCTGTGTAATTAGCTGTGATTAAAATACGAAGGAAGATTACGGCGAGTTCATTGAGCTGAAAAGTCACAATGTTAATAAGCATTAAAGGTGCCCCCCAGGATTAGAGAACCTGTGAAAGCGGGTAAGGCCAGCAGATTTATACTGGGAACGACAGGAATGAGTATGTAATGGGGGAGATTTATCAAACTGGTGTAAAGTGGAACTGGCGTAGTGGCCTATAGCAACCAATCAGATCCCGGCTTTCATTTTCCAAAGGAGCTCTGAAAATTGAAAGGTGGTTGCTATGGGCAACTAATTCCTTTACCAGGCTGATAAAACTCCCCCAATGTGTGAGAAACATGGCGCACGGTGTCCTATACAGACAAGGCTTTCCACTGCAATAACGGTATGACCACACGGCACAATCACCGCACTGCATTTAGGCCCTAAACTAAAGAGGACCTGAATACTGCGCAACCTTTAACAATACAGACCGGCTAAACAGTGACGGCTAGTTTAATAAGAGTCCGCTGCAGCCTGTCCGGACATGCGGTATTCAACTGCTGCGTCGTGTGGTCGTTCCCCAACTTAAAATCCATCTGAGCTCTGTTCATTCTATCTTGGAAAGATGTGAAGCTTCAGATCATGTTAAAGAAACCAAGAAAAGATATTTATGACTTCTCCTCAGTATCAGATATGGGGGGGAGTGACCCAGGACCCCCCTGATCAGCTGTCAGAAGAGGACTTGAGCGCTGCAGCCTCTTCCTAGGCCAGTGACATCACTGTACATCGGTCACATGGTCTAGTTGCAACTCAGCCCCATTCAAGTCAAGGGGTTGAGCTGCAATACCAAGCACTGCCACTATACGATGTACGGCGCTGTCCTTGGAAAGCTGCCAGGAGCCCACATTGCTCACCATAGCTTCAGTGAGGACAGCTGCGTGACCTCTGCTGATCAGTACATTGAGGAGATGAGTGCCGCAGCCACTTTAGTGTTGCTACAGTATCTCCACTGCACTCAGAAAAACATTGAACAGGCCCCTTCATTCTTGCTCAGGACCCCCCACCAATTACACATTGATGGTGTATCCTAAGCATAAGACAAGGGTCTGCAAAATCCAGAGCTCCAACTCCTAGCATGCACACTTGCTCAACTGTTCTTGGAAGTCCAACAAAAGTGAATGGAGGATGCTGGGAATTGTAGTTGCACAACAGCCGGAGTGCCAGAGGTTGCTGACCCCCTGACATAGGACATTAAACAGGCTCTGTCACCCAGACATATAGCCTGGTAGGGCTGACGATGCAGACAAAAAACATACCTTTATTCCTCATGTCGGCGGTCCAGTTAGGCAGAAAAAGCAAGTTTTAAAAATATGCTAATAAGGAATTTGAGCACTTGGAGGCAGGTTTATGACTTCTGAGCACTGCTTATGCGACGCCCCCGTTCATTGCTAATGCTGGCCTTCTGCACCTAGTCACCCCCCCCCCCCCATATATTTTGATTGAGATCCCGCACCTGTGCACTTCCGCACATATTTTTAGCTCTCCCAGGCTTGTGTGTGACGGCGCGTGCGCACTAGACATACACGCAAGCCTGGAGGAACGGAAAATATCCAGGAAGCGAGTGCGCAGGCGCAGGATCTCAGCGCTAGACCGATAGGTCTAGCGCTGTCAATCAAAAGACATGGGGGCATGGTGCAGAAGGCTTGGAATCTAGAGAGTTGCTCTTTTCCATGTATTCTTCTCCTGGACGCAGCTGCCAATAAGGGCTCATGCACATGACTGTTGCTTGTTTTGCAGTCTGCAAATTGCAGATCCGCAAATCACGGATACCAGCCGTGTGCCTTCTGCATTTTGTGGAATGGAACGTCCGGGCCATAATAGAACAGTCCTATATTTGTCTGTAATAGGTACAAGAATAGGACATGTTCTATATTTTTGCAATGCCACGGAATGGACATACGGACACGGACAGCACACAGTGTGCCGTCTGTATCTTTTTTGGCCCCACCGATCGCATGCAGACAAAAAATATGTTTGTGTGCATGAGCCCTAAGTAGCGGTCACAGTGGTGGGACTTCCTACTATCAAACATTTATGGCTAAAATTGTGGATATGCCATAAAATGTCTATGGCTCAATTAAAGGTTTTTTTTTTACCAAATGCTTAGAGGGGTTGGCCACCTTTTGGGGACTTTTGACAAACCCCCAATCCTGCCCAGATCTGCAAATGGAAACATATTTACCTGCTCCCCTCTGGGTTCTGGCTCCTTCGCACTTTGGCGGCCTACATCTGCTTTTAAGTTGCTGCAGGCAATGACTGGCTGCAGCGGTGCCCTGCTCACCGTGCGTCATGTCAACTGGTCACATGACACTGGTGTGTGTGTGTGGGGGGGGTTGTCGGTCACTTCTACCGCCAGACTTTGACTGCAGCACATGTTGACAGCATGCTACTAGTGTTGATCGAACATGCTCGGCCGAATACCGTGTGTGCTCGAGCGCGATGCTCGAGTCTCCTTCCCGCACGTTTGTTGACTGCTATGCAGCCAATAAACGTGCAGGTAAGTACTGCCACTCACTGTAATGCCGTAGCCATGTTGGTTACTGGCATTGCAGTGATTGGTTGGCCAGAACGCGTCCCGATGACACGTGGTTCGGACAGTGTTAGTCAGGGAGAGCTGTGGTGTAGAAGAGACAGATAGTGTAGGGAATTTAATTTTATTTTTTTGTTAGGCAGGGTTGGTGTTAGAGACCCAAAAGTCCTTTTAAGGACTATTGTTGTATCTGGCAGCAATATATATTGTTAGCGCAGCCTGTGCTAAATAGCTTGCAATTGTTTGGCCGCTACAGACAGTGACATTATCTGCGCTACATCTCCTGTGTAACGTGTGTGCAGCCAAAAAATATCTGTGACATCCAGTGTACTTTTTCCATAGACGGTGTCTGCTGCGGACAGTGACATTATCTGCGCTACATCTCCTGTGTAACGTTTGCGCATCCTAAAAATATCTGTGACATCCAGTGTACTTTTTCCGTAGACGCTGCGGTGCTGCTGATGGTGCACGAAGAGGTCGAGGCCCCGGGAGCTGTGAAACTGTGCCTGCTGCCAGAGCACAAGAAACACACTCATCCACGGTACCTAGCTTCATGTCCCAGTTTGCAGGGCGGCGCAGAACACCACTCTCGAAGTCCCACCAGTGCGACCAGGTGGTCGGTTGGATTGCAGCAGATAATGCTTCCAGTCGGTTAAGCACCACCTTGTCTTCCACAAAGTCCAGTCTTAGTAGCCAAGAGTCTGGTCAACAGAATCCTCACCCTGATCCTCCTTCCTCCCTGTTGTGCCTTTTCATAGGTAAATACATGCATATCCAATTCATTATTGTCAAGATGGATGTTCATTGCCTTTAAGAGCCATGCTCGACTATAGTTACAATTTTTGTCTTGAGTAGGCCAAAGTAAGATCACACAAAGGTTTATACTCTTCAGTGTTATTCTTCTCATGAATGTACCAGTCTGAGAAGAGGCCTCCTTGTCTACTTATAAATTTATGATGGGAGATAAAGATAAGCTCTATGCAGCTGGTGATAATTACCTATACAATTAGGCATTTATTAATGAAGCAAAATATATAATATTCATGTATTCATTTAATGAGCCTTAGTCCTTAGCATAAGACAATCAGTAGGACATATATATATATATATATATATATATTACTTTATATTATATTGTTATATGTTATGAAGACAACATGTATTCAGTATATTATATATATATTTCTCATTAGTAGTATCTGTCTCTAAAAGAGTGTCTGTAAAGATGTGTGTTTTGTAACAATGAATCACATCTTTGGTATGACAGGAGGTACTGATATCTCTGTGAGAAAACAAGGCCATTCACTTCATCATGGTTCATAAATCAACAGTGTGAGAAACATTCACAGAGACGCCTAGAGGTCTGTCTCTAATTGCTACAAGTGTCAGAATTAATCCCTATGGCTTTGAATTAAAGTTTTTAAGGTCAAATGTATATTCAGACTTACATAAGTTAACCCTTTATACTATGATGCAAATAGTTTACACAGCAGTGCCACCTAGGTATGAGTAGGTGACATTACAACAGTAGCAAAAGTGCATTCTGGGTAGGGTTATGATGTCACATTTTTTATCAATGGTCACGCCCATCCGACAATGATTGGAAAGTTCCAAACTAGGAAGGTGTGTCTAACTGATAAGTCTGGGATCATAAGCCATACACAGAAGGAAGGAAAAGGAGAGAGAGAGAGAAAAGGAGAAAAAGACAGAGAAAAAAGTGGAGCTCTCTAGAGGGGTCTATCAAGATGAAAGCCATGGTGAGATGCGCTATGATGGACCACCCAGCTTTCCTAGGAGCAGAAGTGAGATTCCTACTAGGACTTGGTAACAGACACAGAAAATGATATTTCATTTTATTGAGACTAATTTGATAGTGTGGGTGAAATTATACCATCTAGATTGGCGAATAAATAAATAATTAAATTAAATGATCATCTCCATATTGAGATGTAGTCTTAGGATATTGTGAGGCTTCATTCTACTTGCAGAAGAATCTAGACTCATAATCTAGCAAAGCATTAAATAATTGCTTATATATATATACACTGCTCAAAAAAATAAAGGGAACACTTAAACAACACAATGTAACTCCAAGTCAATCACACTTCTGTGAATTCAAACTGTCCACTTAGGAAGCAACACTGAGTGACAATCAATTTCACATGCTGTTGTGCAAATGGGATAGACAACAGGTGGAAATTATAGGCAATTAGCAAGACACCCCCAATAAAGGAGTGGTTCTGCAGGTGGTGACCTGACCACTTCTCAGTTCCTATGGTTCCTGGCTGATGTTTTGGTCACTTTTGAATGCTGCCGGTGCTTTCACTCTAGTGGTAGCATGAGACGGAGTCTACAACCCACACAAGTGGCTCAGGTAGTGCAGCTTATCCAGGATGGCACATCAATGCGAACTGTGGCAAGAAGGTTTGCTGTGTCTGTCAGCGTAGTGTCCAGAGCATGGAGGCGCTACCAGGAGACAGGCCAGTACATCAGGAGACGTGGAGGAGGCCGTAGGAGAGCAACAACCCAGCAGCAGGACCGCCACCTCCGCCTTTGTGCAAGGAGGAACAGGAGGAGCACTGCCAGAGCCCTGCAAAATGACCTCCAGCAGGCCACAAATGTGCATGTGTCTGCTCAAACGGTCAGAAACAGACTCCATGAGGGTGATATGAGGGCCTGACGTCCACAGGTGGGGGTTGTGCTTACAGCCCAACACCGTGTAGGACGTTTGGCATTTGCCAGAAAACACCAAGATTGGCAAATTCGCCACTGGCGCCCTGTGCTCTTCACAGATGAAAGCAGGCTCACACTGAGCACATGTGACAGACGTGACAGAGTCTGGAGACGCTGTGGAGAACGTTCTGCTGCCTGCAACATCCTCCAGCATGACCGGTTTGGCATTAGGTCAGTAATGGTGTGGGGTGGCATTTCTTTGGAGTGCCGCACAGCCCTCCATGTGCTCGCCAGAGGTAGCCTGACTGCCATTAGGTACCGAGATGAGATCCTCAGACCCCTTGTGAGACCATATGCTGGTGTGGTTGGCCCTGGGTTCCTCCTAATGCAAGACAATGCTAGACCTCATGTGGCTGGAGTGTGTCAGCAGTTCCTGCAAGACGAAGGCATTGATGCTATGGACTGGCCCGCCCATTCCCCAGACCTGAATCCAATTGAGCACATCTGGGACATCACGTCTCGCTCTATCCACCAACGTCACGTTGCACCACAGACTGTCCAGGAGTTGGCAGATGCTTTAGTCCAGGTCTGGGAGGAGATCCCTCAGGAGACCGTCCGCCACCTCATCAGGAGCATGCACAGGCATTGTAGGGAGGTCATACAGGCACGTGGAGGCCACACACACTACTAAGCCTCATTTTGACTTGTTTTAAGGACATTACATCAAAGTTGGATCAGCCTGTTGTGTGTTTTTCCACTTTAATTTTGAGGGTGACTCCAAATCCAGACCTCCACGGGTTAAAAAATTTGATTTCCATTTTTTTTTTGGGTGTGATTTTGTTGTCAGCACATTCAACTATGTAAAGAACAAAGTATTTCAGAAGAATATTTAATTAATTCAGATCTAGGATGTGTTATTTTTGTGTTCCCTTTATTTTTTTGAGCAGTGTATATATTGATAGAACATTCTTCGCCAAGCTAAGTGATGGATTCCCACAGGAAAGACTTGTTTCAAGTCCTTCCCATTTAAGATCCTACATCCCTGTTGTCTTAATAGTCTTACCAAAGTTATACATGTGAAAATAGTCCAGGATGGGGCGGAAGGATACAGTTATCTCTTCTAAGTTATATCCTTGGATGGATTTGCCCATCTTGAAGTCATGTGAGGTGTAGTTGGTTAGAAGGGGGTGGAATGTATTTAGCATTCTATATTGATGTCTAGGATTAGACATGCCCATCCTGATATCATGAGGTTTTCTCTGAACAGAAGTAATGTATATAACTTATGTTCATATTTTGATATCCTAACCTATAATAGCTTGTGTATAATGTGACAAGTTATTTTCACTCACATGTATTGTTAAAGAGGACCTTTCATTACAATAAAAAATCTAAACTAAGCATACAGACATGGAGAGCGGCGCCCAGGGATCTCCCTGCACTTACTATTATCCCTGGGCGCCGCTCCGTTCTCCCGGTATAGGCTGCAATATCTTCGGATTTTCGGCTCAACTGGGAGGAGCCTGCTGTTCTCCTGGGCGTCTCCTTCTCCCAGGCTGGAGTGCTGGCCAATCGCAGCGCTCAGCTCATAACCTGAGAGTTTTTTTTCTCCCAGGCTATGAGCTGAGCGCTGCGATTGGCCAGCACTCCAGCCTGGGAGAAGGAGACGCCCAGGAGAACGGCAGACTCCTCCCAGTTGAGACGAAAATCTGAAGATACTGGAGCCTATACCGGGAGAACGGAGCGGCGCCCAGGGATAATAGTAAGTGCAGAGAGATCCCTGGGCGCCGCTCTCCATGTCTGTATGCTTAGTTTAGATTTTCTATTGTAATGAAAGGTCCTCTTTAAGCTTGTAATGCTTTATATTAACGCTATATATATTCATTTGCATGTATCATTGTGTTTATTTACTTATATACACTCACCTAAATAATTATTAGGAACACCTGTTCTATTTCTCATTAATGCAATTATCTAGTCAACCAATCACATGGCAGTTGCTTCAATGCATTTAGGGGGGTGGTCCTGGTCAAGACAATCTCCTGAACTCCAAACTGAATGTCAGAATGGGAAAGAAAGGTGATTTAAGCAATTTTCAGCGTGGCATGGTTGTTGGTGCCAGACGGGCCGGTCTGAGTATTTCACAATCTGCTCAGTTACTGGGATTTTCAAGCACAACTATTTCTAGGGTTTACAAAGAATGGTGTGAAAAGGGAAAAACATCCAGTATGCGGCAGTCCTGTGGGCAAAAATGCCTTGTGGATGCTAGAGGTCAAAGGAGAATGGGCCAACTGATTCAAGCTGATAGAAGAGCAGCGTTGACTGAAATAACCACTCGTTACAACCGAGGTATGCAGCAAAGCATTTGTGAAGCCACAACACACACAACCTTGAGGCGGATGGGCTACAACAGCAGAAGACCCCAATGGGTACCACTCATCTCCACTACAAATAGGAAAAAGAGGCTACAATTTGCACGAGCTCACCAAAATTGGACTGTTGAAGACTGGAAAAATGTTGCCTGGTCTGATGAGTCTCGATTTCTGTTGAGACATTCAAATGGTAGAGTCCGAATTTGGCGTAAACAGAATGAGAACATGTATCCATCCTCTGATGGCTACTTCCAGCAGGATAATGCACCATGTCACAAAGCTCGAATCATTTCAAATTGGTTTCTTGAACATGACAATGAGTTCACTGTACTAAAATGGCCCCCACAGTCACCAGATCTCAACCCAATAGAGCATCTTTGGGATGTGGTGGAACGGGAGCTTCGTGCCCTGGATGTGCATCCCTCAAATCTCCATCAACTGCAAGATGCTATCCTATCAATATGGGCCAACATTTCTAAAGAATGCTATCAGCACCTTGTTGAATCAATGCCACGTAGAATTAAGGCAGTTCTGAAGGCAAAAGGGGGTCCAACACCGTATTAGTATGGTGTTCCTAATAATTCTTTAGGTGAGTGTATGTTTATAACCTTAAATAAGTAGATAGAGAGGGCTCACCTGTATATTCAAGAATAGAACAGGGTGCACCTACCAAGAGGATTCACCCAATCCTCTAAAAGTAATGGTAGAATCAATAGAGAAAATGGTAGGGCACACCAATATTAGGTACCACACGGATAGTTGGTATTAACCGATATTTTATTAGTGATATACTGTTACGTATAAAAATTCATAAAAATACACTCTTAAAATACATATAAAATTATTAAATAATAAATAGTAAAACTATCATAAATATCTCTGCAATAATATAGATGTGTGCAGTAATATGAAAATTCGGATAGTTCCACTATACGTATGCCAAGGTACGTTTTAAGGAGGTAGATACTGTCCTTCCAAGTGGGTTGATTAACCCAATCGATACTCTAATTCATAGAATGAGTTCATTATTTGGATAAAGTCTTTTTAAATAGTCGCCAATGTCTTTTGCGACTGTTGCAACTCAATAGTCGCTATCTGTATTAAAATGTTTACACTGTTGCTGCCTGTTAGTGTTGGGAAGCCGAAGCTATTTGTACTCACAGTTGATGAAACAGTGATGTCGGCTTTTGCTGCGACACAGGTGGCGTCCCACGTGTGATAGGCAGTTAATGCACAGGTACCAGCGTGTAAAAATGATGCGGCTTTCAGGATCCTCGGTGTTCTTATATGGCCGTACTGTGTTGGAGATCAATGGGTGGAAGTGGATTTAGCCACGAGGCTGACTCTCCAGACAACAGATATCCGGCTAGTCTTTGCTTATTCGCAATAGAGAAGACACTGATCCTTTACTTCTTTTTCTTTGAGCGCTTTCGATCCTCCGGTCCTCCTGTGCTGTATTTTTATTCCCTGGGATAGTTACCAAACGCGTTTCGGAGTTGGCTACGACTCCTTCATCAGTGACCACTCGTTGGTGGCCAGTGGGCCTTCTCCCCTCCCTCCCCCTCCTAATTAAAATCTCCCCCCTATCATTGGTGGCAGCGGAGTGTACCGATCGGAGTCCCAGTTTAATCGCTGGGGCTCCGATCGGTAACCATGGCAACCAGGACGCTACTGCAGTCCCGGTTGCCATGGTTACTTAGCAATTTGTAGAACCATTATACTTACCTGCGAGCTGCGATGGTCTGCGTCCAGTCGGGAGCTCCTCCTACTGGTAAGTGACAGGTCCGGCCGGGAGCTCCTCCTACTGGTAAGTGACATGACCGGCCGGACCTGTCACTTACCAGTAGGAGGAGCTCCCGACCGGACGCAGACCATCGCAGCTCGCAGGTAAGTATAATGGTTCTACAAATTGCTAAGTAACCATGGCAACCGGTACTGCAGTAGCGTCCTGGTTGCCATGGTTACCGATCGGAGCCCCAGCGATTAAACTGGGACTCCGATCGGTACACTCCGCTGCCACCAATGATAGGGGGGAGATTTTAATTAGGAGGGGGAGGGAGGGGAGAAGGCCCACTGGCCACCAACGAGTTAACTACAGGGGAGGGAGGGGGGCCGGCCGCACTGGCCACCAATGAGATAACTACAGGGGAGGGGGGGGCCCACTGGCCACCAATGAGTTAACTACAGGGGAGGGGGGGGGGGCCCACTGGCCACCAATGAGTTAACTACAGGGGAGGGGGGGCCCACTGGCCACCAATGAGTTAACTACAGGGGAGGGGGGGGGGCCGGCCGCACTGGCCACCAATGAGTTAACTACAGGGGAGGGAGGGGGGGGGAGGGGCCACACTGGCCACCAATGTGTTAACTACAGGGGGGGGGCTGCCCCCTGCTGCCTGGCAGCACCTTCCAGGCAGCAGGGGGCAGTCATGTACACAGTTCTTTTAGTATATTCTAACCTGAAGCGTCCCCATCACCATGGGAACGCCTCTGTGTTAGAATATACTGTCGGATTTGAGTTTCACGATGTAACTCAAATCCAACGGTATATTCTAACATAGAGGCGTTCCCATGGTGATGTGGACGCTTCAAGTTAAAATATACCATCGGATTGGAGAAAACTCCGATCTGATGGTATATTAACTCCTGATTTTACATTGAAAGTCAATGGGGGACGGATCCGTTTGAAATTGCACCATATTGTGTCAACGTCAAACGGATCCGTCCCCATTGACTTGCATTGTAATTCAGGACGGATCCGTTTGGCTCTGCACGGCCAGGCGGACACCAAAACGACTTTTTTTTCATGTCCGTGGATCCTCCAAAAATCAAGGAAGACCCACGGATGAAAAAACGGTCACGGATCACGGAAAAACGGAACCCCGTTTTGCGGACCGCAAAAAAATACGGTCGTGTGCATGAGGCCTTAGGAGCGGATCCATCTGGTATCTGCACAGACGGATCCGCACCTATAATGCAAACGCTTAGATCCGTTCAGAACGGATCCGTTTGCATTACCATGAACATTACCATTACCATGCATGATAATGCAAACGGATCCGTTTTGACTTTACATTAAAAGTCAATGGGGGACGGATCCGTTTGAAAATTGAGCCATATTGTGTCAACTTCAAACAGATCCGTCCCCATTGACTTACATTGTAAGTCTGGACGGATCCGTTTGCCTCCGCACGGCCAGGCGGACACCCGAACGCTGCAAGCTGCGTTCAGGTGTCCGCTTGCTGAGCGGAGCGGAGGCTGAACGCTGCCAGACTGATGCATTCTGAGCGGATCCGCGTCCACTCAGAATGCATTAGGGCAGTACGGATGCGTTCGGGGCCACTTGTGAGAGCCTTCAAACGGAACTCACAAGCGAAGCCCCGAACGCAGGTGTGAAAGTAGCCTTAGGCTACTTTCACACTAGCGTTCGGAGCGGATCCGTCTGATGTTTCATCAGACGGATCCGCTCCGATAATGCAGACGTTTGCATCCGTTCAGAACGGATCCGTCTGCATTATAACTTAGAAAATTTTCTAAGTCTGAAAGTAGCCTGAGCGGATCCGTTCAGACTTTACATTGAAAGTCAATGGGGAACGGATCCGCTTGAAGATTGAGCCATATGGTGTCATCTTCAAGCGGATCCGTCCCCATTGACTTCCATTATAAGTCTGGACGGATCCGCTCGCCTCTGCACGGCCAGGCGGACACCCGAACGCTGCAAGCAGCGTTCAGGTGTCCGCTCACTGAGCGGAGCAGAGGCTGAGCGCTGGCAGGCGGATGCATTCTCAGTGGATCCGCCTCCACTGAGAATGCATTGGGGCCGGACGGCTGCGTTCAGGACCGCTCGTGAGCCCCTTCAAACGGAGCGCACGAGCGGACACCCGAACGCAGGTGTGAAAGTAGCCTTAGGTTGTCTACAATTCACCAGGTCATAATTTTAAGAATTTATGACAAATTTTATAAATTTTATTTTTTTATGGTTAATTATTTTTATGACCATAATTAATAATTCTTAATTGAATTATTACCCCCCGACATCCCACCATGGAAAATCTTGCCAAACAAGTGATCCCATACTTGGATATTCGGAGGAGCTCTTTTCATCGCCATTCCTTGATTTGGGCCTCTCGCCAAGTCCACTTGAAGAGGGACATGAGGAGATGCCCAAACTCTTGAGCATCCACAGTCACAAGAAGATGACGGTGGGGAACGGTAATTAGTATTTCACGAGGTGGATGATGATGAGACACAGTTGCCAATAAGTCAACGGCAATTAGTGTCTCAAGAGGTTGTTGAGGATGACATACAGTTGTCCATAAGTGAGGTTGTTGTTAGGTCAACAAGTCAGGAGGATGACCAGAGTGAGTAAAGTGGAAGAGGAGGTGGTGGACGATGAAATCAGTGACCCAACCTGGGAAGGTGGCAAGCCGAGCAAGGACAGCAGTACAGAGGGGGAGGGATCCGCAGCACCGCAACAGGCTGGAAGAGGCAGTGGGGTGGCAAAAGTGAGAAGGCGAGCCACACCAAACAGGCCCGCAACTGTTTCCCGGAGCACCCCCTTGCAGCAATCTCCCTTGCCAAGAGGTAGGTGTTCCACAGTCTGGCGCTTTTTTGAGGAAAGTGCAGACAATAAAAGAATTGTCATTTGCAACCTGTGCCGTACAAAAATGAGCAGGGGCGTGAACACTAGCAACCTCACCACCATCAGCATGATCCGCCACATGGCATCAAAGCTCCCTAATAGGTGGGCCGAAAGCCTGGGACCACAATCAGTGTCTGCGGGTCACACCACTGCCTCCTCTTCCCCTGTGTTACATGCTGGCCAATCCCCTGTCCAAGACGCAGGCCCGGATGCCTCCCGCCCTGCACCTGCCTTCGCAAGCACCATCAGCTAGCACATCCACTTCTGTATACCAACGCAGCGTACAGATGTCCATACCTCAGGCCTTAGAACGAAAGCACAAATACCCAGCCACCCACCCACAGGCCATAGAACTAAATGACCACCTTTCCAAATTGCTGGCCCTGGAAATGTTGCCATTTAGGCTTGTGGACTCTGAGTCTTTCCGCAGCCTGATGAGGGAGGCGGTCCCTGGTTACTCAGTCCCCAGCCGCCACTATTTTTCCCGGTGTGCCATCCCCGCCTTACACCAGCATGTGTCCCGTAACATCACCCGTGCCCTGACCAACGCAGTTATTGGAAAGGTCCACTTAACGACTGACACATGGACAAGTGCTTGTGGCCAGGGACGCTACATTTCCCTGACGGCACACTGGGTAAACATTGTGGAGGCCGGGAGCGAGTCATACCATGGGATGGCACAGGTGCTACCGATGCCAAGGATTGCGGGCCCTACTTCCATCAGGATTTCCGCCACCACCTACATTAGCGGCTGCAACCCCCCCTTCCCCTTCTCCACTTCCACCTCTGAATTCTCATCTTGCAGCACCAGTCAGCCATCAGTCAGTAGCTGGAAGCAGTGTTGCACTGCAGTGGGGAAGCGGCAACCGCACACTGCCGCAGAGCTGTGGCAGGGTATAAGGGACCAGAGTGAGCTGTGGCTCTCGCCACTCAACCTAGAACCAGGCATGGTTGTGTCTGATAATGGCTGTAACTTGGTGGCGGCTTTGGAGCTCAGCAAGCTCACACACATACCATGCCTAGCCCACGCCTTAAAGGGCTTCTGTCACTCCACTAAACTCATTATTATTTTTTTGTCTCCTTAAAATCCTTATGCTGCGATTTCTCAATATGTGGAAGGCTGAAAAGTCAGCCTGAATTTGTGGGAGGGGCATCTTACCTTTTTAAGCTCCAGCCCCCAGCTCCTCAGGGCGCTTCTGTTCACAGGTGCGCAGCTGCTGCTGCTGGGTGTCATTAGCAAACTAGCTTCTCTGGTGGTAGGAGTCTTTCTTTGCAGCATGGAGCCAGAATAGAGCTTGTTATTTTGCTCTCTGCTACCGTGGTATGCACGCGCCATACTATGTAAGTAGGTTGGGCCGGGGCCGTCTCTCCTGGCCGGTCGGAACCAACTTTGCTAGCAAACGGGAGGCTTTGCCTCAGAATCTGCTACCTCAGGTTTGCTCGTTGGGGCTAAATACTTCTATTTCTTTTCAACTTGGTTTCGTGTCTCCCCCTCCCCCCGCTACCACCATCCTTAGACTTCATGTATTTCACTGCTCCATGTACTTAAAAACCCTGCCGCACTTTCATGCTCTGCTGTTATCCTGAGCGGCATTTACACTTTCGGCTTTTATTTTATGTCTTATGCTGCATCCGCACGTCCTTACTGTCCAGTACTTTCCTACTCTTGGTTCGTATTCACTCAGATTGGTCTCACATTCAAGCTGCGGTCACCTGTTGGCTGTTACATCTCATTCCGTACCCAGCCGACAGCCGGATCCGTATTACACGCCTGTTATTACATGTTGTATACTCGGCTTACAGCTGCTACTGTTACTCCATTTTTATTCTCTGGACGCACCACCCTGGTGTTCACACCTTGCTCCACTCACAACCAGAGCTGCGTTCATGCGTCGACTGATATACCATGTTTTCTCTGCTCACTGTGAGAGCTGTGTTTACACGTCCGCTGTCACAACATGTTCATACTAGGCTCGTTCAGAGCTGCATTCACTTTCACCGTTACATCATGTTTATGCTCCACTCACATTTAGAGCTTCTGTTCTACCAATTTCATTCTCGGCCACACCCAGAGGTGCATTCACACTACGCTGTCAAATCATTTTTTCACTCCACCCTCGACCATAGTTGCATTCATCCGTCTATCGATATATCAGGTTTACTCTACTCGCACCCAGAGCTGCGTTCACACATCCTATGCTACTACAGGTTCTTTCCATGTCTGCTGTCACATCAAGTTAATATTCCGTTCACATCCAAAGCGGCATCTGCATGTCTGCTTTTACATCTTGTCCTATACTCCATTCCCATACTCAGAGCTGCGCCCATACCATTTATTTTTTTTATTTTATTTTATTTTTTTATTTTTTTTTAGGTACCACTCACATCCAAAGCCCCATTTGTTGTTACATCATGTGCTGTACTCCTTCTTCTTCTTTAATCCTGGTTCATATTCACTCAGACTGGTCTCCTTTTAAAAGAAAAAAAAAAAAAAAAAACTCGCTTTCACTACTGCAGTCCGAGTCGTCCGCCGCCTGTACGTGTCTCCAGGGGCTCCTCCGATCAGCGCATGTTGAGAACCACTGCTGCGTTCCAGCGTGGAGCGCACGTCGAGACGCGTTCCCGGATCCGGCTATCCCACCACTCTCAGGCGGCTTCAGGACCGGTAAGCTCTGTCCAGCAGGTCATCCCCTACACAAGAGTCCCACCGATCCATTCCCTGATGTCTCCGGGCTTCCGGCCGCGGAGTCGGCGTGCGTTCCAGCGTGGAACGCACGTGGATATCCTCTCCCGGTTTCGTATCTTCCACCGCTCACATGCGGCTCAGGACGGGTAAGCTCCGTCCCTCACTTCACCCCCTGCACAAGGGCCCCACCGATCCATCATCTGATGTTTCTCTGCTAAAAGGAAACATGAGCTCTGCTACATCTGTAATACAGTTATCTCCTCCTGGGGCATCTTGATCTGGTTGCCCTGTAGATTCAGCATTATTTGGGGCGTCAGGAACCCTGATGCCTGAAAGGATAATGGATCATGCTGCGCTCCTGCCACTCACTCTCCTGGTTGTGGGGGCGGCGTGCGTTCCAGCATGAAACGCATGTCGATAACACGCTGCTATGGATAGCATAGGTTGGGGAGTCCAAGCAATCCTGTTCATGCGCTCGGTGGGACGCATGCCTGGTTCATAGGACAATGGGTAGATCTAGTCCGGGCGGCACACGCAATACCACATTTTAGGTCTGGGGGTCACATGCAGATGCATTTATAACAGGGAGTCTTCGTAATGCAACAAGGGGAGATCTGGGGGTCTCACCAGATGTAGATTAGGGCTTAACCTCATTAACGTTATATGGTTAGTCACACTGCTCAGGGAAATTGTCTCACATGGTAGGTTAGATACTACAGATTAGCCGATGGTACCAAACTCGTTAGGTTTGGTTGACGCAGACAATACCACTCAGGGCTTAGATATAGCTTCTCAGCACAGGTTTACTCTGTTTAGCTTGCATACACGGTCGCAGCAGATTGTTAGAAAGTCCAATTGCCATGAGCTCGACCCACCGGGTTGGAAACTCGCAGCTTTGGACCAAACTCCATACGCGGTCACTGCTCACTGATCATTTGCCTGCCGTTACCTGTACCGATTTGTAGGGGCGGCAGGATCGTGCGGTATGTGTATGTGCTTTTATTCATGTGCCGCTGTCTTCCGCTGGATCGCCCAGGCTCATGCCTGGCCCTGTCTCCTGGATCGCCCAGACTCATACCTGCCCCTGTATCCTGGTTCGCCCAGGCTCATGCCTGGCCCTGTCTCCTGGATCGCCCAGACTCATACCTGCCCCTGTATCCTGGTTCGCCCAGGCTCATACCTGCCTCTGTATCCTGGTTCGCCCAGGCTCATACCTGCCTCTGTCTCCTGGTTCGCCCAGGCTCATACCTGCCTCTGTCTCCTGGTTCGCCCAGGCTCATACCTGCCTCTGTCTCCTGGTTCGCCCAGGCTCATACCTGCCTCTGTCTCCTGGTTCGCCCAGGCTCATACCTGCCTCTGTCTCCTGGTTCGCCCAGGCTCATACCTGCCTCTGTCTCCTGGTTCGCCCAGGCTCATACCTGCCTCTGTCTCCTGGTTCGCCCAGGCTCATACCTGCCTCTGTCTCCTGGTTCGCCCAGGCTCATACCTGCCTCTGTCTCCTGGTTCGCCCAGGCTCATACCTGCCTCTGTCTCCTGGTTCGCCCAGGCTCATACCTGCCTCTGTCTCCTGGTTCGCCCAGGCTCATACCTGCCTCTGTCTCCTGGTTCGCCCAGGCTCATACCTGCCTCTGTCTCCTGGTTCGCCCAGGCTCATACCTGCCTCTGTCTCCTGGTTCGCCCAGGCTCATACCTGCCTCTGTCTCCTGGTTCGCCCAGGCTCATACCTGCCTCTGTCTCCTGGTTCGCCCAGGCTCATACCTGCCTCTGTCTCCTGGTTCGCCCAGGCTCATACCTGCCTCTGTCTCCTGGTTCGCCCAGGCTCATACCTGCCTCTGTCTCCTGGTTCGCCCAGGCTCATACCTGCCTCTGTCTCCTGGTTCGCCCAGGCTCATACCTGCCTCTGTCTCCTGGTTCGCCCAGGCTCATACCTGCCTCTGTCTCCTGGTTCGCCCAGGCTCATACCTGCCTCTGTCTCCTGGTTCGCCCAGGCTCATACCTGCCTCTGTCTCCTGGTTCGCCCAGGCTCATACCTGCCTCTGTCTCCTGGTTCGCCCAGGCTCATACCTGCCTCTGTCTCCTGGTTCGCCCAGGCTCATACCTGCCTCTGTCTCCTGGTTCGCCCAGGCTCATACCTGCCTCTGTCTCCTGGTTCGCCCAGGCTCATACCTGCCTCTGTCTCCTGGTTCGCCCAGGCTCATACCTGCCTCTGTCTCCTGGTTCGCCCAGGCTCATACCTGCCTCTGTCTCCTGGTTCGCCCAGGCTCATACCTGCCTCTGTCTCCTGGTTCGCCCAGGCTCATACCTGCCTCTGTCTCCTGGTTCGCCCAGGCTCATACCTGCCTCTGTCTCCTGGTTCGCCCAGGCTCATACCTGCCTCTGTCTCCTGGATCGCCCAGGCTCATACCTGCCTCTGTCTCCTGGATCGCCCAGGCTCATACCTGCCTCTGTCTCCTGGTTCGCCCAGGCTCATACCTGCCTCTGTCTCCTGGTTCGCCCAGGCTCATACCTGCCTCTGTCTCCTGGTTCGCCCAGGCTCATACCTGCCTCTGTCTCCTGGTTCGCCCAGGCTCATACCTGCCTCTGTCTCCTGGATCGCCCAGGCACGCACCTGCCTCTGTCTCCTGGTTCGCCCAGGCTCATACCTGCCTCTGTCTCCTGGATCGCCCAGGCACGCACCTACCTCTGCCTCCTGGATCGCCCAGGCACGCACCTACCTCTGTCTCCTGGTTCGTCCAGGCTTATACCTTCCTTCTGCCTCCTGGATCGCCCAGGCACGCACCTACCTCTGCCTCCTGGATCGCCCAGGCACGCACCTACCTCTGCCTCCTGGATCGCCCAGGCACGCACCTACCTCTGCCTCCTGGATCGCCCAGGCACGCACCTACCTCTGCCTCCTGGATCGCCCAGGCACGCACCTACCTCTGCCTCCTGGATCGCCCAGGCACGCACCTACCTCTGCCTCCTGGATCGCCCAGGCACGCACCTACCTCTGCCTCCTGGATCGCCCAGGCACGCACCTACCTCTGCCTCCTGGATCGCCCAGGCACGCACCTACCTCTGCCTCCTGGATCGCCCAGGCACGCACCTACCTCTGCCTCCTGGATCGCCCAGGCTCGCACCTACTTCTGTCTCCTGGTTCACCCAGTCCCGTCACCCTCCTCAGTTATGTTCTCTTTTTCCTTCCAAACCTTATGATTTGCCCTCTCAGGAACGTGTCCTGATCGTTCACTTATGCAACATTTGGATCAAGGTCAGGTGACCCAACACATCGATACAGGTAGTAACCCCTAAGCCAGGTACATTGCCCAGACCAACTCAAGCCTTCTCGTAGGCACCGGTCGTACTACGTTCCGATCTCATATCCCTCCTTGCTCACGCCAGGAACCTGGTTCAGCACTCCCTCTCCCCCAATACCATCAGGAACTACCAAGCCAGTGTCAGGGTTTACGAAGGTTTCGCCAGGTCCCACCCGCAGGTGGCTTGGACGATGTCTCCTACACCCTGGCGGTTATAGCCCACTGTCACCGCAATCTCAGGCTGTCATTCAACACCATCAAGCTGTACCTAGCGGGGAGACAGCACTGCGCAATGCTTCATAACCCGAATGGAGGTTCCATTTTTTCAGTGCAGGCGGTAAAAGCTGCCCTTAGGGATCCAGAAGTGCGGGGACGTCCCTCCCGCCCGTAGGCAGCCTGTCTCCGGCGAGATGTTTAGGCGACTCTCGTCCGCGCTGGATGGATTTCCTTTTTGGCCACTCTCCTAGTTTGATTATTAAGGCAGCCATGTATCTCGGGTTTTACGGGTTCCTCAGGCCAGGTGAGTTCACCAGCACCTCCCGTAAACGTCAGGGGTCGCAGGTGCGACAGTTGTCCTGGGCCCATGTCCATTTCGTCCTCTGGCTCCCTTCCACGAAGGCCAATCAGCATGGACCACCCTCGGAGGCTAGGTTTAAAACATCCAACGATTGGTGGCCAGTCATGGTCCCCCGTCAATTGCTGGCCCTGTTGCAAGATGCCTCCACAGAGGCCCCGCGGCTTCCTTGGCGTGGGGGGGCCCCTGTCGTCAATCCAGTTTGTGTCCCACATCAGAACGCTGGCCTCAGGTCTCGGTTATAACCCGCTGGCCATCACAGGACACTTGCTCCGAACCGGAGCAGCGTCCTCAGCATCAAAAACGGGGTCCCGGCGCACGTGATTAAATGCATGAGTAGGTGGCGCTCTTCTTGCTTCACGAGATACATCGCGAACCCGCATGTTGAGATTTCCCAGGCATTTTGTAATCTTGCTCTCTGGGTGGTATTAAAGGCTTTTGGTCACTACTCTGCTCTCCTCGTTTATTTTTGCCCACTACTAGGCTTACCCTCGCTCCTGGCTTCCGGCACAACACAGCCAGCTAGGTTAGGGGAAGCGCTTCACCCTCTCATCACAGTTAAGCCTCTCCCATAAGTGGAAGGCTGAAAAGTCAGCCTGAATTTGTGGGAGGGGCATCTTACCTTTTTAAGCTCCAGCCCCCAGCTCCTCAGGGCGCTTCTGTTCACACCCACCCACCCCCCCTGTTCTCAAACACTCCCCTCAGGGTACGCCCACTAGTAGGCTTACCCTCGCTCCTGGCTTCCGGCACAACACAGCCAGCTAGGTTAGGGGAAGCGCTTCACCCTCTCATCACAGTTAAGCCTCTCCCATAAATAGGGCTATTACTCAGTTGCCGGTCTGTCAACGCTGCAGCAGCGCTGGAAATTGCCACCTCACCAGGCTGTGGTGCGACGTGAGCACGCACTGGAACTCGGCGTTCCACATGTTGGCCAGGCTTTGTGAGCAGCAGAGGGCAGTAGTGGAATACCAGCTGCAACATGGTCGTTGCCTTTCCAACTAGCTTCCGCTCTTCACAAGCAACGAGTGGGCATTGATGTCTGACGCAGGTTTTACGCAACTTTGAGGAATCAACACAGATGATGAGCGGCGATGATTATCAGCGTAACCATCCCACTTCTGTGTCTACTGAAACGCTCTCTGCTCACAATGAAGGAGGACGCTTTGCATGTGGAAGAGGTGGAAATGGGGGAAGACAGTACACAGGGTGATAGCCAGACCACCCTCCGTTAATCTTCTCAGGCGAATTGGATGATGAGGAGGAGCAGGAGACGGTTGCCTCCGCTAGAGGGTAGTACCCACAGCAGGTTTATTCCATCTGTTCAGCGTGGATGGGCCGAAGAGGAGGAAGAGGATGAGGAGATTGAGAATGATCCTCCTGATGAGGATAGCGAAGTCTTGTCTGTTGGGACTCTGGCACACATGGCTGACTTTATGTTATGCTGCCTTTCCCATGACCCTCGCTTTATACGCATTTTGGCCAACACCGATTGCTATTTTTTCACCTTTCTTGACCCCCGCTACAAAGAGAACTTCTCATCTCTCATTCCTGTGGTGGAAAGGACTAGCAAAATGGTGCAATACCAGAAGGTCCTTGTGGAAAAATTGCTCCAAAAATTTTCAGCTGACAAAGCTGGCAGCAGAGTACGTAGTTCCTTGGGCAACCGGGGAGGGGAGATAAGGGGAATACACACCAGTTCCAATAGAGGCAAGGCAACACTCTCCAAGGCATGGGACAGTTTCATGACACCCCGCCAGCAACCTCACCCTGATGCCTAGCGGCCTAGTGTCACAAGGAGAGAAAAGTTTTGGAAGATGGTGGAGTACGTACCAGACCGTGTCAGCATCCTTAATGATCCCTTACAACTATTGGATGTCCAAGCTGGACAAGTGGCATGAACTGGCACTCTACCCCTTGGAGGTGCGGGCCTGCCCTGCCGCCAGCATTTTGTCAGAGAGGGTATTTAGTGCTGCTGGGGGCATAATAACTGATAAGTGCATCTGACTGTCAACTGAAAATGCTGACAGGTTGACTCTTATCAAAATGAACAAGGCCTGGATTGCCCCTGACTAATGATGGAAAAACATCAGCCGGAACAGTTCGCGAATGCGATCAAATATTCGCGAACCGCAAGTTCGCGGCGGGCCCCATTCACTTTAATGGCAGGCGAACCTGAAAAACCTTCAGCTCATATTTGCAGCCACCAAATAATTACAAGAATTGCACAAATCGTTCCACAACATGGACAGTGACATACCAGATGTATTATTCGAATTTGCGATCGCCATTCATTATTTTTTTCAATGCGAAATATCGGCAATGTAATTTTCGCCTATGCGCATGCACAAAATATGCGCGGCCTACTACAGCAACAGGGTTTCCACCAGACTGAAGTTGGATGCCATCAGAAAAGATGGTTGGCAACAATTTTTGCGACGTTGAGGAAGAATTTCTGATCACTGTAAGTAATTTGACATTAAAACAGTGTATTTGATTACATTTCACATGCATGTTATAACAACCGCTGTATATGCAGATCGAGTGTTTAAAAAAAGCGCCATTGCGAAAATCCCTAATGATGCGATTTATTTTTTCACTGTACACACAACTTCACATTTTATAAGGTCTCATGAGATATTAGTGATTGGTGCACTAAGTATTGTTGTGAGAACTTGCCACTCCAGTACAGGCCCCAAAAATTAGCCAATAGGCAGTCACCTGACAGCACACAACTTTGTAGGATTCAGTGGCTGGAGGTACATTAGGCGGTCACAGGATAAAAATTTAACTGTTGGCCAGTACAGGCACCAAAAATTAGCCAATATGCATTCATCTGACAGCAAAGAACTTTGCATTCTGTGGCTGGAGGTACATTAGGCGGTCACAGGATAAAAATGTTACTGTCGGCCAGTACAGGCCCCAAAAATTAGCCAATAGGTATAACCTGACAGCAAAGAACTTTGGATTCTGTGGCTGGAGGTACATTAGGCGGTCACAGGATAAATATGTAACTGTCGGCCAGTACAGGCCTCAAAAATTAGGCATTTAACAGACATAAAAGGCCTTTTATGCCGCTGTATTTACCTAAGACAGGGTCCATGATTTGTTCTGGGTGGTGGCGGATATTTGGGGGCTGTCATGAGGAATTTCAATCAAACATGGTCGACTCGTCACATGTGTTGAATTCCTCCGAGATCCATGCCTCATTCATTTTTAGAAATGTGAGGTAGTCCACACTGTCGTGAGCTAGGCGAGTGCGCTTATCAGTCACGATCCCCCCTGCTGCGCTGAACGTCCTTTCGGACAGGACACTGGACAAGGGGCAAGCCAACAGTTCCATGGCAAATTGTGCCAGCTCTGGCCACAGGTCAAGCCTGCACACCCAGTAGTCAAGGGGTTCATCGCTTCTCAGAGCGTCCACATCGGCCGTTAACCCGATGTAGGCGGACACCTGTCAGTCTAGGCGTTCCCTGAGACTGGATCAGGAGGACGGCTGTCGATGGGTTGGCTGCAAGAATGATCTCATATCAGAAGTGACCAACACATCATCAAACCGCCCTCTTCTTGCATGCGCTGTTGGATTGGTACCCGCAACTGTTTCTCTGTGAGTGGAAATTCCTGGAAGTGCTGCATTCTGACAGACCTCTGTGATGGTGGTGACATTTCCGCCATTTTGTGTTTGTACCGGGGGTCTAAGTACGTTGCCACCCAGTACTGGTCCTTGCCCTTTATGCTTTTCTACAGGGGTCCCTCTTAAAACACTGGAGCATGAAGGCCCCCATTTGCACTAAACTTGAAGCGGTGGAGTGGCCTGACTCCTGCTCATCATCCAGGATAATGTCGTCCTTGTTCTCCTCCCCCCATCCATGGACAACACCAGGGATCCCAGAAACGTTTAAAGCATGCTCTTCTTGCTTCTCCTCCACCCTGGCACCATTCTCCTCTTCAAATTCCTGTTGTTGACTTGTCTCAGATGGATTAGCCCCCCCTGGGAATTCATCCAGCATTGTGACTTCCTCATCTTCCAGCTCCTGCTCCTCGACGGCTTGATCAATGACACGATGCAATGCACGCTCCAGAAAGAAGGCGTAAGGTACGATGTCCCTCATGGCGCCCTGGCTGCGACTAACCAGTTTGGTGATCTCATCAAATGGCCGCAGAAGTCTGCATGCGTCGCGCATGAGCAGCCACTGGCGCGGTAAAAGCTCCCCAGAACCTGTCCTGCTGCAGAGTTCGTACAGGTAGTTGGTAACTGCACGTTTCTGCTGGAGAAGCCTATCAATCATATACAAGGTGGAGTTCCATCGCGTCGGGCAGTCACAAATCAGACAACTGACAGGCAGGTTGTGTCGCCACTTAATGTCAGCAAGGGGAGCAATGGCTGTGTAAGATCTTCTGAAATGGCCAGAGATTTTCCTGGCCTACCGCAAGACGTCCTGGACCCTGGGGTATTTGGCAACTATTCGCTGCACGACTAAGTTCATAACATGTGCCATGCACGGCACGTGTGTCATTTTGCCCTGTTTCAGCGCACTCAGCAGATTCGCACCGTTGTCGCACACCACTTTACCAACTGTCAAATTGAGCGGGGTTAGCCACTGATCTGCCTGTGACCGCAGAGCTGAAAGGAGTGCAGGACCGGTGTGGCTCTTGGCTTCCAGGCACAACAGACGCAGCACAGCATGGCAACGTCTCACCTGGCATGTCAAATAGGTTCTGGGGATCTTGGGGGGCTCAGCGGAAGAGACGGTAGCAGCGGAAAAGGAGGAGTCAGCCGAGGAGGAGAGGGAGGATGAAGTAGGAGGAGGAGAAGAGGCAGGCCTGCATGCAATCCGTGGCGGTAACACCAAATCTACACGGGTGCCAAAGGTTACATGCTTGACGGCCGTCAGAAGGTTCACCCAGTGGGCAGTAAAAGTTATGTACCTTTCCTGCCCGTGTTTGCTAGACCACGTGTCTGTGGTCAGATGTATCTTGGCACCGACACTGTGTGCCAGAGATACATTCACTTGCCGCTGAACATGGCCATATAGCTCTGGGATGCCCTTCTGGGAGAAATATTTCCTTCCGGGGAACTTGCATTGCGGTGTTCCAATGGCCACAAATTTTCGAAAGGCCTCCGAGTACACCAGTTTATATGGCAGTAGTTGGCGAGCTAGCAGTTCCGACAAGGCAGCGGTCAGCCGTTGGCCAAGAGGGTTATCCGGCATCATCATCTTTTTACGCTCGAACATTTGGGCCACGGAAGCCTGCCTTTTGCCAGATAAACGTGAGGACGGCACGGTGGAAAGTGGAGGACAATTGGGAGTAGAGAGGAGAAGGAGAAGAGGCAGGGCGTGGAGCGCAGGGAGTGTGGCTTTGTGGGTTCTGACGGCGTTTCTTCCACTGGGCTCGGTGATGGGAGGCCAGGTGCCTTCTTAAGGCGGTCGTCCCAAAGTGAGTGGCTTACCGCGACTTATGCGTTGACAGCAAAGGCTGCAGATGGCAACACTATTGTCAGCAGCGGACACGTTAAAAAAAGCCCACACTGCAGAGCCATGTGCCGGCGTCCTGGTAGCGCCAGATGTGACTGTGCATGGTAGATGGCTCGCTCCTGATACATTTGTAGTCTGCTTTTTCCCTCCTGTGCAATGTAAGTTCTGCCTGCTTCTCCTCCCTTATCTGCTGCTCCGTCTCTCCCTCTGAATACCCCTCCTTTTTCTCTCTTTGGGCACCCACGTGACGTCCATCGACACGTCATTATCGTCACCTTCCCCACCACTAACATTAGAGATCTCGGAGTAGGCAGCAACAGCGGGGACCAACCTCTTTGGGCTGATCTGGGTACTGTCGTCAGACTGCTGGGTGGTGGCCGTTGCTACCTCCTCTTCCTGATCCGATGCCAAGAATGGCTGCGCATCGGAAATGTCTTTGAATGGATCGGAAAATAATTCCTCTGACTCAAGCGGAGGGGATATGGTGGTGGTGGTGTTGGTTGTGGTGTCTTTGGGGGTGCACACAGCAGAGAGTGAAGAGGGTGAAGATAGAGAGGATGAGGAGGGTGCAGAAGCGGAAGGCTGATTGAGCCACTCAACCAAGTCTGGTGCTTCATTTGATGTAATCGCACGAATCTTCTGCAACTTCCCACTTAGGCTCTGGCATGGTGCTCCTGCCCGACCCCTACCACCCCTGCAGAAGGGCCTGCCTCTTCCTCTGCCTGTCATTTTTTAAATAACCCTGTGACAAAAGTCTCTATAGAAGAGCAGTATTTGTGGAAGAAGGTATATAACACCCCGCTTTAATCAGTTGTTTTGGGGGGCGACTGGTATATCACACCAGTTATAATTATTTTTTCCAATACCGTTTGTCACTGTGTGTAGCAGAGGGAACGCAGCAGAACCGCTCACCACCACTGCTGCACAATAAAAATCCACTATAATATGCTTTCTATGTTAGAAAGTATATTATAAGTGTATTACACCCCTCTGTACTGCACACCTATCAATAGCACACCTATACCAGTCCTTAAAAGGACTTTTGTGGACCTATTAGCTAGCGATTTGTGTCCCTAACAGTCTGCCCCTGCTCCACACATCAACCTCTCCCTACACTGACAAAAGACTAAATGTAAAATGGCGGCCAGATCAGGTCTATTTATAAGGTAGGGGAACTCTCTCATCTCTTGGCATCACTGACCTGGCCCTCTCCTGGATCACATCATACCTCACAGACTGGACGTTTAGAGTCTCCCACTCCCGCACCACCTCTTCGTCTCATTCCCTCTCTGTTGGTGTCCCGCAATGCTCTGTCCTAGGACTCCTGCTCTTCTCTATCTACACTTTTGGCCTGGGACAGCTCATAGAGTCCCATGGCTTTCAGTATCACTCCTACGCTGACGACACACAAATCTACCTCTCTGGTCCAGACATCACCACCTTACTATCAAGAATCCCAAAATGTCTAGCTTCTATATCATCCTTCTTCGCCTTTCGCTTTCTAAAACTTCATGGATAAAACAGAATTCATCATCTTTCCCCCATCTTGCTCAACCCCCCCCCCCCCCCCCCCCAACAGATCTATCTATCACGATCAATGGCTGCACACTCTCCCCGGTCAACCAAGTCCGCTGCCTTGGATTCTGCCCTTTCCTTAACTTTGAATCTGCGAAAATGCTTGTACATGCCCTCATCATCTCCCGCCTAGACTACTACAACATTCTCCTCTGTGGCCATCCATCTAGCACGCTCGCACCCCTCCAATCTATCCTCAACTCTACTGCCCGACTAATCCACCTCTCACCCTATTACTCCCCTGCCTCTCCCTTCACTGGCTCCCCATTGCCCAGCGAATTCACTTCAAAGTAGTAACAAATACATACAAGGCCGTCCATAACCTGTCCCCTCCCTACATCTCTGAGCTACTTTCCCGATACATCCCCACACGCACTCTCCGATCCTCACAAGACCTCCTTCTCTCCTCTTATCGCCTCTTCCCACAATCGACTCCAAGATTTCTCCCGCGCATCCCCCATATCAGACTCTTACCTACAGTGGAATCCTTCACAAGAAACCTGAAAACCCACCCCTTCAGACAAGCCTACAACCAGTGACCCTGCTGCCTCTATACTGCCATGACCAACTTCACCCGCACCTACTGTGTCCTTCTCCCATACCATGTAGATTGTAAGCCCTCACGGGCAGGGCCCTCTCTCCTTCTGTACCAGTTTGTAACTTGTCTTGTTTACGATTAGTGCAATTGTCTGTATTATGTATGTATACCTCTTATCATATGTACAGCACTATGGAATGAATGGCGCTTTAATAATAAATAATAATGTCCATGTGCTGAAACTTTTCAATTGGCTGCCCTGTACCACCTGATAGATGTGTCATGGGTCAAAGTTCTTTACAATGTAAAAGAATATGGCGGTCGCGAATATCGCCGCATGTTCGGCGAATTGCGAACGCGCAAAGTTCGCCACGAACCTTAAGGCCATCTCTACCCCTGACTTCTCTACTCCAGGAAAAAGGAAGAAAGCAGCTGAACATAAAGGCACTTTAAATGTGGCTTTTATTGGTGTATTGAATACACTTTATTCCCATGCACCCCTTCCACCACAAAAAAAAAAAAAGGGTATATGGTTCAATTTTCCTTTTCTCATCCTCCTCTTCCATCATATCAACATGCCTATTAGGCTGCCAATCGCCCATAATTTTTTTCAATTGTCAGATCAGCAGCAGGCCCTCACCCCTAATGTTTTAGATCAGAGGTGGGCAAACTTTTTGACTCGTGGGCCACAATGGGTTCATATATTGGACCCGGGGCCGGACCTAGAGTTGATGGATGGGGTGTTTGTGTGAATTAATAAAAATAACATTTCGGAACATTAAAGGTTTAGTTTAATTCAAGGTAGAAAAGCATAAAAAGAGTTATTGTACAAACCTTTTATGCAATGTATTTCTTTCATAACATAGTATGTATAACTCACCTTGGATTTTAGTGGGAACAGTGTTGTTGGTCTCCCTTTTTTGCTAAGGCATCAAAGTCTGGAGCTTTGTTGTTGCAATTCGCAGAATAGATACAGTGCCAGTAAATAGGGCCCCGATAGTGCCCCCCCCCCCCCAAAGATGCATCCAGACATCCTCCCCATGCTGTTCCCAAAACCATTTTGGTGGTGTTTCCATCAATTTCTGACCTTTTCCTATGAACCAGGCACTCTCCCCTCTTCAGAGCAGGGGGCGCCTGGTTTAATGCTCAGGTTCTCCCAAGCACCCTGAGGTGTTCCACTCAAGCACCAGAGCACTTTGGTGCTCGATCAATATTACATGCTACCCTTTGCCAGTCTGACCAGAAGAGGGGGGGTGGGAGTTGCCGGGAAAAAAAAAAAAGAGAAAAAAAGGGGGGGGGGGGGGTAAGCCCACACTACTTCCTGAGACACAGCTGTCTCCTGGCCTAAGCTTTTTGTAAAAACTTTCAAAAGGCAAAAAAAGACTAACTTAAAGAGCATGTGGTGCAAACAATCACTAAATTTATGTCAATGGGGTGTCCTTTTTGGAATACTTTTTGTCAGTATAGGTCAGAAACTTGCAACCCTCTCTGTAAAGTGCAGTCAATTATTCAACTACAAAAAAAAAGCAAAAAACAGTTATCCATTTTGTTTGAACGCACTACCTTCTGACGGTGGTGTAGATGTAAGCCTATGGTGATGACCCTTCGAACAGCACCCCATATCCCAGCTTTCTGAATTAACAGGGTTAACTAACTAACTCATAATATCCTCTGGAACGGTATCTGATCGGTGGGGTTACTATAAGAGAATTTAGACTAGAACCTTCAGAATCACAGGTGCATATCCATGAAGCAAACACGATTATAAAAAAGAAAATGGCTGCACACCATTATACATACAAACAATAGGGGTAAGAAATGGGGGTCATTCTAAATAAAAGTGGTACAATACTGATTCTGAAGGTTCTAGTCTAAATTTTCTTGTAGTATATATTGAGGGTAGCGCCTCTTTTAGACTGAACATGTCCATCTACCTGGGACTTCTGAGCAGAGTACATATAAAGCTGGTCTCTACACTGCCCTGAATATTGTAGGCTTAAAGGGAACCTGTCATGTGGATATTTGATTATAATCTAACTAATTATATACAATCATTAACTACTAAAAAGTACCTTAGATGTATTCACTTACTGGTGTGACAGATGGTTACCTCATAATATACACACAAAGATGCTGCATGCTAATGAGCTGATTTGAGTCCAGCGTGATGTCATTGAGTTCAGCGTATATTTAATTCAGAGCTATAGCCACTCCCCTGCCCACCTGCTGCTGATTCCTATGGAAAATAACTGTCAATCAGCAGCAGGTAGGCGGGGAGAGTCAGGAGCTCATGAATATTCAGGACTCATCATTATCAGCTGGAGCTTTTCAATACAAGATGTTGGCAGATTGACTGGGTCAATTAAAGAAAGTGACCCAGCATTTTGCTAAGAGAATCAGTCACTTATTTATGTTGCCCTTAGTAGACACATAAAACTGGTGACAGGTTCCCTTTAAGTAAGTCCAAAGAGAGGCGGTATATTAGTGTTAGGGACCAATCAGCAGAAGCCACCTTGACGCCTGGTAGATGGGCCCGACACACGTTTGATCAAATATGTGCGCTAAGAGCTTCCATGAACTCATTTATAGTCGGTATTGTACCACTTTTATTTAGAATGACGCCCATTTCTTAGCTCTATTGTTTGCATGTATAATGGTGTGCAGCCATTTTATTTTTTATTATCGGTGGGGTTAGACACCAGAGACTGCCACCAATTAGCAGCACAGCGCCGTACATTGTATAGAGGCTGTGTATGGTATTGCCACTTGAATGGGACTGTGCCAGGCCTAGGCCCCTGACTAATGACAAGGTTAAGCAGTAAGAAGGCCCAGGGTCTTCTCAAACTGCTGATCGGCGGGGTTCCCGGGTATCGATTAGATACTGATGGTGTCATCAGTTAGAAATAGCCCGATAACCCCTTTAAACTACTGTAGCGCATAAATGAAAAGCTTTTGGACAGAGTTGGAGGAGAACACAAATCATTCACTTTCACGTTTCGAAATATATTTTATTTCCTTTTATGAGTCAGAGCGAATGCAGTCTCAAAACCTGGAAATGATATCAACAGGGACATACAGTATTGCAAAATACATTCACTCCATGTACAAAGCTAAAGCTGTGCGGCCGTCTATGGGCATACACTCACTTCTCTCAGAGAGGCGCCTCTTCATCCGCTGTTGCGCCTATTAAAAAGGGGCTTCTGGGCCAAGTAAAGAAAGGGCAATTGCGCCATAAAAACAAGTTAAGAATATAGAGAGTATTTTTTTTTTATTTATTAGAAAGTGCAATCTATTTTCAACTGAATAATGAAAAAGAAAAACGCACAAATCATCCTAACTAAACAGTAACATTACTGGCGTGAAGAAATACAGCTAGAAAAAGACATTATTAGAAGGTCTCCTCTGGTTCCGAATTTACCTCTTCTAGGCCGGCGATGTACGGCTCCACCCCGTCAGAGAAGAGCGCGTGGCTGTGTGAGGCGATTGAAGAAAGGCTCTGAGATGCTTGTAAACAAGATGGATGAAAGCCAGCGTTCACAACGTGCGGACAGACGGAGGATCCCAGCCTGACGGCCTCCATCTGCAGCTGTGGACAGGGGGGGGAAACAGACTGCAACCTATACAAATCTCCCTGTGTGCGCTGGAGCCTGAGCACATGCATGCGGTCACAGCGCCACCTAGTGCCAGGCTCCTCGCTCTACTGTAAAATATAAGATTTCAATTGTATAAAGATGGAGGAATTTAGAATCCATTAGATTCTGTACAGCCAATATACAATTGCTTTTATGTAAAACCTGTCCAGTCCTAACCAGGTCTCACCGACTGCTTGTGTGACCCTCGTGTATTATTTCTGAAGTCCTCTGTGCTGCTGCCTGATCATTTAAAGACTAAAAGAGAAAATGTGAGTGACGTTAAGAGGAGTAGTGTGAACATGGAGTATGACCAGCGCAGTCCTGGAACCTGCGATGTACAGGGTGCGGCACGTTGCTATCGTAGGACACCAAGCTTTTGAGACAGGACTGGAATACGGGCGCTCAGGAAGTCATGGAGTCAAGGTTTTATTGAGGGCACAGGCACATGAGGCCGAGCAGACAGGGAAAGCAACCGTCAAGGGTTCCATGATGGCCGTCTGGCTGCCATCTATAGGTTGAATCCAACTTAAAAGTGATAAATGATGAAATGACGAACTGTCACTGTATCCATGAGCCATGGCCGCTCTCGGTTTTGTTTCTAGGAATTCACGTTCCAGGCTTCAGGCAGAGAAAGAAGCAGGGGTGGAGAAAGACGGCGAGTCCTTTTCTGTACCCCTCCCCCTTGCGTCCCACATATATGTACACCCAATTCCAACAGCGTTATCAGTCTTTCCGTCAGTGGACCTTGTAAGATTTCTCCAGCCTTTACACTGCGGCCCAGTTTTCTAGTTCTCTCATGTCGTCATCATCCTCCTCTTGCTTCTTCTTGACTAAAAAGTAAAACATAAAACGTGTTAGTTCATGGACCAATCTTCTCTAGTGTACAATCTGGAGCTGGACAGCGTGTCCCCTTTAAGCCATGGTCACCAAAAAAAACAAAAAACAAAGATACTTCCAGCGTTTTTTTTTTTTTCTTCCCGATTTACTACAGTGTTATTCTTACCAGTGAACAGTCAAATCCAGAGCACAGCAGCTCCTAGTGTCAGAGCATGGAATTGCATGTATGTTGTAGTAATAGCATACATTCACATGGGACAACTCTTCTGCCGAATTTCCTCCACAGGAAATTGAGCAGTAGAGTTCTCTGAAATCCATCACCGCAAAAAATACCTGAAACAGCACTGCGGCAGGATCTCAGCGCTTCATCTGCAAAACGGGAAAGTCTAAGGAAATCCCAAAGCATGAATGGACATGCCTCAGTGTGTGCTGTGAATGTCAAGTATCTGCAGCATTTACATCACATGTGGACATACCCATAGGACAAGATGCTGATATTACACAGTGCACACTCAGTTTCACTGGCAAATTCAATAATTTGAAGAGAAAAATTTTTTAATACAGTCCCGATAACTCACATTTTTTTTTTTCCCCCAGTTTTCACTAAACATTTCTGCGAGTGGCTAGGGATGACTTCTTAAAGGCGCAGTCTGTTACTACTCTTTTTATGTTCCCAATGCATTACAAATTTAACACCATTCAGGGCTGTGTGGCTGCAGAAGGGGGTCCACGTCTGTGATTGGCTACAGCCACAATTTAAGCTTTAGAACAAGACCAAGATTGTGGCGTTCGCTGCGAGACGCCGTGAGTTACAGCCATTAGAAATGGGTCCAAGTGAGAGCTGCGTATAAGGGAAGTTTTCACTCCTGACCAAAATTTCTAAAGGCTGTATCTCTTGACATAGCTCAGCAAGCTTAGGCTACTTTCACACTTGCGGCAGAGTGATCCGGCAAGCAGTTCCGTCACCGGAACTGCCTGCCGGATCCGGCAAAATGTATGCCAACTGATGGCATTTGTAAGACTGATCACGATCCTGATTAGTCTTAAAAATGCCTTGAAATGCCGGATCAGTCTTTCCGGTGTCATCCGACAAAACGGATGCGGCATTTATTTTTTTCTGTCTGCTTAAGGACGGATCCTGCATTCCGGTATTTTGAATGCCAGATCCGGCACTAATACATTCCTATGGAAAAAAATGCCGGATCCAGCATTCAGGCAAGTGTTCCGTTTTTTGGGACAGAGATAAAACCGTAGCATGCTGCAGTTTTATCTTTTGCCTGATCAGTCAAAAAGACTGAACTGATGCATCCTGAACTGATTGCTCTCCATTCAGACTGCATGGGGATATTACTAATCAGTTATTTTCCAGCATAGAGCCCTTTTGACGGAACTCAGTGCCGGAAAAGAAAAACGCAAGTGTGAAAGTACCCTTAGACTATCAGCTTTAAAACAAGACTAGGATCACATCTGTAGCTGATACACATCCTGAGATATGAAGGGTTTAGACTACTTTCACACTTGCGGCAGGACGGATCCGACAGGCTGTTCACCGTGTCGGATCCGTCCTTCCGCTATTTTGCTGTGCCGCCGGACCGCCGCTCCGTCCCTATTGACTACAATGGGGACGGGGGCGGAGCTCCAGCGCAGCACGGCGAAAGCCGCCGGACTAAAAAGTCCTGCATGTCCGACTTTTTAGTCCGGCGCTTTCGCCGTGCTGCGCCGGAGTGCCGCCCCTGCTGGCACGGCGAAATAGCAGAAGGACCGATCCGACATGGTGAACAGCTTGTCAGATCCGTCCTGCCGCAAGTGTGAAAGAACCCTAAAGCAGCCCACCCCCTTCAGTCGGTTGTGATCTCAGCCAGCCCGGAGGGGGGTCAGTGGAGAAGTGCTTACAGGCTGCACAGAGAAGAGACACAGATTGTCTCTGCCTATGGACCTGTTCCCAGGGAGAGGGTAACATGGACATTTGTGCATGTTATCTATCCTCCTTTCCCCTATCAGAGACCTTACTGGTTCTCAGATTGTCAAATGATGAGCACTTGTGCATCTAATAACCCTGTTGCACCTAATTAGGCCGTTTATTGATGCCATGGCCCAGATGTTTACCAGTGTCTAGATCATGGTGTCAAGTGCACCAACCATTTGTACCACACACACACACAAATATCAATAAAGTTTACATTTTACACTGTACCTACCCTGTCCATATCTGATCTTTAGTGTAACATATACAGACCGCTTCTTTAGTGATACAAGTTACACACTGCGGTAATTATCAGATTATCACTAGAGAGTAATGTAATATATTTCTGGTAGATGGGAAAGGTTTCCATTAGAAAAAAAATTATTCTCTCACTATTGCCATAAAGAATTAGTTTTAAAAAACAAGACTGTGGAACAAACCAGGGAAACTGGGCTCCTATCTAGGGCTGTGCGGTTCAGGGGTGGCACTGAAACAGGTGTAGGGTATTTTTTGTGATAAAAGAACTGTTTCGGAACATCACAGGGAATATGGGCAAAAAAAAAAAAAGTTGCCATAATGGCCGTGCTTGCCTAATGTGTATATTCCCGTGTGTGCGTGTAAAATATATATATATATATATATATATATATATATATATATATATATATATTATATATATATATATATATATATATATATACACATATACACACACACGGGAATATACACATTAGGGAAGCACGGCCATTATGGCAACTTTTTTTTTTTTTTACACTCACTTTAAAGCAGTTGTCCGACTAAAAATATGCATTACCTATCCACAGGAAAGGTGATAAAAAATGTAACTGATAAGGGGTTCCAAGGGTAGGATCCCTTCTGATCATGAGAATGGGGTCCCTGAGTGAATAAAGCAATGATCGATCACACAAGCATACTGTTGCTCCATTCAACTCTTTGGAACTGCAGAAGAGAAGTCGAGTACAGTGTCTGACCATCTCTGGCAATCCCATAGGGATGAATAAAGAGAACGTACACGTAAGGGTAGGCGATATAGACTATATGCGATATAAAACTATATAAATCTCGGCGCGCACCATGTTCTCCTGAGCCGTTACAGTGGAGAAGGAGGAAGTCCCACTGTGTGCGGCTGCCGCTGACCACCAATGAGAACAGAGAGGAGGAGGAGGAGGAGAGGGACTGTGGCCACTCCGCCACCAATGAATATAGTTAATATGCCTGAATACAAACGTAGCCTGCATGTGCTAGCCATATCCCATACCCAGCCTCTATGGCTGCACGCTGTGATCAAACGCAATTAACCCCTCAGGTCCTGAGGGGTTAATTGCGGGGGATCACGGCTCGCAGTAATAGAGGCCAGGTATGGGATATGGCTGGCACATGCAGACTACGTTTGTATTCAGGCATATTAACTATATTCATTGGTGGCGGAGTGGCCACAGCCCCTACCTTCTACACCCCCTCTTCTAAGTATTATATTAATTGCAGGCCTCCACACAATTAAATCATTGGTGGCAGCTTCTGATCGGAGCCCCAGCAGTGTAATCCTGGGGCTCCGATCGGTTACCATGGCAGCCAGGACGCTACTCAAGCCCTGGCTGCCATGGTCAGCTCCCTGCTGCTGTGTGTACTATGCACACAGCAGCAGGGAGAGTGTGAGATCCTATTTACCCTAATAGAGCTCTATTAGGGTGAATAGGACAAGGGCTCTAGCCCCTAAGGAGGCCAATAGCACATGCTTAAAATTATATCACAATATAGATTTTAGGCAATAACGCCCACCCCTACGTACACGTGTGACCATCACTCTGTTCCCTCCAGGAACCCCATTCTCATGTTTAGTGGGGGTCCCAGAGGTCAAAGTGTCACCTGTCTCCTATGATCATATGTAGCTTCTGTAAATACATCTACTGTGCACTGCACTGCTAGTAGCACTTACCGGGCTTTGCAGGTAGAGAAGCAGCAGGCACATTTGGAAGGGGTACAGTTTCTGGGCCGTGGACCTCCAGAAGATTCTTGTCTAGTTCCTCCTGTTCTAGTTCTTCCAACTCCGCAATCAATTCATCCTGGAATGAACAGAGGTAGGTTAGATCAATCACAGTATATACACCCACTATAGCCCTATGTGCAGGCACCATCAGGAAGGGTTAATTCAGGGTTCTCGTCCCTTTACAAATTGGACACGACAAATGACTGCTCCCTCAATGAGCTTGTGCTCGTAGAGCGTTACAGACCTGACAAGTTACTTTACAGTCGGTCTTAATTTAACCAATTCCTGTAATCCTGATGGCGAGTGCTCAGCCCAAAATAGCGGTAATTAGAGGGCCGAGCTCAAACCTGCTAAGAATAGTTATCACTGCTGAAACCACATGGCCCATAATCCTATTTACTGCACAAACCACACCAGAAAACCAAAACTCCTCACAAATTCTATGTAACGCTGAAAATGGCTGCAAATCTACTGACGTATAAACTCGGCTGGAAAATTATCAAAAGGCTTAACGACAAAGGACAGAGTCCAAAGGTGACAACACCGGATCTCCACGTTCTTGTGAAACTGTACAGGAGCGTTGATTCTGTGCCAAAATATTAATGGGGATGTTTCCTTCCCCTGGGATAGTCTAAAATCTACACACAGATCTGACAGCCATCTTGTTTCATAATATAAAAATCAGAAAAGGATATTTAGAAAGCAGGAAATAAATTAAAGGAAATTTCTGCCTTGCGAATGGTTGCAAAAAAGCAAGAAAATAGATAAATAAGCAGAATCGCATAGCATAGAGTTAGCAGCTATTCACACGACTGTATCCGTTTTGCGGTCCATGTTCTGTCTTTTTGAGAGGCCACGGAACGGACACACTGTGTGCTCTCTGCATTTTTTGTGGCCCCATTGAAATGAACAGGTCCCCAATGCCATCCTCAAAAATAAAAATATAAAATGGATTGGACGTAGACCGAAAATACGATCGTGTGGTTCATAACCCTGTACTAGGTATCACTAACAGCAGACTATAGACCATTTGCCCTCTTCCTGGGCCTGTTGTGTGGTCAAGGCACAGCTCAATCCTGGTCAAGTGAATGGGGCTGGGCTGCAATACCGAGAACAGCCACTATCTAACGGACAGCGCTGTGAGGGGGGAAAACCCCTCTAAAGATACAAGACACACGATGTAAAAAACCACCAGGAGAAGATTTTAGGTTAGAACCAGCTAATTCTGCAAAGCCATCCCCCAGAAAATAGATAATCACCAGTGCTGGGGTTACTAGACCACCACAAAATGGGGGGGAAAGAAACTGACGTTTTTTTTTCCTCGGCTCACTGCCGTAGCCATCACCACTGTAAGCAGAGGCCCGGCTCACATAATGGTGGTTATTATGCATGTTTATTCATCTGTGGTCCTAACTACCATCATATACATTCACGGAAACACCTACTAGATTGTGTACTGCACCTTGTGGACTTGGGCTTTAAAATGACACTTCCGAAACAAATGAAGCAGTAAAAGGTAGTCGGCGACTTACCTCATCAAAATCGTCAGCAAAGCCAACGGGTTTCGAGATTGCGTCGGAGATCTCCTGGGCCAACTCCTGCTGGTCAGCAATATCTTGCATGAGTTCATCCACTTTATCAATATCCCTGTGGGGAGAGAAAAAAGTGTTAGCAACAGCGGATACAACGTGAAGACGGACCACACAAACTTATTCTGACCACCCACATTTGAAGCTGAAACTGCCCAGCGACCCCGACTGCAGCAGACCCTGCATCAGCAGCCTGCAGTAATCAGTAAGGGGCCTCTCCCCTACTAGGACCCCCATATACTCAAGGGCTTGTACTGGTGTAGGCTTTTTAAGCATTTTATAAAATGACCTTGGAGCGTCTGAACAATTCCCCAAAAATGGGGACACTCGTGCACACGACCATGTCCGGTGTGAGGTTTGCATTTTGCAGACCTATTCTATCTTTTGGGACTTACGGAAAGCGCACGGATGATCTGTATGCTTTCCGCATCTGTATGCCCGTTCTGCAAGATAGAACATGCCACAATATGCGGACCACAAACCCAATGAATTCAATGGGTCTGCAAGAAACGTGGAAGCAACACGGAAGGTATTTGTATATTTTTCTGAGACGCAAATAGTGTCAGAGCTTCACCGACCTGCAAAAAACCTGGGCCTAAAAATTGTAGAAAAATGATCGTTTACGTAAAATTGTGAAGACGTTGAATATCCCACCATCTACAGTACATAATATCAAGCCTGTCCAGCCAGCTCTGAAAGACACTCCTCTAGCTAGCATGAAACTTCGGATGTGCCAAGCTAAAGGAATGTCAAATTGAGAAGGAGTTAAGGGGGGGGGGGAAGGGGCACAAAGCTGCCCCGGTGACTCCAGGTCACAGAGTTTGAGCATGTCAGGTACATTTTATAAAGGTCATTTCTTCAAAATGGCTATGCTGAGAAAACAAACCCAACATTACCGATGGGACCTAGCATGTAATTAGTAAAGCCCAGATCTGATGACAGGCTTGCTATGGCCCTGCAGCGGTGGTCCACAGGCACTATATGGGGCACTGGCCACAGCCTCAGAAATACACCATAATTCCGACACAACTTTTTACTTACATGTTGTCATGAGCAGCTTTCATGGCTTTAGCGGCATAGCCCATGTTCTTCAGGACTTCCGTGTTCGTGTTGGCATTTTCTAAGGCTTCCCTCTGGAATTCAATGGTGGATAACGTCCCGTCAATCTGCGCCAACTGTTTCTCGTATCTCTTCTTACGTTTAAGGGCTTGTAGGGCAGCTACAGGCAGAAAGAAAGAAAGAGTAGATGCATAAATGTACGGCGAGGGGTTTCACACAAAAGATACTAAGCCCGTGATACCTTCACTGTCATGACAAGACCATTCATACCGGGCCACGTCAGAGGACAGGCAGGCACACTTCCCATTAGTGTTGTATTACCGCACAACACTCCTAGTGATGGGGACTGCTGTAGGAAGAAGAACAAGCGTGAAGGAAAGATGGAGCGCCGAACAGCACCAAATCCCACCCTATTTGCTGTCGACAAAATATTTTTTTTTGCTTCATTATAATATATCTTCTTAAATGTAAAAAAGTAGACTTTTCATTTTCTAAAGGGTTATTTCTATCGGTGGGGTATAGCCATCATTTTATAATGGTAGGGGGTCCGACCTCTGGCAGACGAAGAGGCCACAGCGATAATCGAGTGTTACAACCCTTTCATGGTCTCACCCTCATAGTCAAGGGCCGATGTGCATGGGTGAATCACTGCTGCAGCCTCTTCATTCTCAGGATGACCGAGGGTCCCAGAGGTCAGAAGGCCACCAATCATAGCTATAGTGATAGCTAATTCCTAGTGATACGCCATCAGTTTACAATATGGCAGGAATCAGCAACCTCTGGCACTTCAGCTGTTCTGAAACTACAACTCCTAGAATCCTCTTTTCACTTCTATGGGACATAAAAAAATAAAGTAAAAAAAAATGCCAGGCAAGTGTGCATGCTGAGAGTTGTAGTTTCAAAGCAGCTGGAGGGCCGAAGGTTGCTGACCCTTGCAATATGGAAATGGCCATTTGAACGTTTGGGCTTCCAAACCTTTTGAGAATTCCTGAAGAATGTTTTTCTAATACAGTCCTGATCAAAAGTTTAAGACCACTTGAAAAATGGCAAAAAAATAATATTAGCATGGCTGGATCTTAACAAGGTTCCAAGTAGAGCTTTAAACATCCAACAAGAAGAAATGGGAGTGAGACAAAACATTTTTTGAGCATTCAATTTAATGAAAACAACGAATAAACTGAAACGTTTAGGACCACACCTCCAAAAAAAAAAAAAACTAACCCCCCCCCCCCCCCCCCCCCCCCCCCCAAAACAGAAATCCAACTTCCAAACATGAACTCAGTAATGAGTAGCTCCGCCGTTATTGTTGATCACTTCAAAAATTTGTTTCGGCATGCTTGATGCAAGCGTTTCCATGAGGTGAGTGGGAACATTTCTCCAAGTGGTCAAGACGGGCCGCACGAAGGCCATCTACTGTCTGGAACTGTTGTCCATTTTTGTAAACTTCCCTTGCCATCCATCCCCAAAGGTTCTCAAATGGATTTAGATCAAGGGAACACGCAGGATGGGCCAAAAGAGTGATGTTATTCTCCTGGAAGAAGTCCCTTGTCCTGCGGGGCATTGGTGTACTGTAGCGTTGTCCTGTTGAAAACCCCAGTCGTTACCACACAGACGCGGGCCCTCAGTCATGAGGAATGCCCTCTGCAACATCTGGACATAGCCAGCGGCCGTTTGACGCCCCTGCACTTCCTGAAGCTTCATTGTTCCACTGAAGGAAAAACCACCCCAGACCATTATGGCGCCCCCTCCACTGTGGCGCGTAGAAAACATCTCAGGTGGGATCTGCTTGTCATGCCAGTGACGTTGGAAACCATCAAGGATACATTTTTTCTCATCAGAGAATAAAACTTTCTTCCACCTTTGAATGTCCCATGTTTGGTGCTCTCTTGCAAAGTCCAAACGAGCAGTTCTGTGGCGTTCAAGGAGACGAGGTCTTTGAAGACGTTTTTTGTTTTTGAAGCCCTTCAGTCTCAGATGCTGTCTGATGGTTATGGGGCTGCAGTCAGCACCAGTAAGGGCCTTAATTTGGGTCGAGGATCGTCCAGTGTCTTGACGGACAGCCAATTGGATCCTCCGGCTCAGTGCTGATGACATTTTTTTGGGTCTTCCATTCGACTTTTTTGTTCCATAACCCTCAGGATCATTTAAGAAATTCCAAATGACTGTCTTACTGCGTCCCACCTCAGCAGCGATGGCGCGCTGTGAGAGACCCTGCTTATGCAGTTCAACAACCCGACCACGTTCAAAAAGGGAGAGTTTTTTTGCCTTTGCCATCACAACGAGTGACTACCTGACAGAAAATGACAATGAATCCACATCTTTGCACAGATTTGGCCTTTTAAAAAGGCACGTGGTCCTAAAATTTGGATCAGCTGAAAAACAGCCTGTTTCAGTTTAATCGTTATTTTCAATTAATTGAATGCTCAAAAAATGTTTTCTCTCATTTCTTCTTGTTGCATGTTGAAGCTCTACTTGGAACCTTGTTAAGATCCAGCCATGCTAAATATGATTTTTTGCCATTTTTCAAGTGGTCGTAAACTTTTGATCAGGACTGTACATGGTCACAATCTCATTAAATGAAGGACACGCCCCAATCATCTGCGTTTCATCCCCATTGATTCCTACGCCCGTCTCCTCTGTACTGGGATGACTGGCCGCGGTTGCTATCAGTCGCCGCCCCCCCCCCCCCCCCCCCCATGGCGAGTCGTGATTTCAGCTGCCTAGAAACAATGGGGGTCATTTACTAACACCAGTCGCAAGGACCCTTTTTGATATGTTTAGACTCCTGTGAGACAAAATGTTGTCGCACAGACAATTTTACGCCGTCGTAGCTACTGGAGAGTGACCATTGGCCCCGGCAAATTCAGAACATTTACGCCTGGAAACGAAAGTATATGTTGGAGAGAGGATGCCCTTAATTTATGACGAGGCCCTGCACCTTATTATAAATTAGCCGCATCCTCCGGCAGTGCAGGGGATATCAAAGACTGGCGTAAAACGCCGGTCTTTGATAAATGACCCCCACTGTCTGTAGATCTCGGGCTATGCTGTGGATTTGGGTTTTTTGTAGCATGCCCTATCATAACCCATTTCAGGAAGCTGCCTCTACAAGCGTGAAACCTGTGTGCGCTCATGTGCGCCCGGTCTGCAAACAGTGGTCCGCTATACATGGGCCCCCTACACGTGCACGCAGTTTTCGGATGCGGACCTATTCACTTGAATATGTCCACCATCTGCAAGTGGCCAGGCAGGTTTTCTGGTGCAGTTTTGGATCATATAAAGGAGAGAAAGTATAAAGGAGAGGTATGACTTCTCTATTCTGAATTCACTCCATTTTCTGTCCGCAAGTCCATGTACGCCGCATGTGAACATATCCTAACCAGTTACAGCGCACATCCAGCATTGACCGGAAACCATTTATACACAAATCCAAGTGAGGGGGGAAGAATTCGTTCTCCGCACACATCAATCACATCTCCAGATCAAAGCTGAACGCCCTACAAGCTGGAACCTGCCTCACACCTGTCATAAAAGCCTACAGAGACCAGCACAGTGTCCCTGCACCCTGACTGGGTGCGACACCTAGCAACCGTCCTAGCAACAGTGCACCCCCTCCCTGTGCACACACAGCCCGCCCCGCTCACCAGGCAATGAATTACAGGATTACCATGGACACTGCAGGAGGAACTACCTCCGCTTTACTCCCCGTTACCTGTCCACAGGGTTTTAATATTGATGGTCTATCATCAGGTCAGACAATCAGCATCTGATCAGCGGGGATCAGACACCCAGCAGCTCCACCCCATTGTGCAGTGGACGGAGTTGGTAACTGCAGCGCTGCTCCCGGACACGTCAATGGGAAGAGAGCTGTCCACTACACAAAGGGTGGAGCTGTGTAGTGCTGCCGATCAGATATTGATAGCTTGTCCTGAGGATAGGCCATCAATTTAAAATCCCTCGATACTGCGGTTATCTTCCTTCTCCACATGAAGATCGCATTTCGTGGACACGAACGCGACTTGTCCGACCCAAACTCACTGCATCGTAGGGATGTACGAGGCTACAGGTTCCAGTCCAACCACGGGTCTAGTGTCCGGTACTCACATGATGCAGCGAGTTCAGGTCAGAGGAGCTGCGGTCGGCACGCAGACCATGTTTCTGCAAATACGACCGTAAAGGGGTAGTCCGGATTCAGATCTGAAGCTGGACATATGCCCAATCTTCACCCCTCCAACCCCCGACGTGACCTTCGAAGAATTTCACGCTCCGATGCTCTCCCTTGCCTTGTTCAATCCAGTATATATTGCACTGCCAGGCTCTGATGGGCGCGCTAGCCATTTTACAAGCTACGGCAGTGCTAAGCCTGCCAGGCTCACTCTGCCGAGCTTTACCCATGGAGAGCCTGTGACGTCACCAGCACAGGGCAAAGGAGAGCATCGGAGCATGAAATGTCAGGGGGGCAAGGAGGGTGAAGATCAGGATATTTCTGGGTTCAGCTGTGAAACTGGACAACCTCTTTAAAGGGTTTGTCCCAGCTCAACCTTTAGTACATATTGCTAGGATATGCCCCAAATGTCTGAGATGGGACCTGCACCCAGCTGCGGCACCACACATTTGGGGCGTCCCCCTCTCCATCCTCGGCTATGAGACTGGTGCACTCGCTTATTTTCGGAACACCCGGAATACTTGTGAATGGAGGGTGGGCGCACATGCGCGGCTGCTCTCCCTTCACTTCCGTCATTTTGTACCAGAAGTAAGGTTTTTTTCCTGCAGTATTTGGAGGAGATTTCTTCTCATCCACTTAGCTGGTAATGTAAAATGCTTTGGATTTGCTGCAAATCTTCAGAGGCAAACTGGTTGTGTTTACACCATATGTGAACCTCGTGGGGGGAGGGGCGGGGGTGTTCTATCTATTATTCTAATCCCTAGGCAGAGGAACCCTCGGCAGTAAGTACAGACCTACCAGAGACACCACCCATGGACCCTAATGCAGTCACTGTGGGGCTATCGCACGAGGTGAAGTGAGGGTCCCCTGCGCAGAGGCTTTTAGGTTTGTGCTGGAATTTCCAGGAATCGCAACTCGTACCCCGTTCTAAGCCAGGGCCACAAATGAGACCCTCAGATCTCAGAAGCAGGACCTGGCTTTGGGGTGGGGTGGATGAGACCTGTGACGAGCTGAGGCTACCAGGGAAGCTACAGTGAACTGCCCAGATTTATGAGCGCCTTCAGTTTCTGTAGAAAGTCTCCTCAACCCAGAATTTCCAGTCTGATTCCCTCTGGGCACTGCAGCCGGAGGACTTCTCAGGTCCCAGCACCAGAAGTCTCACATTTCCTCTCCTGCACACGACCAGATCTGTTTAGGATCCAGAAAATACAGATGCCGTCTATGTGCGTCTCACAAAATTTCGCAGGGCGCTCTGTAAAAAGGTCTATTCGTGTTCACAAAACAGACAAGAATAGGACAGGTTCTATCATTTGTGGCCCAGCCGCACGGATGACATCCATGTGCTGTCCGTTTTTTTTTTTTTTGGGGGGGGGGGGGAACCATAGAAAGAAAAATTACACTGTGATAAAAAAAAAAAATAGAGCATATGGCGCCATTTCATGTAATGTATTTCACGGTGTCTGGCGACATGCAACCACAAAAATCGGACTTGGATGGAATGTCGCCTGTCGCACTGTGACACCATTGTACTGAAATGTCGCCATAGCCTTTTCTGTTGCGTGGCACGTGTAGCCGTTTATCCTTAGTGGGGTTGTATACCATGGTAGTTTTTTTATGACATTTGTGAATTTTCAACTTTTTTTTTAACCATTTTTTGTGGCTAGATATTAGATTAAGGGGATTCAGCAACTGCAAGACTACGGACCGCGAGGCAGTGGTGGGAAGAACAGTGCAAACATACCTATTGTGGAGCTTTTCTCATCAGGAGTAGTGTGAATATAAAGTTTTATTCATGCACATTTGGCTTCTGCAAGTGCCCTGGAGGTGGAGCTTCACTGTGAAGGGGTTTTCTAAGACTTTAATACTGATGAGCTGTCCTCTGGATAGGTCGGCAGTATCTAATCGGTGGGGGTCTGACACCCAAGACCCCCGCCGATCAGCTGTTTGACAAGGCAGCAGCTCTCCTGTGAGCACCAGCGAAGACACCAGAATTGGTCACATGGCCTAGGAGCGGTGAATGGGGGCCGAGCGCGATACCAAGCACAACCGCTATATAATGTACGGCACTGTGAGCTGCGGGAGGCGGAGGTGCTGGGTGTCAGACCGCCTCGATCAGATACTGATGACCTAACCTGATCAGTAGCAAAATCTTGGAAAACTCCTTTAAGCTGCATCACAGTCGCTCCCCTCGGCTCTGAGTGACAGCTGTAACATCCAATCAGGAGCCCATGACAGCTGTCTGCTCCGGCCCCAGTCACTATAATGGGGGCGGGAAGGAGTATGTTGTAGTTTTATTCCGGCCGCCTCTCGGCACGTTTGCTGCTAGTGTGATACTAGTCGTCTACCTCTGATGACAAAGCTCTCCCCGATCCAGAGCCGTCAGCGGAGGGTGAGACATGTATGACAGGTCTTAAAGGGCTAGCTTACTTTTAGTTGTAGCTAGTGTTGAGCGAACTTTTGTTCGGCATCTAAAGTTCGGGTTATCGAAGAATCGCGTTATGGATTCCGCTACCACGGACCATAATGGAATTTAGAATCCATAACGGGATTCTTCGATAACCCGAACTTTAGACGCCGAACTTAAAACACAAGTTCGCTCAACACTAGTTGTAGCCACTTTTGAAGCAGTAACCAGGAATTCCCTGGACCTTCAGTGAATACAGTTATGTGTACGGCACAAGGACGCCAGATGAGAACATAGAATATCAGTCCATCTATACTACTACTCTCATCAGAGCCATGCTTACCAATCCATCTATACTACTACACCCATCAGTGACCATGATTACCGTCCAATCTATACTACTACTCTCATCAGTGACTATCATTATCAGTCCATATATACTACTACTCTCATCGGTGATCATCATTACCAGTACATCTATACTACTACTACTCTCATCAGTGACCATGATTACAGTTCATCTATACTACTACTCTCATCGGTGACTATCATTATCAGTCCATATATACTACTACTCTCATCGGTGATCATCATTACCAGTACATCTATACTACTACTACTCTCATCAGTGACTATGATTACCGTGCATCTATACTACTACTACTCTCATCGGTGACTATCATTATCAGTCCATATATACTACTACTACTCTCATCAGTGACCATCATTACCAGTACATCTATACTACTACTCTCATCAGTGAGTATCATTATCAGTCCATATATACTACTACTCTCATCAGTTACATAGTGCCGAGTAAAGCAGTGATGTGCAACCTGAGGCCCTGCAGCTGAACCACAACTCCCAGCATGCACCGAGACAACAGTTGAGGGTTGTCCTCTCTCACCTCTCTTGTTCTTGGTGGCCGTGCTTCCTCGCCGTCGTCAGCTCCTGCTCGATTTTCTTCTCCAGAAACTCCTGCTTCTTGGCCAGCATCTCCTCGGTGTCCCGCAGCTTCTGGATGGCCTCCTGGGGGCTGGGGCCTTTGCCACCCTTACCCCCGGTGCCGAACAGCTTCCCAAACACCGACATTTCCCCGGCGTAAGGACGCGACTGACCACACGGACACCCTGGAGACCGAGCCTAGCGCTGGGAGCTCGGCTTCACGACCGGAGGACTGAAAGCTCCTTCCCTGCGACGACGACAACCGGACTAGTCCCGTCAGCCCCCGGCGTACTGGCGTCACCAAGTCACGCGCTCACCTCACACGGAAAGGGGGCGTTACTCTGACGGTCCGGAAGCCATTTTACTATAGGGCATGTCTGCTGCAATTCTCGTAAAACACGTAGAAGCACTTCAGAACAGTACTTCGTTAACGCTGTGCTGTTACACTAACCGGGGATATTCTACTTCCAAGAGTCAACTTGCAATATTTTATAGAGAGTAACTAAGGGTTTAACCACTTCAAAGATGTCCGCCCTCCTTTTCCCAAGATAGAAAAGCTTGTGTAGCGACTAGTGTCATGTGACGTCAGCCACAGTAGGGCGCGCATGCGCGTTAAGCATGGGTGTGTGCGGGCTGGGCTGTGTGACCTAGATGGGTCTATTGCTACACATGGCAGCAGTTGTGTGTCACAGTCAGGTGGGGGTGAGCTCATAGTGCAGCCGGCCAGTATCACACTCACACTTTCCTAGCATGATACATATGGGTACATAGCTTTCATCACCGTGCCCGCCACTATCCAGCTTCCGTCATGTCACAGTATCCAACAAACGCAGGAAGGGGCGGACTGGCAGCTTAAAGCAGACCTGGAAAAAAACTAAAAGGGGCTAAATTTTATAGTCGGTAGAGATGAGCGAATTTTTCAAAAATTTAATTCGCCGGTTCACCGAATTTTTTTAAAATAATTCCGGTTCTATCTGAATTTATTCACGGCGATTCACGTTTAAAAAAAACCCCGGCTATTTCCTGGCTGCAGAGAGCCTTTATAATGGTGTAGAACACTGCGCATTGCAGTAACACGCATAGGAAGTCTGCTGTGGTAGTGAAATAATACTGTGAGTCCGTATGACATGCAGGTGACAGGCGTCGCTCTTAGAATCACTGCACATGGGCGAGATTTCCACGGTGAACGCATTGCACCCGCACTGAATCTGGACCCATTCATTTCTATGGGGCTGTGCAGGTGAGCGGTGATTTTCACGCATGGGGGGACGTCACCTGTGGGGACGTCACTACACTCATCACATGGTCCGTCACATGATCCATCACCATGGTAAAAGATCATGTGATGGACCGTGTGATGAGCGTAGTGAGGTCATCAAAGGTCCTATTCCTCAAAGAAGAAGACAGAAGAGATGCCGGGCTGCGCAAACAAGTGGATTAAGGTGAGTTAAATTATTCGAATTTTTTTTTTTTAACCCCTTCAGCCCTATTGTACTATGCATTCTGTATTCAGAATGCTATTATTTTCCCTTATAACCATGTTATAAGGGAAAATAATAAAAATCTACACAACACCGATCTCCAAACCCCGAACTTCTGTGAAGAAGTTCGGGTTTGGGTACCAAAACATGCCGATTTTTCTCACGCGCGTGCAAAACGCATTACAATGTTTGCACTCGCGGGGAAAAATCGTGCATTTTCCCCGCGACGCACCCGCATCTTATCCGGGCCAAAAACATGACGCCCGTGTGAAAGAGGCCTTAGAATCACTGCACACTTCACTTATTTGGGCAGTCACGGGGCCATAACTGACCAAAAAACTCAAGTGTGAACTCAGCCTTACAGGTCGATGTTAGCGCCAAGAAGAAGCGCACTTCTTTTACATCGTCGTCAGCTGATTCCACATAGATGTCTACAGAACCTGTTCTATTAAACGCTTATACAAGTGGAGCCCCCTGACAGAGTGGAGAGGGTGTCAGCAGTACGGTTGTGTTGACATCACTGATTAATTCGCCCTTCCTCTGATCCATCAGAACAATAACCCACAAAAAACGGATCCTGTCTGTGGGGCAAACGAGGTGCAGAAGGGAAGGACAAACAGCTCCCTTCGGCTGAGGTGGTGGAGCTTTGACCTGCCTGAAATCAGCTGCTTCGTGCCACTGTATAAACCCAATATATGCCCCCAATCAGGGATTCCTATACTATTCAAATGAATAGAATTGCTGACATAAGCCTGTGGTATACACCAGAACATAGAACCTACAAACAACTACCAGACCGCTTATGAATTAATGTCATTTTATTGCATAATTACAAAAAGCTGTCTCACAAACATGATTTAGGGCTGTTTCAGACGAGCGAGTCCATTGCGGGAATCACGCTCCGTGTGTGAGTGTGATCCTCCGCTCTGGACTTGCAGGAGTGCACGGCAATATCATGATTTATAATGCTATGACCTTATTTCTACAGAATCATACTGACAGCTTTATGTCGCTATGATTCGGTGGGAAAAAGGCCATGCAGAGACACATAGCATTATAAATCATGATAATGCCGTGCGCTCCTGCAAGTCCAGAGCGGAGGATAACACTCACACACGGAGCGTGATTCCCGCAATGGACTCGCTCGTGTGAAACAGCCCTTTAAAGAACATAGGTGCAGGGAAAAGGCGACATCATCTGCAGGATGAACACAGCGGATACTACGTTCATGGATCTGTCCATCTACATAAACATGATCGACAATAAAGTGCAAGTGCAGAAAACATATTCCATATTAATCAAATGGACGAGGAACGATTACCCATGCTGTGCTCCCTCCAGGATTATGTGCAATTGATGGCTGGCACTCTACTTGGGCGTAGTTTCCTTCGGTGCTCAGTGATGGAGGATATCTCCACAATAATGTTGTAGATTAATTCACGGCACTCGAATTAATGCAAATAAAATTGAAAATTTATGAAAAGCCACCAGTGGTTATCAGTTTGATTAGGCAACGTTTGGGTCCTCGACCTTGTTCAACGGCCTCAAAAGTTATGCTGACCAGAAGGAGCAACGCCACTCTCCTTCTGGTCAGGAGGACTGAAACGTTGGCCTAATCAAACTGATAACCACTGGTGGCTTTTCAATAAATTTTCAATTTTATTTGCATTAATTCGAGTGCCGTGAATAATCTACAACATTATTGTGGAGATATCCTCCATCACTGAGCACCGAAGGAAACTACGCCCAAGTAGAGTGCCAGCCATCAATTGCACATAATCCTGGAGGGAGCACAGCATGGGTAATCGTTCCTCGTCCATTTGATTAATTGGCAATATGTTTCTGCACTTGCACTTTATTGTCGATCATGTTTATGTAGATGGACAGATCCATGAACGTAGTATCCGCTGTGTTCATCCTCCAGATGATGTCGCTTTTCCCTGCACCTATGTTCTTTTAATCACGTTTGTGAGACAGCTTTTTGTAATTATGCAATAGTAACATAGTACATAAGGCCGAAAAAAGACATTTGTCCATCCAGTTCGGCCTGTCATCCTGCAAGTTGATCCAGAGGAAGGCAAAAAAAAAAACCTGTGAGGTAGAAGCCAATTTTCCCCACTTAAGGGGGGGGAAAATTCTTCCCGAACTCCAATCAGGCAATCAGAATAACCCCCTGGATCAACGACCCCTCTCTAGTAGCCATAGCCTGTAATATTATTACACTCCAGAAATACATCCAGGCCCCTCTTGAATTCCTTTATTGTACTCACCATCACCACCTCCTCAGGCAGAGAGTTCCATAGTCTCACTGCTCTTACCGTAAAGAATCCTCTTCTATGTTTGTGTACAAACCTTCTTTCCTCCAGACGCAGAGGATGTCCCCTCGTCACAGTCACAGTCCTGGGGATAAACTAGATGATGGGATATAGTAACATAGTACATAAGGCCGAAAAAAAGACATTTGTCCATCCAGTTCGGCCTGTTATCCTGCCAAGTTGATCCAGAGGAAAGGCAAAAAAAACCCTGTGAGGTAAAAGCAATTTTCCCCACTTTAGGGGAATAAAAATATTCCTTCCCGACTCCAATCAGGCAATCAGAATAACTCCCTGGATCAACGACCCCTCTCTAGTAGCTATAGCCTGTAATATATTATGCTCCAGAAATACATCCAGGCCCCTCTTGAATTCCTTTATTGTACTCACCATCACCACCTCCTCAGGCAGAGAGTTCCATAGTCTCACTGCTCTTACCGTAAAGAATCCTCTTCCATGTTTGTGTACAAACCTTCTTTCCTCCCAGACGCAGAGGGTGTCCCCTCGTCACAGTCACAGTCCTGGGGATAAATAGATGATGGGATAGATCTCTGTACTGACCCCTGATATATTTATACATAGTAATTAGATCTCCCCTCAGTCGTCTTTTTCTAACGTGAATAACCCTAATTTTGATCATCTTTCAGGGTACTGTAGTTGCCCCATTCCAGTTATTACTTTAGTTGCCCTCCTCTGGACCCTCTCCAGCTCTGCTATGTCTGCTTTGATCACTGGAGCCCAGAACTGTACACAAGTACTCCATGTGTGGTCTGACTAATGATTTGTAAAGTAGTAGGAATATGTTCTCATCACGGGCATCTATGCCCCTTTTGATGCAACCCATTATCTATAGGCCTTGCAGCAGCTGCCTGACACTGTTTTTTGCAGCTTAGTTTGCTGTTTATTAAAATTCCTAGATCCTTTTCCATGTCAGTGTTTCCCAGTGTTTTACCATTTAGTATGTACGGGTGACTTGCATTATTCCTACCCATGTGCATAACCTTACATTTGTCAGTGTTAAACCTCATCTGCCACTTATCTGCCCAACCCTCCAATCTATCCAGATCCCTCTGTAGTAGTATACTGTCCTCATCAGTGTTAATTACTTTACACAGTTTAGTGTCATCTGCGAAAATTTATATTTTACTATGCAAGCCTTCTACGAGATCATTAATAAATATATTGAAGAGAATAGGGCCCAATACTGACCCCTGAGGTACTCCACTAGTGACAGTGACCCAATCTGAGTATGTACCGTTAATAACCACCCTCTGTTTTCCTATCATTGAGCCAGTTACTTACCCACATACAGATGTTTTCTCCCAGTCCAAGCATTCTCATTTTATATACTAACCTTTTATGTGGTACAGTGTCAATGCTTTGGAGAAGTCCAGATACACGACATCCATTGATTCGCCGCTGTCAAGTCTAGAACTTACCTCCTCATAGAAACTGATTAAATTAGTTTGACATGACCGATCCCTCACGGAGCCATTCTCTAATATAGCATCTCTCAGAAAACCTTCAAACAGTTTACCCACAACAGATGTTAAACTTACCGGCCTATAGTTTCCAGGCTCTGTCTTTGGACCCTTTTTGAATATTGGCACCACATTTGCCATGCGCCAATCCTGTGGGACATTCCCTGTCAGTATAGAGTCCGCAAATATCAGAAATAAGGGTCTGGCTATGACATTACTTAATCCTTTAGGATACAGGGGTGTATGCCATCCGGTCCTGGCGATTTGTCTATTTTGATCTTTTTAAGTCGCTGATGTACTTCTTCCTGGGTCAGACAGGACACTTTTAATGGCGAATTTATTTCTACGTTCAGCATTTCATCTGACAGTTTATTTTCCTCAGTGAATACATTGGAGAAAAAAATATTTAACAGCTTTGCTTTCTCCTCGTCGCTCTCTGCGACTCCCCCCTCATTACTCTTTAAAGGGCCGACACTTCAGATTTATACTTTTTAACATTTATATAATTGAAGAACATTTTTAGGGTTAGTTTTTACTCTCTTTGGCAATTAATCTCTCGGTCTCTAGTTTGGCCGCTTTTATTTGTTTTTTACATGTTCTGTTTTTTTCCTTATAGTTTTTCAGTGCTTCCGTGCTACTCTCCTGTTTTAGGGTTTTATATGCTTCTTTTTGTCATTTATTGCTTTCTTTACAGTTCTGTTTATCCACATTGGTTTCTTTTTGTTCCTTAACCTTTTATTCCCATACGGTATGTACCTCTCACAATGAGATTTTAGGATGTTTTTAAAGATGTCCCATTTTGTGGCTGTATTTTTATTTGTGAGGACTTTATCCCATTTAGTTAGGCCTATGGCCTCTCTTAGTTGGCTAAATTTAGCTTTTTTGAAGTTTGGTATTTTTGTTCCTCCCTGTAGAAACGCTCTTTTGAATGATAATTGGAAGGTTATTACTTTATGGTCACTATTTCCCAGGTGTCCCCCAACCTGCACGTCTGTTGTTCTGTCAGGTCTATTGGTTAATACTAAATCCAGTATGGCCGTCCCTCTAGTCGGGTCCTGAACAGTTGGGAGAGGTAATTGTCTTTGGTTATTGCCAAGAACCTGTTTCCTTTATGAGATATACAAGTTTCAGTTTCCCCGTCTATATCTGGGTAGTTGAAGTCCCCCATAATAACCACCTCATTATGATTTGCCGCCTCGTCTATCTCGTTTAGTAGTAGATTTTCTGTGGACTTTGGTATATTAGGTGGTTTATAGTAAATTCCTATTAGTAATTTATTGTTGTTTTTAGCTCATGTATCTCTACCCACAGTGACTCCACATGTTCATGTCCCTCACTTAAATCTTCACGGAATGTGGGCTTTAGACAGGACTTTACATAAAGGCAAACCCTCCCCCCTCTCCGGTTTTGACGATCCTTTCTAAACAGAATGTAACCTTGTACATTAACTGCCCCAGTCATAGCTATCATCCAGCCATGTCTCAGTTATTCCCACTATGTCATAGTCTCCTCACACATCACTAATTCCAGTTCACCAGTTTTATTAGTCAGGCTTCTGGATTAGTATACATACATTTGAGAGGTTATGTATATTTTTTACCCTACACCTTTCCTTCTGAACTGTTCTAGTCCCTCCTTCCATTCCCTCCCCCAGTCCCACTACCTTGCCCCCGGTCTCTATCTGCACTATCTTCCCCTTCTATAGTGTAATTACCCTCCCCCCCAGTCCCTTAGTTTATAAACACTCCTCCAACCTTCTAGCCATCTTCTTCCCCAACACAGCTGCCCCTTCCCCATTGAGGTGCAGCCAGTCCCTACGATAGAGCCTGTAGCGACAGAGAAGTCGGCCCAGTTCTCCAGGAACCCAAAACCCCTCCATCCTACACCAGTTCTTGAGCCACTTGTTAATTTCCCTAATCTCCCGCTGCCTTTCTTGTGTGGCCCGTGTGGTACAGGTAGTATTTCGGAAAATACTACCTTTGAGGTCCTTGCCCTAAGCTTTTGACCTAAATCCTGAAATCATTTTTAAGGACTCTCCACCTACCCTAACTTTGTCATTGGTTCCGATATGGACCATGACCCGCTGGATCTTCTCCAGCCCCTCCAGTAATCTGTCAACCCGTAGATCTCTGTACTGACCCCTGATATATTTATACATAGTAATTAGATCTCCCCTCAGTCGTCTTTTTTCTAAAGTGAATAACCCTCATGTTGATAATCTTTCAGGGTACTGTAGTTGCCCCCATTTCAGTTATTACTTTAGTTTCCCTCCTCTGAACCCTCTTCAGCTCTGCTATGTCTGCCTTGTTCACAGGAGCCCAGAACTGTACACAGTACTCCATTTGTGGTCTGACTAGCGATTTGTAAAGTGGTAGGACTATGTTCTCATCACGGGCATCCTATGCCCTTTTGATGCAACCCATTATCGTATTGGCCTTGGCAGCAGCTGCCTGACACTGGTTTTTATGCTTAGTTTGCGGTTTATTAAAATTCCTAGGTCCTTTTCCATGTCAGTGTTACCCAGTGTTTTACCATTTAGTATGTACGGGTGACTTGCATTATTCCATTCCATGTGCATAACCTTACATTTGTCAGTGTTAAACATGACATTAATTCATAGGCGGTCTGGTAGTTGTAGGTTTCACACTGGGTGATGCAGCGGTTGCTGCGGCAGGCTGGACCACCACATCGGAGCCACAGTTCTCACAGGCCACTTTATGGTGACGCTGCATATGTTGACGCAGGGCCGGGATGCCAACATTGGCACCCTGGCCACGCTTCACCTTCTGCCCACAGATTCTACATATGACCATGTTCACCCTCCTCCGGCGGCTTAACAAAAAACTGCCACACCGCCGAGTAGTTGATCTTACCCCCAACACTCCGCACTGACTGACTGCTACTGCCGCTGCCTCTGTGAACGCATGCACCGCTACTTCCCGGGCAGGTAGGCTCCTGCGAAGCGGGTGGTCTACCCTGGGCACGTTTGGCTACCAACCTCCCACTGCTGCCACCCTGCTGACTCCCGGTCACGCTACAGACCTGCTGGCTCTGCCGCTGACTCACGGGCAAGCTGCCACCTGTTCTCCCGATGATGAAGCCCCCTTCGTCAGAGGATGTTGATGACGTAGGTTTGCTACATCGCTCCTCCCTCCGACCGTTCTATCCCACCACACTATGCAAGACACGAGCCTCTCTATCTGAACCGCGGGACGCCCCACCACTGGATCCTTTGCATTCTGCTGGACCGGACTCTCGGCGGATCCCCTTCATTTGTCCGCCTTGTCTGGTGGTGTCTGCTTGCTGCCTCGCTCGCAGACGGGACGGTCACCCTCCTTCTGATGTTTCGGTCTCTGCTGCTTCCTGCCGCCCCCCTCCTTGAATCTTGGGTGTCGGCTGGGACCTAGTTACAGGTTTGAAGTTTGAAGTATCAAATATATGTTGCTTCATGGCATCGTGTCCTCCTCTGCCTCATGTTTGACCCCTCCTCCCCCATGCCCTGTGTAATCGTTTTCTCGATCTCCCCGCTTCGTCTATTCATTTATAGGGAATATGGGACAGAAGGTTAAAATGTTTCAACTTTATAAAGTGTTGCTTAAAACACGATTTAATAATACACGTTCTCCGGGACAAAAGGCTTGGCAAATTGATTGTCCGGGAATTTCCCTCGAAGATTGGGATAATATATTGGCGAATTTAAGTTTAGTTTATTATAATTTTAATCAAGTTTTGGTTCAATTTAATATTTTAAATTTAATTTAACAGATTGAAGAATGGGGACAATTCTTTCCGATAATTGGCGGCAGTCCTTGTAATGGCTTATCTGTGGTTAACCCGCACCGGAAAGGCCTTTATGGGGGCAGTGGACAACTGTTTTTTGATCTTCCACGATTACTCAATAAAGTGTTGCCTAAGGGCTCGTTCACACAAACGTGTGCTGCCCGTTTCCGTATTGCGGACCGCATTTGCGGATCCACAATACACAGGCACCGGAAAGAATCGCGGACCCATTAAAGTGAATTGGTCCGTGATCCGCTGTGGCTGCCCCACGGACGGTGCCCATGCATTGCGGACCGCAATTTGCAGTCCACAGCACGGGCACGGCCTTCACACGTTTGTGTGAACGAGCCCTAACACAGGAGAGAATCGGCCAATCTTCTGGTTATTCGAGATGGTTATTCGTGGTTGCGATGGAGAAAGAATTCCAAAAAACAATTTCTATCCACCTGGAGACGAATCCTGTCAAGATTGATGCAAGTGCGGTATCGGCTGCTCATCGGGCCAGATACTTCTGAGGGAACCTGCCTGCCATGAAAAGGCCTCTAGTAGCTACAGAGAATGAGAAGACCAAGCTTAAAGATTGCTTGGAGCCCGGAAGAGTCGCGAAGTTCATCAAGATTCAAACCATAACTACCAGCCCGTGGTCTCTTTGTCAGGGAAAAAAAATCACGAGTTCCCAGTCATCATGGATGGGAAGGAGGACATCCTGTGGTGTACGGAGATGGAGAGGGTCTTTGGATTCCCCCCGCACTATACGGACGTCTCAGAAATGAACTGCTGCTCCCGGGAAGGTCATGGAGCGTCCTGGTCATCCCGCATCTATTCGCCCCACTAAAGAATTATTTTGAAAGTGTGTAGAAGCCACACGGGGCCCCCCGCTGCAGATTTATCATGGAGACACCGCAGGGCCTGCTCCAGGGCCATGCCAACTAAGGGTTGTGTCTGACGAACCCACTGACTCTTGACTGGGGGTGTTTGATGTCACTTGCGACGAAGTCTAAGATCGAGTCAGCCACTTAAGAACCGCTGGGTTGCTGGTCACGACAAGACCACTAGCTGACACTGGGAGCTCAGGCCTCTCGAAGTGACCCCTGCTGCCATAGCCCCTTACTCTGCTGCGACCTCTGCCTGCACCAGAAACATTTAGGCCTCTGCCCCTCCCCTGTGCAGGGCCTGTCACTTCTCTGTCTGACATACTGTTAGATCAAATAAAAAAATAAATAAAAAATAAGGAAATTAAAACACCCCAAAAAAGTCTGTAATTTTCACACTTCACCACACAATGCCTAATTCACGCCACAGAAGGCTTTAGAACAGATAACTGCATCGCTGAGCGACAAATATATTTTTTCTTTTTCCGCTAATACACGCCACAAAAGGCTTCAGAACAGATAACTGCACCGCTGAGCGGCAAATCTATTTTATTTTTGCCACTAATACACAACAAAAAGTGCTGTAATTTTAGCACTTCACCACACAACGGGTAATAAGCCCTTTTTTTCCACTAATACGAGCCAAAAAATGCTTTAGAACATATAACTGCGCCGCACAAGGGCAAATAAGACGTAGAAATATTTCCTTGTATAAACCCTGTTAATGCCTGTATCAAACAGCACTTGCACCTTAACAACAAGAATGGCTTGCTGGAATTACAGAACTGTATAATGGCAATTTGTATCGCCAGTCAGTGCAGCAAGGTGTAGTCGGATTGTTCCCATTACCCAGGCTGTAACATCCTCTACTGAACCCTGTTCAACATAAATGCTATGGAATGATTCCTCCCTATCCTTTCCCTACACCTTGAATAATCTTTCTTGTAAATCATTTTTTTAGCACAATGTTTTTTCTACCACTTTCCCTAGCGCCTGCTGACGTCTCTCCCTGCACTAAGTACACTGGTGAATGGCAGAATCTAAGATGGCTGAGGCTATTTATAGGGCTATGACATCACAGGGGCTGGCTGGCTGCTGATTGGCTGCATGCATGGCATTATGGGTGATCCCACCTTCCCAGAGTTCCTTGCTCCACGTCCTCACACGTGCAGCAGTCATATTAGAAAAAAATTTGATTAGTTACCACGAAACGCGAGGAAATTAGGCTTCGGTGCGAATCAAATTTTTCCTGAAATTCGGAACGAATTCCACTTTGTCAGCTTCGATTCGCTCATCTCTGGTAGTCGGGTCCAAATTGACAGAAGGCGGGGCCAACAATACCATATTGCAGCACAAAATGCCACCCCAACAGAGCCAAATACTATAGTGCATCACACAATACTGCACCAGCAGCACAAAATAAACCCCCACAAACTGCCACTGGCGGCTGTGAGGAGAGTTCAGGTGGCCCCCTGGGCATTGGCCCATCGGGAAGTTTCTGTGTAGGGTCTATGGCCAGTCCACCCTAGAACACAGATGTAAACCTGGCCTGAAAGGGGTTGTCTCATCTCAGGTAGTGGAGGCATATCGCTAGGATATGCCCCCATTGTCTTATAGGTGCGGGTCCCACAGCTAGGACCCGCACCGATATCGGGAACCGAGCCCCGCAGAGTGTTGGCTGGAGGACTCCGGCCCGGCCACCACTAATCGCGCTCCCCATAGAAGTGAATGGGAGCGCACTGCGCATGACTGGCCACCGCTCCCATTCACTTCTATGGGCCCGACGGAAATAATCGAGCCAGTGCTTGGTTATTTTCGGCAGCCCCATAGAAAATAAATGGAGGGCGCCTGTGCATGAGGCCTTTATTACTCAAAATCCATAAAAAAATGAAAAATACAAAAGATGTGAATAAGAAACCAACTTTAGCCTTGTAAAGAAGGCAACGGTATCGCAGGGCGCTCATCGGTACAGGCCGTGGTCAAGGGCAGACTGGGAACTTAAAGTGGCCCCGGAAAAATCCTACAATTGGCCCCAAGTTGTAGACAAGTCCAAACTGACAGAAGTGGGGGCAACACAAGTAGGTAGGGAAAACAGGCGGCACCAGCAATACCATAGTGCAGCATAAAATACTGCCCCAGCAGAACCAAATACCACAGAGCGGCATGAAAAAAGCCCCATCATCATACTGAGGAAGGTGATACAGTTGAATTCAGGAGGGCACCTTTGGATGCCGGCCAGGGGCATAAGTACCTGATGCTCCTACATTAATGCGGAGAGCATCAGATCATTATGTACCCGGCCGCTGTGAGGAGGGCTCGGGCGGCCCCCTGGGCATCAGCCCACCGGGAAATTTCCCTGTAGAGTCTATGGCCAGTCTACCCCTGGCTGTGGTAAATTCACACACAGCACTGTATAACGTGTAAAGTATTGGTGGCTGGGAGCGCTGCTGTGAAGGCAAAATGCCCAAAAGACCTCTGTCCCTTTGTTTTCAGAATCTCGGAGGGTTGCCCCCCTAGCAAGGGATGTCTAGTGATCGATCACAGGCTATAGCACGATTGTGCCACTAATAACTGATCGCCACCGGGAACTAAAGAACGAAAACGTTTTAGGGCTTGTTCAGATCTGCTTTGGAGGCTCCAGATTCTGTCAGAAACCTGCATGCATGCTGAAAAGCGGGACCCTAAACGGACCCCGTTATAGTCTATGGGATCTGTTTGGCTCCATTCGGGTCAGTTATGTGCCGAATCCTCTAACGGGGCTGAGCGACGGAAATAAATAGTGGTGGTGTGAACAGGCCCTAAGTTACACGGACACTGTCCAGAAGTAAAAATTTGTTGAAAGCGGCATGAAAACAGAAATGACTGGCTCATCAATGGGCATCATAGTGGGCACAAAAAGTTGTGAATTAAAAGGTTAAATGAATTCAGGTCACTGATCTTGCACTGTCAACATACATAGGGTCGTGTCCTGCACCTTAAGTAGTTGAGTTCAGCCTGGCCCTAACAGGTTCCAGAACTGGCATCAAAGTGGGCAGACGGACATTCCTCACTGATTTGGATAAGTAAAGTGTGAATTAAAGGGTTAAACGAATTCTGGCAACTGATCTCGCACTGCCAACACACAGAGGGTGACACAGAGTTCAGCCTGGCCCAAGGAGGTTGTGGGCATAAGAATGGCATATGATGCGGGGAACCACCCTCTGTATGATGGCAATGTGAACTCAGTGGCCAAAATTCAATTAACCCTTTCAAATCAGTGAAAAGTGCCCGTTTGCCCGCTTTGATGCCAGTTATTTTGTCAATAAGCTGTTTGAACCAGGCGGAAATCAACTGTATATGGTGCAGGGCACGCCGTTCTGTATGTTGGCAGTGCGAGATCAGTGGCCTACATTCATTTAACCCTTTAATTCACACTCTTTTGTGCCCACATTGATGCCCATTTGTGTGCCAGTCATTTCTGTTTTCCTTCCAATTTCAACAGTTTTTACTTCAGACCAACTTCTGCCTCATTTTGGCTTAATCCATAAAAAAACCTGCTGCGCAGGAAACTGCAACACGACTCCATTCAAATGAATAGGGCTGTGTTGTCGTTACCTGCACAGCGACATTTGCGGCCGCCCGCTCTGCGGGTAACTACAACAAAGCCCTATTCATTTGAATGGAGTCGTGTTGCAGTTTCCTGCGGAGCAGGTTTTCTGAGGAGCGGTGGGGGTCCTGGCACTTGAATCCCCACTGATCAGTAAAGTGATGGGAAATCCAATGAATGTCAACTATGGGAAAACCCTACAGCTGGGACGCTCAACCTGCGGTCCTCCAGCTGTTGCAAAACTACAACTCCCAGCATGCCCTAATAGCTGTAGGCTGTCCAGGCAAGCTGGGAGTTGTAGTTTTGCAACAGCTGGAGCTCCGCAGGTTGTCCTACAGCATCCGAGGGGGGGGGGGGGGGGGGCGCTATTCTTCTCAGTCTCCATGTCACCATTTGAAAGATCACTATTTGGGATGAGCGAATCGACTTCAGGTGATTCGCATAAAACTTTGTTTCAATATTGTATGGAGCGAGCTCCGTACAGTATTAGAATGTATTGGCTCCGATGAGCTGGTTATTACTTCGTGAAGTCTCGCGAGACTTCGGGTAATAACTTCAAAAATGTATTTCTAATGTTAAAAACCTTTTCCTGAACTCGGGTTCGGTTCCAGGGTACCACTTGGAACATAAAAACTCCAGCAGATGTACCCATATTCAGATTTAAAGGGGTATTCTGGTCATTTCAAATGATCCCCTTATCCTGGAGGGGGGTCCTACTGCTGGGACCCAAACCAATGACAAAAGGGGAGCCTATGCCCCCACGAAATGAATGGAGCTGCAGGTCGAGCATGCGCACTGCTGCTCGCTTCACCTCTGAGCACTGTCCTCTGTGGCCCCCGTTCTCATGATTGGTGGGGGTCCCAGCGGTTGTAGAAATAATCATTATACCCCCCTCTAAAGCCAGATCCCCAGTGCGGTCAGGTAACGAGGTTAACCCCTGCACGGCCAGGGACTGTCTCTATGGTAGTTTCAGCTATGAGGTTCCAGGAAGCGGATGTATTCTACATATCTAACTAGTATCATGTCAGCACGAGGCACGGAGATCTTATTACGTCATCGTCATGTGACATGGAAAAAAAAATCTTGCCAGGTGACTCCAGTGTGTAGTGGGAAGGAGGAAGTGTCTGGTTTCTAGTTTAGTTTAATAAAGGACTAGAAACAATAGAAGCAGGGATTGGGCTGTATGTGCAGAAGGCAATGGATGGTAATAAAGAGATAGGGGAGAGGTGGAATTAGTGGAGAGTCCAGGGCAGGTCACCGTCATGATGTATTCTTCACGTGGGCTCAGATGTGAACTATGTACTGCTGAGAAGATAAGCCTGCTCGTGTTTTATCTGAACAGCACAGCTATTCTGCTTGTGTAAGATATTCTTTCTGGATTCCTAAAGAAAAAAACACTGCAGTCAGGATGGATATATGGCACACTATAGTAGACAGCCTACAGGATCAAGAGCCCTATATGCATTAGACATCCAGCCCAACCCAACAAAATTGTCACGTTGGGCCGGCTGTCTAATGTATATAGGGGTCTCCCAACTTTCCCCTAATGGCAGATGTCGGGGGAAATAAGGATCAAGATTTTGGATTTTAAAATGACAGATCCTTTGTTCCCACAAAATATCTGAGGGAACACTGTAGTAGATTGCTGGACATACAGGCACCACTCATGGCCCCTGTGTTCTGCTGACCTTCTGGTCCTCCTAACCTCCTCCTATGTTCTATGTGACTCTTCACATGATTTCTGCTCTCTCTAAAGAATATGTAATCATTGTGAGATCTCAGGAAGACCGCTATATGCATTAGACAGCCAGCCCAACCCGACAAAATTGGAAGGTTAAGAAAACATATGGACACTTTAAGAGTCAATAGGTGCCATAAATCATGGAGCCCTCACAGAAGTTATCGGTACCAAAGATTTAAAGAGTAGAAGGATCTGATGAGATCTGTCTGGACAAAAAGAGCATAATGGAAATGTTGGAGTACATGGCAGATTTGGCCTACCTGCAACTTTATTGGAAGGCACGTTTTGCAGGGATTTCCAGGTTCACGAATGTATAGAATGAGTCACCATGACAGACCTCTTTAAAACATGCTAGCAGGGGCTCCTGTAAATGAAGCCACCTTCAGCCCTGTGGCCCATTCATAGCACCCACCTATGTGGCACTGAAAAACATAGTAAAGGATGGTAAAAAACAACTATTTGTATACATCATCATCACCAGCCATGGTAAAAAATGGAGCAAGCGTCTTTGTATAAAGACACGTATGTTTAATAATCCATACACACACATAAAACACGTCTATACACAGGCGAAGTGAAAAAAATATATAAATAAATTCCATATATACAGTTTGTGCATTGTATAATACATTGTAATCCTGTCTAACATCAGATAACCCAACTGATGGTATGGCAGAAGATCGCTTTAGCTGGTAAGGAAGGAGACGCCATGCTGCAATTATATAGACAAGAAGCTGCCGAATATTGTGTGAAGCAAGTACTTCTTTCCACAAGAATGGCGCGGTGCTGTATATACACTCCCGTCAGTCTCGACTCTGTATATATATGGGCACTGCCAGCATGGAACATGAAGGATCGGTGGCATTCTGCAGCTCGGCTAGTGTCACAGTGGTAGGGGTTGTAGTGTCCTGGCTGGAGGGCACTGCCAAGCCTTCCCTGGCAGCTGCAGATCCATCCACTACAATAGAAAGCACGGCATCAGTTTGCTGGTAATTGTCTTCTGCCGGACCCGTGCCATCCAGTTGCTCTCCACTGCTCTTCAGCTCTGTCAGCGTTCTCTCCTCCTCCTCCTCAGGACCAGTCTCTTCATCTGGCTTCCCCCGTCCTCGCTTTCTCTGCCCCTTCCTGACCTAACAGGAACAGATAAGAACATAAAGTAACCCAAAGAGTCCTATAACTCTCATTAATGAACAGTTCTTTAAACAGTTAAAGACTGGGGCATTTTAACACTTTCATGACCAGACACATTTTCCTTTTTGTTAGCAAATGCAGGTTTGAAAGTTCTGTTACTTAAAGGGCATCTGTCAGCAGATTTGTACCTATGAAACTGGCTGACCTGTTACAGCTGCGCTTGGCAGCTGAAGGCATCTGTTTTGGCCCCATGTTCATATGTCCCTGCATTGCTGAGAAAAAGAAAGTTTTAATATACGCAAATGAGCATCTAGGAGCAATGTGGGTGTGGCCATTACACCTAGAGGCTCTGCTCTCTCTACAACTGCTGTGCCCTCTCCACTTTAATTGTGAATATTTCATGCCTGGCCCTGTCAATCAAAGAGCAGAGGGCACGACAGTTGTAGAGAGAGCAGAGCCTCTAGGTGTAATGGCCACACCCCAATTGCTCCTAGAGGCTCATTTGCATATATTAAAACTTTATTTGTCTCAGCAACGCAGGGACATATGAACATAGGACCAACACAGATGTCTTCAGCTTCCAAGTGCATATGTAACAGGTCAGCCAGTTTCCTAGGTACAAATCTGCTGACAGATGCCCTTTAAATAATTCTGTTCTTTTTTTAACTTTTTTGCTTTTAATTCCTGGGAAAATGTAAAAAAAAAAAAAAAAAACTGGAAAAAAATATTTGTTCTTATTTTTTTTTTTAATACCACAAAAGTACTACCAAAATACTTTTTAAAATCTGTCCCCTTTTCGTTCATTTTTAGGTGGGACTAGAAGGTGCACTGTGGGCTAGAACTAGTTTTTTATTTTGTCCCCAGTTACATGGGGAACAGGGCAGAGCTGATCTGGATGTGCTAAGACACAGCAGCATCTGCAGTTAACGTGCACCCAGTGTCCACTGATCGTTAGGGCAGGAGCAGGAAGCATGGCTTCTTCCTGATGTTTATGGACCACGCTCATGTATATTCATCAATCGGGAAGGCATGGATAGTAACAAAGCATCTCCGCCTTCTCTATGGGGCATAGGAGTGTCAGCGACACCTGGCTCCCTGCTACTGAAGCTGCACATTCGACAGCGATGCTCAGAAACATCCTTGCAGAGTCATACACAAGCAGTTAAAAAAATTAATACAGCACCTTTCCAGTACTTAGTAGAATGTGCTTTCTCCTTTGCCCCTAGATCGTGTTACCTTCTTCAAGGTGGAAAAGCTGAGGACAGCAAAATCTGAAAAGTGTGGCAAAAAAAGTGACAGATTTTTTTAGCGCTCAGCAGTTTTAACCTAATCAATGCGGCATCCAGTTGTCAGGAAATCCAGCCAATATGACTGATCTCTGGTGATTGTTTAGAACCCAGTGATTTCCCAATGCCAGGACCCAAAGGAAGCCCATACAGGGGTACTGACATGTAGGCACCTAGTACAGAGTTTTAAAGTTTGGGGACACTGGTGCTGGAATGTGAAAATCTGTGTCCTATAGGCCTCCAGCAGAGAAAGCCCTGGTGTGAGATTTTGGAGCAAGTTCAGAGCCAAAGATTAGCCATTGCTAATGAGAAGGTCACTTTATGTATTTGTGCCTGAACTTCCTGCAAAGAGATGTCTCCTGAGAAAAGAGAATCGTCTCACTAGGTCAGTGATGGCAAACTTTTTACAGACCGAGTGCCCAAACTGCAACCCAAAACCCACATATTTATCGCAAAGTGCCAACACGGCAATTTACCGTGAATACTACACTCCAGTATAGTATATCTTCCATGTACAGTGGGGCAAAAAAGTATTTAGTCAGCCACCAATTGTGCAAGTTCTCCCACTTAAAAAGATGAGAGAGGCCTGTAATTTTCATCATAGGTATACCTCAACTATGAGAGACATAATGAGAAAAATAAAATCCAGAAAATCAGTCTGATTTTTAAAGAATTTATTTGCAGATTATGGTGGAAAATAAGTATTTGGTCAATAACAAAAGTTCATCTCAATACTTTGTTATATACCCTTTGTTGGCAATGACAGAGGTCAAACATTTTCGGTAAGTTTTCACAAGGTTTTCACACACTGTTGCTGGTATTTTGGCCCATTCCTCCATGCAGATCTCCGTTGGAGCAGTGATGTTTTGGGGCTGTCGCTGGGCAACACAGACTTTCAACTCCCTCCAAAGGTTTTCTATGGGGTTGAGATCTGGAGACTGGCCAGGCCACTCCAGGACCTTGAAATGCTTCTTACGAAGCCACTCCTTCGTTGCCCGGGCAGTGTGTTTGGTATCATTGTCACGTTTCATCTTCAATGCCCTTGCTGATGGAAGGAGGTTTTCACTCAAAATCTCATGATACATGGTCCCATTCATTCTTTCCTTTACACGGATCAGTCGTCCTGGTCCCTTTGCAGAAAAACAGCCCCAAAGCATGATGTTTTCACCCCCATGCTTCACAGTAGGTATGGTGTTCTTTGGATGCAACTCAGCATTCTTTCTCCTCCAAACACCACGAGTTGAGTTTTTAGCAAAAAGTTCTACTTTGGTTTCATCTGACCATATGACATTTTCCCAATCCTCTTCTGGATCATCCAAATGCTCTCTAGCAAACTTCAAACGGCCCGGACATGTAATGGCTTAAGCAGGGGGACACGTCTGACACTGCAGGATTTGAGTCCCTGGCGGCGTAGTGTGTTAGGCCTTTTTCACACTTGCGTTGTCCGGATCCGTCGTGTACTCCATTTGCTGGAGGTGCCCGTCTTCAAAATGCGTTCAGTGTTACTATGGCAGCTAGGACGCTATTAAAGTCCTGGTTGCCATAGTAGTAGTGGGGAGCGGGGGAGCGGTATACTTACCGTCCGTGCGGCTCCCGGGGCGCTCCAGAATGACGTCAGAGCGCTCCATGCGCATGGATGACGTGATCCATGCGATCACGTCATCCTTGCGCGTGGGGCGCCCTGACGTCACTCTGAAGCGCCCCGGGAGCCGCACGGACAGTAAGTATACTGCTCCCCCGCTCCCCACTACACTTTACCATGGCAAACCGGACTTTAGCGTCCTTGCAGCCATGGTAACCATTCAGAAAAAGCTAAACGTCGGATCCGGTAATGCGCCGAAACGACGTTTAGCTTAAGGCCGGATCCGGATTAATGTCTTTCAATGGGCATTATTTCCGGATCCGGCCTTGCGGCAAGTGTTCAGGATTTTTGGCCGGAGCAAAAAGCGCAGCATGTTGCGGTATTTTCTCCGGCCAAAAAACGTTCCGGTCCGGAACTGAAGACATCCTGATTAGTGTTGAGCGAACTTCTGTTTTAAGTTCGGCGTCTAAAGTTCGGCTTCCGGTTAGCGGAGAATCCCGATATAGATTCCGAATTCTGTTGTGGTCCGTGGTAGCGGAATCAATAATCGGCCATTATTGATTCCGCTACCGCGGACCACAACGGAAGTCGGAATCCATATCGGGATTCTTCGCTAACCGGAAGCCGAACTTTAGACGCCGAACTTAAAACAGAAGTTCGCTCAACACTAATCCTGATGCATCCTGAACGGATTTCTCTCCATTCAGAATGCATGGGGATAATCCTGATCAGGATTCTTCCGGCATAGAGCCCCGACGACGGAACTCTATGCCGGAACAAAACAACGCAAGTGTGAAAGAGCCCTTACTGATGGTAGCCTTTGTTACTTTGGTCCCAGCTCTCTACAGGTCATTCACTAGGTCCCCCCATGTGGTTCTGGGAATTTTGCTCACCGTTCTTGTGATCATTTTTACCCCATAGGGTGAGAACTTGGAGCGTGGAGCCCCAGATCGAGGGAGATTATCAGTGGTCTTGTATGTCTTCCATTTTCTAATAATTGCTCCCACAGTTGATTTCTTCACCCCAAGCTGATTGCCTATTGCAGATTCAGTCTTCACAGCCTGGTGCAGGTCTACAATTTTGTTTCTGGTGTCCTTCGACGGCTCTTTGGTCTTGGCCATAGTGGAGCTTGGAGTGTGACTGTTTGAGGTTCTGGACAGGTGTCTTTTATACTGATAACAAATTCAAACCGGTGCCATTAATACGGGTAACGGGTGGAGGACAGAGGAGCCTCTTAAAGAAGAAGTTACAGCTTTGTGAGAGCCAGAAATCTTGCTTGTTTGTAGGTGACCAAATACTTATTTTACTGAGGAATTTACCAATTAATTCATTAGAAATCCTACAATGTGATTTCCTGTATTCTTCCCCCCATTCTGTCTCTCATAGTTGAGGTATACCTATTATGAAAATTACAGGCCTCTCATCTTTTTAAGTGGGAGAACTTGCACAATTGGTGGCTGACTAAATACTTTTTTGCCCCACTGTACTTCATCATTTAGCTATAATAGCCGGCCTACATTCAGTGCCCTGCCTGTGCTGTTCATAGCGCACCCTGCACTGATGAATGGCAGGAAAAGTCTAAGGCATATTGGTACACCATAGATTTTTTCCAGGGTGGGGGGTACCAACAGAGAGGGCTCTGAATGCCGCATCTGGCAATGATGCCATAGGTTCGCCACCACTGCACTAGTGCCACCTAAAATCTGACTGTTTAGCAAGCCTTTGAATAGGACAATGGAAAAAAGCCAGTGCAGATTTTCATCCATAGACAGCCGTTTCGGTGGCTTGACCCTCATCAGCAAGGAGACGTATTCTGGTTGGGTGCAATGCCTTGGAAGAGACCCGCCCAGTGTGGAGGCCTTACTGGAAGTGCCCGAACTTACCATAGGAATATTTGATAAGGCTGCACCACGATGCTTACTATTGTATGCAACAGAAACTTGTCACTTAAATTCTATGCATATATGATAAAATGATATATGTATAATGTAGATGGCACATTAACAGTTAAAGTGGCCATACACACGATGCAATTTTAGTGGGTCAGTCCTCTATTTTCCTGGGAAAACATGGTCAGTCCTCTATTTTCCTGGGAGGTCTCTGACAGAAGCTTAGTCTCCGCCCACAAATGAAATAAACATGCATGCTTGGCCAATCTAGCGTAAATTCTTATGTCAGAGCTATGCCATGTGTATGGCTAGCTTTAAAGCCAAGCTGTTAGGTCAGATAACTGACAACATAGTGAAACTGTCTGTTTGCAAGCGGAATCTATAGAAATTTGAGAGCAGTTATATATATATATATATATATATATATATATGAAGGAAGAAAATAATATAAAATGAGTGCAAAATCATTAAAACTAAGTATTTGCTAAGTTGAGGATTTAACCTGTATACCTGGAATAACACACAAGCAAACGTTAGTGTGAGGCTCATCAACCAACTGCATGCTTGAATTTTTTTTTTGGCAGAGGGTTATTATTATGTGTGGTATGCCTAGTGTGGCTCTGAATTTTCTTCCGGACTATGGCTCCTTGGATGAGGAGGCGCCGCCTCTCGCTGGGTGTCTGAAGACTCTGCTTCCCGATGCCACACACAGGGCTGATTTCTGGGGATTCTTCCCTTTTTCTGGCAGCGTCCTGAACGTTCTGGACGAGGGGGTAAGTGTACTGTCATCCAATGCATACGAGGGCCCAGGTTCACTCATTCAGAAAGCTCCATTTCTGAACAGAAGCCTATTTTTGTTCCCAAACTGTCTAAAAGAAATACTGGGGGAAATTCATCAAAACTGGTGATAAGGAAAATTGGCTTAGTTGCCCATATCAACCAATCAGATTGAACCCTTCATTTTTCAGAGGAGCTCTGAAAACAGAAAGGTGGTATCTGATTGGTTCTGGTGGGCAACTAAGACACTTCCTTAGCATCAGTTTTGAAAATTGTCCTCCGCAGTCTATTTGCTGAAAAAAACAATCACAGCGCTACTTTCATTCGGTACTGACATGCTGAACTCCGCAGGGAACGCTAGTGCTGCGAGTCAGATGAGTCCGATGAGGCTTGTTGTCGCCCACGACCACCACCTACGGATGATGACAGACAGGTTTCTTTCCCATGCACAACAGGAAAGAAACTTGCCTTTCATGGACTGGAGGTGGGGGAGCGTAGGTTCTATGAGTTTGATCGGACTCATCTCCCTTATAGCACGTGACAGGCTAAAGGCTATGTACACCTTTGGAGGCAATTTTTTGTTTATGATTGCATTTTACTCATTTTTGGCTAAAAATCATATTTTCATTTTTTCTTAAAAAATATTCAGCCATTCTGTCACAAAGGGTTAACAGTTTTTTTTTAACTGTGTGACTAGTACTTTCACTTGACTGCCATCTAATAAGCTTGATCTCTAAACCGCTAGAAGGTCATAAACACTCTTGTAAGCCACATTCTTATCAGTAAGAGAAGAACTGAGCTATGTGTTTAGAATGTCAGAGAGCAGAGATAAGGCGTCCTTCAGCTCCTCAGATCACGTAAAAGACAGAAAATCCACAGGCTGTTACTACAGCATCTCAGCTATGTACACAAAAAAGGATGCCATATAACAAAGACCCATTCCAAAAATGATTTTTAGCTCAAAATAAGTACAATGCAAAAAATAACATCTATGGCCACGGCTCCTCTGCTCACCTGTTCTTTCTCACTTTCCAGGTGTAGTCGACACTTATGTTCTTTTAGATACTTCTGACGGGTAAAGCCTTTGCCGCAGTTGGGACAGCAGAACCTGTAATTCCCGGTATGGCTTCGCTGATGCTCTATCATGTGGGCCCGCCGACTGAATGACTTCGAGCAATATTGGCACTTGTGCATTTTCATTCCTGATTAAAAAAAAAAAAAGAAAGTAGAACAAGTACAAGGTAAAATTCCACACAACCACCGGAATGTACAGTCACTACAAAAAAGCTTCAGCCACAGGCCACTTTCACACGGTCAGTATTTGGTCAGTTTTTCTCATCTGTAAGCCGAATCCAGGAGTGGATCCTACAGAAAAAAAAGTATAATGGAAAGATTTGTGCCTCTTTTTTGTGTTTTCAGGTTTCAGCTTGATGAAAAATACTGACCAAATACTGACATTGTTACTCGTGACCCTGTGACGTTAGAAGGCCCTTATGGTGCATCCGGTTTAGACACTACCACAATAAAAGGCAGAGGAGTGAGATGTGACCATGCCTCTGGATGGACACGATGGTTGCACACAGCAAGTAGGTGGAAGGGGCTTTGATGGGGATTCATACAAGACGTAGGTGGCAGGAGCTCTGTGCAGGGCAGCAATAGGAGATAGGAGGGGTGGAAAAGGAGCTGTGGATAAATGAGGGAGGAAAGGAGACAGCAGGGGCTTGGTGAGGATGAGTGAGATAAGCGGAGAAAGGGATATGTGGGGCAGTGGTAGAGTAGGTGTCCGGAAGTCTGCTTAATGAGGCAGTAATACCATTATTTAATGGTATTACCACCGAAGCTGCTGGCCGTACAGAATCTAGACAGACAGCAGCTTCCAGCGTTCCCTGACCTCCCTCCGTCCCACAGAGAAGAGACAGTGCAGACTCACTTACAGGCTGTCTGCATCTCTTCACTGCTCCTGCGATCTCACTCTCCTCCTCAGGAAGACGTCCTGCTCTGCAGAATGGAGAGAAGAGTGGGCTTGTCCAAGAGGCTCCGCAGCATGGGCGCTTGTAAGGGGGGCAGCAGCCGGCCTCAGGCTGTCATGCTACTGCTCCCCTTCTGAGCTCGGGCCCTGGAGCAGTGGCTTCCCCCGCTTCCCATATAAATACGCCCCTGGCGTCAGCCTCTCTGGTGGCCAGGACCACAGGGGTGCATATAGGATGGCACTCTTTCCTTTAGTGTGCAAGCACAACCACTGCTGCTGGATTATAGTTGGTTGTAAGCCCTGGAAACGAGCCGTGTATAATGTGATGGAAAAATGAATCAAGCCAGCAAAGGAGGCAATATGGACAATCACAGTACATTAGTAAGTGCCTTGTATTAACTTTATCTCCATGATAAATGCCATTTGCTGAAGCGAGACAACCCCTTTAAGTGCCTAGAGCAGCAGATCAAGACGTATGTCCGTGCCCCTTCTTCAATCTGGGAGTCAGTGCAATCAAGGTAAAGCACCTTCACCATTGGCGTCTTTTGATATGTCTCTTTTTTCTTCACCTTCTACATGAGAGTCTTGGCAGCAGAAAAGAACTTACCTGAATGTGACAGAACGTGAGCCTTTAGCTTATCTGGCCGATTAAACTCCTTGTTGCATCCAGTGTGAGACCTATATAATATACAATACAGTAAAAGATATCCTGTGAATTCTGCGGCTTGGTCTAACTTTTGTCATCACAATGCTATGCATTATCCATACTTCAAAAACGGCATAACCTTTAAGCTAGCCATATATGAGATGTTGGTTGGCCGAATGCTCGCTCAGCCTACAGCTCTCTCTCTCAATCCCTCATACATATGCATGCTTGACTCGGCTGGGCATGCATGTGCAGTAAATAGCGGGAGGAGAAAAAGCCACTGGCAGACACCTGTTCGTGGGTAAAATCCAATGAGGGTCATTTATTCAGCTCTTTACGCCACTATTGTGGGGTAAAAAAGTCGCAAACTCTGGCTCACGCCATGTCTACACCATAATTTGCGACTTTTTGAGCTTCCCGGGATTTCCTATAACTAATGCCAGAAAGCGGCTGAAGTTACAGCTGAAGTTTACGCCAGCCTGTAGCTGCCATAGACTTCAGGTTCTGGTTAACGGCAGGGCAGAGATGCAACCGATTTGTTAAGAGGCTTCCGCCCCTTAATAAATTAGGCGCATCTCAAGCCAGAGCCGGGAGAGCAAGACTGGTGTGTGGATGTGCCGGTCTTGATATGTCTCCCCCAATGTGTCTGATCCTTTTCTCTCTTGACATTAGGTGTCAGGGGAGAATTGGGAGACCACCATACACATTAGACAGTTGGCTGAACCCAGTGAAAACAGCAGGTTCAGACAATATTGAATGTGTATGCCCGGCTTTACTTACTGTATTTGCTTCAAGAAAGTCAGAGAATCCCCCTTACCAATCACAATGTACATGACATGGCTCAGTGGTTATCTATGTCATCAATGGCTTTCATTATGTTTTTTTGTGTCTGCAAATACTCATTGATAAGAAAGACATAAATCTACATAAATGTACATAGTGATGGAATTCTTATCGTACCCATAATGAATGTAACAGTAGATAGGATGACTGGAGAATGAGCAAATAAGATGAAATGGAGACCCTCTGTTTGCTCATACACACATGCATTACATTATTAGTTACATGAAACTTGCCAGTTCTCTATGATATCTGGTCACTGAATGTACAGGTCTTAAAGGGGTTGTCCAAGTGCTTAATACTGATGACCTATTCTGAATATAGGTCATCAATAGCTGATCGGTGGGGGTCCAGTGCCCCTCCGATCAGCTGTTTGAAGAGGCCACGGTGCTCTGGGGAGCACTGTGTCCTCTTTGCAGCTCACCAAGCACAACGCCATCCACTGCATAGCGGCTGTGCTTGGTATTGCAGCTCCTAGGCCATGTGACCGATGAACGTGATGTCACTGGCCTAGGAAGAGGCCGTAGCCCTCCCTGGAGGGCCGCGGCCTATTCAATCAGTTGAGCGTCAGTGGTGCTGTGTGTCGGACCCGTTCTGAGAAGAGGCCATTCCTATCGAACTCCCGGAAAAAAAAACTTTAAGTCCCACCCTTGCTATGCCCAAGAATGTACCACAAAGCGAAGAAATTACATTTTTAATGCAAATTTGCAAATGCTTGCCACTTCCAGACCAGTTCTTGGGACAGCCCAGGAAAAATGGCCCTCTTGGCAGGTACTGTATAACAGCTCTATTCTATCTACAGACATGAGCATGCTGATAAGGCTCTTGCTGTGGAGATAACAGCTGATCTTCAAACAGATGTTCGGCATGGGTGCCCACCGATCAGATACTGATGACTTATCCTGAGGATAGGTCATCAGTATTTAACGCTCAGACAACCCCTGTAAGTGAAGAATAGCTGCATCCCCATGGTTACAGGCAACAAATAAACCTATGTGCAATCGGATTCTGCAACCATGTATAAAGCCATTGCTTATTGATAAGCTGGTCCTAAACTTTATAGAAGTATTTGTGATTAGACCATCACTGAGAGATATTTCACAGGGATATGCCCACTGAGCTCTGAACTTGTAGCTGCAGAAGCAGACATGTCAGAAACACAAGTTGGGAAAATTAAAGGGGTATTCCCATCTCAGACAATGGGGGCATATAGCTAGGATTATGCCCCCATTGTCTGATAGGTGCAGGTTCCAGAGGTGAGACATGCACATATCTGTAAAACGAAGCCTAACACGAGGCCGGCAAAGTGGTGGCCGGCACTGCCGGGTCTGACCACCACTAAGTCACCACCTATTGGCCCACCGAAAATAGCCAAGCAGATAGCTCAGCACTTTCAAAATCCCATTCATTTCTATGGGGACAACAAAAATAGCCGAGCCGGTGCTCAGCTATTTTCGGTGGGCCCATAGTAATGAATGGAGGGCAGCTGTCCATGCGCGGTGCACGCTACAGGACTTTTCATGCTCTGTTTACGAGATAGCCGCGGGTCCTAGAGGTGGGACCTGCATCTATAAGACAATGGGGGCATATCCTAGCGATAAAAGAACCAGTACAGTAATCACACTGCAATTTACACTACACTGCAATTTAATGGCTAGGGCTCCTTTTTTATCATGGCATTGTACTCCTTCTGGGCTAAAATAATTTCAACAGGTCTTTATTAAAAACAGTTTTTCCTCTACAGCTTTCACTGTATCGGGGGGGTCTGAAGGTTATCAATGAATTCTTCAGGGAGCTGCTCTGACAGTTCAATGTGTAGCCCTTAGCTCTGAGCTCATTATAGCTAAATTATTATGCAACTGATAATAATTAGGAGCTGTCAGGAGTTCAGAGATAAGGGCTACAGGTCAAGCCTTCTGAACAGTTCTCTGATGGATTCACCATGAGGAAGAGAGGAATAGTCTATAGATGTTATGAAAGTGAAAGGTGTAGAGGAAAAAAGACCCATTGAAAAAAAAGAATTCTAGTCTAAAATGAGTAAAATGCAATCTTAAAAAAATACCCCCTCCCCCCCCTTTAAGGTGTCCATAGTCTATAAATGTCTCAAGGTTCACAAGATAGGGATTCAAAATATTTTGCAGTATTGTCGGAAAATACTCACGCAAAGGGGCACTTGTACTGTTTGTAGGGCTCATGAATCAGCATGTGTCTCTTCAGCTTGTCCTTGCGATTGAATGCAGACTCACACAGTGTACACCGGAAAGGCTTTTCACCTGAAAGAATAAGGGAGACTCTGTACAGTCCTACAGGTAGGGTATGAAATAAATGAATATTTACCGCTAGTGCTGGCACTATGCTATAGATGCGGTAATATTTGGATACTGGACAGCCACATACAGCCTGAAGATCTTGATGCAATGAGATATTATTGGAGACAAAACTATGCTGTGTCCCGCTGCGTTTTCTGCTATTGAAGGGGGTTTCCGACTTTATTATCCAGAGGATAGGTCAACAGTTCTGATCGGTGGTGGTCTCGATACTCAGGCTATAAGCGCTGCATCCATCTCGCAGCTTACCCTAAGCCAGTAACGTCACATGGCCTAGGAGTGGCTCAGTCCCATTCAAGTGAATGGGGTTGAGCTGCTATACCATGCACAGCTGCTATACAATGTAGGGAGCTATGCTTGGTAAGCTGTAAGGAGCTGATACCAGGTGCCGGACCCCTGCCGATCAGATACTGATGACCTATCCCGAGGATAGGTCATTAGTATAAAAAAGTTGGAAAACCCCTTTAAAAATCCTTAAATAATAACACATGACTGTACCTGAATGGATGTGACTGTGAAGCTTCAAGTAGTGTTCCCTTCTAAATAATTTCTTACAGATCTGACACTTGTAACGACCACCTCCTCCATGTGTAGGTAGGTGTCTCCTTAGATATCGTTCACATGGAAACACCTAAAAACAGAAACGTGAAAGTGATGATTTCTGGTAAAGTTGGAAATCTACATTTAGTGGCTAGGTTACAATAAGCACCTACCTAAAGGCTATGGACACCTTCAGAGGTAATTTGTTATTTTGGGATTGTAATTATTTTGGGCTAAAAAACATTTTCCCAATTGAACTTCATTTGTGCTCTACAAGTGGTTTACTACTTATTTTTTTTAAATATATTTTTGCCACATAATATGTCCCCCAAGAGGTCATAAAAAGTCTGTTTGTGCTCTACAACACATACAATGCACTCTGGTTGCTCTGTCTCCTTCACAATGAAACCATCAGAGGAGCTGTCTGACGTCTCGGCTGAGATTATCTGTTAGGTGACCACTATGCTTCGGCTGGCTGTTACAGTACAAGTCTAACTACCCTCTGAAATTGCATCCATCAGCCATTTCAGTTCAGTGTCTTTTTAACAACTGCCGCCCCCAACAATTCACAAGGCCAATAGTTTTGCTTTTGTTTCCACCATCATCCCACGTTCACAGCCTATCGGATCACGTGGTTTACCCATTAACGGGGTATTCTCATCTCAAACAATTATGGCATATCCACAGCATATGCTGTAAATGTCTAATAAATGCAGGTTCTGCAGGTTTCTCCAGAAAGGGGTTCCACGGACAGTGTCCAGTCGGCTGCCACATCCAACCTACAAGAGGTGGCCAGGTTTATGGAAACAGGCAAGAACCGTTTCCATACCATACAAGTGAATGAGGGTTATGAAGACATATGTCCAACATTTGGGCTGTGTAAACCCAGAATAAGTCTATGAAGCCCTTGGGCATGATGAATACTGTTATCTTTACCTTTCCTAAGACTAGTGAATACCAAAAGTGATGTAAACCTGTCACTAGACTGTCAGTAAAATAAAAACTGTAATAGCTGTATGCATTAAAATACTTATTTCCTAGTCCAAGAATCTCGACAGCTGTCAGAATGGCCTGTGCTGTCCAGAGGGCTGATGTATAGGGGTGTGAGGAGGACGCATTCAGTTAGATATATTGTCACTGCATATATTAGTGTCTATATTATGGACGCAAGACCTGAATCTTCAGTCCAAGTGAACTGAAACGCTATGTACACCTTTGGGGGCAAGTTTTATTATTGCATTGTACTTATTTTGAGCTAAAAAAAAACATTTTTTCATTTAGTCTTTATTAAAAATATGGACCCCTTTTTTCTGTACATAGCTGAGATGCTCTAGTAGCAACCTCTGGATTCTCTCTTTTCTCTGTCAGCCAGGGAGCTGACGGGATCCTCGTCTCTGCTCTCTGACATTATAAACACTCATTATAGCTCAGTTCTTATCTTACTGATAAGAATGTGGCTTAAATAAGTGTTTTTGACCTCTTAGTAGTTTAGAGATAAGGGTTATTAGATTGGCACAAACTGAATGGAAAAGTACCAGTCACACAGTTAGAAAAACAGTTAAAGGGATTCTGTCATCAGAGAAATGGGTATTTTTTTAAAAAATCAGATAAATTTTTATTATTTTGTAAAAATAAACAATATCATTTTACTAAATTCTTGTGTCATATATTATGTTCAACACAGTGCAAAAATACTCATTGTACAAAACAGGAGAGTCAATAAACAGGATCCTTAACATAAAGATCCCAACAACCAAACTCCCCTCCACCCACTGTGAGACCCTGTTGTGAGTAGATAAGCATAAACATGTGTACATCACATCACCTATGCACTATAAAGCTTCAGCACACTAGGCTTAAAGAAACACAATCAGCCCCATCTCTCTCCTCCCGGGCTAGCCCGAGAAGATCCTCAGACTAGTTAGCCATGTACTACAAACTCCAGATCTGTCAATACAGGGGCCCCAAACGGTATCAAATTTCAACATGCAATTACGCTTCATGTATACTCCTCTTTCCAATCTTATGACTGTATTCATTCTGGTAATGAATGCCGATATGCTTGGGGGAAGCGGCTGTATCCATTTAGCAGCTAGGGTTTTGCATGCCTGATATAAGATTCTGTTGATTCCGATTGTAACATTTGGTGGCAAGTTATCCGAATCTAACATACCAAGCAAGCAAAACCTAGGATCCAGTTTATAATTAGCGTTATAAATTTTGTTTAAGAAATTGATTATATCTGTCCAATAGCCCTGTAGCGCACTGCAATTCCACAGCATATGGAGCAATCCGGCCCCTTCTTCCCCACATTTCGGACACTTGGAGTCAGATCTATATCCCACCTTCCATAAGAAGATTGGAGTTCTATATACCCTGTGTATCCTATAGAGTTGAGACAGTCTAGCCGCTTCTCTAGGGGTTAGAGTAGGAATCTGAACAAGGACTTCTTCCCATTGGCTGTCTGAGATGGGGCCCACATCCCTCTCCCACTTCAACTTAACTTTGAGCGGATATTTTTTCAGCTGCTCATATGGCAAAGTATTATAAGCATCCAAAATAGCTCCTTTTACAGGACCTGGTTCTATCAGTTTTTTAAGCATGAGATGTGATACAAATTGTAGGGGGCGCACTTTATCCTGCGAACTGATAGCGTGCCTTAGCTGAAGGTATTTATAGGAATGGGTAGACACTAGGCCATATTCAGTGCAAAGTTGTGCAAATTCTTTTAGGATACCTTGTGAATATAGTTGACCTAAATTCCATAGTCCTTCACGTTCCCAATCAGAAAATCCCTGCAGTTTGGACAATTCTATTAAATGATGGTCATTCCAAACAGGAGACAGGTCCAATAGTTCCTGGACACCCAGAATTTCCCTAACCTTTCCCCAGACCCTCCTCATTAATCCTACTACTTGGGAGGGGTTTAAAAGAGTCAAGTAAATCTTTCTCCATAATCGAAATAGGCTGGCAGACCCCAGATACCCACTTCACCAATTCTCCACATCTTCCCTTCTCTCAGGGACCCCCAGCCCTTAAAGTGTTGCAACTGAGCTGCTAAGAAATATATAAATGGGTTAGGTAACGCCAGTCCCCCCGCTTCTTTACCACGCTGTAATGTTTCATATCGGATTCTACTATTTTTTATTTTCCATAATAAGGATCTAAATATTCTCTGTAACTTATAATAATAATGCATGGGAATCCATACTGGTGAGTTATGCAATATGTAGAGCAATTGCGGCATCCATATCATATTAAGAAGATTACCTCTACCTATCATTGACAATGGAAGCTTATGCCAGGTGACCGCTTTCTGTTTAAATCTGTCCATTAGTGGTACTAGGTTATTTGCTACATAAGATCGGGGCTGTACTGAAATAGTGACTCCAAGATATTTAAAGGAGGAGACCACTTTCAGGTTAACATGATCTAAGCAAAGAGATTCCGGAAGAGGGGACACCGGAAGAATAACTGACTTATTCCAATTGATTAATAAACCAGACTGTTTTCCAAAGTCTGAGTTTAACGATATAATGGGATCTATTGATGATGTCAGATCACCCACATATAATAACATATCGTCCGGATATAGCGAGACTCTTTCCTCCACCGTCCCCCTCTCCAGACCTCGAATCAGTGGCGTAGAACGCAAAATACAAGCCAGGGGCTCTATAGCAATGGCAAACAGGAGGGGTGACAAAGGGCATCCCTGCCTGGTGCCTCTCTCCAGTGTCATCATTGGGGATAGCTTACCATTTATTCGCAGCCTAGCTCTCGGTTGACTATAGAGCAGTTTTACCCAATTAATGTATCCAGGGCCGAATCCTAGTTTTGCCATAACCGCCCATAAGTATTCCCATTCAACGCTATCAAAGGCCTTTGCAGCGTCTAAAGAGACCACTGCAGGGCATCCCACGTCCCATTCTGTTCCCCTCATCTGAATATTGAGGAACAGACGCCTAAGGTTTAATGACGTGGATTTTCCTGGCATAAACCCGCACTGATCTTCATGTATAATGTGGGAGATAACATTCAGGAGCCTATTAGCAAGTTCCTTGGCCAACACTTTTATATCTACTGTTAAGAGTGAGATGGGTCTATACGAATCTACCATATTGGGATCCTTATCTGGTTTAGGGATCACCACCACCAATGCTTCTCTCATAGAGCTAGGTAAAATACCTGTCCTATAAGATTCATTAAACACCTGTAGGAGATGCGGGAGCAAAACTTCTTGATGTTTTTTGTAGAATTCCCTAGGCAGACCATCTCCCCCAGGTGCTTTTCCGTTAGGAAGCGACTGCACCGCCAATACCATCTCTTCCAATTGAATGTCCCCATCAAGTAATAACCTCTGATCATCAGACAGGCTGGGCATCTGGATATTATGCAGGTATTGCTCTCTGTCACTACAGTCAATCCCTAGTCTGGACTTATAGACTTCTGCATAGTGCTCAAGGAATATGTTCATTATGTTATCATCTCCCGATACCTGTATGCCCATTTTATTAGTGATTCCCAATACACAAGATGGGCCCGATTGGGTCTTAATAATAGTAGCTAGTAGGTGGCCCGTACATTCCCCTTCCATAAAATAATGTTGAGTCTTAAAAAATTGTTTGTCCCCAGCTCTACTAATCAAATGTTCCTTCAGTAGATCTTGCGCCTCCGTCCAGTGCGAGAAATTTTCTAGGGAGGGGTCAGAGATGTACTTATCTTCCGTAGTCTGAACTCTATCCAGCAGTTCTGTCGTAAGTGCCCTGCTTTTAGTTTTATGGGAACTAATCCGTTTAATGTATATCCCTCTAATATAAGCTTTCATTGTATCCCAGATAATGGAGGGACTAGCTGAACCTTCATTATTGGTAAAAAAAAAAAGTCAGTCAGAGCAGCAGATATCACAGTACCAGTATCAACTAACTGGATCCAAAAAGGGTTTAGTCACCATGGTTGTCTCGGACACAATAGCTCTCTCCCTAAATCCAGTACTACCAATAACGGGGAGTGGTCAGAAATACTACGGGGTAAGTACCTAACATCCTGGACCTTATCTAACACTCCCTTAGATCCCAGAGCGAGATCTATCCTAGAAAGAGAACTATGTGATGACGACTAGCAGGAGTATTGCTTCACATCGGGATTTCTGGACCTCCACAAATCATACAAGTCTATTTCAGCGAGCATCTTGGCTAATGAGGATAGAGAAGGGCCAGAGGCCCCACTATCAGATTGGAATTTATCTAGAGATTTGTCCGAGAACATATTATTAGCACCAATTATGAGAACTGGCAGATCTGGAAATTTGGAAGTGAAGAATAATACTTTTTTGAGAACTTCACAGGAATATGGGGGAGGTATATAAACGGCCACTAGTATCATTTGGTAATGAAACACAGAACAGTTAATACATATAAAGCGACCCTCATCATCCACATGAACCTCCCTCGATATAAAGGGAACATTTCTATGCACCAACACGCTCACTCCTCTCGATTGTGTGGAGTAGGAGGAACAAAACTTCTGTGCCACCCAAGCCTTATGAATAAGATGTGTTCTCTCAGAAGTGAGATGAGTTTCTGAGAGGCACAGAATTGCCGGTTGATACGTTTGCAAGGCATAAAAGACGGCATTGCGTTTAGCAGGTTGGTTCAGCCCCCTCACATTCCAGGCAATTATTCTAAGGGTACCCATTTATGTTTTTAAACCATAGCAGTACAGGACCGTAAGCAGCCTCGCCCCGGCCATACACATAGAACCACTGGTGTCTAGTCAATAAGGTCTCACAGTCCCTCCCACCCCCCCTTCCCACCCCCCCTTCCCAACCCATACATAACAAATAAAGACATTTCACATACACGTGGAACCCTGGGGAAAATAATTTCCTGAACTTGGGGAATACAAACAAATATGCAATAGCAAACAAGGGGAACGTTAAATAAAAACTAGCAAGTGGCATACATTCCCGGCTATGCTAGCATATATCAGATCTCCCCCTTATAGTATAACACTCCTAACTGATGAAAAGGACATAGTGCAAACATTAATAAATGCCGTCTCCGGTACTGGGCAAATCATTGACTCAAGCACTCAGTCTGCCCCCCACACCATTATGTGCAGGCATCTAACCAACAACATGACCCCGCATTTATCAACTGTCCATATAGACATAAGGTAGAAGGTGATACAGTCCTGATCAAAAGTTTAAGACCACTTGAAAAATGACAAAAAATCATATTTTACATTGTTGGATCTTAACAAGGTTCCAAGTAGAGCTTCAACATGCAACAAGAAGAAATGGGAGTGAGACAAAACATTTTTTGAGCATTCAATTAATTGAAAATAACGATTAAACTGAAAAAGGCTGTTTTTCAGCTGATCCAAATTTTAGGACCACATGCCTTTAAAAGGCCAAATCTGTGCAAAGATGTGGATTCATTGTCATTTTCTGTCAGGTAGTCACACGTTGTGATGGCAAAGGCAAAAAAACTCTCCCTTTTTGAATGTGGTCGGGTTGTTGAACTGCATAAGCAGGGTCTTTCACAGCGCGCCATCGCTGCTGAGGTGGGACGCAGTAAGACAGTCATTTGGAATTTCTTAAATGATCCTGAGGGTTATGCAACAAAAAAGTAAAGTAGAAGACCCAAAAAAATGTCATCAGCACTTAGCCGGAGGATCCAATTGGCTGTCCGTCAAGACACTGGACGATCCTCGACCCAAATTAAGGCCCTTACTGGTGCTGACTGCAGCCCCATAACCATCAGACGGCATCTGAGACTGAAGGGCTTCAAAAACAAAAAACGTCTTCAAAGACCTTGTCTCCTTGAACGCCACAGAACTGCTCGTTTGGACTTTGCAAGAGAGCACCAAACATGGGACATTCAAAGGTAGAAGAAAGTTTTATTCTCTGATGAATTTTTTTTTTAACCTTGATGGTCCTGATGGTTTCCAACATTACTGGCATGACAAGTAGATCCCACCTGAGATGTTTTCTACGCGCCACAGTGGAGGGAGCGCCATAATGGTCTGGGGTGCTTTTTCCTTCAGTGGAACAATGGAGCTTCAGGAAGTGCAGGGGCGTCAAACGGCCGCTGGCTATGTCCAGATGTTGCAGAGAGCATTCCTCATGACTGAGGGCCCTCGTCTGTGTGGTAACGACTGGGTTTTTCAACAGGACAACGCTACAGTACACAATGCCCGCAGGACAAGGGACTTCTTCCAGGAGAATAACATCACTCTTTTGGCCCATCCTGCGTGTTCCCCTGATCTAAATCCAATTGAGAACCTTTGGAGATGGATGGCAAGGGAAGTTTACAAAAATGGACAACAGTTCCAGACAGTAGATGGCCTTCGTGCGGCCGTCTTCACCACTTGGAGAAATGTTCCCACTCACCTCATGGAAACGCTTGCATCAAGCATGCCGAAACACATTTTTGAAGTGATAAACAATAACGGCGGAGCTACTCATTACTGAGTTCATGTTTGGAAGTTGGATTTCTGTTTTGGGGGGGTTTATTTTTTTTTTGGAGGTGTGGTCCTAAACTTTTGATCAGCTGAAAAACAGCCTGTTTCAGTTTATTCGTTGTTTTCATTAAATTGAATGCTCAAAAAATGTTTTGTCTCACTCCCATTTCTTCTTGTTGCATGTTGAAGCTCTACTTGGAACCTTGTTAAAGGGGTTCTGCACTTTCATTTAACTGATGATCTATCCTCTGGATAGATCATCAGCTTCTGATCGGCGGTGGTCCGACACCCGGGACCCCCGCCGATCAGCTGTTTGAGAAGGCAGCGGCGCTCGAGCAGCGCCGCCGCCTTCTCACTGTTTACCTCCGGGCAGCCGGTCCACTGACGTCACGACTAGTATCAACTAGCGTGGGCGCGGCTAAGCTCTGTTCACTTGAATGGAGCTTAGCCCCGCCCACGCTAGTTGATACTAGTCGTGACGTCAGTGGGCCGGCCGCCTGGAGGTAAACAGTGAGAAGGCGGCGGCGCTGCTGGAGCGCCGCTGCCTTCTCAAACAGCTGATCGGCGGGGGTCCCGGGTGTCGGACCCCCGCCGATCAGAAGCTGATGATCTATCCAGAGGATAGATCATCAGTTAAATGAAAGTGCAGAACCCCTTTAAGATGCAGTCATGCTAAATATGATTTTATGACATTTTTCAAGTGGACTTAAAGGGCTTCTGTCACCCCACTAAACAAATTTTTTTTTTGTTTGTGTACTTATAATCCCTATCCTGTGTTGATTCGGCGCAGGCGCTCTGAGATAAGGAGGCTCGCCTCCTCAGCACTCCCTCAGTGCGCCGATGACGTCTTCTCTTTCGGTAACGTCATCGGCGCAGGCGCACTGAGGGAGTGCCGTGGAGGCGAGCCTCCTTATCTCAGAGCGCCTGCGCCGAATAAACACAGGCGCGCGATTTTTTAAATGCTGACAGGGCCGGCCGTAGGAGGAGATCGCTGCTGGCCCTGTCAATCAACAAGAGGAGGGGGCAGTTTTCTGCGGCTGCTACCAGCAAGTAGACGCCCTACTTGCTGGTAGACAGGTAATTAGCATATCATAAAAGTACGTTTTTTGCCAAATCTACTGAACGAAAATTATTAATAACATAATGTATAGCAATATCGCAGGATAGGGATTATAAGTACACACAAAAAAAAATTTGATTTTAGTGGGGTGACAGAAGCCCTTTAAACTTTTGATCAGGACTGTAGCATAATAACTTGTGGCAATCAGCAGATTAAGTGCCCTCCCTTAAATCCTTTTCAGTGGAGTCCAACCACTGACATGCCGCATCCGGATCCTCAAATAAGTGCGTTTTATCTTTCGCCACGACTCGCAGTTTCACAGGATATAGCATAAAATATGGAAGCTGCAATAGTCGCAGTCTGCATTTAACATCAATAAAACGTGCACGCTTCTTTTAGACGTCAGGTGAGAAGTCAGGAAACAAAGAGATCCGGTTCCCATCAATAGACAAATCAGTGCAGTCTCTTGCTCCTCTCAAAATGGCATCCCGGTCACGAAAATGGAGGACTCTAAGCAATAATGGGCGCGGTGGTGCACGAAATGGTGGGGGGCGAAACGGCACCATGTGTGCCCGTTCCACAGCAAACAGAGGAGGCAGCTTATCCTTTCCTATTTTTTCTGTTAGCCACTTTTCCACAAATGTAACAGCATCTGTTCCTTCGGTACGTTCTGGCACACCAATCATGCGCACATTATTTCGCCGCAGCCTGTTTTCTAGGTCGTCAGTTTTGGAGATAAGCATGGTGACATTGTGAATCACCCGCTGCATGTCCCTTTTAACTGGCGGCATTTGGTCTTCCAAATCACTTAAGCGGCCCTCCATTTCACTCATACGCTCTTTGACCTGCCTCATGTCTTGCCTTAGTAGCCCTATATCCTCTTTCAGGCCACCCACATTGGTAGTAAGCGCAGTGATTGCATTATTGCATTGTAACACCGCTTAAAAGACATCCTTGATAGTAGGCTCAAGCCCTGAGGCGGCCATCCTGCCATTAAGATCACTGACCTCAGAGTCCTCTGAAATATTGTCATCTTGCGATGGAGGCACTGGAGCAGGGGTGGCCAACCCGCGGCTCGCGAGCCGCATGCGGCTCCTTGAGCCTTCATTTGCGGCTCGCAGGGGAGCGGTGCGGCCAGCGATTACAGTCTCCTCTCTGCAGCGCTTAAGTGAACTTCAAGCGCTGGAACGAGGTGGAAGAGTAGATAGGACTCAGAGCGCCGAGAACGGGCACGTGACTCAGTCACTCACTGCAGCTCCGCCCCCTCCTCCGGCAGAGAAGGCGAAGCTGCAGTGCTTATCCCCGCCACCAGCCGCCGATGTGCCCGCCCACGGCCCCACACCCCTATCTGTGAGTATGTTTGTGTCCTAATGCCCGCCCCCAGTCTTCTCAGTGCCAGCCCAGCAGCCAGATTCATCAGACCGTGGGCTGGGGCTATGGGGGCGGCAAGAAGTGCCGCAGCAAGCAAGGAGGACCTGCTTCCAGCTCCATAGTAAATTTTAATGACTGTATAATGGTGGACAGCAGGGCAGTGGGCACTCAATCAGAGCAGCAGTGGCAGAGAGACTCACTGAGGCCAGCAGCAGCCATTTTAGTCCGATTACAGCCACTCTGCAGCTTTGGCTCTAATCTGACTGAAATGGCTGCTGCTGGCCTCAGTCTCCCTGCCACTGCTGCTCTGCTTTTTTTTTCACAGGTGCCACTGCCCAGCACACCAAGCGTGTTTGAGCATATGGGTGGTAGTCTAAGCATGGGTGGTCATCTGAGCATGGGGCGGTCATCTGAGCGTGGGGCGGTCACCTGAGCGTGGGGCGGTCACCTGAGCGTGGGGCGGTCACCTGAGCGTGGGGCGGTCACCTGAGCGTGGGGCGGTCATCTGAGCATGGGGCGGTCACCTGAGCATAGGGCGGTCACCTGAGCATGGGGCGGTCACCTGAGCATGGGGCGGTCACCTGAGCATGGGGCGGTCACCTGAGCATGGGGCGGTCACCTGAGCATGGGGCTGTCACCTGAGCATAGGGCGGTCACCTGAGCATGGGGCGGTCACCTGAGCATGGGGCGGTCACCTGAGCATGGGGGGGTCACCTGAGCATGGGGCGGTCACCTGAGCATGGGGCGGTCACCTGAGCATGGGGCGGTCACCTGAGCATGGGGCGGTCACCTGAGCATGGGGCGGTCACCTGAGCATGGGGCGGTCACCTGAGCATGGGGCGGTCACCTGAGCATGGGGCGGTCACCTGAGCATGGGGCGGTCACCTGAGCATGGGGCGGTCACCTGAGCATGGGGGGGTCACCTGAGCATGGGGCGGTCACCTGAGCATAGAGCGGTCACCTGAGCATGGGGCGGTCACCTGAGCATGGGGCGGTCACCTGAGCATGGGGCGGTCACCTGAGCATGGGGCGGTCACCTGAGCATGGGGCGGTCACCTGAGCATGGGGCGGTCACCTGAGCATGGGGCGGTCATCTGAGCATAGAGCGGTCATCTGAGCATAGAGCGGTCATCTGAGCATTGCAGTAATACTGTCGTGTGCACGCATATTTGTGTAAACGGAAAGCTTGTGGCTCCTGGCAGTCATACGATTTTTTTTTCTGGCTCTTTGTGCCTGTAAGGTTGGCCACCCCTGCACTGGAGGATTCCTCTTAACAGCGGCAGCCTATGCGTTCAGGGCGGGCGCAGGATGAACAGATTCAGTGGTGTGAGCAAACTTTTCCAGTCGCGCTGCCACATCCAGCATCTTCACTGACTGTCCGGCGCCATCTTGCCTTGCTGGGGTGGCTCTTTCACCGTCCTTTCCCTCCTTCTCTTTGGCCTTTTGACGGCGCATGGCAGAGCGGTACAGTAGCAGGACCCCTGGGGAAGCACTTTGTTGTATCGGTGAGCCGTTACATCCCCAGATGGACGGGGAGAAGAATGGATTACAGGATGTTCAGCCGGGAGCTCAGCTCTGCACGTCCTCTCACATCCCCAGTCAGGCCACGCCCCCCAGAAAAATGGGTATTAACCTGGCTGACATTAGCGATGTGCTAATGTTAGCTGAACATAACTATATTAGTCCGATGTCAGTATGTGCCGCTGTTATTTAGAAAAACGAACTTTTATAATATGCAAATGAGCCTCTAGGAGCAGGGCTCCTAGAGGCAGGGCTCCTAGAGGCTCCGTTCGCTTACCTCTTTCCACGCCCTTCTACACTTGATTGACAGGGCCAGGCCAGCGTTGGTCTCCTGTCTGCCGGTGAAATCTCACGCCTGAGCCGTCTCGTTCAGTATTCGGCGCAGGCGCAGTGAGGGAAGGACGTTCGCCGACAGCTGCCTTCTTCACTGCGGAAGCTCATTTGCATATTATAAAAGTTTTTTTTTCTAAATAACGGCGGCACATAGTGAGATGGCACTAATATAGTTATGTTCAGCCGACATTAGCAAATCGCTAATGTCAGCCAGGTTAATACCCATTTTTCTGATGACAGAAACCCTTTCACCCTCTGTGACAGAACGGCTCAATATTTTTAATAAAGGCCAATTGAAAATATGATTTTCAGCCAAAAAAGAGTAAAATACAATCATAAACAAAAATTGCCTCCGAAGGTATACATAGCCTTTAACTTCTTAGATTATTATAGGGTTCTATGATGATCTAAGTTTGGTTCCTATGAACGTCAGTGGATCCTGCTCTTGCGGATGTAATACAGATGCTAAAATGCATGATGCTGTATGTTCTTACCTTCTGGCAGTGTGGACAGGGGTAGCTGTGTGTGGATGTCTGTAGATGTTGCTCCAATGCCTCTGGGGTGGAGTACTTATTCATGCACTTCAAACACCTGAAATGAATGGGAGCCACATAGTAGATAAATGTCTGTTTATCTAGGAAACAAGTTGTGACAATCTGTACATGTTAAGCAGTGCATCCCAGCGTATACCTGACGTCTATCAGCGCATACTACTACACATCTCTTAAGGCTGTATTACACCGGCAGATTTTCTGCCAGATGATCACTAACGAGCGTTCCTAGTAACTGCCGCCGACTGCTCGTTCATCAGGCAATCGTGATCTTTCAGCATGCTAAAAGATCATGATTTGCCGGCAGCAAACCACTATACAGCATAACGATTGCTCCTCCCTATGCTGTGGAGGAGATCACTGCATGTAATAGCAGCGGTCTCCTCCACTAGCGAGCAGACGATTGCCGGGAAGGAACGCGTCCCTCCCGACCATTGCCTGTATAATCGCTAGGTCTAATACAGGCTTTAAAGCTCCATTTATATCTTATCAGAGCCCTACATTGGAGGTATACATAAGGAGTACTCCCCAGGGTATACCTCCAACATATGTCAATATACAGTTGCAAGAAAAAGTATGTGAACCCTTTGGAATGATATGGATTTCTGCACAAATTGGTCATAAAATGTGATCTGATCTTCATCTAAGTCACAACAATAGACAATTACAGTCTGCTTAAACTAATAACACACAAAGAATTAAATGTTACCATGTTTTTATTGAACACACCATGTAAGCATTCACAGTGCAGGTGGAAAAAGTATGTGAACCCCTAGACTAATGACATCTCCAAGAGCTAATTGGAGTGAGGTGTCAGCCAACTGGAGTCCAATCAATGAGATGAGATTGGAGGTGTTGGTTACAGCTGCCCTGCCCTATAAAAAACACACACCAGTTCTGGGTTTGCTTTTCACAAAAAGCATTGCCTGATGTGAATGATGCCTCTCACAAAAGAGCTCTCAGAAGACCTACGATTGAGAATTAATGACTTGCATAAAGCTGGAGGGGTTATAAAAGTATCTCCAAAAGCCTTGCTGTTCATCAGTCCACGGTAAGAGAAATTGTCTATAAATGGAGAAAGTTCAGCACTGCTGCTACTCTCCCTAGGAGTGGCCATCCTGTAAAGATGACTGCAAGAACACAGCGCAGACTGCTCAATGAGGTGAAGAAGAATCCTAGAGTGTCAGCTAAAGACTTACAAAAGTCTCTGGTATAGGCTAACATCCCTGTCAGCAAATCTACGATACGTAAAACACTAGACAAGAATGGATTTCATGGGAGGATACCACAGAGGAAGCCACTGCTGTCCAAAAAAAACATTGCTGAATGTTTACAGTTTGCACAAGAGCACCTGGATGTTCCACAGCAGTACTGGCAAAATATTCTGTGGACAGATGAAACCAAAGTTGAGTTGTTTGGAAGAAACACACAACACTATGTGTGGAGAAAAAGAGGCACAGCACATCAACATCAAAACCTCATCCCAACTGTGAAGTATGGTGGTGGGGGCATCATGGTTTGGGGCTGCTTTGCTGCATCAGGGCCTGGACGGATGACTATCATTGAAGGAAAAATGAATTCACAAGTTTATCAAGACATTTTGCAGAACTTAATGCCATCTGTCCACCACTTGAAGCTCAACAGAAGATGGGTGTTGCAACAGGACAACGAGCCAAAGCACAGAAGTAAATCAACAACAGAATGGCTTAAACAGAAGAAAATACGCCTTCTGGAGTGGCCCAGTCAGAGTCCTGACCTCAACCCGGTTGAGATGCTGTGGCATGACCTCAAGAAAGCGATTCACACCAGACATCCCAAGAATATTGCTGAACTAAAACAGTTCTGTAAAGAGGAATGGTCAAGAATTACTCCTGACCGTTGTTGCATGTCTGATCTGCAACTACAAGAAACGTTTGGTTGAAGTTATTGCTGCCAAAGGAGGTTCAACCAGTTATTAAATCCAAGGGTTCACATACTTTTTCCACCTGCACTGTGAATGTTTACATGGTGTGTTCAATAAAAACATGGTAACATTTAATTCTTTGTGTGTTATTAGTTTAAGCAGACTGTGATTGTCTATTGTTGTGACTTAGATGAAGATCAGATCACATTTTATGACCAATTTGTGCAGAAACCCATATCATTCCAAAGGGTTCACATACTTTTTCTTGCAACTTTATAGACACACAGTGCCATAGGTCAGCCACAGTGTTAAAAAATGTTTTTTTTTTTTTAGATGGCCCATTGTATAGGAGAGTACAGTCTGCTGTGCTTTGCTATATGGAAAAAAGTATGCAACACCTACAGCCTTCATGGAGGCCAAAAGGCTCTTTAGGCTTTGTTAAGAGAATGAAGGCCTATGACTATGTTCAGTATATATACCAGGAGCTCTGCTGGTGAATATACTGTAATGAAGACCACAATGAGGTCCGAACACTTCAATGCTCCCATACATACATATACAAGAACCACTATTCTAGTGTTTGAATCCATACGAGGGCCCCATAACACCTGGCACCTGAAAAGAATCAGAATATCTTTTTAGGCTTAAAGGGGTTGTCCCATTACAATAACTTATCCCTCTAACCCCAGGATACGTGTTGGATTGGCAGTGGTCTGACACACATGCAGCTCTATGGGGCTGACGGAGAAAGCATAGCTTGTTCTCAGCTATCTCTGGCAGTCCCGTAGAGCTAAATGGAGTGGTTTATGCTACATTTAAGTGGTGTGAACCTGGCCCCTATTCTCGTGATCGGTGGGGGCCCCAGCAGTCGGATAGGGGATTAGTTATTGTAAAGGGACAACGCCTTTAAGACTCCTAAGTTGACATAAATCTATGTCAGCACAGAAGTAGGAGATTCTAATGTTTTTCTCATTCATAATGTACACTAATCAACATGTTTAGCCTCTAGTGCTTCCCCCAACATCTGTGACACTTGCCATGGTGTAGCCATACAGTGACACACATCAGGGGAGCACCCATATACATTAGTTGGTCAGCCGGTCCCACAGAAATTGGCAGGTTTGACCGATGTGTATGTCCAGCATTAGTCTAGGTCTAGTGTATTACATACAATGAACTAATACTTCACTTGTACACAGCCATCTCCTTCTTGGGGGCAATGAGGGGCAGCAAACTATGGGAATACTGGTGCACGCCCATCTCATACAGAGAAGAGAAGTCTTTGTTACAGATGTGGCATCGGTACGTCATCTCCTCCTGGTGAGTTTTGATGTGTTCCAAAAACTGGTCCAGCTTCTGCGATGTGTGAATGCAGCCCTTAACCACACATTTGTACACCTGTAAAAATGTAACAGTGACCTCAGTGTATATCAGTCAGAATCATACATGAAACCATTCACGCATAGAATAGTAGTATACCTTCAGCTGTAGTACTCGGCCCTATCAGACCTACAAATTCTGCCTGCTCGTTAGCAGAGGGGACGGCTGCTATTACATACAGGAATCTCCTCCACAGTATGTGGACCCATAGTGAATCATTGTTAGCTGGCAGTAGAGTGCCGATTACACGGCACGAGCTACCGCTAGCAAACGATTATTTTTAAACACTTTGAAACATAGAATGTGTCGGCAGATAAGAACCATTTGGCCCATCTAGTCTGCCCAATATACTGAATACTATGAATAGCCCCTGGCCCTATCTTATATGAAGGATGGCCTTATGCCTATTCCATGCATGCTTAAACCCCTTCACTGTATTTGTAGCTACCACTTCTGCAGGAAGGCTATTCCATGCATCCACTACTCTCTCAGTAAAGTAATACTTCCTTATATTACTTTTAAACCTTTGCCCCTCTAATTTAAAACTATGTCCTCTTGTAGCAGTTTTTCTTCTTTTAAATATTCTTTCCTCTTTTACCTTGTTGATTCCCTTTATGTATTTAAAAGTTTCTATCATATCCCCTCTGTCTCGTCTTTCTTCCAAGCTATAAATGTTAAGGTCCTTTAATCTTTCCTGGTAAGTTTTATCCTGCAATCCATGTACCAGTTTAGAAGCTCTTCTCTGAACTCTCTCCAAAGTATCAATATCCTTCTGGACTCCAATTACTTGAGGAACAAGCGTTTGCTCATTCATCAGGTAATCAGTGGCAGTATTACAATGCCAGATCATCGCTAATGAACATTCATATGAACGATTGTTGGCTAAGGTCTTAGCAATTAGGTGTAATAGGACCTTAAGGCTCTGAAACCCTCTTGGGATCTCTTGCTAACAAATAAGAGGTGTTGACTGCCTGAAGATCTCCCCGAGGTTACCCTGGGCCTGCTGCCTCTCGCAATGACACCCCCTTATGAATCTCTCCTCATACAGTTTACTGCTGGCTTTACATGTAATCTTGAATGACCATATCGCATGCAGCGGTGTCTGTCCAGCAGAAAGACAGCATTTATGTTCCAAACCTGCCAAATCTCATTATAGTCAATGGGGATCCAGTGGTCTCTGCCTGTGCCGGATACGGTAACTCCAACAGTAACTCCAACAGTCTATTCCTCTGCCAAAACAGACTACAGTGGTCCTTCAAGTTACAATATTAATTGGTTCCAGGAGGACCAATGTATGCTGAAACTATTGAGTAATCGGTTCCAAAGCCCCAAAATGTCATCCAAGATAAGAGAAAATGAAGATTTAAGAAAAATAACTAAGACGGGTAGGACAAGTCCTTACATACTCTGACCAAAAATATAAACGCAACACTTTCGGTTTTGCTCCCATTTTGCATGAGCTGAACTCAAAGATCTGAAACATTTTCTACATACACAAAAGACCCATTACTCTCAAATATTGTTCACAAATCTGTCTAAATCTGTGTTAGTGAGCACTTCTCCTTTGCCGAGATAATCCATCCCACCTCACAGGTGTGACATATTAAGGTGCTGATTAGACAGCATGAATATTGCACAGCTGTGCCTTAGACTGCCCACAATAAAAGTCCACTCTGAAATGTGCACAGTTTTGCCAACTTACGATGGGTCAGAAAAGACCATTGTTTGTTAAAAACATTGTATCCTGAGGCCATTGTGTCTCGAGGGGTCAGTGTACCGGATTTACCTGCCGGAGATGTGATCGTAGCCTAACATGGGGACATGTGCTGCCTGAAAATGATGATTTTTTTGTGCCACATAAAAGAGGCAATCAGCCAACAAATGAGCTTTTCCTTATCTGTCAGATGATCGGAGGCATGGTAACAGCCAGGATCATTGGCCTTTGTATCTGGGCCCTGTGCCACTACTAGACACCTTTAGTAGCAGCTTATCTGACATGGTGAACCTACCTGCCCAGTCCTTGTCCCGGTCATCTGGGTCACACCCGCCAGGATCTGCTGCACGGCCACATTCTGTTGCATTTTTCTGATCTACTGTACAGTTTAGTCTTTATTTGCATATTGTGTCCATCTATATGGATTCAGTGATAAACCTTTTATATGGTCTTGTTGCTTTTCATTTTATGCTGTTATATTAAACACCATGTATACTGTTTCTGCTTCAAAGCCTCTTCCCTTTTATTCAGACTACGCCTCATATGTTAATAATCTGAAATTAGACTTGTAGAAGGCTCTGATGTTAACAAACCAAGTACCTGTGTGTCTATCACATGACCATGTTTTCGGGTCCACATCCGAGCTGCATTTTTTGCGGCTCGGGTGCGGACCTATTCACTGGGGCCGCAAAAGATCTGGACAGCACTCTGTATGCTTTTCGCATCTGTACCGCTATTCCGCGGCCCCGCAAAAAAATACAAAAATAAAAATAAATCGAACATGACTTGTTCTTCTTCGTATCACGGACAAGGATAGGACTGGTCTATTGAGGGCCAGACCATACGTTCCGTAAAATGCCGAATGCACACAGCCAGTATCCGTGTTTTGCAGATCCGCAATTTGAGGACCGCAAGACATGATGCGACCGTGTGCATGAGGCCTTAAAGTGATTTTCCAGGACTTACCTACTGATGACCTATACTTAGAATATGTCAGTCTTAAATCCGACTTCCTTGACCTTCATCCATCAGCTGTTTTCACGAGATGTGGCTCCAGAAACACACAGCTCCCTACACTGTGTAGTGGCCGTGCCTAGTTACGCTGCAGTGACCAGGCAGTGCACGGAGCGGAGTAGTTCTGGTGCCGCATGACTCACAGACATTAGAAAGAGGGACTCTCATAACTAAAGGTCTATCTATGGACCCTCAGTGCAATTTCTTTTTTCCATTATGCAGGTTCGCTGCAATAATTATATTAATAGCTTATTGGATAATAGCATTTATGGAATCATAAGGACATAACTATTTCTAGGCGGAATACGGAACTGAATCCTTTGTTTTACTAGAAACACGGCCATCAGCCTTTCCTTGTTACTGCATAAACAGAATGTTATGTGTGTGATACTAAGGTCTGGTGATGACGTTTACACTGCCTGGCCCTGTCAATCAAAGTGCAGAGAGCGTGGAGCCTCTAGGTGTAACGGCAACGCCCCCGTTGCTCCTAGAGGCTCATTTGCATATAATAAAACATCATTTTTCTCAGCAATGCGGACGGATATGAACATGGGACCAACACATACGCCTTCAGCTGCCAAGTGCACTTGTAACAGGTCAGACAGTGTCATAGGTACAAATCTGCTGATAGATGCCCTTAACCTCTTGGGGACACATGATTAGGGATGTTCTTATTAATGCTCATTCACTGGATTAGCAGCCCATGTAAATGCCCCTAGAGTATATGTAGCAAAGACATATCAGTCCAGATATAAATAGAGTTTTCCATATATTACCTGTTCCGGTTTGTGTTGCGTCATATGAGACTTAAGCTGGAAGTAGCTACTGAACTTGCTGTTGCAGAACTGGCAGTGATAGGAGCTGTCAATCATAACCCCCTGCTTGGCATCTGACCCATCGCATGGCCCACTCTGAGACGTGTCTACGACCTGAGAAGATGCATCTTCAGGTGGGACCTGGCTGGAGACTGAAAAATACCAGGAATATAGCAGGGAATGTGCAGATATTACATGCATGTACTATATACCAGATACACTCCGTTTACCTCCATTTTCAACACTCTCTTCTTCTGGCTGTGAAGGGTTAAGTGGCACCACCTGTAACGTCATGGATCCTTCAGTGTTGGTGGTATTTGGAGCTCTCGGCCATACTTTGTGAGTCTGCATATGTTTTTTGACATTGGACTTCTGTGCGAATGCTCGTCCACATACAATGCACTGGAAAGGCTTCTCCCCAGTATGACTGTAAAAAAAAATATGGAGAATTTTTACCATATGCCAGTCACATTATGTAAAATGCTCATGTGAGTGAAGAGTAATATAATTCCCTCTGCTTTCTGGCCCGGGGAGAGGACAACCAGAAGTCCGCCTGGTGCTGCTTCATCCAATAGCTGCAGAACAGGAAATGATGTCAGGAGGGAGGAGTCATCTTGGTAACTTAGTAGCTGTCATTGCCTGTGGTGTTAAAGGGGTTGTCCAGCCCGTGAACAAAAAATTGGGGATGGCCAGGCACGATGTGTTAAAAAAAGAAAAACAAAAAAAAGAAAAACAGACCACTCACCTGCTCTAGTCATCCTGGTTCCTGTGGGGCCTCTACGTCCCCACCACTTCTGAGCCCTATCACAGCAGCAAGTGTGCATGTGCCGCTACACTTCCGGGACATGAGCCTCTGCGCTTGCGCTGTTACCCAGAGCTATGGTTAACGGAGCAAGATTGTCAGCGCCGGGCGAGATGTCCATATCTGTCAATCAAGCGGTAGGGGGAGAGTCTTCACCAGCAGGGACAGACCCTCACAGGTGAGCAAGAATATTTTACTGTCAGAACCGCAGAAACTTTTCCATCGCTGCATTCAGACAGCCATAACTTTTTTATTTTTCTATCAACATGAAGTGTTTTTTTTTTTGCAAGATGAGTTGCATTATATACCTTATTATACCTTTTGGGGGAATTTTAAAAAACTGTATATGCCGCCATTTCTTTTGTTTGCTTGGATATCATGCAGCATAAACAACAAATTACCTTTATTCCCTGGGTTTGTACAGTATACTTTGTATAGTTTTTTTTATACTATGCTGCACAATAATAGCACATTTCATGAAAAAATTGTTCTTATGTCACCCCTTTTCAACAGCCATAACTTTTTTTCATTAATATAGCTTTATGTCAGCTTGATTTTTGCAGGATGAGTCGTATTTTTTACTCATTTTGGGGCACATATAAATTTATTAATGATCTTTTATTATTTTAGGGGGGTGGGGAATGTAAAATAAATCTGCATTGTGTCTCGCTTTTTCCATGCAGTTTAAAGAGTAACTGAACCTTTATAACAATTTTGAATATGATGTCCCTAATGCCCTAATAACACTATTTCTACACTTTATTAATCAATTTTGTATTTTTCTTATATTTTTACCTCCATAAAGGTAAAAACTCAGTTTTCTGGACACCACTGACAGCTCAGAGGTGTACGGAGTATGGAGTGTGAAATTTATGAATGGGGCCGCAGCAGCGCTGTGAGTACAGGCAGGAGCGCAAACAGTGAACTGAGTTTTAAGCGCACAGTTAATGGTGCGCTTTAGGGAAGTAAAAGTATAAGAAAAATACAAAATTGATTAATAAAGTACATTAGTAATAGTTTTATTAGGGCATTAGGGACATCATATTAAAGGTTTAGTTACTCTTTAAATATCATGTTATTTATATACTTTATTACACAGGTTATTATGGTTGTGGTGATACCATATATGTACAGTATATTCATTTTACAGTTTTACAAAGATTTTTTTTTTATAAACTCTAATTTTTGAGCTCCAATTGAGGACGTCACAATGTCCCTCACTTATTGGCTGTCAGTAATAGATCTAATAGGTTGTGTTAGGTCCCCGTGCGCCCTCCCTTTGTCTAACCAAGGTGTTAAACAATCAGAGTTTTCTCCGATCCTATCCGCCATAGCAGGATGTCAGGTGTCAGGTCCAGTGCCCGTGCCATCCATTGGATGTAACTGTACATGCAATTGGGAAAATGCACCTGCAAAACAGATGTACAGTGACGCCGATCTGCAGGAAAGGGTTTAAAGGCATAGGGTCAGATTTATCATTAGCTCAAGTCATAATAATGGAGTGAAAAAGTCGCAAATGTTTGCGCAATCGCTAAAACGGCGCAAAATTTTGCGACCTTTATTGGCTCTGCGCTATGCTCGCCAGTTTTCTGAAAGTGGGCGTGTTTTCTTATGTAAATGAATCTCTAGACAGATTTACTATTGCGACAATTTAAAAAAGTCACAAAAAATTGTGCAATTTCACTCCAGGGAGAACCATGCTTATCCTTTGCGACTTTTTAATAGAAAACGCGACTTTTTCGTAAGGATGTGCGACTTTTGCAAAGCCGCTTACTGAAGGATAAACTGCTACCGTCAAACCACATTTATCACAGTATTAAAGGACCATTAATAAATCTGACTTAGCCAAAAGTGACTTTGGACGTAAAAGTGGAGTCAAATGTAAGTGTAATGATAAATCTGGCCCATAGAGTGGTTTGAGCTATTAACGCTCCCTGGAAAGATGTCTCACCTTCTAATGTGCTGCTGGAGATCAAAGTTCTTCCCAAAGGCTTTATCACAGAAGGTACACTTCAGTTTTGGAGATTTCGGCTTTCCTAAAAAATGCAAATCGGAACAAGGGAAGTCATAATTATGTGGGACCCATTATGTGGAACTCTGTGTCAAAGATGAGAAGAACCTTTTACTGTGCTTTATACACAGCCCCGATAACGTCAGTGCTCTCACTACACTCACCATTCTGACCACTGATGTCCGTCTTTGGGCGGCGAGTCTTGTTGGGGATGGCAGCCTCCAGGTTTCCCATACTATTCCCATTGCCATCAGCACAAGGCGAACAGGTACTTGTAGTTTTTGATTTTAGCCCCTGTTTCCCTGGGCTGTATACAGGGGGAGTGTTATAAACCGTACTCTCAACACACTGGCTTGGAACCTGCAGAAAGGTCATTACCCATTAATGAACTGCTACTTACGTATGTTCAAAGAAACGCCAGCCACTTAAAGAGAACTTGTCACCATGAAAATGTAGTGCAAACAACAGGCAGTATGTTATAGAGTAGGAGAAGCTGAGCAGATTAATATACAGTTTTGTATGAAAAGATTTAGAAAAACTTGTAATTTATTCATCTAAATCTCTGCTCATTTTGGGCTTAGGAGTCCAGAGGGCGGTCCTATCAGTGACTGACAGTTATCTCTGTATGCACAGTCATACAGTAAAGGCTGTCAATCAGTAAATTATACCATCTACTGGACTTCTAATCCCAGCAGACACTAAATTGAATAAATCACAAGCTATACTGAATCTTTTGCTACACAACTACATATCACTCTGCTCAGCTCCTCCTGCTTTGCGACTGGCTGCCCAAAGATTGTACTGGATTTCCAAGGTGAAAGGATCCCTGTAAAAAAGCTGAGTCTCAGTTATGATAATGTATCTGTTAAACATATATTGTATTAAAAAAATAAAATGAACCTAAACATGGAAGATTAGGTGTGCAGTAACTCACCTGTAAAATCTCTTTCTCACTGAGTTCATTGGGGGACACAGGAACGTGGGTATAGCTGCTGCCACTAGGAGGCGACACTAGGCTAAAAAATGTTAGCTCCTCCCGCCGGCTATACCCCTTGCAGCCTGGAGAGAGCATACCAGTTTGTGCACAAGCAGTAGGAGGAGAAGAAATCAGAAATGAAATATCAGTACAACCAGTAGGTCCGAACCCATAACTAAGGACCCCACCAGTCAAACAACCGCCGTCACCAAAATTAGAGAACAAACAAAGGGTGGGAGCTGTGTCCCCAAATGAACTCAGCGAGAAAGAGATTTGACAGGTGAGTCCACCAAAATCTCGTTTTCTCGCTCATATCATTGGGGGAAATAGGACCGTGGGACGTTCCAAAGCAGTACCATGGGGGGGAGGGAACAAAAGACCAGAACCAATCTAAGGCTGGCCATGAGATCCCGCACGGAATGTGGGGAAAGGATGCACAGGAACCCTGAATAGGACCGGAAGAGCATGAACTAGGTGGGACAGTCAGAAAGCGTATAACATGCAGGGACAGGCTGGGCAGAAGAGGAAAAACTCAGTCAAACGAAGCCAAAGGGCTGGAGATACTTCAGAAGATGTGGATAGCATCAATGTATATCCACAAGAAGGACAAGAAGTTTTGATGACTGAAAAAGCCCGGAAGGTACCTCAAAAACCGCCTTAGATGACCAGATTGGACAACCAGGACGTCGTGCATGACCTCAGACCCACAGAAAACCGAGGGGGGGTCTATCCAATAGAAATAGATCTGTAGATCACGTACGAGACCTGGCCAAGCGTAGGGACAGGTAGACCAAGACAAAACCTCACCAAACGTGTAGGTACCAGGAAGGCATAATTTCAACAGGTGAGAAATCCGCCATGAAAGCATCGAGCAAATGGCAGACCAGTCCTGGAACGACCACCCAGGTGGATTAAGAAACAGAGATGAGATGGGCACAGGAGATGAAAACCCCCATGGGAAACCTTCGGTGGCACTAACCAGAAGAAAACCACACGTGAACGGTAAGTAGTCTGGGAGGAAAAACAGTGTCCTCGAGGATCAGGAACACCCCAGCCATGCTGCGGAGAGTAATGTCGTGTATGAGTACAGTCACACAAATTTCCGTCACTGGACAAAGGCAAGACTGACTGACGCTGGATCCAGGACAATACCATGACTGGCGCTAGACAGACTGAGGAAGCGGAGAAAAGACAGGGGAAATGCACTGTGAAATATCTACAGAAGTCGCTGTGAGTACACTCATGGAAGCGGAGTAAGAACCACCCGCGTACAGCTCTGCCAAAAAATAAAAAAACTCCCCAAGGACAAGGTAATACGGTGGGCGAATGCCGTAGACATGTGAAGGGAACAATGCCGTAGATATGTGCCACAGAAAAGAAGGGGGTTATGCCAGCTGAAGAACCCCGTACTAGCACACACCAGAAGAGGCGGACCCATCCGCTACAGCATTCAATGCTATTGTAAACACCTGACACTACTGTAAATACCTGATCCAATGATGAAAGTAACAGACATGACTCGTGCCGTCAGAAAGGAATGGACCTGTCAGCCATGGCACAAAGTGCCAGCACAAACACAACACCTGCCTGAGCCATGGCATCCACCAGTAGCGTAAAATGAGCAGATCCAGCTGAGAAGGAATATACATATGTATATATACACACACCCCCCCACACACCAATCACCACACCGGGTAACAACATGGAGGGTGGTAGGAGCCAACGCCGCCAAGGACAAGATCGAAGCATGGTGTGGAAGAGCAGGCAATGTTGTAGAAACCACAGATTCACAACCCCATGCAACTGCATCATGTAAGAAAGGAAACAACACGGGTGCCATGTCAGCTCTAAGGGTGAACACAAGCACTGCATCTGAGAAGCGGACCCCACGACCGTAGACATAGAACCTACGGCTAATGCAAATACTCCACCCGCTAAGAGAGCCACACAGTAGAGGTCACAGCATCCAGTGCTCGTGCAACACTCCAACTGAAAGGGAGCCATGCAATAAAGAATACAGCCTCTAGTGTCTAGTGTACGTGCAACACTCCACCTGAAAGGGAGACCATACAGTAGTAGCCAGTGGCTATGGACCGCACAATACTCCACCTGCGAAGGAGGCCATAACGTAGAGACCATGGTATGTAGTGCTAGTGTAAACCCTCCATGAGGAGGCCCCATAGGAAACTTTATGGAAATGTAGTGCCATACAGTAGTAGCCATGGTATGTAACGTTAGCGATAATATTCCACCTGAGAGCTGGCAGTGGATACAGTATGCAGAAACAGTGAAAAACTCGACTGGCTGAATGTGGAAGAAACCACCATATTCCGTTCCAGGGCGGATGCTCCACTCATTGGAGGTGACAATGACTCCCATGGTAGAGTGGATTCCAACCGGGACTAAAAGCCCAAGGAAGTGGTGTTGTAGGGAGACACCCTGGGCAGGCAGAAGCCGTCATGAAGGCTCTCAACACCAACACCCGAAATCTATTTGACAATGGGGATAATGTGGCAGTAGCGCATTATCCAGTGGTAGCGCCTGTATTCCACCTATTGAGGAGGATGAGGCAACCGTAGGTACCATCTTTTGCAAATACTTCACCTTTGGAAGGAGAGGAATATCACTGGACGTACAGGAACCTGAGGTAGGACCGATACTCCACTGTGGCGTAGCAATCACAGCATCCAACGTTAGTGAAATCATTCTACTTGTCACTGTGACTACTCTGATTGTAGAAGGTAATGGTAGAGGACATACTGTATCCAGAGGCCGTGTCATCTCTCCACCTGTGGAAGAGGAGGAATATGATGGGATGTACCGCATCTGGCGTTAGTATCACTATTCTCCTATGGAGCAATAGTCATAGTATACTATCGTGATGCAAATACTTCACCTCTGGCAGAAGATACTATACTGTATCCAGTGGAAGTGTAATTATTCTGCAACAGGATCTACCTTGTCCAATGATAGAGATATTATGTCACCTGTGGGGGGAGTTAATGCGACTGGATGTACAGCATCCTGTGGTGGAGCAAGTACTCCGCCTATGAAGGAGGGTAATGCGACAGGGTGTACACTAACCGGTGGTAGTGCAATTACTCCGCCTATGAAGGAGGGTAATGCGACAGGGTGTACAGTATCCGGTGGTAGTACAATTACTCCGCCTATAAAGGAGGGTAATGCGACAGGGTGTACAGTATCCGGTGGAAGTGCAATTACTCCGCCTGCGAAAGGAGGGTAATGCTAAGGGACGTACTATATTCAGTGGTAGTGAAATTATTCCTTCTAAGGAAGGAGGGAAATGTGACCGCGTGTACTGGACTCAGCGGTAGTGTAATTACTCTGTAATTACTCTGCCTATGGAAGGCCAGATGTACGGTATCCATAGGTAGCACAATTACTCCGCCTGTGGGAGAAGGTATTGCTACAGCATGTACTATATCTGGTAGGAAGGAAGTTACGCTGTGGAGGGGGATAAAGCTACAGTATGTAAAATATCCAGCACCTATGAGGGCTGGGGTGGAGCTTCAGAAGGATGTCAGGGCGCGAAAATTGCGATCCGGGAACATCCCCTAACCCTGCATGAAAAGTGCGGCCAAGTAGACCGCAAAGCCGGGGACTCGCGTAGGCGTGAGGTCGGTCGGAGCGGATGAAAAAAAAACCGCAAAAGCCCGAACCCTGTGACCAAGGAGGGCCTGGGACAGGCATACACGATGCTCGGAGGTTAGATGCACGGCTGCCACCTCAGGGGATGCCACCGCTGTGGAAACAGCAGCGCTGGGCCATGGAGGGAAGAGGTGGGGAGCGAGGTGAGGTGGGGGCTAAGGGGCTGTAAGAACCTGGCTAAATAAGAGAAGAATCCAGGCTGAAGATTGAGGATGGATGGAGGGAGGGGAGAGGGTGGGGACGGTTGAGTGGATGTAGGGGGTTATACTCACCCTGTGGTTACCATACTCACCTCATCTTCATCCTCTTCTCTTCTCCCCACGGGGAACCAGCAGGGTCACCTCTTCAGCCACTGGCACCGAAGTGGCAGGGAGCTGGCATGGAGGGAGGGCCGGATCCAGGTGACCCCTTGGCTGGCGGGCGCTTTCTTCTTGGGGGAGGTGGATGGAGAGGGAAACCGACCCAGACCTGCTCCCCGGGGGAACAGGGATGCTAGGCGGCCCTGTTCCCCCCTGCCTGTAAAAAGAGAAAAAAAGGAATAATATAGCAGAATTGACCCTGCCTCACATGACACTAAGCTAAAAACTGGTATGCTCTCTCCAGGCCTGAGGGGGTATAGCCGGCGGGAGGAGCTAACACTTTTTAGCCTAGTGTCGCCTCCTAGTGGCAGCAGCAGCTATACCTACGGTACTGTGTCCCCCAATGATACGAGCGAGAAAATGCAATATAAAATATGTCCGACACATAGCAGCACAGAACAAAAATGGGAAGAATGGGGGTATTGACCAGACCAAAATTAATAATATAAATATAAAAAAGAAACTGGAGGGGAGTCCAAAGGAAAGCTTTAAAGTCCTCCGTACCTCTATTTATTTCGAATTGCTTACAAAACTTACATATCGGAATGTTTTTTGAAATGTGGAAAGAAACCAGAGAGCTCAGAGGGATCACAATTGGTCTTGTAAATTCTTACACTCACCCAGCCTATGTTTCATCATGGCTGAGATCTATTATGGCCATGTACAAAGGCTATTTCTTTCCGCCATATTGCCACTGAAGGGAAGTGTAAGGCCCCATGCACATGGCCGTATTTTGCATCCGTGTCCAATCTGCAAATTATAGAACATGTCTTATTCTGATCTGCGTTGCGGAGAAGAATACCCATTTCTGAGTGGCGTCACCCAGATAGGCGTCTTCAGCCCGCCAAGTGTTTGTACGTCCTCTTTCCCTTTTCCGAGGAGTCCATTACTATGTGGTCTGTCCCTCCTCAGGTAGATCCACAAGTGGCCCGACTTCCTTTGGCCGACGCTGCGTCCTTGTCTGATGAATTGGAGAAGAAGGTAGACTCCTTGTCCAAGTCTGTATTCGTTGCAGCAGGTTCCGCTATACACCCTGCCTTTGCCGCGTCTTGGGTGGCTAAGGCCTGTAACGTCTGGGCCAAACAGCTTGTTTGGTCCTTACCCACGGATTTTGCTCCGGGGGAGCTCCATCTCCTTGCTTCCCTGGAATCGGCACGCTGCTCTGGTAGGGCGGCTACTAACTCGGTGGTCATCCGCCGCACGGTTTGGCTTCGGGCCTGGGCTGCAGATGCCGCCTCCAAAAAGTCGCTCATATCTCTCCCATTCGTGGGGGGTAGGCTTTTCAGAAAATGTTTGGAGCTTATTTCTGAGGCCACGGGGGGAAAAGTTCCTTCGTGCCCCAGAACCGTTCCCGCCGCCGCCGTCCTATGCCTTCATCGCGGTCTCAGCGTTTTCGCTCCTTTCGGGACTCCTCCTCCCGTCAGCACAAAAAGACTGCTCGTCCTTCCTTCAAGGCCGAGCCCTCCTGGCACGCCCCGCCCTAAGCATTCCAAACCCCGGATTGCAAAGCCGTTATCTGCATGATGGGTTTTCCCCCACTCGAGCTGCCCCCTCGGGTGGTGGGTCGTTTGCTCTCTTTTCAGGATCAATGGAATGCAACCATAGACAACACCTGGGTTCTAGAGGTAGTCTCCTCCAGGTACAAAATAGAATTCTCTGCCCTTTCCACAGGTTGGTTCTTCTATTCGTCGCCGACCAGGTCCCCCGACTAGGCGGGCGCTTTTTTTCAGGCCATTCATTCCATTCACGCGCACGGGGTGATTGTTCCTGTTCCCACCTCAGAACGTTTTCAGGGGTTTAACTCGAACCTCTTCACTGTTCCCAAGAAAGACGGTACCTTTGCTTCGCGGTAGGTTCTCTGCATTTTCAGTTTGTGGCGTTGCCCTTCGGCCTGGCGTCTGCCCTGACAGTCTTTACCAAGGTGTTGGCTCCTCTGGTCGCACTTCTCTGTGCCAGTGGAGTTGCCGTAATATATGGACGATCTTCTGTGAAGGCTCCGTCCCGGGAGGACAACCTGTCCAGTCTCCACATCACCCTGTCCGTGCTGTCCCAGTTCGGCTGGCTGGTCAATCACACCAAGTACTCCCTGGTTCCCAGTCAGAGGATGGAATTCCTAGGCATGGTCCTCGACACTCGCCTTGGCCGAGTGTTCCTCCCTCAGGACAAGGTAGTGGCTCTCCAGTCAGGGTTGTCTCGCCTTCGCAAGCCTTCTCCTCTACCCATCAGAGCCTGCATGCCTGTTCTGGGCCGAATGGTTGCCGCCTTCGAGGCAATTCCTTATGCCCAATTCCACACCCAAGCCCTTCAGGTCTCAATTCTTGCCAGGTGGAACAAGTCCCCGTCAGGCCTCGATCGCCTGATCCATCTGTCCCCTCAGGTCCGCCGGGACTTGCACTGGTGGCTGAACCCGCTAACCATCTCCCTAGGCAAATCCTTCCTTCCCCTCCGTTGGCAGGTGACCTCCACAGATGCCAGCCTGACAGGTTGGGGGCAGTCTTCGGGTCTCTCTCGGCCCAGGGTCAGTGGTCGATGCGGTAGAACTTCCTACAGATCAATATCCTGGAACTCAGGGCCATTTACCTAGCTCTGTCCTGTAGGGACTCACCTCCTCCATGGTCATCCTGTACGGATTCAGACGGACAACTCCACTGCGGTGGCTTATTTAAACCACCAGGGGGGGGGCACGAGAAGCGCGGCAGTCCTAAAGGAAGCCTCTCGCATTCTGCGGTGGGCGGAGGGACGCGTTCCCGCTCTCTCCGCGGTCTACATCCCCTGAGTTAACAATTGGGCGGTCGACTTCCTCAGTCACCAGCGTCTTGAACCGGGCGAGTGGTCTCTCCATCCAGAGGTGTTTCAACAACTCTGTCGGTGCTGGGGAATCCCAGACGTGGATCTTTTTGCCTCCCGTCTGAACCACAAACTTCGGCTTTACGTCGCCAGGTCTCGGGATCCTCAGGCTCTGATGCCTTGGTTCTCCCGTGGTCCCAATTCAGTCTCCTATATCTCTTCCTTCCCCTTTTTCCTCGGGTACTCAAACGTCTCAAAATGGATCAGGTCCCAGCGATATTGGTGGCTCCAGACTGGCCCCGCAGGGCGTGGTATGCAGATTTCGTCTGCCTGCTCGCCGGCGCCCCGTGGCGGTTACCTCTGCGTCCCGACCTCCTTTGGCAAGGTCCGCTATTCCACCCGAGTTTACCTCGGCTTCATTTAACGGCGTGGCTGTTGAAGCTGCGGCCCTAAGGTTCCGCGGTCTCTCCGAGTCAGTCATCAAGATTATGCTCCATGCACGTAAGCCCCAGTCGGCCAGGATTTGTCATCGTACCTGGAAGGCTTACTTTGCCTGATGTGAATCTAGCGAGGTTCACCCTCTCCTTTTTTCCGTCCCTAGGATTCTTGCCTTTCTTCAGGCCGGCCTTGAGAAGGGTCTCCGCCTGGCCTCCCTCAAAGGTCAGGTCTCGGCCTTGTCTGTCCTTTTCCAAAGATCCTTGGCTTCTTGTTCCCAGGTTAAGACTTTCCTTCAGGGGTGGCGCATCGTGTCCCTTCCTTCCGTTCTCTGGTGGAACCCTGGGATTTGAATTTGGTCCTCTCCCTTCGAGCCCCTTGAAGGAGGTCTCCCTTTCTTATGTCCCCTTTAAAGTTGCGTTTTTAGTTGAGATCACTTCCATTCGCAGAGTCTCCGAACTGGCGGCGCTCTCGTGTCACTCCCCCTTTCTGGTTTTTTACCAGGACAAGGTTGTCCTGCGCCCAGTTCCCTCCTTTCTTCCCAAGGTGGTTTCTTCCTTCCACATTAATGAGGAGATTGTTCTACCTTCTTTCTGTCCCAACCCCTCTCATCCCAGAGAGCGGTCTCTCCACCGTCTGGATGTGGTTCGGGTGCTTCGGCTGTATCTCCAGCTAACGGAGTCCTTGCGTCGATCTGACACTCTCTTTGTTGTCCCTGACGGCTCACGTAAGTGTTTACAAGCCTCCAAAGCTACCATCTCCCGTTGGATTAGGTCGGCCGTCAAGGAAGCCTATGTGTTGAAGGGTCGGGAGCCCCCCTTCCGGTTGACCGCTCACTCCACTAGGGCGGTCGGGGCATCATGGGTGGTTCGGCATTTAGCCTCTGCTTCCCAGGTCTGCAAGGCCGCCACCTGGGCCTCAGTTCACACCTTTTCCAGATTTTACCATATTCATTCCTTGGCCTCTGCTGATGCCAGTTTGGGTCGCAAGGTTCTGCAAGCGGCTGTGCGCTAGGTTCTTCGCATGGCTGTTTTTCCCCACCCTCGGGGACTGCTTTTGGACGTCCCATGGTGCTGTGTCCCCCAATGCCATTCACGAAAAAAATAGATTTTTGTACTTTCCATAAAATCCTTTTCTTGTTGGATGCATTGGGGGACACAGATCACACCCTTGTTGTTTTTTTCTTCGTTCAGGTTTTCCGGATTTCCCAGGACCCTTTGATAATGGTCCTCTTTCTGGTTTAGGACATGTTGGCTTCACTGTTCGTCTGGTTTTTTGATGCTCCTACTGCTTTCGGACCAACTGGTTAGTTTAGTGTCTGAGCAGAGGGTATAGCCGATCTGGGTGGAGCCAACACTTTTCTTTTCTAGTGTCAGCCTCCTAGTGGCAGCTGGGCATATACCCATGGTGCTGTGTCCCCCAATGCATCCAACGAGAAAAGGATTTTACGGTAAGTACAAAAATCCATTTATTTACATGCCGCAGTCTCCTCAAGAGTATGGGGAGGAGCGATCGCTAATGCCATTGCTCGTCCCCATACAGACTCATTGTTTGCCGGCAGCAGATTGTGTTTACACAGAACAATCTGCTGCCAGCAAACTACGATTTTTGTGCTGCACAAATGATCGGATTACCCTATAAACGAGCGTTTCACTCGTTCATTGGGGAATTGGCGGTACATTTACACTGCCAGATAATCGCTAACGATCATTCCTATGAACACTAGTTAGAGATTATCTTTTGGATTCTCGGCCTGTGTAAAGGGTCCTTTAGTCTGAAAGTCCTAGTGATGTTTGCTGTCATGACTACAGCTGGAGTCGAACTAGCAAATAGGTGAGATCCAGATAGCTATTCAGCCCTGAAATCATAGATAAAATGACTGTCGTTTTAAAATAAAAACATTCCACCCTGTAATTACCTCTATGTGGGTGTAGGGTGCCATACCCAAGCCATGGATTTCCATGCCAGTGTTTCCTGGCATACTGATGGGAGAGCTGTAGACTTGCACTACAGTACTGCAGCTGCCACTGTTTGCTTGGACAGGGACCCCCATAAGATTCTGCCCCGGTGCAGCTGGGGCTGGTGGATGTGGGGGTCGGGGAGGAAGAGAGGGCGCGTGGAGATAGGTACCACCAGTGTGCATGCTGAGGTTACTCTAAAAAAAGACAAATTCATTAAATATGAGGAACAATCATTTATTATTTCATATGAAAAGTAGAACAAAAAAATAAGAAAAGAAGGTGTATTCAATACAATACAAGAGATAACAGTTTGGCCTAGAGAATACAGGCTGCCGCAAATGGTACCTGTATTAGGGAACTGCTATTGTGCAATTCTCTCATGTGAGATGTAAAGTGGTTCCTTAAAGGAGTATTCTCATCTTGGACATTGGGACATATCCCTAGAGTATGCCCCCAATGTCTAGTAGGTGTGGGTCCCACCTCTAGGACCCACACCTATCCTTAGAATGGAGCCCGTGAAGTCCCGGAAGGGCGCACCACGCATACACGTCTGCCCCCCATTCATTTCTATGGGAGTGGCGAAAATAGACTAGTGATCCGCTCGGCCAGTTGAAATGAACGGGAAGCGCACCATGAAATTGCGGCCACTGCTCCATTCACTTCTATGTGGCTTCCTTAAAAAGCCGAGGCAGCGCTCAGCTATTTTCTACAGTCCTATAGAAATGAATGGAGGGCGGGGGTGTTGTGGGCTCTGTTCTAAGTATACCACCTCTTGGACCCGCACCTATCAGGAATTGGGGGCATATCCTAGCCATATGCCCCCAATGTCCGAGATAGGAATACCTCTTTAATGGTGCATCATTCTAACGGGACTATCTACTCAAAATAAACCTATTAAATAGGTCATCCATATTAGATCACTGGGATTCCGCCACCCAACCAGACCAAGCACAGCGCCGTTCATTGGATAGAAGTTGTTCTTGGTAGTGCAGTCCAATATGGGACTGAGCTGCACCTAGGCCATGTAACCGATGAACTGGTCTTCAGCAGTGGAATGGCGGGGTGCAGGGAGTCGGACCCCACCATTCAGAGGATAGGACATCAATGTTCTAGTCCCCTAAAACCCCTTTAAGGCATATGGACATTGTATTTGATGCACAGCTTTTCATCTTGTCCATTACTATATATTGGCCTTTGAATCTACTTGTTTAAGTCTCCCCATCTGTTACCTGCACGGGGGCTGGTGTGGGTGGCATGGGCTGATCCAGCGAGGTAAGTGCTGACATTGCAGAAAGCAGGACTTCATCATTCACCAAGACATTTCCTTGCACCAGGGTCTGGATGAGAGGTGATGGCGGAACCGCGATATAGGTGGAGATCTGAGAATAAAAATTCTACTAAGAATTACATCATGAATAAATAAAACCTGTGCGCACAGTCTATAATGCCTTGAGTTTGACCCCGTCTTTTGTGTAAATTATTTTGTCTCTAAATTCTCATTTTCCACATATGTTAAAAAGTGCTAGTCAGAAGGATCAACCCTATGAAACCAGCTATGCTGGGTGGTACGGTTGATCCTATCTGCTGATTAAAATCTTTTTGTATTTTGTGAAATGAAGTTAGCAGTGTTCCCCAGAAAAAAAAAACACGTTTCTAGTGCACCAAGGGGTGTGACCAGCACTAGAATGCTGAGGAGCAGAGGCGCGCAGAATCGCTATGCCACGCCCGTGGCAGGGCTCTAAAGGAACACAGTGAAATTCCAATAGACTCCAACGCTAAGGCCGAATGCACACGGCCGTGGAACACGGACGTGAGTGGTCCGTGGTATCCCGGCCTGGCATCCTGCTGACAGCAGGAGCGCACGGCGTCATTGTTTGCTATGACGCCGTGCGCTTCATGCCACCGCTGCACTACAGTAATTCACTCGTATAGATCATACCAGTGTATTACTGTAGTGCAGCGGCGGCATGAAGCGCACGGCATCATAGCAACCAATGACGCCGTGCGCTCCTGCTGTCAGCAGGATGCCAGGCCGGGATACCACGGACCACTCACGTCCGTGTTCCACGGCCATGTGCATTCGGCCTAATGCTGATGATTGCTTGTTCAAGTATATTTATTTTAAAATATAAAAATACTTATCCCACACAGCAAAATGAAAAAAAAAGTCAAACTGGCCAATTCGCAGTTTTTTGGTCACTTCACCTCCAACAAAAAAAATTAATAAAAACTGATTGAAAAGTCATACACACTTCAAAATGGTATCAATGAAATGCACAGATCACCCTGCAAAAAAATGAGCCCTAACACAGTTCCGTACGGCTCACATAAAAATAAAAAAGTTGTGGGCGTCAGAATATGGAGATGCAAAGAGAACATTTGCTTTTTTCCAAAGTTTTTTTTTTTTTTTCCAGTATTAAAATGCAAGAAAATCTATACATATGTAGTATCGTTGTAATAATACTGACCCGGAGAATGAAAGTAACAGGTCAGTTTTGACCGCATAGGAAACGCTTAAAACAAAACTCAAAACTGTGGAGGAGCTGTGTTTTGTTTTTTTTGATTTTTTTTATAATTTCACCCCATTTTGAATTTTTTTTCCCACTTCCCACTACATTGTATGCATCCGTAAATGGTGCTACTAAAAAGAACAACCTGTCACGCAAAAAACAAGCCCACAAACGGCTATGTGAATGGAAAAATAAAAACATTTTGGCTTTGGGTAGGCTGGGAGTAAAAAAAAAAAAAAAAAAAAAAATGAAGGGGTTAATAGAGTTGATCCTGTTGACTGGTACTCTTTAAGACAGGGATAAGCAACCATCGGCACTCCAGCTGCTGTGAAACTACAGCGCCCAGCATGCCCACTTTGTTGGCTGTTATTTTAACTCCCATAGAAGTGAAAGGAGGATTCTGGGAGTTGTAGTTTCAGAACAGAGCTGGAATTCCATAGGTTGCTGATTTTCTGTGTGCATTATTCTTAATTTTCCTGGTGTCAAAGTGAGGAACCAAAAAGGAACCCGTGTGGCATGGAGGGCGGAGTACTGTATAGTAGACAGGGCTTCCTGTGGCCACTGCAGTATGGGCAGCTACATTAGATCGCAAAAAGGATGCGTTCAACCCTCAGGAGGTGTTTCAGCCACACTTATTGCAAACAGGTGCATAAAGTCAAGCACACAGCAATGCAATCTCCATTAGTAGTTCGGGCCGTACTGAACAGCTGAGTGATGCTGCACCTTGGTAACTTGTCAGTTTATGATATTACTGTTTAAGGGGTATTCCCATCTGGTCATTTATGGCATATCCAGAGCATATGCCATAAATGTCCGTTAGAGACGGGTCCCACTCCTGCCTCAAGACCAGGACCCCATTTCATGCCTCTTTCCGTTCACTTCTATGGCCCTTCCAAAAATTGACGCGTAACCCTGCTTGGCTATATTTGGTTTGATGAGCTTGCACAGATCCCTGACCTCAATTCCATGAGCCAGACACTAGATAAAAATAGGTGACTTTTTTCCTGTGTCCGTGAAAAAAAAAATAATGTGCCCGTGATTTATTTCTTTTTGACGCTAGTGGTACTTGACTAGACTATTTTGCTGGTCATTATCCTCATTTTTCGGCTCACAGTAAATGCTCAGTATAATGAGCTATAGACGTGTTGGTTTTCCCATTTGTTTGTTAAAAATGTTGGCTCTCCATGATTTTGGACAGACGCACTCCAACATCTTGTGGAAAAGCTTCCCAGAGGAGTAGAGGTGATCGTAGCCAAAAAATGAGGATCAACCCATATTAACGCCCGTGGATGCCCACAAGCTCATACACGTGTGCCCGTCAGGTGTCCACATACTTCTGGCCTTATTTTATACATGTGCTGAAATTGTGGCTATGCTAAGTGGTCGCTAATAAATGGACTAAAACCATGCGCAGATTAAGGCCTCTTTCACACGGGCGTTGCGGGAAAAACATTGTAATGCGTTTTGCACTCGCCTGAGAAAAATCGCGCATGTTTGGTACCCAAACCCGAACTTCTTCACACAAGTTCGGGCTTGGGATCGGTGTTCTGTAGATTGTATTATTTTCCCTTATAACATGGTTATAAGGGAAAATAATAGCATTCTGAATACAGAATGCATAGTAAAACAGCGCTGGAGGGGTTAAAAAAAATAAAAAATTATTTAGCTCACCTTAGTCCACTTGATCGCGGCCCGGCATCTCCTTCTGGCTTCATCTGATCTCTGTGCAGCAACAGGACCTTTGGTGACGTCATTCCGGTCATCACATGATCCATCACCATGGTAAAAGATCATGTGACGTACCATGTGACGACCGGAGTGACGTCATCAAAGGTCCTTTACCCAGGTCCTAAAGAAAGAATACAGAAGGAGATGCCGGCTGCGCTATCAAGTGGACTAAGGTGAGTTAAATTATTATTTTAATTTTTTTTAACCCCTCCAGCTCTGTTTTACTATGCATTCTGTATTCAGAATGCTATTGTTTTCCCTTATAACCATGTTATAAGGGAAAATAATAATGATCGGGTCCCCATCCCGATCGTCACCTAGCAACCGTGCGTGAAAATCGCACCGCATCCGCACTTGCTTGCGGATGCTTGCGATTTTCACGCAATCCTATTCATTTCTATGGGCCTGCGTTACGTGAAAAACGCACAAAGAGGAGCATGCTGTGATTTTCACGCAACGCACAAGTGATGCGTGAAAATCACCGCTCATGTGAACAGCCCCATAGAAATGAATGAGTCGGTATTCAATGCGTTCACCTCCCGCATCGCATCCGCGCGCAATACTCGCTCGTGTGAAAGGGGCCTAAGCCTACTTTCACATCTGCGTTTTTGCTGTCCGGTTTTCAGATCCGGCATGGGGTCTCAATACCTCAGCAAAATGCATCCGTTTGAATAATACAACTGGCTGCATCCGTTCAGAAAGGATCCGGTTGTATTATTTTGAAAATGAACATGCCGGACTCTGGCACTAAAACGTGTAGGGGAAAAAAAAAACGGATCCGGCCCCATTGACTTACATGGTTTTAGTTCAGTTTCCCATGCTGCACACAAAAACGCTGCTTGCAGTGGTTTTGTGTCCGACATGGGAACGCAAGAAACCCAGAACGGAATGCATTCAGTTTTGTCCCCACTGACAATGAATGGGGACAAAACGGAAGCGTTTTCCTCTGGTTTTGAGATCCTCTGTCAGATCTTAGACCCGGAAAGGAAACTGCAGATGTGAAAGTAGCCCAAGTACTGAGTGAGGCAACGAAAAAAAATGTATTAATATGCCGGGTCTGATGCACTCATAGATTCCATATTTCTACTCACCTGTCTGTTAACTGGCGACTGCTGCACTGAGCTGACCGGCGGGTTGTACACGCTGTGATTACCCAGAGAGACCGACGCCAGGGAAGGTGTATTGCCATGGCACTGCTCCCGCTTGTGGATCATGAAAGCGGGCAAAGAGTTAAACTGTTTTTTGCATTTCCCGCACAGAAAAACGTCTTCATCATCTGTAAAAGAGAAGCAGCATTCAGGAATGGCGACTGAGCGGTATTATGTCGCGGTGTTTCTTGCTCATCAGTGATGGAGCCCCTACATCAAAGGCCTCTTTCACACGAGTGATACCAATTGTGTCAGGGTCTGGTTAGGAAAAAACGGATGGCTTTGAACGCAAGTTTTCTCTGCAAATGCGTTCAGTGTGTGCGCTTTTTCCATCCGGTATGCAGGCGGTTTTCACGCGCGTGAAAAAAAAAAAAAAAATGAAGAATACAAATCTACATCTCCTAGCAAACATCAGTGAGAAACACATCGCACACGGATGCCTTCCGTTTTTTCACACAAGCCCCGTTCACTTCTATGGAGCCAGGGCTGCGTGAAAAATGCACAATATAGAACATGCTGCGATTTCTCCTGAACGCAGAAATGATGGATGAAAAACGTACACAGATTTATAGAAATGAACTAGTCAGTCTGGATGCCGTGCGTTCACTACACGCATCGGAAAACACGTGTGAAAGAGGCCTTAGCCAGAATGCACATCGGCTCGTAAATCCCTTGTATCATTATGTACGGACACAATGCGGTCTGTGCGCGATAGGTGCAGGCGTAATCGGACAATATTCTGATATTTACTGACAAACTCTCAATATGGTCACACTCTCGATGGTTGGTCAGTTCTTCGCAAGGGAGAACTCGTACCTGGTTCTCATGGATTCAAGAGGTTTGTTGGGACCAGGTCAGGTTTAGGTCATCAATATCTTATCGGTGGGGACCCAACTTCGGGCACCCCCGCTGACCAGCTGTAGGCCGGGGTGCTCAGGTGACTGCTGCTGCCTCTTCCTTGGCCTGTGATGTCACGGTCACATGGTCTTTATGCAACTCAGTCCCATTCAAGTGAATAGGACTGAGCTGCAATACCTTGCACAGCCACTATACAATGTATGGCGCTGTGTTTTTTATACTAGGAGGAGACCCCGATGCCTGTCTGTGGCCGCATCAAACCGCTGATTAGCAGACCCCCACCAATCAGAATTCGAGAATAGGTCATTAATATTTAAATTTTTCCCGTCAAGACGTTTCAGCAGTTTTCCTGACGTTTCGCCTTTTCATCCCCGTGTAGATATCGCCTAGTACAAGAGCAAATGACAAGAGAATGGACCAGAGCCATCTTTGCCAGTTCTTAGTCGTGGAAGGAGTACTTGGCATGGCGCTCCCTTGGCGGGGAACATTTCCCACACATGAGGTGTACAAAGGGGTTGTGTACTCTGAGACATTGGTGGCATACCCCTAGGATTGCACCTCTGGGACCTGCACCGGTCTCTAGAACAGGTCCCCCAAATTGAACGAGGGCGCACGGCGCAAGCACGGCTACTCTCCATTCACTTCTAAGGGAGTTCCCGAAAATAGCAGAGTGGGTTCGCAGATTCTAGTGCTATGCCACCAATGTCTCAGGTGACACAACCTCTTTAAAGAGGTCCTGTTATCACTCCTGACATGTCGGTTTTATTAAATAATTGTATTCCATGTGAAGTTCTGGAGCATCTTTTCTTATAACTCTGTGCTGTTCCGTTATTATTCCTACTAGGTGTTGATGAATACATTTCCAGCTGGGTGTTACCAGTTTGAAGGCGGGGGTCCCTGCGCATAGTCTGTCCAATCAGTGCTCCCAGTGGCAGACTTGGCAGGGACAAAGCCCTTTGACCCAGTGGCACACTTGGCAGGAACACCCGGATGGCATTTTATTACTAAATGTAGGAATAACAGAGTAACGCCACAACATACAGTTAGAAGAATAGATGCTCCAGAATTGGTATTACATGGGGAATGCAAGTAATTACTAAAACAGACACGTCTTGTACTAGGCGATATCTACAGGGGGATGAAAAGGCGAAACGTCAAAAAACTGCTGAAACGTCTTGACGGGAAAAGTAGGGGATGGCACACGAAATAGCGGAACTCAGAACCAATCGACGCCAAGTCTACCAGGGCGCCCTTTACTAATAGGAAGGGGTCCTTTGAGCATTTTGCACATCACAGATTTGCCATGGACAGCCCAGGCTTACAATGGTGGAGGTGCCCATCAATTAAACCCATGGAAAATGTGAAAATGCAATTGGTAAGTAGAACATTTTTTAACAGTCCTCTGGTATTTTCAGATATATAAGGTCAATGTAAAATCACCATTGTCTTACCAAGTCCCTGCAGGGCTGCAGAACTGCTGACATTTTGAGCCGTGGGGTCCGACACACCACCCTGTCCATCCAGCAGTGACTGTACAGCAAGGACGGTCTGGTTGTCCATGCCTAGAAAAAAAAAAAAAATGCCTCAGTTTTCATCAGTAATGATGTAGAAGGATGGTGGCATGCAGCGTGCCGTATCTCAGCTGTGTGAGGGGTAAGAACAGCGACATGATCTTATGGGCCTGAATATACAGGATAAGAAAACTACACATCTTTAAGATCAGTGAGCGTTTTAAGGGCTTTCGCTATCACATAAATTACCCCTTCCTGCCCAGGCCTAATTTAGCAAATCTGACATGTGTCACTTTATGTGGTAATAACTTTGGAACGCCTTTACTTATCCAAGTCATTCAGAGATTGTTTTCTCGTGACATATTGTACTTCATGATAGTCATAATTTGAGTCAATATATTTCAACTTTATTTATGAAAAAATCAAAAATTTACCAAAAATTTTGAAAAATTCGCAATTTTCAAAATTTCTATTTCTCTGCTTTTAAAACAGAAAGGGATACCTCATAAAATATTTATTACTTTACATTCCCCATATGTCTACTTTATGTTGGCATCATTTTGTAAATGTAATTTTTATTTTTTTAGGACATTGGAAAGCTTAGAATTTTAGAAGCAATTCTTAAATTTTTTTTCAAAAAACACTTTTTAAGGACCAGTTCAGGTCTGAAGTCACTTTGTGGGGCCTACATAGTGGAAACCCCCATAAATGACCCCATTGTAGAAACTACACCCCTCAAGTTACTCAAAACTGATTTTGCAAACTTTGTTAACCCTTTAGGTGTTCCACAAAAATTAAAAGGAAAATGGAGATCAAATTTCACTTTTTTGGCAGATTTTCCATTTTAATCCCTTTTTTTTCTTTAACACATCAAGGGTTAACAGCGAAACAAAACTCAATATTTATTACCCTGAATTTGCGGTTTACCGAAACAACCCACATGTGGTCGTAAACTGATGTAAGGGCACACGGCCGGGCGCAGAAGAAAAGGAGCGCCGTATGGTTTTGGAAGGCAGATTTTGCTGAACTGGTTTTTAGATGCCATGTCCCATTTGAAGCCCCCCTGATGCACCCTTACAGTAGAAACTCCCAAAAAGTGACCCCATTTTGGAAACTAGGGGATAAGTTGCCAGTTTTATTGGTGCTATTTTGGGGTACATATGATTTTTAATTGCTCTATATTACGTTTTTTGTGAGGCAAAGTAACCAAAAAATGGCTGTTTTGGCACTGTTTTTTTTTTTTTTTTACAACATTCATCTGACAGGGTAGATCATGTGCTATTTTTATAGAGCAGGTTGTTACGGAAACAATGATATCAAATATGTCTACTTTCTTTGTTTGTTTCAGCAAAGCATTTTTGAAAAAATATATATGTTTTTGTGTCTCCATTTTCTAAATGCCATTTTTTTCTATTTTTCTGCCAATCGTCTTGAGTGGGGGCTCATTTTTTGCAGGAAGAGTTGACGTTTTTATTGGTACCATTTTTGGGTACATATGATTTTTTTATCATTCATTATTGCACTTTATGGGTCAAGGTGACCAAAAAATTAGTTGTTTTAGCACAGTTTTTATTTATTTATTTTTACAGCGTTCATCTGAGGGGTTAGGTCATGTGACATTTTTATAGAGCAGATCGTTACGGACGTGGCAATATCTAATATGTATACTTTTTCTTATTTATTTAAGTTTTACACAATAAAACCAAAGCCAAGTTTTGAAACCCAAAAAATTATGTTTTAGTGTCTCCATAGTCTGAGAGCCAGAGCTTTTTTATTTTTTTGACCGATTGTCTTAGGCCTCTTTCACACTTGCGTTGTCCGGATCCGGCGTGTACTCCACTTGCCGGAAGTGCCCGCCGGATCCGGAAAAACGCAAGTGTACTGAAAGCATTTGAAGACGGATCCGTCTTCCAAATGCTTTCAGTGTTACTATGGCACCCAGGACGCTATTAAAGTCCTGGTTGCCATAGTAGGAGCGGGGAGCGGGGGAGCGGTATACTTACAGTCCGTGCGGTTCCCGGGGCGCTCCAGAATGACGTCAGAGCGCCCCATGCGCATGGATGACGTGATCCATGCGATCACATGATCCATGCGCTTGGGGCGCCCTGACGTCACTCTGAAGCGCCCCGGGAGCCGCACGGACGGTAAGTACACTGCTCCCCGCTCCCCACTACACTTTACCATGGCTGCCAGGACTTTAGCGTCCCGGCAGCCATGGTAACCATTCAGAAAAAGCTAAATGTCGGCTCCGGCAATGCGCCGAAACGACGTTTAGCTTAAGGCCGGATCCGGATCAATGCCTTCTAATGGGCATTAATTCCGGATCCGGCCTTGCGGCAAGTGTTCCGGATTTTTGGCCGGAGCAAAAAGCGCAGCATGCTGCGGTATTTTCTCCGGCCAAATAACGTTCCAGTCCGGAACTGAAGACATCCTGATGCATCCTGAACGGATTTCTCTCCATTCAGAATGCATTAGGATAATCCTGATCAGGATTCTTCCGGCATAGAGCCCCGACGACGGAACTCTATGCCGGAAGACAAGAACGCAGGTGTGAAAGAGCCCTTAGTTAGAATCTCATTTTTTGCGGGATGAGGTGACAGTTTGATTGGTACTATTTGGGGGGGCATACACCTTCACACTTTATGTGATGTTAGGTGACAAAAAATAGCTTTTTTGGCACTGTTTTTATTTTATTTTTTACGGTGTTCACCTGAGGGGTTAGGTCATGTGATATTTTTATAGAGCTGGTTGTTACGGACGCGGCAATACCTAATATGTATACTTTTTTTATTTTACTTTAACACAATAGCAGTTTTGAAGCAATATAAAACATATTTTAGTGTCTCCATTGTCTGAGATACATATTTTTTTATTTTTTTATTTTTTGACTGACCGTTTTAGGTAGGGGCTCATTTTTTGCGGGATGAGGTGATGGTTTGATTGGTACTATTTTGAGGGGCATACGCCTTTTTGATCGCTTGGCGTTGCAATTTTTGTGATGTAAGGTGACAAAAAATGGCTTTTTTGGCACTGTTTTTATTTTATTTTTTACTGTGTTCCCCTGAGGGGTTAGTTCATATGATATTTTTATATAGCAGGTTGTTACAGACGCGGCGATACCTAATATGTATACTTGTTTTTATTTATTTCACTTTAACACAATAATAGCATTTTTGGAAAAAAATATGATGTTTTAATGTCTCCATGTTCTAAGAGATATAGTTTTTTTTTTGGAATATGAAAGCTACGCTGCGATTTGTTGCTATGGGCAACAAAGACCGTTTATCTTTCAGGGTACGTCCACACAGGACGGAATTTCAGCCGCAGATTTTGCAGCGAAGTCTTGCAACTAATCGGTGGAAAAATTTCACTCTGTGCATTAGAAGATTCTAACAGAGCACCTATTATTTCACCCCTATAGAGAAAACGAATGGCGCGTTACGGAAATCGCCACGCAGTGCCAAAAGGAGTGACCGTGGCCATATACATGTGCCATGATGAGATTACGATGGTCAGCAACCTCCGACCCTCCAGCTGTTCAGAAACTACAACTCCCAGAATGCTTCATTCACTTCTGCCGGAGTTTGAAGAACAGCCGAGCATGTTTGCATGCTGGGAGTTGTAGTTTCACAGCAGCTGGAGATTGCTGACCCCCTGTCCTATGGAATCAAGACATGAAAAATATGGAAAAACAGCAAACAGGGGAGGGGGGAAAAAAAAGCCATTTTCATGCTGTGATGGTACATGTTGTCTATGGCTGATGTCCACAATGGAGACAGGTCAGTAGCTGGAGGAGCCCAGGACCATTGTCCTCTGCTGCTGTTCCAGCTGCCACCCTCCTCCCTGATGAAGCAGCTTTTCCCGGAAGCCTGCCCCCTCTGCTGCACCTAACAACCCCTGGGCTCTTCCAGCAGCCGCCCCCCTCCTGTCCCCGGCCATGCACACCACATATGTCAGCACCTCACGTGCACCAGAAAGAAAACAGCAATCAGGTTCATGTTTTACCTTCAAATGCCTCAAATATTGCTTGCGCCATCTTGCAGGCTGCAGATGTCCTAAGAGCAGCATTATGGGAAACGCGTCTAGGAGCAATACCTAGGATGGCCAGCAGAGGGAGCCAGTGGGCACATGGATATTTCTACTTTGCAGATACGTTCTGCATAAATATGCGAAAACAAACACCATGGTAAATACACATCAAGGTAAATGCACACATAGTCTGGGTATGTCTAAGTACACTGCGTGCACGACGATGACAGACCTGTGAGAGCTTTTGGCGGAGACAGTTTATTGATATCAAATGAGGATCAAATATGACTTCATTATAAATGAATCGCCCATTAGTTTACGAAATGTGTCAGAGAAATTACGGTTCAGAATAAGTCAAAGGCGGGTAATCTGTAAACGGAACTAAGTGCGGGAGGATATGTTCCTGCACGGACACCTTTCTTGGTTGCACCCGACTCCGGTGGAACGCATATAGTCTCTGGACCCGGAAGCGGCGAGTTGCACTTGCTAGCTGTCAGAATGGCAGGATCCGTGCTGCCGAGGTCTCTGCTCCGTGCTGTGAATGAGCTGCTCAAGAAGAAGAGATACCGAGCGGCTCTGGCCGTCATCAAGGGTTTCCGCAATGGAGTCGTGTGAGTGCAGACCTGTCCGTGAGGGGCCGCACAGGACGGCACCATGGACGCTTAAAGGGGGATTCCATTCCTAGACCTAAGGATTCAGCTATAATCACATTCACCTAAGTGGAAAGTTCTCAGATTTTGATAGCAGCACTTGGGGGATCTGTGGGGGGTCCAACTATGAGGAGGGTTTGCTCAGAAGTCCTCCAAAGATTAAACATCCCTTTTAAGCTTGAAGGAGTTTTCCATCTTTGGTGGACTTTCAAGTAGACCCTCCTCATGGTTGAGCCTTCTTACCTGCTCCACACCGCTGGGTTCTGACTCTTTAACTCCCCTGCCGCTGCAGCCCTCCGGAGCCAATCTCTGGCTACAGCAGTTACGCGTCCCCTTCGTGTCACTTGACCCATTGACATGTCGTAAGAGGGACACAGTGCTGCTGGGGCCAGTGATTGGCTGCAGCGGCTATCAAACCAGGTGTTGACACGCGGAGATCAGAGCGCTGCAGCGAGAGGGGGGGTAAGTATGGTTCCCTCTGCAGTCTGTGTAGCGGGGGAGTCTGCCTGGAAGGCCTACAAAGATAGGAAATGCCTTTAAAGTGTAACTGCACTTTAAAAATAATTTTGACATGTGGGGGTCTAAGTGCTGAGACCTCCAGGATCACTAGAATGATCTAGGAGAGGGAATCGAGACCGACTCATAGACTGTCTATTGATCATGAAGACAGTGTGCTATGTGAGAGCCTCTCTCTCCTCGTTCTAGTGATCATGGGGGTCTCAGCAGCCAGACCTCCACCAATCAAAACCTTTGACAAGTTGTTATGATATCAGAGTACAGTGACTCTTTAAAGGGGGGTGTCCCTCCATAACAACTTATCAGTGATCCACAGGATAAGGGATTAGTTATTGGTAGGGATCCAAATGCTAGAACCCCCACCAATTATCAAATCGGGGGTCTTAGTCCCCTGAGTGAATGGAGAGATGGATATGCATACACGCTGCTGCTCCTTTCATGTCTATGGGACTGCGCAGTCATATAGATAAATGGAGCAGCAGCAGTAGCATCACTTGGGGACCCCCGTCCGCAGGGAGGGCCCCAGCACTTGGACCCCCACCAATAGGATACCTATTCCCAATCCTGTGTATTGTTGATATGATGTTATGGTGGGACAACCGCTTTAATCACCGTACAATGAGAAATTCTGTGAGTTTCCAATCTACTTTGTGCGTCAGTTTCTCACCATTTTCATAAGATCTCTGTTTGCTGTCAGTAAATATAAGCGCTCTTGTTTACTATTACAGATGACAATTGTGTACAGTGTGTTACAATGTATCAGCGTGTAATTCTAACCACGTGAGTCTGGATTCCACCCGGTTATAGATTCGATGCCCAGTGAGCATTGTATACAGGTTAGCGGCACATGACCGCTGACACCACTGATTGGCTGCAGCAGTCACATGACCACTGAATGGCACATGACTGCCCTGGGGCCTGGAGCAGGACTGGTAGGACATTTAAAAGATGATTGAGAGTTTTTTTATTTTCCTGCTCTCTGAAAATTAAAAAAACTAATAAAATGAAAATGTTAACCCCTTTTAAATCTGACAGGGTTTTAGTCTCTGGATTTAAACTAGAATGTTTTCAGACACTGACAGCAAGCATTGATCTTAATGTAAGGAATGAGGGGTTTTCGGTACCAAAATCTGCCGTGCGTGAAGGCACCGTAACTTTTCACTATACAGTGATTAAAGGGGCTGTCCAGGATTTGTGTGAGCTGAGCTGCAGTACCAAACCGCTAATTGACAAGGGTGGTGCTGGACAATCCCTTTAAAAGAGGTTTCCAGGACTCAGGATAGGTCATCAATATCTGATCGGTGGGGTCAAACCACCCACATCTGTCGAGTGGCTATTTGAAGAGGTTGTGGCGCACCAGTCTCCTTACAGCATGTCAGGCACAGCGCGCACATTGTATAGTGGCTATTCTTGGTATTGCAGTCCAGGCCTATTCACTTGAAGACCATGTGACCAATGAACATGACATCACTGGCCTTGGAAGAGAACACTGCTCGTCGGAGCTGATCGGAGGGGGTGTCGGGAGTTAGACCCCCTCCGATCAAATATTGATGATCTGTCCTGAGGATTGGTTATCAATATACAATTCCCAGAAAACCCTTTTAATCTTTATTTGCCTACAGTTGGAAAACCACTCATGTAATCCTACAGGAGGCTACCTTGTGTGCCAAATAAGAGCTCTCAAATTCGGCCTTATTACATAAAATGACTATTTCCATTTCGTCCACCATGACGGCTCTACTATGAGATTGACCCTTGACCTCTGTGGGGGGCCACCACCCACTCTCACCCTCAGTGTTTCCTGTCCCTACGGGGGCAACTCACAGAGAGCCCTCTTGATGGAGGTAAAGAACTGTTTATTGTTTTAAAAAATACCTGGGGATTTGTGTCCTCTTCCTCTGCCCTCCTGCGGTCGGGTCCAAAGCTGGGCAGAGGATACATGTGGAGCTGATCTCGTTCCTGTCTGCAGGAGCCTGCATCTCTCCCACAGCGTCGGTCCCCCTTCCCTGCATTGAGGAAGCTGACCGCGCGTAGCAGAGCACGCTGCACGCCGACTCCTGGATGAAGCCTCAGCGCTACACTCTGCTCTGGGTCGGCAGGAGGCGGAAGGGGCGGAGCTTGGACCGGGGGCGCACCTCGATGACGTCAGACGCCGCACTGACTATTAGAAGCGGCAGATTTGAATAGCAGTGGCATACAACCGGTCTTCCTCCTGGAGCAGACACACCAACAGATGTCTGTCCCTGACGCCCCTGCAGTCCAGATGGAATCTGAAGCCCCCTCGGCTACTCCAACCGTGAGTTCCACTGTGGGGAGAGAGAAAATGATGTATCATTTTGACTTGTTTGATTATCATGTCTATTGATACCTGGTTGCTCCTCTTATAGGGAGTTAAAGAGCCCAGAACAAAAACTAAAGTTCATAGATGTGCGACTTGTAGCAAGAGACTTCCTGAAAATCATAAAAAGAAGCTCTGCTAAGTTTGCATAAATGATCTTGTAGCAGAGGAGCAACCATCCATTTTGTCGGAGGTCAAATCACTAATTCAGAATGAAATTAGGTCTTCCCTGGCCTCTCTCAGATCAATCCCTCCTACACCTCCGGCGAACAAACCTAGAATGTCGGTCCCATCCTCCTCTGATTTAGAGGATATGGACAAGGAGGCCTCCACCTCTAGACAGAATGTTGATATCGACGCTCTATCAGAGGGTGAAATTATGCAAGATAGTAAAAAATATTTTTTGTCTTCCGAGGACATGAAGGAGCTATTGGGCGCTGTCAGAGCAACCATGGGGATTGAGGAGGTGAAAAAAACAAGATCTGTCCTGGATGAGATGTTTGGGGGACTCAGAGCCCAAAAACTAAAAGTATTTCCAATGAATGAGAACCTAAAAGATATGATACTGGATGAATGGACGGACCCTGAGAGAAGACTGGGGGTATCCAGAGAATTCAGAAATAGGCTATTATTCGATCAGACGGATCTCAAACTATTTAATGAAACCCCAAAAATTGACATCCAGGTAGCCAAAGTAGTTAAGAAGACCTCCCTCCCATTCGAGGACTCGTCACAACTACAGGACCCAATGGAGAGGAAGACCCGAATCTCTTCTAAAAAAAATCCTGGGAGGCATATATGTTTGGAGTTAAAACCAACATAGCTGCGACGTCAGTTGCTAGGTCTATGTGTTTCTGGCTTAATGAGTTGGAAGAACATATCAAAAACCCTCTAGAGAGGAAATATTAAACTCTATCCCACTCCTCAGATCTGCCACTGCCTTTTTGGCGGATGCCTCGGCGGAGTCGGTGAGGTTTGCCGCCAAGGATGCGGCCCTCACCAATTCAGCTAGAAGGGCATTGTGGATGAAAGCCTGGGGAGAGGATATAGCCTCAAAAGCCAAGCTATGTTCTATAGCTTTTTCTGGGGAATACGTCTTTGGACCCGTATTAGACTCCATTCTTGAAAAGGCTGCCGATAAGAAGGGGTTTCCGGAAGAAATTAAAAAGAAGCCCTTTCGTTCCTTAAATTCCCAGACTAGACCCTATAGGGGCAAAGGGAAGGCGGGTCGGTGGAGTTACCAGAAGGGGGGGGAAAGGCAGAGGTTTCCTTCTCAACCCCCAAAATAAAGATAAACAATGACGCCAGAGTAGGGGGAAGACTGAGGAATTTTCTGTCCCGGTGGGAATCGGTCACCAAAAATCCGTGGGCCTTAGACATCATACGAGATGGCTACTGGATAGAATTTTCCTCAGCCCCTCCAAAAAAGTGCAGAATAACATCACACAGCCCAAAAACTCTAGAAAAAATCAGGCAAGGGGTCCTTCAGCTTATAGATTCAGGAGTGGTAACAGAAGTCCCCAGTATGGAAAGAGGAAGGGGTTACTATTCCAGTTTATTTCTGGTGCAGAAACCAGACTGTACCTTCCGCACTATTTATAAATTTAAAGGGACTAAACAAAGCTGTCACATACAGAAAGTTCAGGATGGAATCCATAACCTCCATCATTCCCTTGATCAAAGCCAGAGACTTCATGACGTCCATAGACTTAAAGGACGCTTACTATCACGTCCCCATAAACAAGACATCTCAAAAATACCTCAGATTCGCTCTAGTGGACAGTTTGGGAGAAATAAAACACCCAGTAACAGTAATACTGCTTGTCCCATACTGGACAAAAAGAAATTGGTACCCAGTACCAAGGGAACTAGCTCTGGAAGAACCCTGGAGAATCCCCCCCACAGGAGAACATTATTTCTCAGGGCCCAATTCTTCACCAGAATCCAGGTCTGTTCAAATTATCAGCCTGGATCCTGAACGCGAGATCCTAAAAAGCAGGGGGCTATCTGAGAAGGTTATAAATACCCTTAAATCCAGCAGGAAAGAAGTCACCTCTGCGATCTATCTAAAAATATGGAAGAAATACTGTAGATGGCTAGGCCAGAACCCTCCGTTTAAACTGTTCTCCAAATATTGAGAAAGTACTAGATTTCCTCCAACAGGGTTTAGATCTGGGCCTGAGACCAAGTACTCTTAAAGTACAGGTCTCGGCCTTGGGGGCTTGCTATGATACGGACCTAGCCAGTCATAGGTGGATAAGGAGGTTTATAAGAGCTGCCTCCAGATTAAGGCCATCCCTAACCCCTAGGATGCCTCAATGGGACTTGAACTTGGTCCTGAGAAGTCTTACAAGATCACCATTTTCTCCTATTCAGAATATCTCCCTCAAACACCTATCATTAAAAGCGGCTTTCCTAGTGGCCATAACTTCAGCCAGATGACTGGGCGAAATCCAGGCACTGTCCTGCCGGGAACCATACCTCACTATCTTTCCAGACAGAATAGTTTTACGTCTGGATCCGGGTTTCCTGCCAAACGTCGTGTCGGACTTTCACAGAGATCCGGAAATTATCCTTCCATCCTTTCCCAAAAATTGTCCATCACAAGATCAGTTTCAGCTCCTGGATGTTCGGGATACTATCATACAGTACCTAGATTCTACAAAGGAATTTAGAAAGGATGATCATCTTCTTGTTCAATATGCAGGTCCAAACAAGGGGAAAAAAGGCATCCAAAGCCACCATTGGACGATGGATCAGGTCTATTATCTGTTCCTATCAAAAATCGGGTCTAAACAGCCCCACAAATATAAAAGCCCACTCTACAATAGCTATGGCTTCTTCGTGGGCAGAAAAAGGGGGCGTCTCCTTAGACAAAATTTGTAGAACGGCCACCTGGTCGAGCATAAATACTTTTATCAAACATTACCGCATTAATGTTTCGGCTTCTGCGGACTTGGCCTTCGGTCTGAAGGTTCTGCAAGCAGTTGCCCACCCTATTTAGTAATCTGGTAGCTCTCATAGTAGAGCCGTCATGGTGGACGAAATGGAAAAACCATAATTAGACTTACCGGTAATTCTGTTTCCTTGAGTCCACCATGACGGCCCAGATATCCCCCCCCCCCCCCCTGAGATTTAAGGAGGGGTTGAGTATGAATTAATACTCAAAAAAAAAAAAAACACTTGGTAATTTGGAAAGCACTGAGGGTGAGAGTGGGTGGTGGCCTTTTAAACTCTGTGTTCCTGCCCCTACAGAGGTCAAGGGTCAATCTCATAGTAGAGCCGTCATGGTGGACTCAAGGAAACAGAATTACCGGTAAGTCTAATTACATTTTTTTTGTGTGATAGTCACTTGGCTTCCATAATACTTGTGGAGGGGGGGGGGGTCCTTTGGTATTTTATGTTGTCCCACGTTTGGTCCTCCTGATCTGCGCCCCTAATGAGAACGTGCAAGCGCAGTAAGGTTAGGTTCAGATGGAGGATTTTGGCCGCGGGTTTCAGTGCGGATTCGGTGTCGAAAATCAGGCCTGTCATTCTATTCAAGGGTTTCTGCTGCGTGGTTCTCCAGACTGTGCCAATAGGTTAACATGCGCAATGGCGCAGTGGGAGAATGCTCACAGTTTAGCTCCAGTCAGCGAAGCTGAACGTAGAGCAGGTCCGCGTGAAAACTGACGGCAAAACCCACAGCACAGCAGTTTCTGCCATGGGATACGCGGGGGATCTGAACATACCCCAAGACGTCCTCTGCACAATAGTCTTTGGGCCGGGGCACTGGGCCTCCCTCTCTCCTGCTGTGAACTCTAGGAGCAGGACGGCGCTGCACATTCTGCTCTGCACGGTCAGATTTGTTATAGTGAATGCGCCAAAGATGTGGAGCCAGATTTATGAACTACGTGCGCCACAATTGTGATGCAAAATAATGGTGTAAACTAACCCAAACCATTGGCGTAAGTTGACAAAAGTGTCTAAGATGTCTAGAGAGTGGTACCAGATCTCTCAGACAGTGCGCGTCGGTGTGATAAGTTCAGCAGGTTTTCTGCCGACGACTCTAGGTTAATTCTGTTCTTATTTTAGACCATATTAAATCTGCCCCAGGGTTTTTTTAAGTTTCCTTACCTCACACTTGCAGTGTAGCATGAGATCACAGCTCCGGGGCTTTGTAAGCAGCGGGGACAGGTTTCCTCTCACATGGTACAAAGCACAGTGCCCTGGGCACAAGTGAGGATGCGGGGCAGATGACAGTTCCCTTCAGGCAGGGGGAGGGGGGTTTGATATCTGGCGGCGATGATTGTGCAGGATGTGAGATTCGGGTGGATGTAGGTTAGGACAATGGGCAGAATAGGAGGTGCATACCACTGGTTTCATTAGAACTGGGATCCATACAGAATATCCTGCACACCTCTCAGGAGAAGGTCTTCTCAGGTACACGGACTCGCCGGGGGTTTGGGGGCCTTAATAAACATGGCATACCCATCAAACATTCACATAGCTACATCCTTAGGCCTCATGCACACGGCCGTTCCGCGCATTGGGGACCGCAATTGCGGTCGCCAATGCAAGGGCATTATCTGTGCAGCGGGCCGGACCCATTTAACTTGAATGGGTCTGTGGTCTGTCCGCACCGCAAACAGATATGACATGTCATGTTTATTTGCGGTGCAGAACGGAAAGAAACACCACTCACTTGAATTGCGGACACATTCAAGTGAATGGGTCCGCATCCGTGGTGCACACGGCCGGCTGCCGTGGATTGCCGGGCTGCCCAACGGCCGTGTGCATGAGGCCTTAGTCATAGGAGAACTTGGATCCATCCTCCCTCAATAAAGGTAAATTCACAATGGACGGAAACGATGCAGATTTGCACTGAAAAAAGATGGATGACATTTTAACAATTGATGTAGAAAATGATTTTTAAATCTACAGCATTAGGGATGAGCGAATCGACTTCGGATGAAACATCCGAAGTCGATTCGCATCAAACTTTGTTCCAATACTGTATGAAGAAGGAGCTCCGTACAATATTAGAATGTATTTGATCCGATGAACCAAAGTTATTGCTTTGCAAAATCTCGCGAGACTTCGCGCAATAACTTTATAAATTAATTTGTACGGTGAAAAAAACATTTCCCGAACTCTGTTCCTGCTCCGTACAGTATTGGAACAAAGTTTTATGCGAATCGACGTCGGATGTTTCATCCGAAGTCTATTCGCTCATCCCTATACAGCATGAAAGTGCACAGATTTGGTGCAGACCGGTTGTAGATTTTGCTATGCATTGCCGGTGGATCCACAGGTGAGGATAGCCATATAAGAAAATCAGCGTACTCCCCTTAGCTATATCCTGCGGCTCCCGGGTGATGCTCGCCTGTTCTTTCTGCTGTCTGTATACGGCGATGGTGTGTTGCGCTACCAGCTCTATAGGCACATTGGTGGGAATGGGAGGTAAAGCGGGGACTGCACAGTGCACTTACACTGATTAGTGCCTGTGCCCCGTGGAGTGGGCTCTCAGCCCTAGTCCTTAGTCCTTTTTAAAGGGAATCTGTCATCAGAAAAAGACCTGCTGTTTAAACCACTTTTTTATGCTTAACCTATTTTTAAATAATTTTGTTATTTTTAATTTTCCATGTCACTTTTTATATCGAATATATAAAGCTGAGTGTGTGTGTGTCCACTAAAGGAATCTGCACCGTCGCATTTACAATCACGAAATTTGGCACACAGGTACACCAGGTGTCCAGGAAGGTTTAAGACCAGGTCTCAGCTCTCTAGGACTTACCGTTCCTGAGATATTCCCAAAAAAATGCATTAGCCAATAGAAGCCTGGTCACATGACCCTTATCAGCCAATAGAAGATCGCAGGCCGTTAGCCTCCACATACAGTTTTACTCCAGGTTTCCATAACAACCCAGGCATTTTTCTTCATCGCTGTAGGAGAGCTTTAAAGCAAATCTGTCACCAGGATAATCGCTATTGCAATAAAGCCATGGCCTAATAGCACTTAGTACCTTATTTCCACATGTGCCTTTGTTCCAGCAATAGATGTTTTTATCCTCTGAAAATTGTGGGATTTTACTAGTATATGACGTAAAGTCATGATTTTATGAAAGACACGGAGGCGAGTATTGCTATATCTTCCTTTACTGACAACCACAGCAGCAAAGAAAAAATGAAGGTATTAACATATTGCCATAGCGACTGTCCCTCCCCACACAGTAGACCCTATATAATGTCCACCAGTCTTTATAACTTCCTCTTTCTTGGCGAATGCCACCTCTATCAGAACGACTCCTGGAACCCTCACACGGAGACCTCAGGAAATCTGCAAACCCGCAGACTTGGAAAACCGGAGGGACCACAACCACATCCTTCCTCGGAACCGAAGGTCAACAAAGGAGGAGTCCTGCAAAACGGAACTGCCGAACTGGAACGGGCAGAAGACACCCCATAGGAACACCTGGATGTGCATCATCATTCTATTCAACCTGCAAGAGAATAAAAATGCATGAAAGGAAATGTTCCATCCAAATTAAAATCCGCCACCTGTAAATCAATCAAATGACATCAACATGAATCATTCAAAATGACACTGTACAACATAAATGAGCAATAATCCAAGGGAGGGAAAATACAAAGGGAGGGCAATACTCGCCTCCGTGTCTTTCATAAAATCATGACTTTACGTCATATACTAGTAAAATCCCACAATTTTATTCCAAGACACGGAGGCTTCCTATTGCAAGTTCAAAGCTGCACAACCACGGAAGAAAAAACATGAGCAGGGCGAAAGTAAAATTCCTTAAAAGTCGAAACTCGAGACCAGTCGGCGATCTTCATAATGTCCTCCAAACGAGCTCCCGACACCAACATAGAGGTGGAAGCTGCGCTCCTAGTGGAATGAGCGGTGAATACCGAGGTATCCACCCCTGCCAAAGACATACACCACTTGACCCAACGAGCCAGTGTGGGAGTCGCAACCGGAGCAAAAGGACGCCGATAGGAGAGAAATAATTGAAAGCTTTCAGTCGACCTATGCACAGAGGTACGAGCCTCGTACTCTTGGAGACAAGCAACCGGACAAAGGTTAGGAATGGATGGAAAACTGGGATAAGATACAGAGCGAATGTGCGTTTTGGTACGGCGAGAAATATTGAAAGTTACCCCATCCGGGGAAAAAGACCTGGCATCGACATCCAATGCCCTGACATCAGAAACCCTCTTGCAAGATACAAGGCAAAAGAGGGTAACCAACTTGGCAGAGAGCTGGCGAAGAGAAAGCCGAGAGTTAGACGGCCAAGCCGTGAAAAGATCCAATACCAAGGAAACATCCCAGGTGGAAGAAAAACGCGGCCGAGGGGGCCGCGACAAACATGAACCTTTGACAAGGCGACAAACTAGAGGATGTTGCCCGGCAGGCCGACCCTCAAAACCCTGATGGAAGGAAGAAATTGCGGACCGAAAAAGGTTGATGGTGCGGTACGCCTTACCTTCCTCGAATAAAGAAGTCAAAAACTCTAGAACGTCTGAAACAGGAGCTGAGCGGGGATCCACACTCCGTGCGACGCACCAACTAGTCCATGATCGCCAGGCCGCTCTATAGGCCCTTCTGGTGCCAGGAGCCCACGACTGTTCCAAGAGTCTTCTAGCAGCGTCCGAAAGTTCCTCGCCCTGTCCGAAACGCCTGATATTCTGCAAGCCAGCAGACGGAGAGATCCCTCCAGCAATAGCGGGTGTTGTGCGCCTCCGGCGTCTAAGAGAAGCTCTGGCAGGTCCGGTAGGAGCAACAGTGGTAGGATAAGAAGGTCCAGCAGGTGAGGGAACCATGACTGAGAGGTCCAGAACGGCACAATCAACACTAACTCCGCATGTTGCCAGCGCACCTGGGTCAGGACCCGTGGGATCATCGCAAACGGTGGAAATGCATAGAGTAGGGGTCCGTGCCAATCCTGCAGGAACGCCGTCCACAACCTCTGCGTCTGGATTCGGGCGCCAACTGAAGAAACGCGGCAACTAAGTATTCTGCCGAGACGCAAACGGGTCGATACAGAACGGACCCCAGAGGGAGGAGATGTGAGAGAACACCAGACCATCTAACTTCCAATCGCTGCCATCCCTGAGATACCGAGAGTTCCAGTCCGCTTGGATGTTCTGCAGACCAGGGAGATACTCCGCCACCACCATCACCTGTTGATTGAGTCAGAAGGACCAGAACTCCTTGGCCAAGTGAGATAACATGCTCGAATGGGTACCTCCCATGGAGTTGACATATCGGACAGCCGACACGTTGTCCATGCATAGGCGAATGCAGGCGCTGGCACTGTGCTTGGCAAAACTGCGGATGGCAAAAGATCCGGCCAGGAGCTCCAGGGCATTGATATGGAGTGAGGCTTCCTCCTGAGACCAGGGACCTCCAGTGGAAACTCCGTCGCAGTGGGCCCCCCAGCCGAGAAGGCTGGCGTCTGAGTCGATGGTGAAATCCGGACGAGGACCGCAAATCGCCTTCCCATTCCATGCCTGAAGGTTTGAGATTCACCAGCGTAACTCGTCTCTGGATCCAGCGAGATCGTATCCGCGTACGAAGCCCCGGTCTGTAGGTGAGCATGCTTCAAGCGCTGAAGAGCCCGGTAATGGAGAGGAGCCGGAAACACTGCTTGGATGGACGAGGAGAGGAGTCCTATGATCCGTGCCAGGTGACGAAGTGTAATCCGCTGAGCGGTCAGCGTCTTGCGTAGCTCCTTGCGTATGGACCGGAGCTTCGCGAGAGGAAGGCTGAGAGTCTCCGAGACTGAATCCACCGAAAAACCGAGGAATTCCATAACTCTGGATGGGTCCAGGGACGACTTCTCGTAGTTGATGAGGAAACCTAAACGGGATAGGAGGTTCATAGTTACCTGTAACTGCAAGCGGAGAACAGCGGGGTCCTGGGCCATAAGAAGGAGGTCGTCCAGGTAGATGATCAACCTGATCCCGCGACTGCGGAGCCAAGCTACTACTGGGCGCATGACCTTGGTGAAGCACCAGGGGGCCGAGGACAGACCGAAGGGGAGGCAAGTGAAACGCCAAACCTGATCTTTCCACAGGAAACGGAGGAGATCCCTGGATGTCCTCGAGACCGGGACAGTGAGATAGGCATCCTTCAGATCTAACTTCACCATCCAATCCCCTTGAAGGAGGAACTCCCTGAGTAGGTGAATACCCTCCATTTTGAAGTGCCTGTAACGAACAAACCTGTTTAGCGGTTTGAGGTTTATGACGGGGCGCATCTGCCCCCCTTTCTTTCGTACCAAGAAAATACTGCTGAGCAGACCTACCGAAGGGTACGGCACCAACTCGATTGCGCCCTTGAGGAAGAGGTCTGAGAGTTCCTTGTCTATGGCCAGCGACGCAGGCCCGGAAGTTGGAATAGGAGGGGGAGCAGGGAGATAAGGGGACTGAACCAGCTCTATCTGGAAACCCTGGATAGTGGCTAACACCCAGCCGTCCGACGTGATTGAGTCCCAAGCATGAGAAAAAAGTCGGAGTCTGCCCCCTACACGAACTGGAAAAGAAAGAAGACTAGGAACACTTACCAAGGGGACGACGGAACCCGGAGCTTCCTCTGAATGGTCTTCGGCTAGGAGCACCTCGGGATGGGAAGAAACTCTGTGAAGGCCTTGTGTCCTGGAAGGAGGATCGTTGATTAAAGGGTCTTTGACCATAGGAGCCTCTGCCCGAGCCTCGGGCATGGAAGGAGGAGCGGCCGGCAGAGCAGCCCCTGAAGTTGCCGGCCCTTGAGGAAAAACTGCCCTGGAATACCTTCCTCATGGAAGATTGAGCCTTGTCAAGGGCCGTAAAGGCTCCGACAAATTTTCCCATGTCCTTAATAAATGAATCCTCAAACAGGAGACCCTGAGCATCACTTCCAGACAAATTCACTAATTTAGGCTCTATTTTAAACAAAATAGCCTTACGGCGTTCAATAGACAGGGAACTGTTGACGTTGCCTGCTATACAGATGGCCCTTTGGATCCACCCACGGAGTTCATCCACTGATGTGTTCGACTCTCTGGCTATCGCCGCCATGTCAAAGATCTTGGCCAGTGGGCCGAAAACTACCAGGAGTTTGTCCTGGCATGCTTTTAAGGCCGATTCTAGACCCCTTCTGGGGTTCCACCCAGACTTAGATAAGAATTGGATCATTTTAGGATCCACTGACTGGGTCTCACAAACTTTATTCGCCACAATGGGTCTAGGGCATTCTGCTTTCATTTTATTGCGAGCCTCTTTAGATAGAGGGCAACGCACCCGAGCCTCTAGGTATTGTGCCACATGGTCAAGGGGAAGCCATTCGGAAGATCTAGGGTGGTGGAGATTGTCGGGGTCAAAAAGGGATCTCCAAGGGGGTCGGTTAGGACGCCCGAAGGACCCTGTATAACGTCCGAGGACGAAGCGCCCAGAGGCGTAGAGGTAGGAGCCGAAACCAAGTTGGCAGGGGCAGAATCGGACATCTCGTCCTCAGGGAAGACCATGTCCTCAAATCTCACCACCTCATCAGAGTCGATCTCAATCTCAGGGTGCGTTCTCGCACACTTCCAATTCCGCGCCCGTTCTGCCCGGGCTCTTTTGGGTGGCATTGGACTCGCCAATCAAAGTGGTTCTGGAGGCGTGAGGTACAGGTACTTCAGCTTGTATTGTGTCACTAGAGACACCAGGGCGTGCTGAGAGGGCATCGGAGATGGACCTGGTTAGGGTATTGGTAACTGTCCCCATAGCAGCCATAATGGCTTCAGACACTGACCGCTGGAAGGCTTCCGCAGAGAATGCGGTGCCAGCGGCTGCAGGAGCAGGAGAAGAGACCTGCGCGTCTCTCCCTGTCTCTGAGGGATGCCCAGTATAAGACATGCTTACAACGGTATAATATCTGCCCAGGGGTAAGTGGCCAGCAAGCAAGCAGATGGGTCACACAAAGAGGGGGGTGTAAAACCACCTAGCAACTAACTAAACTGACGAATTAGGGACACACAGTGGGTAGTCACCCAGCAAGTGTGCACACAGGAGCGGCGTCGGAACGGAACAAGCCCAGGGAGGAAGTGGGCGTGGCTACCGACTAGAGGGAAGAACAGAGAAGGGAAAAAAGACCACAAGAAAATGGCCGCGAGATTACGGCTCCAGCACCAGACACCGGCTGGAAACTGAGAGACAAAGGCGGTAAGCGATAACAGAATCGGCGCCTGGCCCCCACCAGAGACTAGAGGGGGGACGGGGGAAGAGGGAGATCGCGCAGGGGAGAAGGAGATAAAAAAAATTAACCCATACGGCCCCCGAACCCGCTCCCAGAAGGGAGACAGGAGCGGGGCGCACAGGGAACAAAAAATGAAAAAACGGCAGGCAAAACCTGGGGAAGAAAACCTAAATAGATATACCTTAATATAAATTAGTGTACCCCTGCGAAAACCAGAATAATAATAAAAAGAACAAACACAAAAATGAACTACAATACTTATAGTAGATGCTGCAAGATTAGAGTATACTTGGCTTGTGGCAGCAGCAAAGAAAGAGGAAGTTATGAAGACGGGTGGACATTATATAGGGTCTACTGTGTGGGGAGGGACAGTCGCTATGGCAATATGTTAATATCTTCATTTTTTCTTTGCTGCTGTGGTTGTCAGTAAAGGAAGATATAGCAATAGGAAGCCTCCGTGTCTTGGAATAAAATCCAGTTTATTTGGTATGCAAATGAGCCAGTAAGGTGCCCCGAGGGGAGTCACTCTTGCAGGAAGAAGCCCCCTGCCACAATGTGTCCACCCTCAAAAGACAAACTTAAAACCCCACCCCCAGATCCTGCTAAGACACCGCCCCTGATCCGGTTAGGTCAAGTCCCCTCCCACTCCTCAGCTAACAAGGATTGAAAAAATGAAGGTAATAGTCAACTTCTGTCAGCTGCAGGGGTTGGAGGGACGGTGACTTTCTTCCTGCAGCTCACACTCAGATTGCACAGTGCTGCTGTCTGAGAGTGAGCTGTTCAAAAGGACATCCTTGTGTCTGTCCAGGCCCTGCGCCAGACAGAGGACAGAGAGTCTGAAAGCCGGACTGACTGGACCTCTGGCCACCCTAGGGGCAGGCTGCTGTGGAGGTCACAGTTAAGGGGAAGGTCCGCTATGGAGGTCAGTGTTAAGGGGCAGATTGCTGTAAAGGCCACTATTAAGGGGGGCAGGCCCCTGTGGAGGTCACTGTCAAGGGGGTGGTGTGCTGTGAAAATCACTGTTAAAGGGGAAGGCTGCTGTAAAGGTCAAAGTTAAGGGGGTGGGGGGGGGGTCAGTGTTAAGGTTTGGGGGGCTGTGGAGGTCACTGTTAAGGGTGCTGTAGATGTCACTGTTATAGTGGATAGTGGGTCCTTCAGCTAGTTTAAACTAAAACCAAATATCCTGCAGTTTTCGCACTGGCCATCATGTATAGTAAATGGCCCCACTTCTTGGTCTGTACAGATCACTTTACCGTTAACTCATTCTTATCCTGCTTGTAATGATATCACCTCTGTGTATAGATGAGACCGGATCCATCAATCACAATAGGCCATTGTCAAAGGTTATCTATTCTTTCCTTGTACAATGACCTCTGCACAGGGCGCAGAGCATGCCTAGAAAACTCTCCCATAGAAGTCAATGACCACTGTGTCTATGGCCCATGGAGCTGCCGTAAAGCAATTTTCTTAATGCTTTGTAGATGCTGTTAAGAACAGCTCAGGCAAGATGGCTGCCCCATAATCATGTTTAGAAAAAAAAATAAAAAAATCTACAATAAAAAAATAAAAACATATTTAATAAAGGAGTGTCGCTATGTGATTTTAACTGGCAGATAACATTTTTGTGACCCATTTCCTTTAACATCTCATATTCTTTATTGCTTTGTGGGGCTGTGTGGTGACTTTCGGCACTGGTAAGTTGACCTGAATGTTAGAAGGGACTAAACTTTTTGAGGGCCTTGAACTGATTTACACGATGACATCATCACAGTAGCTCCATTGCCAGGTCATCCTCCAGGTAGCTGGTCCTCACCCTGACCCCACCACAGACATTTATAAAGAGGTGAAATACCAAGATGAATAGCTTTCGGGTCATTTATCTTTAGCCCTTAAAGGGGAAGCTGACCACACATTATCCCCTGCAAATAAGTTGCCTCTGCTCCGACTTATAGAGGAGATCTCAAGTGGAGGGCCCCATTCTGTGACCTCCATGTGTCTTCTCTCCAAAACTTCATTCAGTCTAGAGAACCAGAGAAGACCAGGGGCTGTGGTAATTTGAGGTGTAGTAGATACAGCCTCAGATGACTGCAGCGGGTCTTCTGTCCAGGCTGTGACATGTATAATTATATGATCTGCCTACAATGAAAAGTTATTTTCTGTCTTATTACATTTATAATAAATTCCTTCTTCTTATATTTCTTTTAAGATATGGCGTTAAAATCCGGGCCCCTCATGCGCTGGTGATGACATTCCTGTTTAAAACTGGAAGGTAATTCATTCTATTTATGGGATGTATACAGAATTTGGGCAGGATTGGGCTTAAAGGGTTTTGTGTCTTTTTGGGTAATGGATGAATAGTCAAAAAAAAAAAAAAAATGCTTGGGTGCCATTGTTTACATCGGTAATATTTCACTTCTATTTCTCTTGTACAAACCCATCCCGGCGAGTAGCTGTTTAATGGACTAGTGAGGCGTCTGACCAAGTTGGGTTATGATCCTAAATTAGAGCCCAAATCTGAACCAAGCATTGGGGGCTTTATATTAAAATCGGTTCTAATAGTTGAGTTAATATCATGGGAGTTATACCAATATCACTAGAATATGCCATCACTTAATGATCATGGGGATCTGACCTCTGGGACCCCCATATTACTGAAGCACTGTATCCCCTTTACAGTTTTTCTCTCCATAGCGACCCCAGGCCTCCCATTGTGCAGGGAAGAGAATGGAGCCAGATGTAATTCACTGCACAGCCAGGTGACTGGGGGCGCCACTGTGCAGAGAAAGTTTAGAAGGGATGCAGCATTACGTCACAGCTGCAGCTTCTTCATTTTCACAACTACGGAGGTCCCAGAGGTCAGACCCTCACTGATCATAAGATGGGAATACCCTGGAAGTTGCACTCAGTTCCTTCCATAAATCCCATAGTTTGGATGAAGTGGTAGCACAGCAGCCTGTCAATCGCTGGTCTGATGAGGTGGGGTCAGTTGAGCTCACTCCATACACACTGGGTGCTGGCTGTATAAAACAGCAGACGCCACTGTCAATAGGGGGAGGGGGCTCCCTTTATCCTCCGATCAGAGCCCATATGGCAAAATTGCAAGGCTTCGATTGGTTGCTATGGCAAAGTGGAGCCTTGCGAAGGCTACCAGACCAGCCATAGTAAGAAGCCTGTTAAGCAGTGACTGAGGCAGAGTATGGCAGGCAGCCTGTTAAAATCCCATAGGTTGCAATAGCCCTCATATGGCTATGTGAATGGAAACATTTAAAAGTTATGGCTCTTGGACTAGAGAAAAAAACAAAATGAAAATCGTCCCAGTCCTGTCACTGTCATATGAAAATGGTGTCCGGGTATTCTCTCTGTGTTCGGGTGGACAATCAAAAATGTACATAATGTTAATTTAGATTGTGAACCCCACTTAAGACACTGAGCAATGCCGATGTATGTACAGCGCTATGGAATATGTTGCAGTGTAAATGAGTGAAATAAAACGGAATGGCAGGGCTTTTGTGCCTACCTAAAGTGAACTGAGCCATCAATCTGCAGTCATTATACAGCAAGACTGACTCGTTTCTACTTGTGTCTCCAGTTTAAAAGAGAAGTTGAAAGCTGTCTTGCAGGCGACATACCTGCATTCCCGGAATCTGGCTTGTTTCGTCTTCACCTATAAGAGTCTTTTAGCTGCTCAAGAAAAAATCCATGGAAGCAAATGGCAGTTTCACTCCTTCCTGGCAGCTTGTGTAGGGGGGTGGCTGGTGTTCGGAGAGAATAATCACATCAATAGTCAGGTAAGTAGTCACTGGCTTTATATGGAACTCTCCTTTTAAAGGGGTTCCCCCTTTTTTTCCTATATTGATCACTTATCAGCTGTATGAAGAGAACGCAGATCTTTACCAGTTGCGTGGGGCACCTGCCCCTCAGGTGGGTCAGAGACAGCGCCACCACTTTCAGCTCTTTCAGGGTGCAGATACAGCTGTGGACAGCTAGGATCGTGATTCCCATTGGTGACTCCTTTAACTGATTGCTGCCAGCCTGGGCCACTGCTCGGGCACCACATATGATATCACTTCGTCACTGATGGAGAGACGTTATGTACAGCGCAGGTGCAGTGGCTTAGAAGGACCTGGAGTGGCCGACAGTCAGTGCGGAACGTCACTCATGGAGTTTCACTGATGTGCCGCACATAACGTCACAGTACAAGCTAGAAGGGGGTGAGTAAGAGCATGAAGGTTGTGTGTTGATTTGTTGTGACAGCGGGAGTCAGGCATATCGCGGTTAGAATGGGTTTTACCAGTGTAATTACCGTTTTTATGTCTATGGGGGTAGTCTGTGTGGCCTGGGGTCTCTGTATGAGGAATACAAACAACTGATCAATGGGAGTGCCAGGTGTGGGACACCCACTGAACTGGTATTGATGACCTATCATCAGGATAAGTCATCAGTAGTATCAAACCACACAACCCCTTTAAGAGAAGGATGGACTACACCATGCCCCAGGTTACTACACCATGGGAAAAGTGAAGCAGTCCTTGTTAAAATTAGACTGGGGCTACATGGTGATCTTAGCCATAACACCTGAATCAAATGCCTTTGCTTTGGGCCCCAGAAATGCCAAGACCACCCTTGCTACATCCTCTCACTGCTGTCTTCAGGACTTCACCCACACTTCTGAACTATTAAACTTGCTCCTAACATTGCCACTTTCCCAGTTTTAAGCATGCCTAGAACCTTCATCTTAGAACCTCTTGAGGGAGGCCTATGTCACATAACCAAAGTCCATGGCTTGCACACAACCTGACCTGGTCACTCTATATCCTCAGTTGATTATCTACACTGCACTTTATATCATTGTTCGCTCAGATGCCGGTTGGTGATGGGTTTTTTGAGGCTTTATCTCCTTGTGTCATCCCAGGAGGCCGGGCCCTTGGACAAAATTGCCTCCATCTACCTATTGTGTCTCCTCTCTCATTCCATTTGGATTATAAGCTTTCTCGTGCATGGCATTGGGGGACACAGCACCATGGGTATACGTCCAACTACCACTAGGAGGCACTAGACACAAAAAGTGTTGGCTCCTCCCAGGTGTGCTTATACCCTCTCCACAGGCACGAGGCTATTCAGTTTTAGTCTAGTGTCCGTAGGAGTCAGACCTGTCCTGCTTTTTTTTGCAGGTCCTGCTGTTTTTTTTTTCGTTTTTTTTCTCTCTCTTCTGCAGGTCTCGGTGATCTCCACCGTTATACCTGCTGCAGGCTGGGGCTCCATCGTGTTCCACTTTAGCTGGACCGCTACCTACCCAAATTGCGGCCACCTCTGCCCTCCCAGGGTCCTCCCTGCAGATGGGGCATGCTCAGATACCGGGTCTGGCAAGGGGTAGCTCACAGTACAACCTCGGGTTCCACCCCTCCTCAGCATCCTCGGGTCCTCCCCAGGACGTGCCTGAGGCTGGTGACGAATCCTTTCCTGTCACCCCATCCGTTGCCTCTGGGGACACCTCTGCACCGATTCCCTCGGAACAGAGCATCAGGTGGTCTTCCTCCATACAGAAGCCCTCTGGGAGGTCAAGACTAACGTGCACGGAGGAACCTCTCCTACCCAGGGTTGGTATCCCCTCTAGTGGATTTTGAGATGGCGCTCTCCTGACTGCACAGGTATTCAACTGCACAGGTATTCAACTGCACAGGTAAGGCAGCCGTCCCTGTGTTTAGCATACTGAGTCACCTACGTGGTGTCTCTGGTACGTACGCCTTCTCCTTAACAGGGGGGTACCTGCACCACTGCCATAGGCTGTACCTGACAAGCCTTCCTGGTGCCCCTATACCACGGGCTATGCTCTACACATTTGAGTGTTTCCACCGGGTCCCCATTCTGGTGCTGGTGTTCGCCACTCTACCTCATTACAGGGGGTCCCTGTTCTAGGCAAGCTGTTAGCTCAGGCAAACGCCTCCTGTAGGTTGGTGAGTAAAAAGCAATTATATCTGTCTGTTTCCAGCCACCTTGCTTCTTTCATAGGTAGAGTACCTACACCTACTCCAGATGCTGAAGCCATTACTCCTGGCTGGCTCTATGGTGTTCCATGCGGCACTATTTCTCCCTTCCGGGCGAGATATACAGGCTGCCTTTAATTGCCGTAGCAATTGCACCTGTCTGTTCCAAGCCACTTTGCTCCCTTCATAGGTAGAGTACCTACACCATCTTCAGATGCTGTATCCAATACCCCTGGCGGGCTCTATTGTGTTCCATGCGGCCACATTTCTCCCTACGGGTGAGATATAGAGGCCACTTTCAATTGCCATAGAAATGCCCCTGTCTGGTTCTAGTGGGCACCAAGTTTGCCACCTTGATCCCTTCATAGGTAGAGTACCTGCACCATCTCCGGATGCTGTAGCCGTTACTCCTGTCTGGCTTTATGGTGTACCATGTGGCATTTTCTCTCCCTTACCGGACGAGATATTGAGGCCTCCTCCAATTGCCGTGGCCATTTCACCTACCTCATCATAGTGTGCACCAAACAGCTATCTTACTCCCTTCATAGGTAGAGTTCCTGCACCGTCTCCGATGCTGCAGCCGTTACACCTGTCTGGCTCTATGGTGTAATATGCGGCCCTGTTTCCCTTTTTTTTTTTTTTTTTCTTTTTCTATTTTTTTTTTTTTTCTGCCGAAATAGAGGGCCTCCTTCAGTTGCCATTGCACCTATTTTCCCCTTCCCGGGCGGAATATAGGTACCATTGCTAACCTCACCTCTCTGGTTCTAGGGTGCACCATGCGGTCACATTGCTGAGATCTTAAATGTAGTACCTCTACCATCTCCAGATGCTGTACCCATTACACCTGTCTGGTCGTATCTCTGCACTACACAGCCGTATTTCTACTTTACAGGTTGAGTACCTGTACCCTCCAAATGCTGTCGCATTCCCAGATGCTGTGGCTATGTTTCCACTCTCCTTAGAAGGCAACATGCAGCCACTTTACCTATATTTTAGGCGTGTGTTTGTAGTACCCCAAGTGCTGGGCCCTATGGTGCAATCTGTGGCACATACAGTTTCTGTATTACTGGGTGCTTCCTTCCCCGGGCTCTAATCTGTGCTGCGGATGTTGGTTCCATCCTTTTGGTTCTTCCATACATCTGCCACTCCGTTACTGTCGTGCTCAATGGTCTCCTTGTACTTCTCAAGGCACTGTCTTCAACAGGCCATCCTGGTTCAGCATGTGCATGGTTACCATATCTGGCAGGGGTGGGCCAGCCCAACCCCCACCTTGTCGGTCTAATTCTACTTCTGGTAGCTCCAGTATATGGCTGATCTGTTCTGATCCGACGGGTGGTCCACATACAACCATGCTCCCTACACCATGGCCAGGTGGTTGTTGGCATTTGGGCTAAGGTTGCTCTTGCCATCTCTATAAGGTACTACGGTATGCTGCGCTCTGCGTTACCCCATGTTAGAGGAGTACTCGCGTTGTTTCCTATTACAGAGCGGCCCATTCCTGGTGGAGTACAGTGATCTCCACTGGATCTTCTACCTTGTTGGGGCACGTAGCTTGGTGAGCACCGGCCGCTGCAGCAGTTTTCGGTCATCACTGGATGTCCTCCGCCACACGGAATCCTTCTGGGGTCAACGGCATTTATTGTCGCTGGACGTCCTCCCTGACTGGTCAGGGACCGGACCACTGAGCGCCACACACCTGCCTGGTAGGTGAATTTTCAGCTGATTGCTCTGGCATCGGACAGGGTCCCGTAGTTCCTTCTGGGTCCAGGTGTTCTCGGTATTCCCTTATATTCTCTGCTTAGTTGTACTACATGACAGAGGGGCAGTCCCCTTGGACCTTGCCGTCGTCTGCATCTGTCAGGTACTTTCTCCCCCCTAGGAGTTCTCAGTATGCCGGTCGCAGCTGGTTTCTACATTTCTGTGTAGTCTCACCTGGCTTTTTCATGGCGACTTCTGCATTCCTTATGCATATGGATGTCTGTCAATTTAGTGGTACATCCCGAGCTGCTCTACTTGCCCTCTCTGGGACAATGTATACAGCTTGCTAGTCACTATTCTTGGAATGGCTAGTTGTCCATGGCCAATGTCCCTTCCCCGATGGTAGTTTCATTTCACCTTTCCTGGATATTCTGGCTTGTGTTGTCTTCTGGTGGTTCAGCTCCTGGTTCCTTGTGAGCCCATACCGGGTACTCCTTTCTGGAGTCCCTGTCCCCGTTCATTTGACCACTCAGGTTCTGCATGACAATCTTTTTTTTTTTTTTTTTTTTTTTTTTTTTGGGGGGGGGGGGGGGGGGGGCTGGGTTGATTGTTCCCTTTTATGGGTTCCAATAGCCGGTCCTCTTGGGATTTGTCTCTTTTCCCATCCTTTCACGTCAAGTACCTGGTATTGAGTGGTTTAGTGCTACGGTTTGCAATTCCGCCGTATAGTCTCCTTCGGGAGGGACCGCCTCCTGTTGTAGAACCTTTCCTCCTTAGGCTGTTTGGAGTACTCTCCTTCTGCTCCCATGTTTCTCAGTCCAGTGTGTCACTGCTGAGATTTCCTGGGCCTGTATCTGGTTCCTTTTTTCCCTGTTACTTCATATGCCCAGTTTTCTCTGGTCTTACGCTTCACAGTGATATCTTGTTTTCATAGGCTCGAGCCTCGTCTCCTGTTTTTGGGACGCAGGTCTTATCATTCTCTTTTCCTGGCCTTTACCTACAACCCCCTCCTTCTCCAAGGGTTGGCGGTTTCCTCTAGCAGCCTTGGGTTTTCACCTTTCAATAGGGCGCTTAACTTCATCACCTGCCTTGCGGTGAGGGGAGACCTGCTGTCAGGGGTTGGCCACAGGTTTTTTCACTCTTTGGGTCTGAGACAATTTAGAGCGTTAGTTAGTTCCAACATGCGGTGCTGTCATAATTTTTTCTCCAGTCCTTGGCTGAGCTCGGTGTTCCCTTTTGCCTTCTTCTTGCATTTGGGATTTTCTTCCAGGCATTTGTCCTGGGGTGCTGGCAGTCTTCACTGCTTCTTCCTTGAGGTTTCTTCCTTGTTATGGAACCTCTTGCCCATTCCGTGTTTTTTTCCTGTTGGGTCACATGGTTCTCCTGCACCTGTATGCCCAACCGGTGGCATGGCTGTTCTTTTACCACACTCGGGGACTGCTTTGGGACGTCCCATGGTGCTGTGTCCCGTAATGCCATGCACGAGAAAATTAGATTTTTCTTTTTATTTTTTTATTTTTTTTTGTACTCATCGTAAAATCCTTTTCTCGTAGTAGGCATTGGGGGACACAGAACCCACCCTATGTTTTTACTTCCGCTTCTCCGGGATGGTCTCTTGATCTTTCCCGGTTCGGGAGTTGTTGGTTCCTTGCTTTTCTTCTCTCCCCTACTGCTTTTGGTACAAACTGAATAGCCTCGTGCCTGTGGAGAGGGTATAGCCCACCTGGGAGGAACACTGTGTCTAGTGCCTCCTAGTGGTAGTTGGACATATACCCATGGTGCTGTGTCCCCCAATGCCTACTACTAGAAAAGGATTTTACGGTGAGTACAAAAAATCTAATTTTTGTGGACAGGGACCTCCATCCTTTTGTCCTTTTTGCAGCATATGTTGGAGCTATAAAAATAAATAACATTATAAGTATCCTGAATATAGTGAAGAATTGAAATCTGAAATATATAGAAAGTTGTGTGATTCTTCATTACAAAGTGATCTATGTTTGCATAAACAAGGGGTTGACCCACCTGGGCACTTATGATATGATATAGCCACAAGGTGTGCCGTAAATGTCCAAAGTATGCAGGTCCCACTGTCTCATGCTGCTGTGGACAGAGAGGTGGCTGCACATCTTTATCTATTCGCTTCTATGGGAGTTCGTAAAATAGAAAAGGTAGTGCTAGTTTACACACCTCTGGCAGAGGAGCAGCCTTCCAGAATTCAACTGATCTGGCCTAGCCAGATACAACCACCAGAGCCCATTGACCATAATGTGATCCGTCAGAGAATGGCCCTATCCAGCTATGCTGGGTACGGTAAACTCCTGAAGGCTGCCGGATAGCTGTACTGCATGTGTGAAAGTAGTCTTTACATGGTCGTCTGTCTTCCTATGAAAGCACATGCTTGGTGGATGCAGTCTGGTTTAATGGGCCACGTGCAGTCTATGGTTGGTATAGTACATAAGGCCGAAAACAGACATTTGTCCATCCAGTTCGGCCTGTTATCCTGCAAGTTGATCCAGAGGAAGGCAAAAAAAAAACCCTGTGAGGTAGAAGCCAATTTTCCTCACTTTAGGAATACTTCTGTACTGCATTTCTCTAGATGAGTGACAGAAATTGTAGGTGAATTTGTGCATGAAACGACTGTACATGGCAGGCAGGATTGTACTAACCTCTTTGTTTCCTCGCAGATAAACATGTACCTGTTATCCCGAGTTCTCTTTGGTCTGTCAAGACTGGCGGTTGAGAAGGGGTACATCCCTGAACCTAAACGTGACGTGTTTCCCGTCTTTGGTGCCTTAGTGTGGGGTGTTGTGCTCTGGCTGTTTGAATACCACAGGCACACTCTCCAGCCATCTTTGCAGTCCTCCATGTCTTATCTGTACGACGACAGCAACATCTGGCATGACATCTCTGACTTCCTGATATACAACAAACCCAAACCTGCAAAATAAGGTGTCGCCGGAAGCCCTCAGAATGCAAACCTCACGGACTGGACCTGTGAATAGCAAGGATTGTAGCAGTAGACATCGTTTTCTTGATTGACACTGATTTACCAACTTCTGGCAGCATGGTATGGCATTGGTCATATGTGTAATAAAATTCCTATAATCTGTCATGGCGGGAACTAGAAGGTACTGGATTATGGGATGTAGCACAGGTGAAGGGCCAGAAGACAAACCAGAAGGGACCTGGGCAAGAGTTTCAGTGAAGAAAATGCTGAAAAATATTCCCCTCCGTCCTCTCCGCCTGTCTTCAGGCCCTTCCCTTGAGGTTTGAGTCTCCTCTCTGCCTTATTTCTGCTGCATTGGCAGCATGAAGTGTTCAGGATCAGTGCATCTCACAATGTCTTTCTGATCTGCCATAGGGATTATTTTTGCCCAGTCTCAGATTACCAGACATTCTACGTAAATCAGCCTTTGCCTTATTATAAGAACCGCTAGTCATGACTTACACGTTGTAAAACTAAGTATTCGGTTTAATAGTTTCTGTAACATTACTGCAGTATTTCCTGCTGATCTCTGTTGGTAAATGATTCCCAACACGTGCAGATCCGGATTGTCCGCTATCTGAGAGGTACAGAGCAATACCCCGCACTTAATTCCAGAAATTTGTATGCCTAATGTCATTTGTTTGTGATCTGATTATTGATTAATATCATTCATCTGTACATATGGCAGCCAGAGTGAGGATGCGTTACCTGCACAGAATGCACTGCCCCACCATCATCTGTTGTATACATTGCACAGGGTTATACTGCTCTGTCTATATAGTCATGGGTAGGACACCTGTGTGTACTGCACTGAAATATACCCTGAAGCAAAAAATATTCAAGTACCCTAATTATTAATAGAGTATTCTGAACTTTGGAATTCATGGAGTATCCGTAGGATATGTGGTATTCCGGCCATGGGACCACCACCCACTAGGAGAATACGGGTTTATGAGAACTAAGCAAATAAACTTCCATAGACTTTAAAGGGGTTATCCGAGTGTTTAATACTAATGACCTATCCTATCTGATCGGTGGGGGTGCTACTCCAAGCACCCCTCTGATTAGCTGTTTGCAAAGACTGATGCTCTGTGAGCTCCCGGGCCTCTTCCTAGGTCAGTTATGTCATGTTCATCGGTCACATGGCCTATGAATGGGGGTGAGCTGCAATACCAAGCACAACCACTATTCAATGGACGGCGCTGTGCTTGATAAGCTACAGCAGGGATGCCCAACTTTCGGCCCTCCAGCTGTTGCAAAACTACAACTCCCAGCGTGCCTGGACAGCCTACAGCTATCGGGGCCTGTTGGGAGTTGTAGTTTTGCAACAGCTGGAGGGCCGCAGGTTGGGCATCCCTGAGCTACAGGGAGGCCGCGGATGTCACTAACCGGAGCCCCTCTGCCTCTTCAAACATCTCTTCAGATGTCAGATCCCAATTGATCAGATACTGATGACCTATCCTGAGCATAGGTTCTCCGTATTAAACACTCAGACAACATGCAGGTTCAGTGCCACTGGCCGTGTTAGACGCAATAGGGGTCATGGGAACCCCAATCCACCCAACAGGTGGGACCCCATCTAATGGACATTTCACCTTTTTCAGCCTGCACCTGTCGGAGCATGTTAGGGGCTGTAGTTTTACAACAGACAGAGCGCCCCAGGTTACAGACCACTTATGTAGAGGGTGTTGGCAAGGGCTTTACGGTTACGCCCTTCATCAGTATTTCATATGTACCATCATGAAGGTGAAATGCTTTCTTCTGTGTAGTACAAGAACTATTTTCAGTAGACATGAATCCAACTCCTCCAATGTCCATGTTATCTAATGAGAACGAATTGTAAATACAGAATAGTTATAATTTTAATAAATCTTGGCTTCACAATATTCTGTTTGTTCTGTTTCTCTTTGTCTGGTGGCTAAAAAAATTTTTTGAAAAGGGGCAGAATGGGTCAAAGGGTCATTTGATGGACTGTTTTGGCTTTTAAAGATAATATAGAATATGTACTGTGATTGCTTTTAAAGAGGTCAATCACTTTCTAATTAGTGTTTTAGATGTATTGTGTGCATTACTGGACAAGGGGTCTTGGCTTAAACTGCAACACATTTTAGTGCAAATAAGACGGCCAATAGTTGGTGCAGAGTTAGACAAGTGTCTAGCCATGCGCGAGCTTGAGCCACTCTGATAACTTCAGACTGCCTGGTCGGAGATTACTCTCTCTAAAATTTAAACATGACTTGTAACTCTATCCCGTAGTATTGAAGGCTAGCTACTGAATTCTATGGAAGCATGAGATCTTCCAGAGACCAGAGCCATGGGCCTTCTTAGCTAAAAGTAGGGTCTGGATTAGGAACTCAACTTCCAGCTTCATATACCTCAAAAGATCAGTAAGGCAGATAATCGGTAAAGTGCGGTCTGTAGCCTAGGAGGGGGTATTCTCACTTTGCTTAGTGTCACTAAATGATAGCAAGCAAAAAAGAGACTCTGAGTTAAAGGGGCTACAATAAAGACAACCCCCCTGTATATGCCCTATCAGGGCATGTAGACGTCATACAAGGGGTCAGGCGGAGTCTCCTGCTGTGGCAGACCTCATGTGTCAGTCACATGGACATTCATTCATCTAAATGTCCACCAGGCATAGCCAGAGCCAGATACTCCTGTTCATGATCATCACAAATTAAAGGGGTTGGCTGGTTTCCAACTCGGGATAGGTCATCAATATCAGATCGGTGGGGGTCTGTCACCCAGCACCCCCACCTATCAGCTGTTTGAAGAGAACACCGTGCTCACTGTTTACTTGCTCTCCATTGACATCGCAGTGTAATTACAGCTCCTTCGTCCCATTCAGTGATGGCCAGTTCGCATTGTTCACCCGCGAACATATGCGGGCTGCCATCTTTTTTCACAAGTCCGGCGAGGCACAGGTAAGGCCTCTTTCACACTTGCGTTGTTGGGATCCGGCGTGCACTTCCGTTGCCGGAGGTGCCCGCCGGATCCAGAAAAACGCAAGTGTACTGAAAGCATTTGAAGACAGAGCCGTCTTCAAAATGCGTTCAGTGTTACTATGGCACCCAGGACGCTATTAAAGTCCTGGTTGCCATAGTAGGAGCGGGGGAGCGGTATACTTGTATACTTACAGTCCGTGCGGCTCCCGGGGCGCTCCAGAATGACGTCGGAGCGCCCCATGCGCATGGATGACGTGATCCATGTGATCACGTGATCCATGCGCATGGGGCGCCCTGACGTCACTCTGGAGCGCCCCGGGAGCCGCACGGACGGTAAGTATGCTGCTCCCCACTACACTTTACCATGGCTGCCAGGACTTTAGCGTCCCGGCAGCCATGGTAACCACTCTGAAAAAGCTAAACGTCGGATCCGGTAATGCGCCGAAACGACGTTTAGCTTAAGGCCGGATCCGGATCAATGCCTTCCAATGGGCATTAATTCCGGATCCGGCCTTGCGGCAAGTCTTCAGGATTTTTGGCCGGAGCAAAAAACGTTCAGTTCCGGAACTGAAGACATCCTGAACGGATTTCTCTCCATTCAGAATGCATTAGGATAAAACTGATCAGGATTCTTCCGGCATAGAGCCCCGACGACGTAACTCTATGCCGGAAGAAAAGAACGCAGGTGTGAAAGAGCCCTTAGCCCTTACCTGTGCCGCGAGCCGGTCTGAAAACAAATGCGTTCACCAGGAGCAGGCAGTTCTGAGAACAGCCCGATAAAGGCCCCCGGTGGCTGTTCTCGGAACTGCTTGCTCCCGCTGACCGCACTTGTTTTCAGACCGACTCGCGCACAGGCACAGGTGAGGGCTTACCTGTGCCTCGCCGGACTTGCGAAAAAAGATGGCAGCCCGCATATGTTCATGGGCGAACAAGGCGAACTGGCCATCACTGGTCCCATTTACTTCAATGGGAATTAGCAGATGGAGTGTAACTGCTCCTTCCCAATGACATGAATTGAGTGACATGGAGGAGCTGCAATTACACTTGCTTGTCACTGCGATTTCAACGGTGAGCAAGTAAATAGTGCGAGCACTGCATTCTCTTCAAACAGATGATCAGTGGGGGTGCCTGGAGTCGGACCACCACCCATCTGATATTGATGATCTGTCATCAATATAGGAAACTGACCAACCCCTTTAACTAAGGGCTCATGCACATGACCGCAAAAGACGGATCTGTAAAAAATACAGATGACGTCCGTGTGCATTCTGTATTTTGCGGAACAGAACAGCTGGCCACTATTAGAACAGTACTATTCTTGTCCATGATGCGGACACTAATAGGACATGTTCTATTTTTTAGCGGAACGGACATATGGAAACGGGATGCACACGGAGTAACTTCCGTTTTTTTGATGACCCATTGAAATGAATGGTTCCGCATAGAGGCAGCAAAAAAAAAACGTAACGGACACGGAAAGAAAATACGTTTGTGTGCATGATCCCATAAGCAGAGAGCAGTTACAATAAATATCTGACACCCTGGCACATCCACGCGTAGACAGACCATTTATTCCAGCTGTGTAATGATGTATACCCAACACCGTGCAAGGCTGCAGGAAATGCAATTAAAGAGGTTTTCCGCTTTTTACTATTGACCTATCCTTGGGATGATCATCAATATCAGATCGGCCGGAATCTGATCCCCGACACCCGCCCCATTCCCTTCTATGGCACAGTTGCGTCTCTAAGTGAATACTACAGAACCGTCCCAAAGAAGTGAATGGGGAAGCCATACTTGTAATTACATCTGCTCACCCACCTTTCAGCTTTATATACCCCAAAAGAAGATCAGGACTGTCTTTTCTAAGGCAGACAATCGGCAAGGTGCTGTCTGTAGCCTATAAGGGTGTATTCTCACTTTGCTTAGTGTCACTAAATTAGCGCACTAGCGCTGCGTTCTCTTCAAACAGCTGATCAGCGGGGGTGCTGGTGTCGGACCCCCGCCGATCTGATATTGATAACTTATTCTAAGGATAGGTCCATAGTAAAAAGCAGACACCCCCTTTTAATACTGATGATCTATCATCTTTCCTATCAAAATGGAACCAATAAAAGATTTACTAAAAGTAAATGACAAGACTGAAAGAATACTGAATTCTCCAGACTGTATACGTGTACATTGTGACACGAGTGACGTCTCGCTTGTAGCTTATCTGCTGATCACATTGCTCAGTGCCCTGCCCAGATGAACACCAAGCACTAAGGTCTACCAGACACTGTTCTGGGTGTCATTGCTCTTAAGGTTATATTTTGCAGGGGTTGCTTGCTTTTTATAACAAATGGATACTTGCCTGTTTTCTCCACTATTTCTTCAAGCTCTGCGCTCCGGTCCTCCCGCTGCTGATTTCCTCTTCTTGGCTGCAGCTATGATGTTCCATGCACAGGTCACCTCTATGGCCAATCGCTGGTCTCAGCCGTGCGCAGAATGTCTCTGCTAAAGCCACTGATTGCCTGCAGTGGTGACCTGTGTTCAGAGAGCTCCACCGCTGCAGCCAGAAAAACATATACAGTAGCAGAGGAGAAAACAGGTGACTATCCATTAATTTATTGTTTTAGGCTGTTTACAGAGTTGTCTCCGGTTGGTCACAAGCAATTGGCTGAAAAAAATGGCTACATGGGCGCACATACCGCCTGTCAAGCCAGTCTAGAGGTCAGACCCTTCCTAGCTGTGAAGCAGTAGCAGACGTGCCCAGACTGCACTGCTGGGCTTCAGGTGAGTGGCACTTCCTGTACAGCGTTGGGTCAGAGGTGGCGCGGTGCAGGAAAACAAAATCCAAAAAGGCTGCTCTGCTTTACCTAACAATCTGCCCCCTTTGTTAAAGGGTTTGTTCAGGTTCAGAGCTGAACCCGGACATACCCAGAATTTCACCCACAGCCCTCCTGACTTGAGCATCGGAGCAGTTCATCCTCTGATGCTCTCCTTGGCCCTGCGCTAAATTGCGCAGGTCAAGGGCTCTTATGTTTACAATCACACACTGCCGGGCGGAAAATTCCGCCCGGCAGTGTGTCTGGTGACGTCACCGGCTCTGATGGGCGTGCTTTAGTGCTGCCCTAGCCGTTTTACTGGCTAGGGCAGCGCTAAAGCCCGCCCATCAGTGCCGGTGATGTCACCGGGCTTCCTGGCAGCCCCATGGAGAGCTCGTTACGTCACCAGATCTCTAAAAAATGCCTTTGCCCTGTGCGATTTAGCATAAACTGCTCCAATGCTCAAGTCAGGGGGGCTGCCTGGGTGAAAATGGAGGTATGTCCGGGTTTAGCTTTGAACCCGGACGACCCCTTTAAGGTGCTGTATGAAGTATCATACAGTAGTTTCCATAAAATCACACTTTATTAGGAGTCCTCAATATTCATGAGCTCCGGACTCCTGCCCTCTAGTGGCTGATTGACAGCTTTCTCCCTATTACTGGTGCTGGTAGACTATTGCAATAATAAAAAGTGACAACCAGCTATAATCCGGGTATTTATCACTACTTTATGCTGATTTCAGATGGGGCAGCATAAATCCGGTGACAGATTCCATTTAAAGGGGCTGCTCTAAGATTTATGGGTGCATTCACATGACCGTATGTATTTTGTGGCCCGCCAAAAAAATATAGATGATGCCCATGTTGAAAAGCAAAGATAGTGGCTCACTTAGTCAACCCTTCTCTGGATTGTGGTGCTCTATACTAGGCACCCCCCCGCCTAATGTGGAAATTTGATAAAGTACGGTATATATGGATGGCACACGCTGTATCTGGAACGGTGTAGAAAAGTATCATATATTTATTTAAAATAAAAATACAGATATATGAAAAAATATATATAAAAAAAGAGTTAAAAAATTCACAAAAAACTATTATTCAATATACATGATTAGTAGCAATTATGATATTTGATCATGGTCGGACACAGCAAAATGCAAATGAAAAATATGGACATGTCTAGTGGATCAAAAATCAGTTGAATATTAATTGATAATTGATTAGTATCTGATCATGATTATATCAATAGCAGAAAATGTCCTTATAATACCATAATAACATAATGTGATCTTTAATCAAGATGGCTACTATTAGGAGAGAGTCAAGTTGGCCCCAATATTAAAAACACAATAAAAATTATCTTACAAAATTGATGTTAGTCCTCCTATAGTAGACCTATAATAATCATGATTCTTCAGATGATAATAGTGGTTAACTTCATGTATCCTCACTCTTAGTTATGATCTTTTCAGTGCCGTTTTTTTAACGAATTAGTCATATGGAATAATAAATCTCCCTTGTTACAGGTGGTGTCCCTTCTTAGGGTGACTCCGGTAATCTTACTCCAATCTCTACTCCGAACTCGCGGCCGCTCTGTTAGCGTCTCACGGGACGTGGCATCCCACGTGGTTGTGCACCCCCATAGGGAGAGGGAGGTACCATAGGTCTTCAATTTAAAGTTGAATGTAGCTACATATGAAACAAAAGTAAACCACTTTCTGGATCGCAGCATGCTATATTCCTTATGCATCAATTAGGATATCACTGTTCAGATCCCAGACGCGTTTCGGAGCATACACACTCCTTCAGTGGGCACGAACCGTGTCTGAACTGGATGAAGTTTTATAGGGTCATCTATTCACAAGGAGGAGGGGTATCAGCGTTTCCCGATTTCTGCCTGGTTTTGAAGCATATGATGTATATTCAACAGGGTTAATGTCTACTATCTCAATAGTGCTTGTTTTACTTCTATCTTACAATACATTGTATTTTCTTTCTTCTATTCATATTTAATCTGTGTGGAATTATCCACTAGACATATGTCCATATTTTTCATTTGCATTTTGACGTGTCCGACCATGATCAAATATCATAATTGCTACTAATCATGTATGTTGAATAATATATCTTTTGTTTTTTGTGATTTCGCAGAAACTGTTCAGATCAGATGGAATTTAGGAATCAGGCCTCCATATTATTCCATGGCTTTAAACAGAGGGGCTACTCGGATGCATGCCGCGTGGAATCACGCAGAGTCTGTAGATAGATCTACACTTATCCACTCTGACGGGAAACAAAGTGGATCAAAGGAAGTCATCAGGGTCATAGGAACCAACATCTGGGACTCCGTGTCATCAGATTCGGGAAATAGGACGATACTGGTCACTATTAAAATCAGACCCGGATCTTACTGATCTCCTCCCCGAACGTCCATCAATTACTTTCGGACGGGGCCGGAGCATTGGGGACCAGCTGGTGCATAGCCACTTTGAAGCACCACCTGCACAAAACACTTGGCTCATGAACAGAAGGGTTGGGACCCCACAAATGTGGAAGATGCAAGGCCTGCTCCTTTATTGAGGTGGGCAGCACTTTCTCCAACAGTAACCAGGATTATACATACACGGCGGGCTCGTTTGCGAATTGCAATACGGCAGGGCTGGTATATAAAGCACAATGCGGTTGTGGGCAGAGCTATGTTGGTAAAAGATGCAGGGCCTTTAAAAAGAGAATACTGGAACATATTGGTGATGTCCGCCACAAACGTGACCAACCACTGTCCAGACATGTTGTACTCCAGCATGGAGCAGACCCAAATATACTACGGTTCTCTATGATAGAGACAATCGAACACTCTATCAGAGGAGGTGACCTAGATACCATCTTGAAACAAAAGGAGTCCAGGTGGATTCATAGGTTAAACACAATGTCACCAATGGGACTAAATGAGAACATTGATTTCTCTTGCTTGTTATAGTCTGCCATGAATATCGATATAAGAGTGGGGGTATATTATAGCAGAGGATTGATTGCAATGAGGGGAAGGTATGTAGCCATCCCCAAAACGCTGCTATCCCACCTTCTCTTATAAGGAAGAAGTTGAACGTCAAAATAAAATAAAACAAAAATAACAAATAAATAAATATAGCATAAAAAACTTAAAAGAAATACATACATGTGATTGATAGAAATGTGTAGGACGTTTAATAGAAAACTGTACGGTCAGACATAGACATGGGGATTATGCCTCTATCCAGAACTAACATTCTGATGTAGACCTGCACTTTACTGAAAGGAATGGGATCCCCATCGATATATACTATAGAAAGAGGGTCGTCTGCCGAATAAGGGGGGGGGGGGGGCACACATTTAGAGGGTATCTACCTATTCATCTGGCCATTAGCCAACTGAGATATACACTAAGACTGACGTGATTGTGTGACCTTAGGGCTCTAAGATCATTTTTATTTGCATTTGTCCACCCTGTGATACCAAGGAGCCATTCAAATTGATATATTTATATCGATTGGTAGATACTTGCGCAATATGGATGCGATTTGATGGCTCTGAGGATGGGGTTCGATGTAAGGAATATTATTAACCTGTTTGCAAGGTGCCTCTAGAATGGGGGCTTGGCTATGGCACGGTAGGTGGGTGGGATCAGATGCCCTCACGTGACCAGCGGCGTGGATGAAGGATGCGGTGACACGCTGTCAGGCGGAGTGAGGGAGGAGGCACCGGGATTCTCCTCTCAAGACGCATTCGCCATCATGTGACCAATGACGGCGATACGTTGGTGCGCCGCCTCTAGATAGCGTGATGACGCAATGGGGGAGGTATTGGTGGTTCACTCCTCCCTATGCTCGTGCCCATTGGGAAACGAGCGGCGCATGGGCTCCGCCCCCACCTCCAGCTGAGCGGGTTATTTAAACTAGAGCAACCCAGCAGCCGGTGACCATACATTGGGGCACCAGCGCTGGTACGTTCTAGGATGCATTAACCACCAGAGTTAACAAGGTTAGTAATATAGGTAGATGCGATGACTAAGGTACATATTCTTCTTTTTTTTTTATATCTCCGTATAGACCACCACTGGCCAAGCTGGAAGATGGTGGGCTGCGGTATCTTCATATGGACACCTGCAACCACCCCCTTGTAGTCACCCTGGACAAGCAAATACCATAAATATCATGATTATCATTCATGTCATGGTGCACACAAACGAATTAGTGCAAACACTGCTGTATATGATTGGCAGGCACTTTATTAGTGCATAAATGGATACGGTGCAGTGTCTATATGTCTGTATCTACAAAGGGAGTATATCTATCCCCCAAGTCTATATAGGGCTTTGACCCTGTCTATTGTCTTTTCTGACTGTATCATCCAAGAGTGTTGATTGGTAGTGTATGGCTGCAATGATTGACGGCCTGACACTGGTGACAATTTCATTTTAATGTCATCTATGATGAGGAAGATTGTGTCCTAATCATGTTAACATTGATGCCTGTTAGGTTATCGAACTGTATATCCCCTGATGAGCCCAGGTCATTGGTATGGGCGAAACGCGTAGGGATTATATATCTACACCAATAGTGCATTTGGCACCATAAAGTACGGCTGCGCTGCAAGAGTATATAATTGTGAGTATCAAGCAGCCGCCTAGAATGTGTATTATCAAATACCTCTTTTCTCTTACTCTAACGACACATTGGATCTAGCATATACTTATATGGTGCAATAATCTGTGAATATATATATTTTTTTTCTGTATTTAGATCAGGTCATCACTTAGGAGACCGTGGTCGGACCCAGTTCAATTGTCATCGAACGGGGGCAACTAGGGCAATACAGGAGGTTCCAGAACACGGGATCGCCCTTATCGGGGCGGCTATTCCGTTTTTTAGGCAGGACTAAATATCTTAGGGCCATACCTAGGGATAGGCCCAATCCAGAAGTTGTCATCCTGCCTATGATCTAGTGTTCTCTAGGGATCTCACTATGCAACAGAAAAAATCCTTCCAGAGCACCAATTGCATGTCCAGTCAATAGGTGTCGATTTTTTTCTTTGTGTGTTTGTTATAATGGGAGTTTGTTATTTTATATGCACGATCTAATAAAGGCTACGTTTTAAGGCAGGTGGTACCCTGTGATTATACAATTTATACATACCATCCCTGTTTATTTTCCCTCTGACGGGGTATTGTCTTAGCTGTGACTATTTATTTCATATCTGTATTTTTATTTTAAATAAATATATTATACTTTTCTACACCGTTCCAGATACAGTGTGTGCCATCCATATACACTTACTTTATCCATGATGCCCATGTTGCATCCGTTTCTTTTGCGGATCAATTGTAACAATGCCTATCCTTGTCTGCAAAACGGACAAGAATAGAACGTCTTCTATCTTTTTTGCGGGACTACGGAACAGACATGCGGACAGCACGTGGAGTGTTGTCTGCATTTTTTGCAAACACATTGAAATGAATGGGTCCACATCCAATCCGCAAAAAAATGGGGATCGGATGCGGACCAAAAATACGGTCGTGTGAATGGGGCCTCAAACTTGTCTTCCATTCACAGGATATGGGATAAGTGATAGGTAAGCATACAACTGCTGAGACCCCCACTAGTCAGAACAGGGGTCTTGTGTCCCTCATATGAATGTGTGATTTCACTCCATCTATGTATGTGACTAAGGACCACTAAAAAATATCCACTGCTGTAACCCTAGTTCCTCAGTGCCACCCCTCATATGTATAACGTGCCTACATAGCCATAGCTATGATTAAAGGGGCATTCCGGTTGTTGGAAGTTATCCCCTATCCCAGAGGTAAGACCCCCATCGATCACAAGAATGCAGAAATTAATGGGTCAGGATTCAGTCTGGATACTATGCGTTTGCTTCACGCATCGCACCCTGACAGAAAGCACGCTCGTGTGAAAGAGGCCAAAGGGTTCGAAACGTCGCTGATGTTTGGTGAATAAAGGGCCAATGTTTTTGAAATAAGGAGTGCAGCAGCTTTTCTGTGGACTTTGGGGAGATTTCATAAAAATAATGTAAAGGATAACTGGCTTAGGCTACTTTCACACTTGCGGTAGCAGGGTCCGTGCTAACGCTAGTTCACTGAGCCGCCGGAAGTCCGGTCCAGCCCCATTCACTATATTAGGGGCGGGCCGAAGGTTCGTCCGCAGTACGGCAAACAAGCCGAGAGGTGGCCGGACGAAAACCACAGCGTGCTGTAGTCTTTGTCCGGCCGCCTCTCGGCATGTTTGCCATGCTGCGGCCGAACCTCCGGCCCGCCCACATTATAGTGAATGGGGCCGGAGCGGACTACCGGTGGCTCAGTGAACTAGTGTTAGTTCGAATCTGGCAGGCTGTTCCCCCATCGGACCCTGCTGCCGCAAGTGTGAAAGTAGCCTTAGTTAAGCATAGCAGCTAATCAGATTCCATAGCGTCTCTAATATCAATCTAATAACTAGCTAGTATCTATCTAATTAATCTAGCTCATCAAAAACTATCTATAGGGCCTCCTGCACACAAACGTGTGCGCCCCGTGGTCGTGCTGCGGCCCGCAAATTGCGGGCCACAATGCACGAACACTGTGGGGCAGCCACAGCGGATCGCGAACCCATTCACTTTAATGGGTCCGCGATCCGGCTGTTCCGCAAAAAGATAAGACATGTTCTATCTTTTTGCGGAACGGAAGTACGGGACGAAACCCCACAGAAGCACTCCGTAGTGCTCCCGTAGGGTTCCGTCCCGCACCATTCCGCATCTACGGATTTGCGGACCCATTGAAGAGAATGGGTCCGCATCTGTGATGCAAAATGCCCACGGAACGGCACTCGTGTATTGCGGATCCGCAATACGGCAACGGGGCGCTCACGTTTGTGTGCAGGAGGCCTTTATCTAATGTCTAATTTATCTCATATCAATCCAATAACTATTATCTATCTAGAGTCTATCCATCTAATATCTATTAATACACTACTCACAAAAAGTTAGGGATATTTGTCTTGTGGATGAGATTTCAGGATGAACCTAAAATGCACTCTGACCTTTAGGCCTAGTTCACACGAACGTGTGTGATCCGTGGCCGTATTGCGGGCCGCAATACATGGCCACAGTTCCGTGTGCATTCCGCATCACGGATGCGGACCCATTCACTTCAATGGGTCCGCAAATCCGGAATTGCGGAACGGCCACACGGAACGGGACCCCTCGGAAGCACTAGGGAGTGCTTCCGTGGGGTTGCGTCCCGTACTTCCGTTCCGCAAAAAGATAGAACATGTCCTATCTTTTTGCGGAACGGGCAGATCGCGGACCCATTAAAGCGAATTTGCGGGCCGCAGCACGGGCACGGGCCACACACGTTCATGTGAACTCGGCCTTACAGGTGAACTTAATGTGACCTTCTCGTGAACTTTTGAATGCACATGTCCAACTGTTCAATGTTTCAGTACTTTTTGCACAACTTGCTGTTCTCTAAGGGTACTTTCACACTAGCATTATTCTCTTCCGGTATTGAGTTCCATCCTAGGGGCTCAATATTGGAAAAAAACGCTTCCGTTTTATCCTAATGCATTCTGATTGGAAAGCAATCCGTTCAGTATGCATCAGGATGTCTTCAGTTCAGTCCCTTTACGGTATTTGGCCGGAGAAAATACTGCAGCATGCTGTGGTATTTTCTCCGGCCAAAATTCTGGAACACTTGCTGGAATGCCGGGTCCGGCATTAATTCCCATTGAAATGTATTAATGCTGCATCCGGTACCAAGTGTTCCGGGAAACCAGATCTGGTTTCCCAGTCTTCGCATGCGCAGACTTTTAAAAATGTGAAAGAAATAAATACCAGATCCGTTTTTCCGGATGACACTGGAGGGACAGATCCGGAATTTCAATGCATTTGTCAGACGGATCCGCATCCGTCTACAAATGATATCCATTTGCATACGGATTTCCAGATCCGGCAGGCAGTTACGGCAACTGAACTGCCTGCCGGATCCTCACAACGCAAGTGTGAAAGTACCCTTACAAGGAGCTTAATGGCAAAATTCACAACAGGTGTTTGATCCATGAATTGCCCAATAAATTTCCTGGTTCAATAAGAATTGGTATTTAGACAGTCCTCCTCATCATGCTGTTCACATTTTGACATCATGAGACCAAGATGACACCTAACAATTGATCAACAGTACCTTGCCATTGAGAGGCTTCAAGCAGGATGTTCTCAGACGGAAGTGGCCACTGAGCTTAGAGTGTCACTGTGTCATCAGAAGGTTGCAACAGAGATACAGACAGACTGGAAGACTCACAGAAAGGCGTAGAAGTGGACGTCCTTTGGGCACATCCCACACTGATGACGGCTTCATTGTGAAAAATGCCTCGCGCAACTGGATGATGAATGACAAAATAACTCCAGGCACATTTAAAGGAAACCTGTCACCGGGATTTTGTGTATGGAGCTGAGGACATGGGTTGCTAGATGGCCGCTAGCACATCCGCAATATCCATTCCCCATAGCTCTGTGTGCTTTTATTGTGTAAAAAATCGATTTGATACATATGCAAATTAACCTGAGATGAGTCCTGTACGTGAGATGAGTCAGGGTAATTTGCATATGTATCAAATCAGTTTTTTTACACAATAAAAGCACACAGAGCTATGGGGACTGGATATTGCGGATGTGCTAGCGGCCATCTAGCAACCCATGTCCTCAGCTCCATACACAAAATCCCGGTGACAGGTTCCCTTTAAGGGAAGTGAGAGGCACCCAAGTGTCACATCAGACCGTTAGAAACTGTTTACATCAGTGTGGTCTGCATGCTAGATGACCTGCAAGGGTACCTGACCACAGGCGTCATCGTCTTGCATGGGCCAGGGAGCATCTACGCTGGACCAGGGACCAGTGGGCCTCAGTGCTGTTCACTGATGAAAGTCGATTCACGTTGTGCAGAAATGATGGCCACCAACGGTGTTGGAGACGTCAAGGAGAGCGCTATGCACCAGCCACTGTTGTCATCAGACGAGCCTTTGGTGGTGGAGGTGTTACAATGTGGGCAGGTGTGTCTAGTCAATATATCTGTGAAGGTTCTCATTTATCCAGGTCATGGTATATCTGTAAAGAATAAATCAAGGCAACTGGACTTACTGTAGATTTCAAGAAATCTACAGTAAGTCCAGATGCCTTGATTTATTCTTTACAGATATCTAGTCAATATAGAACTGCCCCACACTTTGTGAATGGTACAGTGACAAGCCCATGCTACTTCAATAACATCATTAATCCAGTCACTGTGCGTCTGCATGAAGAACACAGGCCTCATTTCATCTTCATGGACGATGATGTGCCAGCTCATGGAGGTCGCATCATTAGGGAACGGCTACTGGAGACTGAGGAACCTCAAATGGAGTGGCCTGCACTTTCTCTAGACCTGAATCCCATTGAAAACCTATGGGATCAGCTGAGTCGAAGCGTAGAGGCTCGTAACTCTGTACCCCAGAACCTCAATGACCTGAGGGGCGCCCTTCAAGAAGACTGGGATGCCATGCCTCAGCAGACAATAAGTCGACTAGTGAACAGCAGGAGACATCGTTGCCAAGCTGTAATTGATGCTCGAGGCCACATGACAAGTTACTGACATTTTGTGGGGGAAATCCCCATACATGCTTCTAGTGAAAGGCCCGACTTTCAGGATATAATATCACTGTAGTGTGAACTTTTTACGTTTTCCATAAATTTCACCCGAAAGCCAAATATTCCTCTCTGTGAGTAGTGTGTGTGTCTATCAGATACCTTCTTATCTATAGTAGCTCTCCAATTCTACACACACACACGTTTAATATCTCTACGTGTGAAATAGCGATACGTGTGCGTTTCTAGCGTCATAGGAAAAGCCGCTACTATAAGGCTAAATGCACACGATCAGGATTGTGCCGGGAAAATCTGTGTATGTTGTATTCTATGAGAACTTGAAATTCTCATGCACACCATGCAGATTTTTACAGTCCGGATTTTGACCTACAGCGCGGCGTTTAAAAATGTCAATTTATTTTATTTTTCCTGAGCGGATTTTCTCCATTCACCTCAATGGGGAGAGTAAAATCCGCACCAATTGATCGCACGGGTTTCCCTGCGTATTTCAGGCCGCACTTCAATCCTGAACGTGTGCATTCAGGGCCGGTACAAGGCAGGGGCCGAAGGAGCGGGTGCCCTGGGCGCTACCATTTGCGGACAGGAGGGGGGCGCAGGTGAAGTGCCAGCAGTGTACAGCTTCACTGTACCACATTAGCCAAGCGCCACTTGCTGTGCTTGCTGTGCTGAGTGCGCTCCTGCACCCGCCTACACCGTCCACACCAGCCATGTCAGCGCTGCTCCTTCTCTCCCCCTATGAATTTTGTGCCGACTGCGCTCCTGGCTCGGGCTCCCTTTCCTCCTCTGCGTTTCCTCGCCCCCCCCCCATGGAGGATTCATTTGGTTGATACCACCGCCGTGCGCCGTGTGACGTCACGCGGCTCACGCCGGAGGCGAGGTGTGAGGTGAGAGAGGGAGGACTCGCGCAGCCTACAGGGAGCTGTGTCGGCGCGTGAAGAACAAGCCACGAGGAGCCTGCCTTCACTAGCTGCTACTCACACACAGACTGTAAAAAGTAAGAAAATAATGTAATACAAATAACAAACTAATTTTTTTCTTAAAAACGGGGGGGGGGGGGGGCGCAGTTTGCCATCTTCGCCCTGGGCACCAAATGGCCTTGTCCCAGCCCTGTGTGCATTTATGATGATTAAACTGCTCGGCTGCGCCATTGACGCTTCTGTGAAGCAGCAGACACCACTGCCCATTCATCCTACTCAGTCTCCTGCACCACAGAGCTGTATTTCCCTGTCAGGAAACACAAGCCAGCCCACAGCCGCGCGTGTGACCAATCACCGCCCTTGTTTTGCTCCGTTCTCTTACCCTATTGGTTCCTTAGTGCCTTCAATCAAAGCCTCCTTTCCCGCCCGCCCATTTCGAACGTTCCGTTATCCAATCACACGCGTCTCTCGGAACTCCAGTAGCCAATAGCGAGTTGCTGATGACGCAGGCTGAAGTTTCGCGGCAAAAAAGGAATTGGCGCGCAAATGGGCGAGAGCTGGGAGATCCGGGGATCAGCTGGGGGGCGAAAACAATAGCGCTCCCGGGGACAACCGGCTTCAGACTCGGCCGCTCGTACTCTCCGCTCCGGCCGGACTCTGCGTGCTGCCCCCGTCCTCTGCGGCACGTCTCAGTCAGTCATATTTCAATGGATTGTGGACGCCTGAAGGGAACTGGCCTAAAAGCGCAGGAACTTCAAGAACCAATGCGGATTTTATGCGTTTTATGCAAGCGTCTGCGATCGGATCGCTCACTGTGATTTTTAGCCCCTGGGATTCTGCAGTGTAGATGGACATATAGAGTCATTGGAGCCTGTTTTAACGATTTGGAGGATTTTTTCAGCAGTTTTGCATTTTTTTCTCTAGACTTTGAATGGTCTATTGTGAAGGACTGTGGTACCTGGAGGCTGAGGGCTGTGGATGCCCCATGACTTACCTGGAGCAGATGTAGGATGACTCCCAGCCCTCGTTTTATTACTCTCCTTTCTTGGGATCCGTCTTCTAGAATCTACATGGATCATCTAGGACTCAATCCGATGAGCAGTTGTGATGGCGCTTTAAACATTGATTCTTCATAGATAAAGAACAGTTGCCATGGTTACGATCAATCGTCTCCTATAGGTGGCCTGTAAACTGGGAGTACCACCGTTAAGGTGTTGACCCCCTGGAGGTGCGGATGTTTTATCGGATCATCTGAACTTTTATAGGTTTAAATATATTTTTTGTTGGGTTTGTTTTTTTTACACAAGGATTCATCACTTTTTCGTCTTCTCTGAGGCGTTCCGCGTTCTCCTGGTGACATCGCTGAAGACTGACCGGTTGGGTTGGAGATCTGTTCTTGGTTTTGAGGTTTCTTCCCGGCTCCAGATTAGGTTTCCCATGTAGACTTGGCTTTCCTTTGAGACCATGGCACTTGGACTTTTTGGGAAACTGAGGGAGTAACCCCTCTGATCATGTCCCGGGACTTTGGGGTCACTTATGGCTGCGTTGAAGGAGATCTAGGGGCGGTTTGGGAAACTGGTGGCACCCTCCATGTGGCAGAGCAGCAGATCGTCATCATATCCACTCCAGATGTCCCGGGAGATGGAGCCACAAACTCCGGCCTCAGTGAGGCTGAGCTGATGCTTTTCACCACCCCTCAAGGACCAAGTCCAGGATGTGCGGGGCAAAAGCCAACCCTCGGACGTCCTCCGGTAACTTTTTTTTTGTTATGGCCCCCAAAATTATGGGGCACCATAATAAGGCTTAAGGGATGTTGATCACGATGAGTCCATCGATGGGATACGTATAATTTTGATGAAGATGGTATCTATTGCCATAGGCTTTGTGACAACCAAAATGTCTGCCATTCAAACTCCTGCACAGATGTCACCCAGCCCTCCCTCAGGCTACTTTCACACTCTCGTTTGGTGTGGATTTGTCATGAATCCGTTCAGATAAAACAACCGTCTGCATCCGTTCAGAACGGATCCGTTTGTATTATCATTAACATAGCCAAGACGGATCTGTCTTGAACACCATTGAAAGTCAATGAAGGACTGATCCGTTTTCTATTGTCAGTGAAAACGGATCCGTCCCCATTGACTTACATTGTGTGGATCAGTTTGGCTCAGTTTCTTTAGACGGTCACCAAAACGTCCAAAGCGGAATTGAGGCGGAACGGAGCCAAACTGATGCTTTTTGAGCGGATCCTTTTCCATTCAGAATGCATTAGGACTAAACTGATTCATTTTGGACCGCTTGTGAGAGCCCTGAATGGATCTCTCAAACGGAAAGCCAAAACGCCAGTGTGAAAGTAGCCTTAGATTTAAATGTCCAATCTGCCTAGTTACATAGCGACACATGCGCTGCTTCCATCTTAGAGGTGGGTGTCTGGGAAAGATGGGTGACTGCCCCTATGGCAGCCATTTCCTAAGGTTTGTATCAGAACATAGAGTCTGACCTAGGCTGAGGACTTGTACATCTCCTGGTGATTTCTAGGGGGTGATCGGGGTATAGTATAGCATGTGTAATATGGCTGCCGTGCACGGGTCTTCTCCCATCACCATTCACAGTGAACGTGTCATTCCCATGGTATGACGCCCTCCACACCCTAGAATATTTTGTGCCGTCTGGCAATGAATGGGGTTAACATGTTAGTGACAGGCATGTGCTTATCTGTGAGCAGCAGTCAGCTCTTTAACTGAGTTAAAGGGTCAAGTTTGAGGTGAGAGGTAGAGAGAAACTCCTCCATCTTGTAATCTATTGATGTATCTGTCATGTATGATCTTCTATTCCGTCCTGTTCCAGCAGCTCTGACTGGTTTGTTGCCCCCCATTTAAAGGGGGGAATTTATCACCTCCCCCCATGCCAGTTTTCTGGAGTAAGTCACAAACCCTGGTTTTGTGACTTTTTAAAACGCCATTGAGCCTAAATCTAGATGTAAGTGGTGGTTCTACGCCACCTTCTGAAAAGGGGACGATGGAGGGGCAATACATTACCAGGTAAACCAGTGTTCTGGCATCAATGATGAATGAAATGTCTGTCAACTATGGGCTGGTGTAGATTTTGGTACGGGCACACAGACAGCTGGAGGATGCGCCTAACTTATGACCAGACATTCTGCCAGTCTTTGATAAATACACGTTCTGGTGATTGGTCGGGGTCCCTTGTTTGCGCCCACACTGATCTGGCAGAATACCTAGCTGGAATACCTCTTTATGAGTTTACCGCTGTAAAGTAGTTGTAGGAAGTGGTCAGATTGGTTGTTTTTTAAGGCAGTAAAAAAAACTGGCGTTACTTCGAGGCGCTGGCTGCTACATAAGTTTGGTGCTTTATTCGGCAGGCTGTGAGACAGACTTTAGCAAGAGGGCTGGTGTCGATTTTAATGGGTTTTCCCATCTGAGACAATGGGGGCATATCACTAGGATTTGCCCCCATTGTCTGATAGGGGTGGGTCCCAGTGGTACACTGCGGACAGAGGTCCAAAAGTTGTGCAGGGCGCACTGCTCATGTGCAGCCGCCCTCCATTCATTTCTTTGGGTCCGCTGAAAATAGCCAAGAACGGGCTCGGCTATTTCCGTCTGCCCCTAGAAATGATTGGGAGCGGTGGCCGCGCAAGCACGGTACTATGAGGAGAGCGCTTGGTGGTGGCCGGACCCGGTAAAACCCGGGGTCCTCCTGCCACCACCTTTCCCCGCTCTATTCTCGGTGTTGGTGCAGGTACCAGAGGTGGGACCTTCACCTATCAGACGATCGGGGCATATCCTAGCGATATTCCCCCATTGTCTCAGATGGAAATACCCCTTTAAGCAATTTTCAATGCCAACAATGGGCGTGGAAAATAAATGTGCAGGTCCATCCGATTCCTCGCCTACACCACGCCCCATTTTATTACCACTTTGAAAAAGTGTCGTGAGCGGGGAAAAGTTGCAGGTTTTGCTGCACATAAGCCGTGCGCCCATACTTGCGACACTCTGACACCAATTTTGGTGTGAAAAATGTCCTCCCATGTTTTTGCAAAATTTTGGCAAAACCATGGCGTTTTGCTGTGCTTTTGTGACAATTGAGGCAATAAAAGGTATGATTGTACCCTAATGGTTTCTGAAAAATCCAGAAAAGGGGTTTGAGCAGACGTGTAAGAACTCGGTTCTCATGGTCTTGGTCGTTCATGTGAACTTGTTCCACGATAAAATCAGTGTTGGTGGTCTTAAAGGTCACCTAAACCTTTGGTGAAACCACAAGGGTCTTACCACTACTTAGAGCGCTCTGCACGATCGGATTTCATCAGCTCTTCTTGACTTTTCCAGCGTGTGGGGTACAGATGCACAGAAAGTATATGGGATCCGTACTCCACGTGCTGAAAAAGTTGAGCAGATGAAACCCAGTTGTCCAGAACACCCTAAAAAGTTCCTTCTAAAGGGGTTGTCTAGGACGAGGATTTTGCCGGCTTGTCCTTGGAATAGGCTACCAACCTCTGCTGGTCAGCATTTTGAAGGTACTGCGTATCTAAATCCGTGACTCGTGCAGGTATAGTGGCCTGTAGGTGACCTGCTCTTGTGGGTTTTAATATTATTGAGGGACCTAAAGTCCTGGGGTGAAATCTCAACTGTGAGTAATGGGGAGAGCTTTCTGACACGTTAGTTGAGCTTCATCACTACTGATCCAAAGCACCCTCTGGAGTAGTGGACGCCTTACTCCCTCACGTATGTGTTACAGCAGTCTGTTGGATGTGTTGTCTTCTTTGTCTTTCCCCCTTTTATTGAGCTTCTCATGTAATGGGATGCATTCCCTCTGGCAGAGAATTACTTGCTCGTCCACATCCAGCCGACGCTCCCTGAGAGTGTGGGATAGGTTGGTGGAAGACTCGCCCACGCTCCTGGAAACCAGCATGGGCTGAGGTGGAGAACCTCACTGAGCTGATGTCACCTAAGGTGTGGCCTCAAGACTAGAAATGTAATCGCAGTGCTGCACCAAATGTTGCAAGGTTTTTTTATGATTTTGAAAATGTTTCCCTTGTAGATTGCTGGTAGTATAAGAGAGCCAAGCCCCATCCTGGACAGCAGGGACACGGAGCATTAACCTGATTGATAACGCTCTTTGCCTTTCTGTGATCTTTTTACTACAAAATCACAGTGAGATAAAGTTGTCACCGTGATTTTGTAGTAAAAAGATTAGAGGCACGGAGCATTATCAATCAGGTTAATGCTCCGTGTCTCTGCTGTCTTTCACGCAGCGGATTAGGGTACTTTCACACTAGCGTTTTCAGTTTTACGGTATTGAGTTCCGTCATACGGGTCTCTATACCGGAAAAAAACGCTTCACGATTTTTTTGGATGCAACTTTTTTTTTTTTTCTGTTGCATTTAAAAAAAAATCTGTTTTCTATCGGAATTCCCAGCCAGGAATTGCATCAAGAATGGACAGGACACTTTTTTTTTTTTTTCTTCCCCGTCCAGTGGTACGGTTTTCAAAACTATAAGCAGAAAGTGCTGTATAGTTTAACATGCAGTTTCCCCATCAAAGTCAATGGGGAAGTTCTGCATGTATTTTTAGCACAGATTTTAGACTCCGAATCTGCACCCAAAATCCTTTGAGCAAACATACTGAGGCCTCATGTACACAAAGGCACTGGTACCGACTGTAGAGCGGACAGAAAACGCACAGAAGCCCTCCATAGTGTTTCGCGGGGTTCCGTGCTTCCGTTCCGCTCTGATCTTCTGGATTGTGGACCCTTTCAAGTGAATGGGGCTGTGTGCATGAGGCCTGAGAGTGCCACACATGCCCCTAGACCATCTGCTGGAAGGTCTGGTACTTACACAGAGCCTATTGCTATCCAGCTGCCCATACATGAGTATGGTGTGTGGATCACAGGGATAATATGAACTGCATTCGTTTATGGTCTGGGGGTCATTATTTAGGACTAATGCTCGGGCAGTATTATGGTTCCAGTTGTTTGGGGACAGTAATATGATGCCTATAGACTTCCATAGGATCCTACTGTAGCCCTTCATGACTTCCCTTATGGATGCCACATGACAGAGCTAGCCTTCCCTTGAGGTTCGACTTTTAGGTGAAGGATACCCCTATCATACGTATTTGGCTCGTCATGGAGCTCCTTATGGCAGCTTAGAGCCCCAAGGGACTTGATGCGTTGTGACACAGCGCCCTGCAGACAACCGGAATGGTGGCACTGCTTCCCTTATTTCCTGTTGTTAAGAACATTCATGTTTGCCCTTTTTAATATCTGCCCCTTTTTTCCAGGTGAAGAGGAAGTTGGATTTGGAAGCAGGACACAGGTATATTCCAGAAGGCCTTCAGACGCCACGTGGGAAGACAAGAAATCCCGCTAGAGGTTTGCTATTTGATTCTAATAATAGTAGGGTGCACCCTGCCATTGGATATTAAAGAGGACCTTTCACTAGATTAAAAAATCTAAACTAACTATACAGACATGGAGAGCGGCGCCCAGGGATCCCCCTGCACTTACTATTATCCCTGGGCGCCGCTCCATTCTCCCGGTATAGCCTCCGGTATCTTCACTTGTTAGGCTCCACCCAGGGGAACCTGACGGCGTCTTTCTCCCAGGCTGTGACGCTGGCCAATCGCAGCGCTCAGCTTATAGCCTGAGAGAAAAAAAAAAACTCAGGCTATGACCTGAGCGCTGCGATTGGCCAGCGCTACAGCATGGGAGGAGGAGACGCCGGCAGGTTCCACTGGGTGGAGTTTAACATGTGAAGATACCGGAGGCTATACCGGGAGAACGGAGCTGCGCCCAGGGATAATAGTAAGTGCAGGGGGATCCCTGGGCGCCGCTCTCCATGTCTGTATAGTTAGTTTAGATTTTTTAAATCTAGTGAAAGGTCCTCTTTAAGCTTGCCGTATACTTTCAAATGGCCGATACCTAATCATCTTGACTTCCCCCATACACGTGCATGCTTGGCGGAGATGGGAGTAATCCGCTGTGAGACGTTTCTGGCGGTGTCGTTTATCTCCTGAGATCAAAAGGATTGGGAATGTTGAAACCCAACGATCCTATTTTCTCCTGACCTGACATTTGCAGTTGGGGGATATGGCTGGCAGTCGGGACACTCCCATACAATTTACCTAACATTATTCTAATATGTATGCTCAGCCTTAGGGTACTTTCACACTTGCGGCAGAACGGATCCGACAGGCTGTTCACCATGTCGGATCCGTCCTTCCGCTATTTCGCCGTGCCGCCGCTCCGCCCGCATTGACTATAATTGGGACGGGGGCGGAGCCCTGGCGCAGCACGGCGAAAAGCCGCCAGACTAAGTCCTGCATGTCCGACTTTTTAGTCCGGCGGCTCTCGCTGTGCTGCGCTGGAGCTCCGCCCCAGTCCCCATTATAGTCAATGGGGACGGAGCGGCGGCACGGCGAAATAACGGAAGGACTGATCCGACATGGTGAACAGCCTGTCGGATCCGTCCTGCCGCAAGTGTGAAAGTAGCCTTAGCGCTCATGCACACGACCGTATGTAGTTTGTGGTCCGCAAAGAAACAGATCTGCAAAAAATACGGATGACGTCCGTGTGCATTCCGTATTTTGCGGAACGGAACAACGGAACAGCTGGCCTCTAATAGAACAGTACTATCCTTGTCCGTAATGCGGACAATTATAGGACATGTTCTGTTTTTTTGCAGAACAGACATACGTAAACGGAATGCGTACGGAGTAACTTTTTTATATATTTTTTTTTATGCAGACCCATTGAAATGAATGGGTCCGCAAGAGAAACGAAACGGACACAGAAAGGGAATACATTTATGTGCATGAGACCTTAGGCCTTTTTCAGACGTCCGTGAATCACTGACATGTTATATTCTGACATCCATGATTTACTACGGTTCTGGGTGACACCACAGAAGCCTGCCCTATTTGTGCCCTTGATTACGGATCCATCATTTCCATTATAGTCTATGGGTCCTTGAGAAACAGACACCACACGGATGTCATCCGTGTCTCGTCCATGTTTCACAGATCGTTGCTAAGGGCTGTTTTACGCAAGCAAGTCCATTGCGGGAATTGCGGTCCTTCTGCACAACCTTACACCTACAGAGGCACATCATTCTAAATTATTATAATGTCCTGCGCTCCTGCAAGTCGCGAACGGAGGATCACGCTCACACACGGAGCGTGATTCCCGCAATGGACTCGCCCCTAAGAGGTTCTCTGGAAAATCATCTTCAATGCAGTATTGTCTGTGTAATACACGCGGACTAAGCACGGATTTTTCATGCATGAACCACTGACCATCGCGTTACAGATGTGATCACAGACATGAAAAAAGGGCCTTAGTCTGGCAATAAATATCGGGTGTAATGCTCACCATATAGGTGGAAAAAGCTGCTTTCCATTGTAGTTTTCATTTTTTTTTTTTTTACTGTCTGTTTCCTTTCTGTTGGTGGTTGTGACAGTCAAGAACCTGCATCGGCCCAGGGATGCTTTGCAGTAGGCTCTTAACTCCTTCCCCTGCATGCTGATCCTCAGCTGTGTCATGTGACCAGCTCTCTGATCTCCACCTGGGACAGGAAGTCAGTTGCTTCTCTACTCATTCCTGTGAGACTGACATTGAGACTCCCATAGGAATACATAGAGAAACGGACTTCCTGTCCACACCTAAGATGCTGTGTTATTTAAGGAGTCAGAATGCTGGTCACATGACACAGCTGAGGATCAGAATGGAGGTTATAAGTCACAAATACAGGTACTGGTAAAAAGACTACCTTCACTACAGGTTACATCATGTACCTTTCTAACAGGTCAGAGAATAAAATATATTGTGGGAATGCTGCTTTAATTACATGAATATTTATCTTGCTCCTGTTCTAAAATTGTCTGTTTTCTCTCCTGTCCAGGGGTGAAGTCTCCAGGAGAGAGGTCCCGTTATGAGACGTCTTTGAACCTTACCACCAAGAGATTTCTGGAGCTTCTTAGCAAGTCTGCAGATGGAGTCGTAGATTTAAACTGGGCAGCCCAGGTGCTGAATGTGCAAAAGAGGAGGATCTACGATATCACCAATGTGCTTGAGGGGATCCACCTGATCACTAAAAAATCTAAAAACCACATCCAATGGCTGTAAGTGAAAGAAATGTGAATTCCGGCAACTAAATATTAGGATGTGTTCAGATGGTTAAAGCCACGATGAAAAAACATGGGTGCTTTTTGGCACTAAATACACTCTTGGGTGGGATTTAAAGAAGAAATGTGTGCTTGTATGTTAGATGTCTGTGTTCTCTCCATGCCCCTGCTTTAGGCCTCATGTACACGTCTGCATCTACTGTAAAATACAGATGTGGTCTGTGTGCTATCCGCATTTTATTTGCAGACCCGTTGTTTTCGTGGTCCGCATTTTGTGGGTATAGTCTTATACAGCACCTGGACGATCCGTGTGCTCTCTGCATTCGTATGTCTATTCCGCAAAAGGACAGGACATGTGCTGTACTTGTCCACAAAACGCGGACCCGATCACTTCAAGAAAATGGGGAGGCCACACGTACGGTTTGCAATTTGTGGGCCGCAGACTGGGTACGGTGGTGTGCATGGGGCCTTACTGCCTGATCAGATTTCTTAGGAGTGCTTTAACACAAGTTTCCATCATTACTATTCCTGAAAAGTTTTACTTTCTAATATGTTACTAGTGGGACACAATGGGTTAGCTATCTTGATTAGTTGTATGCCAAATTTGTACTTTCTTCTGTACTTCAATGTGCTGCCTTCCTTTTAGGGGGAACAGATCGGTGGTGGAGTCCAGCACCAGATACCAGATGTTGACGAAGGATTGTCAGGATCTTCTGGCCACGGAGCAGCACTTGGATGAGTTGCTTCAGATGTGCACCACCCAGCTGAAACTGCTGACAGAGGAGTCCGAGAGCCAACAATATCCTTTCTGATCTCAACGATAAGTTCGACTACACAAAGACAGGATTTTATATTTCATTTTATACTTTTAGATGTTACAAGGCTCTTCCTAGAATATCCTTTAGGATACCTGCATGTGACGCGGATTATGTGCGTCTTTTCCTACATTAATTACAATGGGGGGGCCACTGTGGGAGACATGAAAATGGGGGCCACTGTCACTGTGGGGGACATTAAGTTTTTAATAAGGATCACTATGGACATTATTTAGAATGGAGGCTGCTGTGGGTGTCATTACTCATTATAACTGTATAATGTCTGATAGGCCTAGTCCTGAGCTGAGTTATATCACCCTGCCCATGCCCTGTATAATAATGTACCCATCCCTGATACCCCTTAGTTATATTACCCCGCTGGAGTAATCTAACTAAGGGGTATCAGGGTACATTATTATACAGGGCAGGGTAATATAACTCAGGACTAGGCCTATCAGACATTATACAGTTATAATGACACCCACAGCAGCCTCCATTCTAAATAATGTCCCCCCACAGGCAGGCTCTGCGGGCGGCGGCGCTCACTCACTGTACGTCACGCACCGCGTGACGTACAGTGAGTGAGGTGAGCACCGCCGCCCGCACTGCCTGCCTGTTACCGCCCGGAGCAGTGCTGAGAAAGAAAGCCTGCTGTGAGTGAGAGCCTGAGAGCCTGAGTCTGTGGGACAGTGGGTCACTGGGTGTGTGACTGTGACCGTCCGTGCAATGTGGTTACACATTTTTTACAATGGGGAGACACTTATTTCATCGAGCAGGGGGGGAGTTTTTTTGACACTCGCCCTGAGAGAAATTTTACCTAGAAACTGCACTGTCCAGGACTCTTCTCAGGTGGCCGGGACTCTTTTCCAGGCCCAGTCTGCAATGATTGTGATGTTGGTTCTCAGCAACCACTTACTTTTAAATGACAGGCCGCTGAAATAATCTCACCTGTCTCTACTTTATTCTGCCGTTAGTATGGGCAGCATAAAGTTGATGACGGGTTCCCTTTTAAGGATAGACATTCCCCTTGTGTGCCTGGAAAACCCTTAAGTTGGTTTAAACATGTTTTTAATGCTGTTTTGTGCATTTTTGCTGTTCATTGGTGTTTTGTTGATCAGCTGCTCTTTATTGGGTGTCTGCTGTTATTTAAAAACATGGCATGTTGATGCTTTTGGCATTATTTTTTATTTTATTTTTTACAACTCCTATAGGAGATTTTTTTTTTTTTTTTTTTTTTTTTTTAGTTCCCGCAGTTTACAAAGAGATGCCACAAAAACCACATGCAGTAAGGTTTGGAAAAAAAATGTGTGCGCGCAGTGGTTCTTTTTAAGATTTTTTTTTATTATTATTATTTTTTTAATTCTTAGTTGTATTATGAAGACCATTGTAGTGTAAGTTTAGTACCTTGGTAACAAGAGGCTTTTCTTAACTGACTGCACGTTGGGATATGTAACCTGCCAGGACCTTCGTAGCATAGCGGACCCCTCAGAGCGCATGTTGATGGTGATTAAAGCTCCTCCAGAAACGCAGATGCAAGTTTCAGATCCCAAAGAGGTAAAAATCTCAGCTGATATGCCAAATCCTGGGAGGTATAGGAAACACTCTGCCTTTATACAGCCACTTTCAGATGTCCATAATGCAGCCGACTTGCCCGGTCCATAGGATGCTATGACAATCCAAGTTCTGTTCCTTGGAACTGCTGGTGGTCTGATTGCTGTGTACAGTCGTGGCCAAAAGTTTTGAGAATTACATAAATATTGGAAATTGGAAAAGTTGCTGCTGAAGTTTTTATAATAGCAATTTGCATATACTCCAGAATGTTATGAAGAGTGATCAGATGGATTGCATAGTCCTTCTTTGCCATGAAAATTAACTTCATCCCAAAAGAACCTTTCCACTGCATTTCATTGCTGTCATTAAAGGACCTGCTGAGATCATTTCAGTAATCGTCTTGTTAACTCAGGTGAGAATGTTGACGAGCACAAGGCTAGAGATCATTATGTCAGGCTGATTGGGTTAAAATGGCAGACTTGACATGTTAAAAGGAGGGTGATGCTTGAAATCATTGTTCTTCCATTGTTAACCATGGTGACCTGCAAAGAAACGCGTGCAGCCATCATTGCGTTGCATAAAAATGGCTTCACAGGCAAGGATATTGTGGCTACTAAGATTGCACCTCAATCAACAATTTATAGGATCATCAAGAACTTCAAGGAAAGAGGTTAAATTCTTGTTAAGAAGGCTTCAGGGCATCCAAGAAAGTCCAGCAAGCGCCAGGATCGTCTCCTAAAGAGGATTCAGCTGCGGGATCGGAGTGCCACCAGTGCAGAGCTTGCTCCGGAATGGCAGCAGGCAGGTGTGAGTGCATCTGCACGCACAGTGAGGCGAAGACTTTCGGAAGATGGCCTGGTGTCAAGAAGGGCAGCAAAGAAGCCACTTCTCTCCAAAAAAAACATCAGGGACAGATTGATCTTCTGCAGAAAGTATGGTGAATGGACTGCTGAGGACTGGGGCAAAGTCATATTCTCCGATGAAGCCTCTTTCCGATTGTTTGGGGCATCTGGAAAAAGGCTTGTCCGGAGAAGAAAAGGTGAGCGCTACCATCAGTCCTGTGTTATGCCAACAGTAAAGCATCCTGAGACCATTCATGTGTGGGGTTGCTTCTCATCCAAGGGAGTGGGCTCACTCACAATTTTGCCCAAAAACACAGCCATGAATAAAGAATGGTACCAAAACACCCTCCAACAGCAACTTCTTCCAACAACAGTTTGGTGAAGAACAATGCATTTTCCAGCACGATGGAGCACTGTGCCATAAGGCAAAAGTGATAACTAAGTGGCTCGGGGACCAAAACGTTGACATTTTGGGTCCATGGCCTGGAAACTCCCCAGATCTTAATCCCATTGAGAACTTGTGGTCAATCCTCAAGAGGCGGGTGGACAAACAAAAACCCACTAATTCTGACAAACTCCAAGAAGTGATTATGAAAGAATGGGTTGCTATCAGTCAGGAATTGGCCCAGAAATTGATTGAGAGCATGCCCAGTCGAATTGCAGAGGTCCTGAAAAAGAAGGGCCAACACTGCAAATACTGACTCTTTGCATAAATGTCATGTAATTGTCGATAAAAGCCTTTGAAACGTATGAAGTGCGTGTAATTATATTTCACTACATCACAGAAACAACTGAAACAAAGATCTAAAAGCAGTTTAGCAGCAAACTTTGTGAAAACTAATATTTATGTAATTCTCAAAACTTTTGGCCACGACTGTATGTAATACAAACAACGAATTGTGGCCATATTACAGATGTGTGAACGTGGCCTGATGTATGTCGGTTGCGGTTTCTGAGAGAGAACTGGATCCCTCCATTAGGAAGTTCTGAATTATACAAAGCATTACATGCCGGTCTTCTGAGGTCTGCTTTAGTATCTACTTGCATTGCCCATGTTAAAAACAATTCTGTAGCAACTATTCTTCTGATTCTATGATGTATCATTCCTTTATTATTCTTGCTAGAAGTTATGAATGAATTACTAACAGTTTGCCATAAAGGTCCAGTTGGGCTGGTGTCCCTGCACAGTCTGACACTATCAGATCAGTGTTACTAGTGGCAAACTGTGCACCAGTAAATATTTGTGTTGTAACCTTGCAAAATAGTGTAACATTGTAGGTAAAGGGATATTCGGGTTATATAATGTTATCTATTATAATAACTATTGGGTGGGAGTCCTACCACTGGGACCACCACAGATCATTAGAACAGGGGGCCCATACCTGTGGAGCCCCCCAAAATGAACGCAGCCGACATGTGCAGCTGCTCCATTAATTTCTATGGGAGTACTAGAGATAGGGGGGTACAGAGCTCTCCTATCTCTGGAACTCCCATAGAGATTAATTGAGTGGCTGGGCACATGCCCAACTGGCTCTGCTCCAATCTATTCGGTTGGCTCCATGGGGTTTGAGGCCACTGTTCTTATGATCAGTAGGGGTTCCCCCCGTCTAATAGGTACCACCTATCCTTTGTATAGGGGCTAACTTTATATAACCGGATTACACGGTGTAGGTTACTTTATATGAGCATATTAACCCCTGTCATAGAGCAACCATAGAAGTCCACGTCTGAAGGGTGGATTTTGCGTGGAGTGGTGTATTGTAAGAATGCGCAGATGTTTGTGGGATATTTGAATATTTTTATTCAATATTTTTTATTTTATTTTTCTCTAGGGCCTGCAGATTTCTCTTAAAAGCACCCGTGGACCCATTGACGTGTTCCTCTGCCCAGACGACTCTTCTGGGGTTTGCAGTCCTGTCAAAAGCCCAACCAAAGCTCCTAGTTCTTCTGACAACTCACCCAGCAAACAGAGCCCGAATGGCTCTACAGTTCTGGCACCTTCTCAGGATATTGGCATAGGGTTGCTTCCTTGTGACCAAGGTGAGGATCCAGCTTTTCCAGGCTGATGATGTGTATTGTGGTTTCCTCAATGAAGGGAATCTAGCAATGCCCTGGCAGGTGTGTTACTACACGTGAAATCCTACAAGTCTGTATCTGTACCATACTTCTTGTGTTATTAGTGTGGTGGAATGTGAAACATGCTAGGGGTAAGAAGAGGCTTTTTTTAATAAATGGAGATGTGTTCTCTGCTAAACAGAGAGAACAGGGAAAACAGTGTATTTTACAGCCCAGCACTGGGGACACGGAATCTGTTTTGCAAGAATTTCTGGTCCTCATCAATGTGTGCTTCCAGCACTCCTGAGTTAAAGGGGTTATCCAAACCCTATAATGCCCAGGCCCTCACACAGGTTGTACTTGCCTCGCTCCCAATCACCCACGTCGTTTCAGATGCCCACGCGGTTGCTGCTGCATCAAAACATCACACGCGATGCTAGGAAGGTTCACCCCCTACCGGCCGTGCAGCCATCAGAAGCGATTACTCGGGTGTGGGGGAGCAATGCAAGTAGAACCTGTAAGAGACCCAGGCATTATAGACGTCGGATAACGCCTTTAAGTATGCTGCTCTCAGCTGGGACACATACACACTTCATAGTCACCTATGCTTGCTGTGCTGAACTGTCTCTTTTCAACCTTACAAACTATGTTACTATGTTTTTACTCGTACTGTTGCACCAGTTACTCAGTATAGGTATTGCCTTGTGGCTTCTGATCCACTACCTTTCACAGAAACCAGACTACCCATAGCTGTGATCGTGCAGCATGCATATATGCTGTACAACATTAGTGTATGGCCCCCGAGCCGCAGAGAACAGTTGAACCTTTACTTACTGCACAGTAATATTTGAGCTAGTCTTCCAGTAACACAGTTGTTTTGTTACTATTCCTCTTAGCCCACACACATGGGCACTTTAACACTGCAAAGTCCACCAGTCTCTCTCATGGCTGGTTTTAGACAGAATGTGGCCCTGGGCAAAATCAGAAGTGGGGCCCAAATCTTGTTGTAATGTGCTAAAAACACAGTCCAACACCAGGTACCCACACCGATCAGCTGTTTGAGGAGACGGCATGTGCTGTTCGCTGCTGCTGTCCCATAGACATACAGCAGCAGAAACAGCTGATCATCTGGAGTGCAGGGTGTCGGACCCCCGCCGGTCTGAAATTGATGACCTATCCTGAGGATAGGTCATCAATATGAAAAAAAAAACAGAACCTCTTGAAGCTACCCCAATACTGTCCCTGCTCTGCTCCCCTCCATGCCTACAAACACTGTACTATACTTTACACCCAGACTGCCCTCATTAGTAATAGTGCCCCCCAATAGTGATAATACTCCTCAAGATAGCCCTCATTAGTAGCAATGCTCTCCATATTGCGTCAAATAAGAACGTGGCTACAGTACTCTAGTAGTAATAATATAACCTGAATGCTCCCAGTGGCTTGAATGTCCCCTTGTAGTGCCCCCCACTAGTTCCAATATATAATGCTCCCCCCCCCCCCCCCCCCACATAGTGCCAGTATATAAATAAATAAATGTACCCCGTAGTGGCAGTATATAATGCTCCTCCATTCCTCCCCAGTAGTGCCAAGCATATATAATGATCTCCTCCCCCCCCCCCCCTTCCCTGATTCCCCCAGGTTTAACCACTTGCCGCCGCGCTAACGCCGTCATTGCGGCGGCTCCCCCAGGCTACGCTTACGCCGATTGGCGTCATCTCGCGTGTGCAGAGATTTCCTGTGAACGCGTGCACACAGGCGCGCGCGCTCACAGGAACGGAACGTAAGAGAGTTGCTCTCCAGCCTGCCAGCGGCGATCGTTCGCTGGCAGGCTGGAGATGTGTTTTTTTTAACCCCTAACAGGTATATTAGACGCTGTTTTGATAACAGCGTCTAATATACCTGCTACCTGGTCCTCTGGTGGTCCCCTTTGTTTGGATCGACCACCAGAGGACACAGGTAGCTCAGTAAAGTAGCACCAAGCACCACTACACTACACCCCCCCCCCCCCCCCCCCCCCCCGTCGTCACTTATTAACCCCTTATTAGCCCCTGATCACCCCATATAGACTCCCTGATCACCCCCCTGTCATTTATTACCCCCCTGTCATTGATCACCCCCCTGTAAAGCTCCATTCAGATGTCCGCATGATTTTTACGGATCCACTGATAGATGGATCGGATCTGCAAAACGCATACGGACGTCTGTATGGAGCCTTACAGGGGCGTGATCAATGACTGTGGTGATCACCCCATATAGACTCCCTGATCACCCCCCTGTCAGGCTGCATTCAGATGTCCGTATGATTTTTACGGATCCACGGATACATGGATCGGATCCGCAAAACACATACGGACATCTGAATGGAGCCTTACAGGGGGGTGATCAATGACAGGGGGGTGATCACCCTATATAGACTCTCTGATCACCCCCCTGTCATTGATCACCCCCCTGTCATTGATCACCCCCCTGTAAGGCTCCATTCAGAAGTTAGCGGAATTTCTATTTTTTTTTTTTCTTACAAAGTCTCATATTCCACTAACTTGTGTCAAAAAATAAAATCTCACATGAACTCACCATACCCCTCACGGAATCCAAATGCGTAAAATTTTTTAGACATTTATATTCCAGACTTCTTCTCACGCTTTAGGGCCCCTAGAATGCCAGGGCAGTATAAATACCCCACATGTGACCCCATTTCGGAAAGAAGACACCCCAAGGTATTCCGTGAGGGGCATATTGAGTCCATGAAAGATTGAAATTTTTGTCCCAAGTTAGCGGAAAGGGAGACTTTGTGAGAAAAAAATAAAAAATATAAATTTCCGCCTTGTGCCAAAAAAAAAAATTTCTATGAACTCGCCATGCCCCTCATTGAATACCTTGGGGTGTCTTCTTTCCAAAATGGGGTCACATGTGGGGTATTTATACTGCCCTGGCATTCTAGGGGCCCCAAAGCGTGAGAAGAAGTCTGGTATCCAAATGTCTAATAATGCCCTCCTAAAAGGATTTTGGGCACCTTTGCGCATCTAGGCTGCAAAAAAGTGTCACACATCTGGTATCGCCGTACTCAGGAGAAGTTGGGGAATGTGTTTTGGGGTGTCATTTTACATATACCCATGCTGGGTGAGAGAAATATCTTGGCAAAAGACAACTTTTACCATTTTTTTTATACAAAGTTGTCTTTTGCCAAGATATTTCTCTCACCCAGCATGGGTATATGTAAAATGACACCCCAAAACACATTCCCCAACTTCTCCTGAATACGGAGATACCAGATGTGTGACACTTTTTTGCAGCCTAGGTGGGAAAAGGGGCCCACATTCCAAAGAGCACCTTTCGGATTTCACTGGCCATTTTTTACAGAATTTGATTTCAAACTCCTTACCACACATTTGGGCCCCTAGAATGCCAGGGCAGTATAACTACCCCACAAGTGACCCCATTTTGGAAAGAAGACATCCCAAGGTATTCGCTGATGGGCATAGTGAGTTCATGGAAGTTTTTATTTTTTGTCACAAGTTAGTGGAATATGAGACTTTGTAAGAAAAAATAATAATAAAAAAAAAATCATCATTTTCCGCTAACTTGTGACAAAAAATAAAAAGTTCTATGAACTAACTATGCCCATCAGCGAATACCTTAGGGTGTCTACTTTCCGAAATGGGGTCATTTGTGGGGTGTTTGTACTGTCTGGGCATTGTAGAACCTCAGGAAACATAACAGGTGCTCAGAAAGTCAGAGCTCCTTCAAAAAGCGGAAATTCACATTTTTGTACCATAGTTTGTAAACGCTATAACTTTTACCCAAACCATTTTTTTTTTACCCAAACTTTTTTTTTTTTATCAAAGACATGTAGAACAATACATTTAGAGCAAAATTTATATATGGATGTTGTTTTTTTTTGCAAAATTTTACAACTGAAAGTGAAAAATGTCATTTTTTTGCAAACAAATCGTTAAATTTCGATTAATAACAAAAAAAGTAAAAATGTCAGCAGCAATGAAATACCACCAAATGAAAGCTCTATTAGTGAGAAGAAAAGGAGGTAAAATTCATTTGGGTGCTAAGTTGCATGACCGAGCAATAAACCGCTAAAGTTGTGGAGTGCCGATTTGTAAAAAAGGGCCTGGTCTTTAGGGGGGTATAAACCTGTGGTCCTTAAGTGGTTAAAAAAACAAAACAAAAAAATATTATACAGTTTTTCAAACCAGCACCTGGATCTGAATAATTTTGTAATTGCATATAATTAAAAATTTTGCATGGTTATTCAATAAAAATCTATCTGTATAGAGCCACCTGCTGTTTTTTTTTTCTTCTTATTTTGACCTTTTTACTGAGATGGCCGCACATGCTCAGTTTCACCCTTCAACTGCCTTCTGAGCTGTGATAGAGATCATGGACACGCCCCCCTGAGCTGTGATAGGGAGAACATGGACACGCCTCCTGAGCTGCAGCAGAAAAGACACTCCCCTTGAGCTGTCAGCTTGATATAAATCTAGCAGAGCAATGAATGGGGAGATCTCTGGATCCATGTGCGGTACAGGGCTGGTTCTAGCTTTGTTAGAAAGAGGTTGTCATGTACTGTATGATGTCGGATTTTCATTATTTTAATTAGTCATTGGATAACCCCTTTAATGTAAGTTTTGCTTTGGAGAACAAGTTTCTTTCGGATTCGTGCCGTAGGGAGATTTATGGCCTCTGTGTAGTTATTTACATAGTTTAAATTCTTTCTTTCGGGTTGAGCGTGACCTTGTGATACATAACAAGTCAATGTAATGAGCACTGCATTGCCCCCACCTCTTCCTGACAAGGAATAGATCAGGTAGGTGTGGGCATGTAAGGCCTTATTCACACATTCACTGATTTCCATCAGTGATTGTGAGCCAAAACCAGAAGCGGAGCCTAAACAGACAAATCTGGAGTGAAACTCATTAACATAGCTAACCATGCACACTTTTCCACCCACATTACAAATCTTGAGTGAGTGGTGTAAAAATGCAAAAAGCTGCAAAATTTTGCGCAAGCGACTGCAAAAAAAGCTTATTTTTACAACTTTTTTGATGCCAGAATTCTGGAGTGAAGGTATAATAAATCAGTTCCAAGGTATATTGGAAAGATTTGCACCTGGTCTGTTCTTGAGCCGTGCCTGGTTTTGGCTCGCTATCACTGAGGGAAATAACTGAATAAGGGCTCATGCACATGACCTTAAGTATTTTGGGGTCCACAAAACACAGATCCAGATGTGTATTGACGTCAGTGTGCATTCTGTGTTTTGCATAACGGAACAGCTGGACCGTAATAGAACAGTCCTATTCTTGTCCGTAATGCAAACAATAATGGGACATGTTCTGTTTTTTTGCGGAACAGACATATGGAAACGGAATGCATACGTAGTCTTTTTTTTTTTTTTTTTTTTTTAATGCAGCCCCATTGAAGTTAATAGTTCTGCATACGGTGCGCAAAAAAAAACAAAGGGACCCGGAGTCAAAATACGTTTGTGTGCATGAGCCCTAAGACTGTAGTATTCTATCTTTCCCTTTTTCTGTGAATCTGGCTAATAAAACATGACGATTTGAATGTTTCTTTTTTGCTTCCAGAGTCATTGCTATCGCCGGAGACGGATCTTCCCTTGGGTTACTCGGCAGAAGACCTTCACCTGTCCCCTGTCACCGCTGCTGTCCTGCCTGACTTTCTCTCTGATGAGTTCATCAGCTTGTCTCCTCCCCTCTCTCACGAGTACCACTTTGGGCTGGAGACCAGCGAGGGTGTAAGCGAACTGTTTGACTGTGATTTTAGTGACCTGACATCTCTGGACTTGTGCAACGAATACTGATACAGCCTGGTTCTTATCCATTTAGCAACACAAGCCCCAATTTCCTACCCTACATCTACTGCTCATGGCATGTGATTGTTGCTTCCCCCCCCCCTTTTTAATCGCATGTACATAATGAACGAGGAAGTTAGCACTTATAACCGTGAGCACCCGTAGCATAATCATAGCACTTGCGTTTGAGCAGCCGAAGACCTAAACAAGGATATACGTGACACCGAGTAATGCGATCAGTGTCTGCAATATACCACGTGAAACTGAAGTTGTATTTGTATGTCAATTCCTAAAGACTTGTGCAGACCCGTCGAGCATCTGGAACATGCCGCTCTCCTTGTGCTTTTACCCCAAGGTTTGTTGAATTATGATCTCCATATACACTGACCTGCTGGTTATGGTGGCTACTTGATGACTTTTCTGCTTTCTCACCAGTGTCAGAGGTCCTGATTTGTGTTGCATTATAATTTATTTAATTATAAAGCTATTTGTTAATAGTACTAGAAGAAATATACTTGTCCTTCACTATTAGGTTGATGCCCAGTATGAAGTTTCTTCAGGGTACAGCCACTTCTGTCGCGTTAGGTTAGGGCTGCATGGTAAATTAAGTGGCCTTTAGACAAGGTATGCAGTATGGTGGCAGAACTCTAAATTGTCATAGGGTATAGGGGACCCACCTTTTGATTTAGGTTGCCCATGCTGTGAGTTCAGCTGCCTTAACTTGCGCAACTTTAGTTCTAGCCCTAGTCTTAAGCATCTGTACCATCCAAGTCCATTACACAAAAGAAACCAGCAGTGTCCAATAGACCCCGATTGACTTTGACATCAGAACCTTCATCATCAGAGGCTCCAGGCATGGCCTCCAACGTAGATGTGAACACAGCCTTATAGGCCCCTTGCAGACGAGCGTGTCCCGATTTTATGTCCGGATGTGTTCAGTGAAAACTGTGCCATTCCATTTAGTTTGCGATCGCGTTCAGTTTTTATTGCGCGGGTGCAATGCGATTTACTGCGTTTTGCACGCGCGTGCTATAAAACTGAATGTTTACAAACAACATCTGTTAGCAGCCATCCGTGAAAATCGCATCCGCAGTCGCTAGCGGATGCGATTCGATTTTCGCGCAGCCCCATTCACTTCTATGGGGCAAGCGTTGCATGAAAATCGCAGAATATAGAACATTCTGCGATTTTTCGTGCAACGCAGAAGTGATGTGTGAAAACTACCGCTCATGTGCACAGACTGGGTCCGTATGGCGTGCAGGCGCAATGCGTTCGCATCATGCATTGCACCCGCGCGGAATTCTCGCTCGTGTGAAAAGGGCCTTACAGTGGTAGTTCTGCTAAATGCTGCACTATTTCATTGTGTGAAATAAATGGGTCTCATGGATAAGAACTGTCCTCGGTGTCATTCATAGCAGCCATTCAGATTACTTGAACCCTGGAATCTGTGGCCAGCACTGACCACTTCTCGTTTCATAAATGAAGCTCATTATTCTTCTAAATTATTTGGCAGAAGAAGTCTTGGTGGAGTCCTATTTTCCTGACGTACAGAAGAATATGGAGGTGCAATGTGTAGCTTTTCTGTAGATTGTCTGAACAGTATTTATAATGCGTGTGTTTCAACCCTCCGTCCCCTTGGTTCTTTAGAATGGCACTTTGTTCTGGATGTTCACTTGGAACAGCCATGGCCAATGTACTGGTAAATATCTCCGCTTAAGTTATCTGTAAATCTTGTTCTTGTTTTCCAATAAAGACATTTTCAGCTAAACCTTGTGGTTTTCTGTATGAGAAAAGTAAGTTAAATATAATTGTATAATGGTGTGAAATGTGGGGGCTCGTCCTATGTTTGTAATCTGACGCCATCTGAAACTGGGTTTGTAGGGATATCATAAGCTGAATTATAATAAAACAATTTTCCTTTCTCTGTTTGCACAATGAATTCGGATAGCACTGATGTGAGTTTTCCAGGTACTGTAGCTGAACTGTGAGACAAATGCTATGGCGGGGTGGGGATGTGTGTTAATAGGCGGGCTAGGACCTGGTGTAGGCCCCATGTCTGTCTTGAGTGTTCCCCCAGCAGACTGTGCCTCTCTGGCGCAGACTGCTGGTCAATGTCAGTATAGCACTGACATTAAAATGCATTGCCCTATAGCAGGTATGGCTAACCTGCAGCTCTCCAACTGTTGCAAAACTACAACTCCCAGCATGCCCAGACTGCTTACAGCTATCAGCCTACAGCAGGGCATGGTGGGAATTGTGGCTCGAGAGCCATAGGTTGGCCATCCCTGCACTGTAGGGATAATGTATTGTATTTTAGAAGCAATCAAAAGATTGCCTGTTATTCGCCCCTTGTTGGATGATTACCGTAAGTGGTTAAAAAAATAAAGTTAAGAAAACCCACATAAAAAAAAATAAAAAAATTTCTAAAGTTTTTCCCCCATTGAAAATATGCTTTGCAATTAATAAAATTACAAGAATAAAATATCCCCCACGTACTTGGAATCGCCGCATATGTAACAACCCACACTATACAAATATCATGTAAATCATCCCCTACGGTGACCCCTGTAAAAAAAAAAAAAAAAAAAAAAAAATAAAAAAAAATGCCAGAATTACTAATGTATTCTAAGTCGCTACTGAAAAAACGTAACAAATGATTAAAAAGTGTTATTTACGTACCGCAAAAATTAAGCCCTCACAAAACTCCATAGAACGAAAAGTAAAAAAGTTATGGGTCTTGGGATGCGGCGATGCACAAACATTTTTTTTATTTTTTTTTTAAAAGGGGATTTATTGCGCAAAAGTAGTAATATGTTAAGAAAACTATGTATTTGGTATCGCTGTTAGGGTCCATTCACACGGCCGTTGTTTCTTTCCTGATCTGTTCCGTTTTTTGCGGAACAGATCTGTACCCATTCATTTTTAATGGGTCCTGAAAAAAATCGGACAGCTCAATGTCAGATTTTTTTTTCAGGACCCATTGAAAATGAATGGGTCCAGATCTGTTCTGCAAAAAACGGAACAGATCAGGAAAGAAACAACGGACGTGTGAATGGACCCTAATCCTACTGACCCAGAGTACAAAGATATGTTATTTATGCTGAAAAATGAACGCCGCAAAATTTAAAAGGTAAAAACTCAGTGGCAGTATTGCTGTATTTCTCACCTCCCTCCCAGAAACTGTTAATAAAAGTTAATCAGAAAGTTATGTGTACCCCAAAATGGCACCATTAAAAACTACAACTTGTCCTGCAAAAAACAAGCCCTTATACAGCTACGTAGACTGAAGGGGAGAAAAAGAGTTGTAGCTCTTGGAAGGCAAAGATGAAAAAAAAAAAGAAAAACGCCCAAAACTGCCTAGTCACTAAGGGGTTAATTCTTAATTTGAAGGTCAGATTGATGTCACTGAAAGTCTGTTAAAGTATATCCTGCCAGAACTCTCGTCCTGCACAGATTTTGATGCTGACCGTTCTGGTCCGTTCACTGTCAGCAGAGATGTTAGATGGTAAAGATTTGAAACTCCTTTAGCCGGTGCGTTCAACCCTTCGAGACTCTCTTATGATTGCTATTTGGTGGCCAATCATCACGTCCATGCTGCAATGGGTCTCTTATTACACACCGTGGAAGCTAGCACTTTCCAGTTCCTTCTTGCCTAATCTCCAGAAGCATCACACAGTGTCACTGGAGAACAAGATGGCATGGATGTCCATTTCAGGACCACTCAATAGGAAGAACAGCTCGTTCTTTACCTACATGGATATCAGCTACTGAATGATTGTGCATAACAATGGCAACAATCCAGACACACAACATGCTCAACGCAGTTCTGTCTGAGAGAACTGCTCAGGACTGAATCAGATTTGATGTGGCACGTGGTATATTCACCAGCCTTTCCGTCTGGTGGCTGACTTTAGAAAAAGAGGCCTATCCAGTCCCAACCGAACCACTTGATGCACTTAAAAAGCCTAATAAATAATATAATAGCATATGGAACCAGTGTGATGTCAGGCGTAGTGATTGCAAGGATTTCAGGGGGTTCTCTCACTATTGTAAGTGGTTGCATATGACTAGGACATGCCATTAAAAGGCATCTGTCAGCAGATTTGTCCCTATGACACTGGCTGACCTGTTACATGTGCACTTGGCAGCTGAAGACATCTGTGTTGGTCCCATGTTCATGTGTGTCCACATTACTGAGAAAAATGATGTTTTAATATTACACCTAGAGGCTCAGCTCTCTCTGCAACAGCCGCACCCTCTGCACTTTGAAAGGACCAGGCAGTGAAAAAATCATCATGCCTGGCACTCGTCGTAGCTATAGGGGTCACAGTTGCGACCAGGCCCCTAAGCCAGGGGGGCTCAAAGAACCCCCTCTTGCCAGTGGTGCTATATTTTTCCCTTTATAACGGGGCTCAACCTGCAGCCCTCCAGCTGTTGCAAAACTACAACTCCCAGCAAGCCTGGACAGCTTACAGCTATCAGCCTACAACAGGGCATGGTGGGAGTTGTAGTTTTACAACAGCTGGAGGACTGCAGGTTGAGCATCCCTGCTTTATAGGATGCAGTGCATCTTATAAAAGGAATACTAGTGAGCGCTTCCATAAGCGCTCACTAGTATGCAGCAGGAGGGGAGAGAAGTGATGTACCCCTCCTCCAGCTCACTCTTCCCAGGTCCCGTGCTGCTGTGTCCTGGCTGCCTGCAGCGTCAGGACGTACAGCGTGCACTCTGCAGGCAGTCAGGTGACTGTGCAGCGCAGGCCCCGAGAAGAGAGCCAGGACGGGGAGAGTGGCGGTAGGAGAAGTAACTTACTTTATTTTACAGTCAGATATGGGGGTCTGGAGAGGTCTAATGAGGAGTCTGGGGGTCTGATTAGTGGTCTGGGGGTCTAATGGGGATCTGTCTGGGGGTCTGATTAGTGGTCTGGGGGTCTAATGGGGATCTGACTGTGGGTCTGGAGGTCTAATTGGGTTCTGACTAGGTCTGGAGGTCTATTGGGGGTCTGGAGATCTTGTCTGAGGTCTGATATAGGGGTCTGGAGGTCTGATATGAGGGTCTCTGTCTAATGGGGGTCAGATCTGAGGTATAAAACTGGGGTCTGACATAAAGGCCTAAAGGGGTTTTGGTCGGAGATGGGGGGGGAGGGGTCTCATCTGAGGTTTGAGATGGTCTGAATGGTAAGGGGGTATTTTTTTGTACTGGCGCACAATATAAAGGGGTATTTTTGTACTGGCCCCCATTGCTCCTAGAGGCTCATTTGTATATATTAAAACATGATTTTTCTCAGCAAAGTGGGCATATAGGAATATAGGACCAACACAGATGTCTTCAGCCGCCAAGCGCACATGTAACCGGTCAGCCAGTTTCATAGGTACAAATCTGCTGACAGATGCCCTTTAACTCTTGATCATTCAGTGTTTCCTTGCACCGCTTCGTTTCCAGCTATCCACTTTGCAACAACGTCCCGTTCACTTAAATGAGGCAAAGCTGCAATAGTAAACTCAGACCATGGACAAGGGTGGCACTGTTTCTGGGTAAAAAAAAAGAGGAGGATGTGACAAATGTATGAGAATCTGGAGATCTGTGGTTTCTTCTGACCGGATGATCCTATTTCTAGCCATGTGTTTCTCTAGGAGGCTGATGTAAATGTGCCCTTGTGTATTTGTAGAGAAGAATGATGATGCAGGCCGTACCGTCATTCATTACAATGTTACTGCCCATATTAAAAAGATTGATTGCAACGACTGAGCCATTCAGAAAGTAATTACACCCAACTTATTTTTAGATCCAGATTCCTTTTCAGTCTTGATTGGGAAATGAGTGGTTCGTGTTTGCACGATAGATGGGTTCCTGCTTGGAGAGGAAAAACAATGGTTGCAATTAATCAAATGCACATTAAAGCTGTGAAATGCTATATATACCGCAGCTCGGGCACTACATTAAAAGGGGGGACAAATGCTAGAAAAGAGCTATGTGCAATTATGTGTTATTATCTTAATGTTCAGTTGTGATATTAGGGTAAGTTTGTAAAATATTGTCTGTCTTGTAGCAATAGTGATTGTATAATATTAATATATGCCTTTATACTGAGGCCTGGCCAGTTGTTCACTTGAGTGGTCTATACACTGCGTGCAGAATTATTAGGCAAATGAGTATTTTGACCACATCATCCTCTTTATGCATGTTGTCTTACTCCAAGCTGTATAGGCTCGAAAGCCTACTACCAATTAAGCATATTAGGTGATGTGCATCTCTGTAATGAGAAGGGGTGTGGTCTAATGACATCAACACCCTATATTAGGTGTGCATAATTATTAGGCAACTTCCTTTCCTTTGGCAAAATGGGTCAAAAGAAGGACTTGACAGGCTCAGAAAAGTCAAAAATAGTGAGATATCTTGCAGAGGGATGCAGCACTCTTAAAATTGCAAAGCTTCTGAAGCGTGATCATCGAACAATCAAGCGTTTCATTCAAAATAGTCAACAGGGTCGCAAGAAGCGTGTGGAAAAACCAAGGAGCAAAATAACTGCCCATGAACTGAGAAAAGTCAAGCGTGCAGCTGCCAAGATGCCACTTGCCACCAGTTTGGCCATATTTCAGAGCTGCAACATCACTGGAGTGCCCAAAAGCACAAGGTGTGCAATACTCAGAGACATGGCCAAGGTAAGAAAGGCTGAAAGACGACCACCACTGAACAAGACACACAAGCTGAAACGTCAAGACTGGGCCAAGAAATATCTCAAGACTGATTTTTCTAAGGTTTTATGGACTGATGAAATGAGAGTGAGTCTTGATGGGCCAGATGGATGGGCCGTGGCTGGATTGGTAAAGGGCAGAGAGCTCCAGTCCGACTCAGACGCCAGCAAGGTGGAGGTGGAGTACTGGTTTGGGCTGGTATCATCAAAGATGAGCTTGTGGGGCCTTTTCGGGTTGAGGATGGAGTCAAGCTTAACTCCCAGTCCTACTGCCAGTTTCTGGAAGACACCTTCTTCAAGCAGTGGTACAGGAAGAAGTCTGCATCCTTCAAGAAAAACATGATTTTCATGCAGGACAATGCTCCATCACACGCGTCCAAGTACTCCACAGCGTGGCTGGCAAGAAAGGGTATAAAAGAAGAAAATCTAATGACATGGCCTCCTTGTTCACCTGATATGAACCCCATTGAGAACCTGTGGTCCATCATCAAATGTGAGATTTACAAGGAGGGAAAACAGTACACCTCTCTGAACAGTGTCTGGGAGGCTGTGGTTGCTGCTGCACGCAATGTTGATGGTGAACAGATCAAAACACTGACAGAATCCATGGATGGCAGGCTTTTGAGTGTCCTTGCAAAGAAAGGTGGCTATATTGGTCACTGATTTGTTTTTGTTTTGTTTTTGAATGTCAGAAATGTATATTTGTGAATGTTGAGATGTTATATTGGTTTCACTGGTAAAAATAAATAATTGAAATGGGTATATATTTGTTTTTTGTTAAGTTGCCTAATAATTATGCACAGTAATAGTCACCTGCACACACAGCTATCCCCCTAAAATAGCTAAAACTAAAAACAAACTAAAAACTACTTCCAAAAATATTCAGCTTTGATATTAATGAGTTTTTTGGGTTCATTGAGAACATGGTTGTTGTTCAATAATAAAATTAATCCTCAAAAATACAACTTGCCTAATAATTCTGCACTCCCTGTCTAAGAAGAGCTTTGCCCCAGCTCATAAAGGACGGCGATTGTCCTAATTGGGGAATACCCCTTTATGATGACTAAATAGTAACTATGCAGGATGTGCACAAGACCCAAGCGCTGGACTTCACCTATAGAAGTTAAGAATTTCTGTCAGCAAATCCGACAGGACAGTACAACAGCACAGCAAACCAGCACGAGAATGTGGACCTACAGACCACAGAAAAACGCTAGACTAGAACCAGATACAATCATAGAGCTACAGATTCCAGAATATAGGACAAAATATCTGAAAGGGAATGCAACTAGCAAACAATGTACCTAACAACTAGAATGGAGTAGGGCCTGAATATAAAAAGGCTAGACAAACAGAAACTCCACCCTAATCAACCAGACAGGTGATAAACGCCCCAGATTCAGATGCAAGAAAGCATAGCAAGTGCTCAAAGAAAATTAATAACTCGGTTAGTGGTGGCGAACCTATGGCACCCGCACCCTGAAAAAAGTCTATGGTGTACCAATATACCATAGACTTTTCCTGCCATTCATCAGTGCATGGCACAGTATGAACAGAACAGCACAAGCAGCGCACTGAATGTAGGCAGATTATTATAGCTAAATGATAAAGTACATGGAAGATATGTAGCTGGCCAGCTAAGACCTGTCCTAGGTTGCTAGTATAGCTTATACACTGCGTGCAGAATTATTAGGCAAATGAGTATTTTGACCACATCATCCTCTTTATGCATGTTGTCTTACTCCAAGCTGTATAGGCTCGAAAGCCTACTACCAATTAAGCATATTAGGTGATGTGCATCTCTGTAATGAGAAGGGGTGTGGTCTAATGACATCAACACCCTATATTAGGTGTGCATAATTATTAGGCAACTTCCTTTCCTTTGGCAAAATGGGTCAAAAGAAGGACTTGACAGGCTCAGAAAAGTCAAAAATAGTGAGATATCTTGCAGAGGGATGCAGCACTCTTAAAATGGCAAAGCTTCTGAAGCGTGATCATCGAACAATCAAGCGTTTCATTCAAAATAGTCAACAGGGTCGCAAGAAGCGTGTGCAAGAACCAAGGTGCAAAATAACTGCCCATAAACTGAGAAAAGTCAAGCGTGCAGCTGCCAAGATGCCACTTGCCACCAGTTTGGCCATATTTCAGAGCTGCAACATCACTGGAGTGCCCAAAAGCACAAGGTGTGCAATACTCAGAGACATGGCCAAGGTAAGAAAGGCTGAAAGACGACCACCACTGAACAAGACACACAAGCTGAAACGTCAAGACTGGGCCAAGAAATATCTCAAGACTGATTTTTCTAAGGTTTTATGGACTGATGAAATGAGAGTGAGTCTTGATGGGCCAGATGGATGGGCCCGTGGCTGGATTGGTAAAGGGCAGATAGCTCCAGTCCGACTCAGACGCCAGCAAGGTGGAGGTGGAGTACTGGTTTGGGCTGGTATCATCAAAGATGAGCTTGTGGGGCCTTTTCAGGTTGAGGATGGAGTCAAGCTCAACTCCCAGTCCTACTGCCAGTTTCTGGAAGACACCTTCTTCAAGCAGTGGTACAGGAAGAAGTCTGCATCCTTCAAGAAAAACATGATTTTCATGCAGGACAATGCTCCATCACACGCGTCCAAGTACTCCACAGCGTGGCTGGCAAGAAAGGGTATAAAAGAAGAAAATCTAATGACATGGCCTCCTTGTTCACCTGATCTGAACCCCATTGAGAACCTGTGGTCCATCATCAAATGTGAGATTTACAAGGAGGGAAAACAGTACACCTCTCTGAACAGTGTCTGGGAGGCTGTGGTTGCTGCTGCACGCAATGTTGATGGTGAACAGATCAAAACACTGACAGAATCCATGGATGGCAGGCTTTTGAGTGTCCTTGCAAAGAAAGGTGGCTATATTGGTCACTGATTTGTTTTTGTTTTGTTTTTGAATGTCAGAAATGTATATTTGTGAATGTTGAGATGTTATATTGGTTTCACTGGTAAAAATAAATAATTGAAATGGGTATATATTTGTTTTTTGTTAAGTTGCCTAATAATTATGCACAGTAATAGTCACCTGCACACACAGATATCCCCCTAAAATAGCTAAAACTAAAAACAAACTAAAAACTACTTCCAAAAATATTCAGCTTTGATATTAATGAGTTTTTTGGGTTCATTGAGAACATGGTTGTTGTTCAATAATAAAATTAATCCTCAAAAATACAACTTGCCTAATAATTCTGCACTCCCTGTATATACAGCTAAACCTGCCAATAGCCTTAATACAGTTCCTATGTTTATGTGTTAAAGACAAAACCAGAGTTATTTACTGTGACATCATGTTTTGGATGTCATATTACTGTTATATTTTGTGTTCACAGAAGCAGAAAGGGATAATGTACCTTTGGGATTCATTTTGTAGTGTAAGGTGGACTCAGTGATACAGCAGAAACAACAGAAAGCATAGTGTTAATCTTTTGTTGTTGGGCAGAAGTCTAGACCAATCACAGCCAGCTTCTCACACAGCAAGAGTTTTCACCTATCACAGCCAGCCTTACAGACAGCCTGTCTGGGAATTCCCCCAGCTGGACAGGAGCTGAACATTCACTCCACTGAGAGCTGAGTTTTATGGGAACAAGAGGCCAATATAGGTATTTAAAACAGTTATATAATGTTCATATTGTTAGTATTCTGTTTAGAACTGTATACTGAACTAGATAGTTCCACCAAATTGCAAGCATATTGAGCCATACATATGCATACAAATTAAATTGCACGTTTCAAATTCCAAGCTACAATTGCAAGCATTCAGATTCCATATTGCAAGCCGAATTGCATACAACCATACCAAATCATACTCAACCAATCTACAAATAGTCACTGCTAACTGCATACTGCAAGTGAACAGTTAGACCTCAGATATACCTCTCAGAGAGATCATAAAGTGCTTAAATAACTTAAAGTGAGAGTACAGATACTCAAGAGAGAAATATATCCACCATTTTATGTTGAATGACAAGATTGAACAGTTGAACCACCATCTTATGCATACCGCCATTTTGTGATATCTTTTCAACACGTGTTATGTACATGGACTATCTGCTGCGGAGGCGACAGTGTTATATATGAAGAAGAGTTGAAGTTAATAAAGAAGTTATTTGAAGCATTTGGTGTGCTCTTAAAACCTACTGTTTCCATAGAATGGCGCTAGAGGAATTACAGAGTAATAGATAGTCTTTTTAGACTAAAAGTCAGAGATATCAAAATTCTTCTAATGCCACAGCGCAAAAGGCATTTCATAGTGATGTGCCTGCCACAGTGGAACTATAGCCCTCAGAGGGCGAAGTGATAGCGCTCCTCAACTTGCACAGTAAAGAGAGCATTAGAGCAGCGGCGCGCCAGCATATACCGCCGCTCAGCAACTGTTCCCTGAGTGAGCAAGCAAATACACCTCAGCGGAGCTACCATAAAGGCCATAGAACATGTGCATTAAAGTGGCAGAACGGCAAAGGCAAAATAGTCAGAGAAAGAACGCCAACCCTCCTGTGATCCCTAGAGAGAGAAATGGAGGCATGGTGGGAGGCCAAAGTCTAGAGCTAGAGTGCCTGCACCGCTATCCACGGAGAGACCACGTACTGCAGTCAGCTAGTTTCCCGGCCACTAGGCCCAAAGCCTGCAGCAGCGTATCCAAGCCAGCGCATCGCAAGTCATTACAAAGCATCGCAAGTCAGTGCAGAGCATCACATCAAGAAAAGACAAGTCTCCTTTAAGACAGACATTTGTTCCAGCAACCTTCAGATCGCAATATCCTGCTTTTCAGAATAAGGTCAGAGCTTTCCTTTTATTACTTATCATTGCATATATGCTTTGGCATAAAGAGACATTTTTTGTGTTCAGAGACTTTAAATAAAAACAAAGGACAGTTTGTAATACACGGACTCTAAAGCATTTAAAGTGAAAGTCATTTAATGCCTGCGTTTATCGCTGTGGTATTTAAAGTGACAGTTATTTATTTCTGCATTTGTCAGTATTGCATTTAAAGTAAAATGTCTGAACCTAGTATTACCATGCCACTGTTAGAGGATACAAAGATAGATAGAGTGGAGAGGGAAGAGCAAGGGAACCTGTCTGAGGTAGAAGTCTGATGCAGCATTAGGCTTGCCTCAAACAAATATAGCCCAAACAGATGCACTAAGATGTTCATCACGTGCCAGAAAACCGACCTCAAAGATGCTGGAAAATTTAGAGCAAGAAGCAGCATTAAAAGAGAAAAAGTTTGACCGGATGTATGATAGGTGGAAATCATACATTAAAGACATTCGTAGAAAGCTAAAGCAAGAAAGTATAAAAAGGAACTTGAGTGATATGGTAGAGACAGTTAAAAAATCTGATTCAGAGCTTATGGCAGCATATGTCAACCTGCGGTCATTTACAACACCTTCCTAGGATATTGTAAGGAACATGGACACATGTACTGCAGTCACTAAAGATTTAGTAAAGCTCATGGGAGAACTTTCATCTACAGCTAATTATGATGAAGTTAAAGCAAGAAGTAAAATGAATGAGCTTTTTATGAGAGACTATGCTAGGTCCTTAGGTGGTACCACAATCTTAAGTGTGACTTCCTTCGCTAGCAGAAGTGCCACCCACATATCAGAGTCCTCAAATTCTTCAGCCAAAAGAAAGGAATTAGCTGAACAATTTGCTGTCAAGAGAGCAGAAATTGAGAGGGAAGCTGCCATCGAGGCGCAACGCCAACTGATGGCTGAAAAGGATGCACAGCGCCATCAGATGGAAGCTGAAATGGAAGCACAGTGCCAACAGATGAAAAGTCTGGAAAGGCAGAAAGAAGTTAAGATCATAGAAGCCAGACTCAGAGTACATGAGGAAGATATGAGTCAGAGTAGTCATAGGTTCAAATCTGTACTAAATGAAGAAAAGGACTCCTATTTTCCTTCATACACTCAATAGAATGAAAGGAAATCTCCAGCTTATAGTGAGGAAATAAGTTATTATCCTTCCATCCCTGCTCATAAAAACAAAGAGATGCCTAGTCCAGTGTTAGGAAAAAGGTGTGTGAATTTACCCTCTATCTCTATCAAAAAAGATAAAGTAAAGGACTCACCTAATTCAGAACTAAGTGAGAAAATAGAACCGGATGATTCTATTCATAGATGTCACGGCAATGCTCAGGAGAGTGTTGCAACTATTGTCCCAACAGGAGAACAGAAAACAGCCCTCGCTAGACTTCCCGTGCCGGAACCCACTGTATTTTCAGGAGACGTACTGAGAAGTCCTAAAGAAGAATTCAGACTTCAAGAGTACGATGACTTCCTGCAAGTATGCAGCAATGCCATCCCACAAGTTCAAGGACTGGAAGTGCTGAATGACTATCTAGAAAACCACAGGATGCTAACTAAGCTACCTGAAGAAGTCGCTTCTAGATGGAATCACTATGTGACTGAACAGTTAAATCTAGGCAAGAACTTCCCAAGTTTTAAAGAGTTTTGAGTTCGTCAATAAAGAAGCACGGATAGCATGTAATCCAGTAACATCATCTTATGTCTAAAAATCCTTAGAAGAAAGGCCTGCAAGAGATATAAGACGTGCAAAAGCAACTAGCTTTGCAACCAACACAGCAGCTAAAGGTCCAGATACCTACGAGAGCAAGTTCAAAGTCACTACTGGGATCAGTATAGAGACAGAACCGAAAAATCTTCAGACTACCTTCAAGTGTATGTTCTGTGGAGAGAACCACTCCATACATAAGTGCCAACAATTTATGGAGAAGTCCCCAGAACAAAAGAAAAAATTTGTACTTGAGAACCAACTGTGTTTTGGTTGTCTAAGAAAAGGCCATGTTACTAAGGAGTGTAAGAAAAGAGCCACATACAGCATTTGCAAAGGACGCCATCCTACACCACTACATGAAGAATGTCCAAAGAAAGATAAATCCTCAATACTTAAAGATACTGAGGAAGGAAAGAAAGTATCGGTATTCTCTTGCAGAGTGAGGGAGGGAGAGAGCAATGGCACATCAATGGTTGTACCAGTGTGCATTTCAAATCCTAAAAGGAGGAACAAGACGGTATACGCCTATGCACTACTGGATGCCCAGAGTGATGTCACCTTCATTGATCAAGAAATCTGCAAGAAATTAGAAGTGGCTACAGAACCAGTGACGCTCAAACTCACCACAATGACGGAGAGAGACACATTAGTGAAAAGTCAAAGGACTGAGAGTTAGAGGACTTCATTCATACTGCACATTAGATCTACCTCCAGCTTATACAAAAGATGATATACCTCTAGATCAAGATCACATACCTACCTCTCAAACAGCCAATGAATGGGAGCACCTATCTGTCATATCTCATGAAATGTCCCAGCTGAAGGAGTTTGGTGTTGGACTGTTGATATGCTACGATTGTCCTGAAGCCTTGGTGCCACAAAAGGTAATCACAGGAGGAAAGAGTGAACCCTATGCTGTTCAAACTAATCTAGGATGGGGTGTTGGAGGAAAATAGCAGATCGCAAACTCAAGACAGGTGACAGGATTGTGTCATCGAATATCTGTCCAAGAGTTACCAACTCTAAGTCCAGCGAAAGTAATCAAGATCCTTGAATCCGACTTTGCAGACACAAGTTCTAAAGAAAAGAGTGTATCCCAAGAAGACATAAAGTTCGTACATACTCTAAAAGAAAGTATTCAGCAGAATCAACAAGGTCATCTTGAAATGCCCTTACCTTTTAGAGAACGACCTCCTCCGCCAAGTAACAGAAATCTTGCCCTAGCAAAAAATAAAATGTTTGAAGAAAAAGATGGGAAGAGATCCCAAATTCAAGCAGGATTATTTGAAATTCATGGAAGACATCCTCGAAGAAGGACATGCAGAGAAAGTTAATAACCAACCTAAAGAAGGAGAAGTCTGGTACATCCCACATCAAGGTGTTTACCACTCAAAGAAACCAGATAAGATTAGAGTAGTATTTGATTGCTCAGCAAAGTACAATGGTGTTGCATTGAATGATCATCTACTAAAAGGACCAGATCTTACAAACGCTCTGCCTGGAGTACTCTGTAGATTCAGAAAGTATTCTGTAGCAGTCATGTGTGACGTTGAAAAGATGTTCCACCAGTTTCATGTAAAAAATGAAAGTAGAGACTTCCTAAGGTTTCTATGGTGGTAGGACGGAGAAACAGATACAGAGCCAGCAGAATACAGAATAAAAGTACACTTGTTTGGTTGCGCCAATTATGGTATGAAGTACTTGGCCAATCAGAATGAAAAGGATTGCCCATCAGCTGCAAATTTTCTGAAGAAAAACTTTTATGTAGATGATGGTTAAGTATAGAGTCAACAGAATCTGCAATCAAACTAGTGAAAGAAAGCCAAGAGTTATGCGAGAGAGGAATCCTGCGCCTTCACAAATTCATCTCAAACAACAGAGAGGTACTGGAATCCATCAATGACTCTGAACGTGCAGCAACAATGAAGACTGTAGATCTCAATTATGATCATCTTCCTGTTCAGAACGTACTTGGATTGGGATGGAATGTAGAGAACGACAAGTTCTTCTTTGAAGTATCTATTGAAGAGAAAGTTGCAACTAGACGAACCATTCTTTCCGCAGTGGCTCCTATATTTGATCCATTGGGATTCTTGGCCCCAGTAATCCTCAGAGCAAAATAAATACTGCAAGAATTATGCAGACAGAAGTTAGGATGGGATGAGCCCATACCTGAAAATTTGAGGCCAAGGTGGGAGAGTTGGATAAGAGACTTGCAAAACTTGAGAGAAGTTCGAATACCCAGATGTTTTGTACCTCATGATTTCGGAAAGTACAAGAAAATAGAACTTCATCATTTTTCAGATGCCAGTGGTTATGGATATGGTCAGTGCTCCTACATCATAGTAACATAGTAACATAGTACATAAGGCCGAAAAAAGACATTTGTCCATCCAGTTCGGCCTGTCATCCTACAAGTTGATCCAGAGGAAGGCAAAAAAACCCTGTGAGGTAGAAGCCAATTTTCCTCACTTTAGGGGAATAAAAAATTCCTTCCCGACTCCAATCAGGCAATCAGAATAACTCCCTGGATCAACGACCCCTCTCTAGTAGCTATAGCCTGTAATATTATTACACTCCAGAAATACATCCAGGCCCCTCTTGAATTCCTTTATTGTACTCACCATCACCACCTCCTCAGGCAGAGAGTTCCATAGTCTCACTGCTCTTACCGTAAAGAACCCTTTTCTATGTTTGTGTACAAACCTTCTTTCCTCCAAACGCAGAGGATGTCCCCTCGTCACAGTCACAGTCCTGGGGATAAATAGATGATGGGAGAGATCTCTGTACTGCCCCCTGATATATTTATACATAGTAATTAGATCTCCCCTCAGTCGTCTTTTTTCTAACGTGAATAACCCTAATTTTGATAATCTTTCAGGATACTGTAGTTGCCCCATTCCAGTTATTACTTTAGTTGCCCTCCTCTGGACCCTCTCCAGCTCTGCTATGTCTGCCTTGTTTACAGGAGCCCAGAACTGTACACAGTACTCCATGTGTGGTCTGACCAGTGATTTGTAAAGTAGTAGGAATATGTTCTCATCACGGGCATCTATGCCCCTTTTGATGCAACCCATTATCTTATTGGCCTTGGCAGCCGCTGCCTGACACTGTTTTTTGCAGCTTAGTTTGCTGTTTATTAAAATTCCTAGATCCTTTTCCATGTCAGTGTTACCGAGTGTTTTACCATTTAGTATGTACGGGTGACTTGCATTATTCCTTCCCATGTGCATAACTTTACATTTCTCAGTGTTAAACCTCATCTGCCACTTATCTGCCCAAGACTCCAATCTATCCAGATCCCTCTGTAGTATTATACTGTCCTCTTCAGTGTTAATTACTTTACACAGTTTAGTGTCATCTGCGAAAATTGATATTTTACTATGCAAGCCTTCTACAAGATCATTAATAAATATATTGAAGAGAATAGGGCCCAATACTGACCCCTGAGGTACTCCACTAGTGACAGTGACCCAATCTGAGTATGTACCGTTAATAACCACCCTCTGTTTTCTATCATTGAGCCAGTTACTTACCCACATACAGACGTTTTCTCCGAGTCCGAGCATTCTCATTTTATATACTAACCTTTTATGAGGTACAGTGTCAAATGCTTTGGAGAAGTCCAGATACACGACATCCATTGATTCGCCGCTGTCAAGTCTAGTACTTACCTCCTCAGTCTAGTACTTACCTCCTCAGTAATAGGATAAGAAAAGATACACTGTGCCCTGGTTATGGGGAAGGCCAGAGTTGCACCTACCAGTATTCAGACGATACCAAGACTTGAACTGACAGCAGCCGTAGTTTCAGAATCAGAAGAATTGGAATTAAAAATAGATGAAGAATATTTTTGGACAGACTCACAAGTTGTCCTAGGATACATAAACAACGAAGCTCGAAGATTCATTATCTTTGTCGCCAACAGAGCTGAGAAAATTCGGGAAATAAATCCGGAACATTGGCATCACATTGACACAAAGCATAACCCAGCAGATCATGCTTCAAGAGGCCTGAATGTAACAGAATTGAAAAATTCAAACTGGTTCACAGTCCCAGAGTTCCTTTGGGAAAAAGAAATCACGCCCAGTAAAGGTTACACAGAATTGTCTATGGGTGATCCAGAAGTAAAAGTTGTGCAAACATTGAGCACTGCTGCCAAGTGTCAAGATGACATACTTGAAAGACTAGCCAGATGTTCAAAATGGAATACAGTCATAAACGTAGTAGCTCAAATTCAACGTTTGGCAAAGGGAATCAGAAAGAATGAAAGCTGAAGAAACAGTCACAAGACTCATTCAATTCTACAGTGAAGAGTTGAAGAGACTTCGACAAGAACCTAAAAGGCTTCCAAACAACCACCCATTGTACAAGCCTAATCATGTTCTGCAGGATGTTATACTGAAGGTGGGAGGGAGACTGGAAAATGCATCGTTACCTAGCAGAGTGAAGCATCCAGGAATTCTACCCAAAAACTCTACCTTCACAAGATTGATTATTGATCACTACCACAACAAATCCTTGCATCAAGGAAGAAGCTTTACCCAAAGCTGTTTGAGAGAAGGTGGTTACTGGATTGTGAAAGGAAGCAAAGTTATAGCAAAGTATATAAGTAAATGTGTAGTCTGCAGAAAGGCACAAAGACCTACCAAAAAACAAAGAATGGCAGATTTACCGGCAGATTGTGTAAACCCATCACCACCATTTCTTTATAGCGGAATGGATTGTTTTGGCCCATTCATCATCAAGCAAAACCGCAAGGAGTACAAGAGATATGGACTAATATTTACATATCTGAGCTCCAGAGCGATTCACCTAGAAATGTTAGAAGCTATGTCTACTGACGCATTCATCAACGCCTTCAGATGTTTCATAGCCATTAGAGGTACCGTCAGAGAGCTTAGATCTGACCAAGGATCTAATTTTGGCGGAGCAAAGAATTAATTGAAGAAAGCTGTAAAAGAGATCCATAAAGAAAAAGTAACTGATTATTTGTCAGAGAAACAGTGTGATTTTCACATGAATGCTCCACATGCAAGCCTTACAGGAGGAGTTTGGGAAAGACAAATCAGAACTGTAAGAAATGTGTTAAGTTCAGTGTTGAAAAAGAACGTCGAAAGAATAGATGATGCTTCACTTAGGACCCTATTCTATGCAGTAATGTCTATTGTTAACAGTCGTCCACTTACAGTTAATAACATCAACGATCCAACAAGTTTGGACCCTTTAACTCCCAACCATCCACTTCACCATAAGTCTGATTACATACAGCCGCCGCCTGGCAAGTTCACCAAAGAGGATTTATATGCCAGAAGGAGATGGCGAAGAGTTCAATATCTACTAGAACAGTTTTGGAATAGATGGAGTAGAGAGTACGTAGCCAATCTTATGCTAAGAAGTAAATGGCAAACACCCAGAAGAAATATCCAAGTTGGTGACAGTGTTAGTGAAAGAAGAAGATTTACCTAGAAGTCAATGGAAATTGGCCAAAGTTCTAGAAGTTCAAAAGGATAAAGACAAACTAATAAGAATAGTGTTGTTACAAATAGGAGACTCAAAACTTGACAAAAAAGGAAAACGTTTCACTACTCCACTCAAGTTGGAACGTCCTATACAGAAGTTAGTTGTTCTACTTGAGAGTGATAAAAGACACTTGGAAGTTGAGAACCTGATGGAAAATTCCTCAAATTTATGTTCAAGTCCTACCACTAGGAACATAGAATTATAGGTAATTTTGGTGGGAGTGTAGCTGGCCAGCTAAGACCTGTCCTAGGTTGCTAGTATAGCTTATATGTGTATACAGCTAAACCTGCCAATAGCCTTAATATAGTATCTATGTTTATGTGTTAAAGACAAAATCAGAGTTACTGTATTTTTCGCCATACAAGACGCACCGGCCCATAAGACGCACCTAGGTTTTTGTGGAGGAAAATAAGAAAAAATATATTTTGAACCAAAAGGTGTGCTTTTGGTGGGCTTTGAACTAATGGTAGCCTGTGAATGACACTATTATGGAGGATCTGTGGATCACGCACTGTTATGGGGGATCTGTGGATCACGCACTGTTATGGGGGATCTGTGGATGACGCACTGTTATGGGGGATCTGTGGCTGACACTGTTATGAGCGTCTGTGGATGGCACTGTTATGAGCGTCTGTTAATGGAACTGTTATGGGGGTCTGTGACTGACACTATTATGTGGCCAATGATGGCTTACAAGAGAAGCCCAAATCTTCGTGATAGAATTGTAAAAGCTGACATAGGGGGTAAAGACATTGATAGACAGACGAGACTGGCTCCATTGAGGAGTGGCAATTTCCCTTGCCTTTCATGCTGCAACTGTAGTTGCATCATGAAAGGCGGCGGTTTTGCGCACCCCTACAGCGGTAAGCTGTTCAAAATCAGAGGACACTATACATGTATATCCACTGATGTGGTCTACATGATACAATGCCCATGCAGTTTGATATACGTGGGGGAGACCACGATGGAACTTAGAGAGAGGATCAATAAACACAAAAGTACAATAAGAAAGGGTGCATTGGATAAACCGGTTGCAAAACATTTCATTGAACATAATCACTCCATAAACCAATTAAGATTTCGTGCTATTGATAGTGTAGGGTATCTGAGACGGGGTGGCGATAGAAAGAAAATCCTGAGAAGGAAGGAACTGAAATGGATTCACACCCTAAGGTCCCTTCAACCATTTGGCCTTAATTTAGAATTTAATGTCACTTCCATTGATTGAGATGGGTAGCTAATATGTCTAAACTAAGAAGACAGGTTGGCATTAGCAGGAGGTGCTCGAACCCACATGCAGTTGTGCATATATACAGGGGAGCAAATCCTGCACTTGTGGCCCGTTGCTAATGGCAATCCCCAGCAAAATGCATACGGTGGAGGATGCCCACGGCGAACCACAAGTACCACAATAGACATCCTACACAAGGTAACAAGTGCGGATGTCATAATTAATATAACAATATAACAAAACAATAACAAACACAGGTGCACTCTGTAGTCTCACTAAACCCTCAAACTGATTTTAAAATTGAGAGATTAGTCAACATGTTAGTGAGACTACAGAGTGCACCTGTGTTTGTTATTGTTTTGTTATATTGTTATATTAATTATGACATCCGCACTTGTTACCTTGTGTAGGATGTCTATTGTGGTACTTGTGGTTCGCCGCGGGCATCCTCCACCGTATGCATTTTGCTGGGGATTGCCATTAGCAACGGGCCACAAGTGCAGGATTTGCTCCCCTGTATATATGCACAACTGCATGTGGGTTAGAGCACCTCCTGCTAATGCCAACCTGTCTTCTTAGTTTGTATATATAGATTCCTGGAGGTGTATAAACTCCAATTTAAATGTGCCTGTTTTCCATCTACAGGCCACATTTAGGTGCACCTGTGAGGCCTGGGACATATCAGCCAGTCTTGAGTGGGACTCGCAGACTCCTCCCTCCTCCCATTGCAAGCATGGCTACATGCTGGAGGTAACTGGTGAGCTGTTTGTGAGTCGGCCTTATGCTCCTGTAATTTGCCCACTGGCTCCTGGTATCGCCCATACGGCTCAGGTAGGAGAGTGTTAGGTCCCGGGCTACTTGAGAAACCTTGGCGTTGTGCCCGGGCTTAGACATGTTCTACACCATAGAACATGTTGACTAATCTCTCAATTTTAAAATCAGTTTGAGGGTTTAGTGAGACTACAGAGTGCACCTGTGTTTGTTATTGTTTTGTTATATTGTAGCTAATATGTCCCCTAGGTATTTTGATATCTTGTTTTTATAATGTCTAAAATAGTCCCGGGTGATCCATCCCTTACCTTTAATGACAGCCTGTTAAATTCACTGATGTGTTATTATTCCATAGATAGGGGATCCATGCATTGTATCTATAATGTATATTGGATGTGTACATCATATGTGTCTGACCATATATCTTTATCCATTGTTTCATGTGATTGATTGATGGACGCACTATAGATTATATGGCCATGCTAAATATACGATTTTTTGTTCATAGTAATCGGAATTGTCCCATGTGAATACCTGTTAGATGGTTTCAAATAGGTTTGCTCCTCTTTCTTTTGCTTTTTTAAGCTATAGAAACGATCCTTGTATATGTGTCCCCGTTGCCATGTGGGGTATATATATGTGTTATAATGTTGATGTCATTAGGCTTGACAAAGGCTGAACTTCAGCCGAAACGTTGCTGCTGTAATTGTCTTAAGGTCGCAATAAAGATTGGATGATGTGAGATGCTGCCGGTGCCATTCTTATTTTCTACTTATTTCATGGCCTGTTGGATCGTGGGTCAACGGTGAGGCATCGTATTGTTACATGGACCAAGGACCGTGTGGTGCTGCTTCTACCTATATTTAGCACTATTATGGGGGTCTGTGACTGACACTATTATGGGGGATCTGTGGCCGACACTGTTATGGGGGTCTGCGGCTGACACTGTTATGGGCGTCTGTGGATGGCACTGTTATGGGGGCATCTGTGGATGGCATGACACTGCTATGGGGGGGATCTGTGGATGACAGATAAATAGCATCTTATGCTATGTGTCATCCACAGATCCCCCCCATAATAGCTTCCCTGTCTATTGTGAATGACCCCCAATACAGGGGGTGGGGGCTGGCATCTACAGTAGTTTTGTAATGGCAGCGGGGCCCAGTGCAGTCATTGTATTCTATTGCACTGGTCCCCGCTCACTGTACTAATCGTATCTAACTACAGGCAATGTTTAACTATAGAATATCTTCAATCCAGCAGCCTGTACTTATGTCCGCAGGAGGCAGGAGGATGGGCGGGCGGGCACTGGCAGCGTAACTCAATACATCACGCGCCCGTGCCGCCTGCTTCACTCATAGTGGGCGGAGAAGGCGCTTGACGTAGTGAGTTACGCTGCCAGTGCCCGCCCGCCCAGCCTCCTGCCTCCTACAGACGTAAGTACAGGCTGCTGGATTGAAGATATTCTATAGTTAAACATTGCCTGCAGTTAGATACGATTAGTGCAGTGAGTGAGGCCCTGTGCAATAGAATACAATGACTGCCTTGGGCCCCGCTGCCATTACAAAACAAGATGCCGGCCCCCAGCCCCTCCTCCCTTCTCGCTGATACACCTCCGACCACGCTGTGCAGCATGCGGCTGGCGGTGTATCAGTGTAAACGGCAGCATTCGCCCCATAAGACGCACTGCCATTTTCCTCCCACTTTTGGGGGGGGGGGGTGCGTCTTATACGGCGAAAAATACGTTTTTTACTGTGACATCATGTTTTGGATGTCATATAACTGTTATATTTTGCGTTCACAGAAGCAGAAAGGGATAATGTACCTTTGGGATTCATTTTGTAGTGTAAGGTAGACTCAGTGACACAGCAGAAACAACAGAAAGCATAGTGTTAATCTGTTGTTGCTGGGCAGAGGTCTAGACCAATCACAGCCATCTTCTCACACAGCAAGAGTTTTCACCTATCACAGACAGCCTGTTTGGGAATTCCCCCAGCTCCTGCTGCTAGAATCATTATTCACCAGAGACAGGAGCTGAACAAACATTCACTCCACTGAGAGCTGAGTTTTATGGGAACAAGAGGCCAATATAGGTATTTAAAACAGTTATATAATGTTCATATTGTTAGCATTGTGTTTAGAACTGTATACTGAACTAGATATATATGTGTTTACTTACAGTTCCACCAAATTGCAAGCATATTGAGCCATACATTTGCATACAAATTCAATTACAAGTTTCAAGTTGCAAGCTACAATTGCAAGCATTCAGATTCCATATTGCAATCCGAATTGCATACAACCATACCAAATCATACTCAACCAATCTGCAAATAGTCACTGCTAACTGCATACTGCAAGTGAACAGGTAGACCTTAGATATACCTCTCAGCGAGATCATAAAGTGCTTAAATAACTTAAAGTGAGAGTACAGATACTCAAGAAAGAAATATATCCACCATTTTATGTTGAATGACAAGATTGAACAGTTGAACCACCATCTTATGCATACCATTTTGTTATATATTTTCAACACGTGTTATGTATATGGACTATCTGCTGCGGAGGCCGCAGTGTTATATATGAAGAAAAGTTGAAGTTAATAAAGAAGTTATTTGAAGCATTTGGTGTGCTCTTTAAACCTACTGTTTCCATAGAACGGTGCTAGAGGAATTACGGAGTAATAGATAGTCTGGTTAGACTAAAAGTGATAGAGATATCAAAATTCTTCTAATGCCACAGCGCAAAAGGCACTTCATAGTGCTGCGCCTGCCACAAGATATACTATATTAGTATTCAGGGTAAATTGCTGTGTTGGCACTTTGCGATACATAAGTGGGTTTTGGGTTGCAGTTTGGGCACTCGGTCTGTAGAAGGTTCGCCATGACTAAACTAGGTTAACATTAAGCAACAGTGAGACCCCTGGTCTACAGTGCTCATTTTAGGACATGGAACATTGTAGTAGAGCAAGCATGTCAAACTCAAAGGCTAACATGGGCCAAAAAAACAAAATTTAAGTTTATGTGGGCCGCATCAAAAAAAAAAAAAAAAATCGTACATTTTCATAGAACAACATTGTTGTTTCATGACTGCTGACCCCCAACATCCCGTTGCCCAATAACACAAGTGAGATCTATATATATATATACAAATATTAAACTTCACTATAAGACGCACCTAGGTTTTTGAGGAGGAAAATAAGAAAAAAATATTTTTAACCAAAAGTTGTGCTTTTGGTGGGCTTTGAATTAATGGTGGTCTGTGCATGACACTATTATGGGGGATCTGTGGATGACGCACTGTCATGTGGGGGATCTGTGGATGGCACTGTTATGGGGGACTTGTGGATGGCACTGTTATGGGGGATCTGTGGATGGCACTGTTATGGGGGATCTGTGGATGGCACTGTTATGGGGGATCTGTGGATGGCGCTGTTATGGGGGATCTGTGGATGATGCTGTTATGGGGGATCTGTGGATGGCACTGTTATGGGGATCTGTGGATGGCACTGTTATGGGGGATCTGTGGATGGCACTGTTATGGGGGATCTGTGGATGGCACTGTTATGGGGATCTGTGGATGGTGCTGTTATGGGGGATCTGTGGATGGCACTGTTATGGGGGATCTGTGGATGGCACTGTTATGGGGGATCTGTGGATGGCACTGTTATGGGGGATCTGTGGATGGTGCTGTTATGGGGGATCTGTGGATGGCACTGTTATGGGGGATCTGTGGATGGCACTGTTATGGGGGATCTGTGGATGGCACTGTTATGGGGATCTGTGGATGGCACTGTTATGGGGATCTGTGGATGGTACTGCTATGGGGTGGGATATCTGAGGATGGCATTGTTATGAGGTGGGGGATCTGTGGATGGAACTGTTATGGGGTGGGATATCTGTGGATGGTACTGCTATGGGGTGGGATATCTGTAGATGGCATTGTTATGAGGTGGGGGGATCTGTGGATAGAACTGTTATGGGGGGGATCTGTGGATGACACTGCTATATGTCATCCACAGATCCCCCTCATAACAGTGTCCCCCAATACACCGGGCCCCGCCGCTCACCGAAGTATTTATAAACGTGAATCCTTATTCTGTTATTAAGTTGAACTAACGCTGCGCTCTCCCATGTTCCCCTGTATCCCCATAGCACTTACTTAAGCTTCAATAGCAGGCAGAGCGGACGGCACCAGTAACGTCACTCACTGACGTCGCGCGTCTGCTCCGCCTGCTTCATTCATAAAGTGGGCGGAGCAGGCGCTCAACGTCAGTGAGTAACGTTACTGCTGCCGTCCGCTCTGCCTGCTATTGAAGCTTAATTGCGTGCTATGGGGATACAGCGGAACATGGGAGAGCGCAGCGTTAGTTCAACTTAATAACAGGATAAGGATTCACGTTTATAAATACTTTGGTGAGCGGCGGGGCCCGGTGTAAGAGTACAGTGACTGCATCGGGCCCCGCCCATAGTTACGGACTCCAGCCCCTCCTCTCTCCCGGCTCATACATAGCAGTGCATCTTTGCCGGGCCGCAAAGATATTCATTGCGGGCCGCATGCGGCCCGCGGGCCGCATGTTTGAGTGTTCATTTTAGGACATGGTCTAAGTAGAGTGTTCATTTTAGGACATGGTCAGATATCATAGTCACATATCAGAATAAAGTCAGTGTCACATCACCATTTCTTTTTCCAGAAAAAAACAAAACAAAAACTGGATCCTGTAAAAAAACGAAAAGCAGGACTTTTTTTTCCATCTTAAAATAACGGATGGCAAATGTGCATAACGGATCCACAGGATCTTGTTGTGTTTTTTTTCCCCTGTTCTTCTGATGGATGTGAAACCAGCCTTGTAGAGCACATGAAAAAGGGGTTTTCTTATCAGAAACATGGTTTCAATTTCATTGGTTCACATGTGTTATCATACAGAAGTTTGAAGGCTATGGACATCTTTGGATTTTTTTATTATTATTATTGCATTGTATTTATTTTGGGCTTAACTTTTGTCATAAACATATCAAAAGATTACATTGGTGAGGGTCTAAGCGCTGAGACCCCCACTGATCCCTAGAACAAGGGGAGAGAAGCTCTCATTGCTGCATGAAAGAGGCCCATAGATTCCCTCCTCAGCAGCGAAGAGAGAGAGTGTGATATGTGCATGCTTCTATTACTTCGTTCTAAAGATCAGTGGGGGTCTCGGCAACACTGAAATAAACTTTTGATATGTCATAAGTTTAAAAAAAAAGGTAGTAACCCTTTGAAAACATATTCATTAGTTCACTGGGAAGGTGAGTGGTCTTCTTGTTTTTACCATCTGGACAATAAGCTTTGTCATGTGACAAGTACAAATTGTCCCGCAAAAAATAAGCCCTATGTGAACAGAAAAATAAAAAAGTTATGGCTCAAGGAAGATAAGGAAGAAAAATGTAAACGCAAAAATGAAAAAACCTCCATTAAACTAAGGGTTGAATAACATTGCACAATAAAAACAGTTTGCAAGTACTCTATTATCGTGTGGATGTGTCCTTAAAGGGGTTGTCTAAGGGCTCTTTCACACTTGCGTTGTTGTGTTCCGGCATAGAGTTCCGTCGTCGGGGCTCTATGCCGGAAGAATCCTGATCAGGATTATCCCCATGCATTCCGGAACGGAACGTTTTTTGGCCAGAGAAAATACCGCAGCATGCTGCGCTTTTTGCTCCGGTCAAAAATCCTGAACATTTGCCGCAAGGCCGGATCCGGAATTAATGCCCATTGAAAGGCATTAATCCGGATCCGGCCTTAAGCTAAACGTTGTTTCGGCGCATTACCGGATCCGACGTTTAGCTTTTTCTGAATGGTTACCATGGCTGCCAGGGCGCTAAAGTCCTGGTTGCCATGGTAAAGTGTAGTGGGGAGCAGTATACTTACCGTCCGTGCGGCTCCCGGGGCGCTTCAGAGTGACGTCAGGGCGCCCCACGCTCATGGATGACGTGTCGCATGGATCACGTCATCCATGCGCATGGGGCGCTCTGACGTCATTCTGGAGCGCCCCGGGAGCCGCACGGACTGTAAGTATACTGCTCCCCTCTCCCCACTACTACTATGACAGCCAGGACTTTAATAACGTCCTGGGTGCCATAGTAACACTGAACGCACTTTGAAGACGGATCCGTCTTGAAATGCTTTCAGTTCACTTGCGGTGTTACGGATCCGGCGGGCACCTCCGGCAAATGGAGTACACGACGGATCCGGACAACGCAAGTGTGAAAGAGGCCTAAGTTATTAAAATAATGTCCTTAACTCCTTAAGGACACAGCCTTATTTCACCTTAAGGACCAGGCCATTTTATGCAAATCTGACCAGTGTCACTTTAAGTGGTGATAACTTTAAAAACGCTTTGACTTATCCAGGCCATTCTGAGATTGTTTTTTCGTCACATATTGTACTTGACACTGGTAAAATGAAGTAAAAAATAATAATTTTTATTTATAAAAAAATACCAAATTTACCAAAAATTTGCAAAAAATTGCTAATTTCCAAGTTTCAATTTCTCTACTTCTATAATACATAGTAATACCTACAAAAATAGTTATTACTTTACATTCCCTATATGTCTACTTTATGTTTGGATCATTTTGGGAATTATATTTTATATTTTGGGGATGTTACAAGGCTTAGAAGTTTGGAAGCAAATCTTGAAATTTTTCAGAAATGTTCAAAAACCCAATTTTTAGGGACTTTGTGAGGCTTATATAATAGAAACCACCCAAAAATGACCCCATTCTAGAAACTACACCCCTCAAGCTATTCAAAACTGATTTTACAAACGTCGTTAACCCTTTAGGTGTTCCACAAGAGTTAATGGCAAATGCAGATAAAATTTCTGAATTTAGATTTTTTGGCAAATTTTCGATTTTAATCTATTTTTTCCAGTAACAAAGCAAGGGTTAACAGCCAAACAAAACTCAATATTTATTGCCCCGATTCTGTAGTTTGCAGAAACACCCCATATGTGGCCGTAAACTACTATACGGGCACACAGTAGGGCGTAGAGGGAAAGGTGCGCCATATGGTTTTTGGAAGGCAGATTTTGCTGGACTGGTTTATTTACACCATGTCCCATTAGAAGCCCCCCTGATGCACCCCTAGAGTAGAAACTCCATAAAAGTGACCCCATCTAAGAAACTACACCCCTCAAGGTATTCAAAACTGATTTTTACAAACTTTGTTAACCCTTCAGGTGTTGCACAAGAGTTATTGGCAAATGGGGATGAAATTTGAGAATTAAATTTTTTGGCCAAATTTTCCATTTTAACCAATTTTTTCTACTAACAAAGCAAGGGTTAACAGCCAAACAAGACTGTATCTTTATTGCCCTGATTCTGCCGTTTACAGAAACACCCCATATGTGGCCGTACAATACTGTACGGCCACACGGCGGGGCGTAGAGGGATAGGAGCGCCGTGTGGTTTTTGGAGGGCTGATGTTTATGGACCGGTTTATTTACACCGTGTCCTGTTTCAACCCCCCTGATGCACCCCTGGAGTAGAAACTCCCTAAAAGTGACCCCATTTTGGAAACTACGGGATAAGGTGGCGGTTTTGTTGGGACTATTTTTAAGGTACATATGATTATTGGTTGCTCTATATTACATTTTTGTGAGGTAAGGTTACCAAAAATTAAAATTCTGTAATTTCATCTCCATTTGCCATTAACTGTTGAGGAACACCTAAAGGGTTAATAAAGTTTGTAAAATCAGTTTTGAATACCTTGAGGGGTGTAGTTTCTTAGATGCAGTCACTTTTAGGGAGTTTCTACTCTAGGGGTGCATCAGGGGGGCTTCAAAAGGGACATGGTGTCAATAAAAAAGGCCATCAAAATCGGCCTTCCAGAAACCATGTCGGTCCTTTCCTTTTGCGCCCTGCCTTTTAGTGATACAGCAGTTTACGACCACAAACGTGGCGTTTCTGTAAACTGCAGTATCAGGGTAATAAATATAAAGTTTTGTTTGGTTGTTAACCCTTGCCGGATTGAAATGGAAAAGTGCCAAAAATAGCTGTTTTGGCACCGTTTTTTTTTTTTGGACCGTGTTAATCTGGGGGGTTAGGTCATGGGGTATTTTTATAGAGGAGATTCTTACGGACGCGGTGATGCCTAATAAGTAAACTTTTTTACAATTATTTAGGTTTTAGACTATATTATCCTTTTTGATCCAAAAATTTTTTTTGGGTATTTCTAAAGTCTAAGAGTCCTTTTTTTCTTTTAGCCGATTATCTTATGTAGGGGCTCATTTTTTGCGGGATGAGAGGACGGTTTTATTGGCACTATTTTGGGGGCTATATGACTTTTTGATCGCTTGCTATTAAAATTTTTGTTATGTAAGGTGACAAAAAAGTTTTCTTTTTGTACCTTTTTTTTTGGACCATGTTAATCTGGGGGGTTAGGTCATGGGGTATTTTTATAGAGGAGATTATTACCGATGCGGCGATACCTAATTTGTATACTTTTTTTTAAATTATTTTAGTTTTTAAAAAAAATTTGGGGTGTCAAGTCTGAGAACCAGTTTTTTTATCCGATAGTCAGTGGCTAAATTGGGATATAAATTTAGTACTCCATGGAAGTGTGGTACTCCCTGAAGCAACTGTCAATGCAGAGGCCCGGATGATCGGGGCACATGTCGCACTGAGTAGTGGTGTCCTACCGTATCCCCCTCCTGCGACACACTCTCCACTTTTTTTTGGGTTCGTCCCTTCTTTCCAGTATGGGGGACCACACCTGGAAAGTGTTGGCCAGGGACGATCCGGGCGCCTCCAGTTCCCGAGGTACTCCCGCCTGCTCTTTCCCGGTCCGAAAAGATCAGGGCCTTGAGGACTGCCTCATAGAACTGAAGGAATGTCCCTGTGTTGCCAGTGCTCCGGGACAGCACAAAAGGACTTGATCAGAGAGATCAACTCCTCCCATATACCGATTGTAGTCGATGATACAATCGGGCTTGAGGACCGTTGCCGCTGTACCTCGCACAGGGACAGGGGTGATGCCGTTACCATGAATTGTGGACAGTACAAGGACATCCCTCTTGTCCTTATATCTGACCAGCAACAGGTTTTCACTGGTAAGGGCACGGGTCTCACCCCTGGGGATAGGTACCTGGAGGGGGTGGGCAGGGAGGCCGCGTTGATTTTTCCGCACGGTCCCACAAGCGGACGTGGATCTGGAGGCGAGGGACTGGAACAAGGGGATACTAGTATAAAAGTTATCCACGTACAGTTGATAACCTTTATCTAGCAGTGGGTGCATAAGGTCCCACACAAGTTTCCCGCTAACACCCAGAGTGGGGGGACATTCTGGGGGTTGAATACGGGAATCTCGCCCCTCGTACACACAAAACTTGTAAGTGTACCCTGAGGTACTCTCACAAAGTTTGTACAGCTTCACGCCATACCTCACCCGCTTTGAGGGAACATACTGGCGGAAAACGAGTCTCCTCTTGAACGCAGTGAGAGACTCATCAACCGCGACCTCCCTTCCAGGTACATAGGCCTGTACATATTTGGCCCCAAAGTGATCGATGACCGGCCGTATCTTATACAGATGGTCATAGGCAGGATCACCTTGGGGGAAACATGCTGCATTATCTGAATAATGCAGGCATTTCCGGATGGCCTCAAACCGGGTACGTGTCATGGCCGTACTGTAAAGTGGGGTCTGGTAGAGGACGTCCCCACTCCAGTAATGCCTGACACTAGGTTTCTTAACTAGGCCCATATGCAGCACGAGGCCCCAAAATGTCCGCATCTCGGCTGCACTGACCGGGGTCCAGCCACCGGGCCTAGCCAAAAAGGAGCCCGGGTGTTGAGCAACAAACTGTTGGGCGTACAGGTTCGTCTGCTTCACCATTAGATTTACCAGTTGGTCACTGAAAAAAAGACAAAAAAAGTAATATTCAGTGAAGCCCACTGTGGAAATCTGGATTCCTGATTGGCCTACAAACTCAGGAATCACAGGCTCAAATCGCTCTGGGGTACACCAGACAAGTTCACCGGCAGGGGGTTACGGTGGATTTAACTGGTGGGCCGTAAACTAGTACGAGCCCCAGAGCTGCTCGTACTAGGGTGGGCCACAGGGTCCCTATCATGGCGGTCCCCTTGCTCCGCCTGGCGGCGTCTCCGCCGCCTTGGGGGCTCATCATCATCGCTAGATGATGAGGAGGACGCGGATGACAACAGGAAAGTGGGGTCATCCTCGTCCTCACTAGGACTCTCGGACTAAGAGGCAAGCTGGGAGTATGCCTCCTCGGCCGAGAACATCCGGCGGGCCATAGGGGAGTGTGTGTCTGGTGTGTGTGTGTGTGCGTGCGTGTAAATCTTTATTCAGTGTGTGTGGGGGCACGGGTGTTACGTACTTATCCCTAAAACTAACAGAAATAAAAAAGACTAACTAAAAAAAGGGGAAAAATGTGAAAAAAATAAAAATATAAATTTCAAAAACGCTGATTAACCGTCTGAAGTTGATCAGCGGTGGGGTGTGCGATGCGCTAACAGTGGCCAGACGCTAAGAGTGCCGGCCACAGTCAGCGTACGCACACAAAAAAATAAATAAATAAATGCCTGCGCCCCTAAAAAGTTGTGGGGGGGGGGGGGGCAGGGGGGCAAGCGGCAGCAATCCTGGGGGGTCTAGGGTCACACAGCTGTGCTGTGGACCCCAGACACCCTACTTAGGGTGATGCAATAAAACTTTTTTTTCACACTAACTTTCCCTTTATTATCCCTGCCTAGCCCAACCTTTCCCTATACTTTCCAAATTACCTGCTGATCAGATGGGGGGGGGGGGGGGGATTGCTGGGGCACAGATCGGGTCCTGGGGGCAAGGATGGGTGCTGGGGCACAGATGGGGTGATGCTCCACACGTGCAAGCAGCGCTCCTCTCTCCTCGGGCTCCGGACACAAAAGTAGGAGGAGAGGAGCGCTGCTATGATTTGAATCTCCCGCCGGCCCGTCCTCCTACCAATCAGAGGCGATCCTGAGAGGTGATGTCACCATCACCACTCAGGATCTAAGGATGGTGATTGGTGGGGTAAAAACACACCACCGATCACCATCCTGTTTCGGGGGTATCGGGTTCTCAGAGACCCGAATAACCCGGAAACGCAGCAAACCGCAGGTCTGAATTGACTTGCGGTTTGCTGCGATCGCCTACACGGGGGAATGGGGGGGTCACAGGACCCCCCGGCGCATTTGCCCCAGGGGCCTGCTCAATGATTTCAGCAGGCACCTGGTTCCGATCACCGCCTGCCGCGCGGCGGTGATCGAAAATACACAGGGCGTACAGGTATGCCCTGTGTCTTTAAGTACCGGACATAAGGGCGTACCTGTACGTCCTGTGTCCGGAAGAGGTTAAATGCAGTGATTGTAATAAAATAATGTATACTTACCTTTTTCATCTTCCGCGCTTCCTTTTCTGCCGCTCAGCTCCTCCCCACTGGGCTTTGTTTGTTTGGGTGCAGCAATGATGTGTCTGTATACTCCACATGACCGCTGCAGCCATTCACTGGCATCTGTGGTTTTAGGCACTATACTGCTAAGGGTAGTGTTTGGCTGCATTGATGTCCGGAATATGTCACTGCTGCAGCCAAGGAGAAGATTTCATGACTGCACCAGCAGAAAGGATCGGAGTGGTAGCATTGGAAGTGGTAGGACGAAATAAGTATGCATTCTCTTCAAACAGCATAGGGTACTTTCACACTTGCGGCAGAGAATTCCGTCAGGCAGTTCCGTCGCAATCCGGACGCAAACTGATGGCATTTGTCAGACGGATCCGTATTGCATTTTTAAAGCTCTGCGCAGACTGGAAAGCCGGATCCATTTTGCTGGAACACTTAATGCCGGATCCGGCACTAATACACTTCAATTTAAATTAATGGCGGATACGGCATTCCGGCAAGTGAACAGTAGTTGTGGCCGGAGAGAAAAATGCTGCGGTATTTTCTCCGTCCAAAAAAACGTAAGAGGGACTGAACTGATGCATACTGAACGGATTGCTCTCCATTCAGAATGCATTAGGATAAAACTGGTCAGTTTTTTTCCCGGTATTGAGCTCCTGTGACGGAATTCAATACCGGAAAACAAAAACGCTAGTGTGAAAGAACCCTTATTGATGGGGTGCCGGAGGTCAGACACCCAATATTTAATTCCTGGAAAACTCCTTTAAACAGTTACTATCAAATTTCCCCAACAGATTACAGCTGATTGCCTGGTTGACTGCAGTCAGTTTATCACCATGAAATACTTAAATTTCACATCTATATCAGGTGATAAGACTATTGCATGCCCCCCACCTTGTCTGTACTGTTACCCTATATTTAGGTACAACCCCCTTTTAAGTTTTTCAGTCTTTGTCATTTTAACAGGATTTGCTCTTTAATTTAAGAAATCTGATTCCAGGATGGTAATATCAGCTGTGACCAGCAGAGGGAAGCACAACTTCAGTGTTTTACTATTATCCAGACACTGTTACCTTTTCTTTCTGAAACTACCAAAGGGATTTCCCTTATAAAAAAATATAAAATAAAACTAAAATAAAAACCATATGGCTAGTATATGCCATCACTTTTATGATTGGTGGGGGTCTGACCTTGGGGACCCTCACCGATCCTGAATACAGGGCCGGTTTTAGACAAAATGTGGCCCTGGGCAAAATAAGTGGGACACCGTAGGACATGTTGATTAATCTCTCAATTTTAAAATCAGTTTGAGGGTTTAGTAAGACCGCAGAGTGCACCTGTCTTTGCTATTATTTTGTTATATTGTTATATTGATTATGACATCCACACAATTGCTACCTTGTGTAGGATGTTTATTGTGGTACTTGTGGTTCGCTGTGGGCATCCTCCACCGTATGCATTTTTGCTGGGGATCGCCATTAGCAAAGGGCCACAAGTGCAGGATTTGCTCCCCTATATATATGCACGACTGCATGTGGGTTTGAGCATCTCCTGCTAATACCACGCTAGTCTTTTCAGTTTGTATATATAGTGATTCCGGCCCTCCCTCACAGATTTACACCCCATAAAGCCCTTCACACAGATCTGCACCCTCATGGCCCCAGAATACACCAAATGCCCCTCTCCCTCACAAATGTACACCCCATAAAGCCCCACATACACAGATATGCACCCTCATGGCCCCAGAATACACCAAATGCCCCCCTCCCTCTGTACACCCCATAAAGCCCCACATACACAAATCTGCAACCTCATGGCCCCAGAATATGTCACATGGCCCCTCTCCTCACAGAAATGAGTTCCCCTCCCTCACAAAAAGCTAGAGCAACTGAGTGGTTGTCATACAGCATGTACCCCAGGACTGCACTGCACACCACTAGACCCACCTCACCCAGCCGCTCACAGGCATACACAACCCCTCTCTCCCAAAGTACCTGCACAAGCTCTAGTGTCTGTGCAGAAAGAAAGCTCTGTCCTATAAATATTTGGTCATGTGACCATTAACCCCTTTCCGAAATCCACTGTAAATGTACGTCACATGTCGGGTCTTTAACCCCTTTAGGACACAGCCTTATTTCACCTTAAGGACCAGGCCATTTTTTGCAAATCTGACCAGTGTCACTTTAAGTGGTGATAACACTTTGACTTATCCAGGCCATTCTGAGATTGTTTTTTCGTCACATATTGTACTTCATGACACTGGTAAAATAAAGTCAAAAAAATTAATTTTTATTTATAAAAAAAATACCAAATTTATCAAAAATTTGTATAAAATTGCAAATTTCCAAGTTTCATTTTGTCTACTTCTATAATACATAGTAATACCTCCAAAAAGAGTTATTACTTTACATTCCCCATATGTCTACTTCATGTTTGGATCATTTTGGGAATGATATTTTATATTTTGGGGATGTTACAAGGCTTAGAAGTTTAGAAGCAAATCTTGAAATTTGTCAGAAATTTTCAAAAACCCAATTTTTAGGGAGCAGTTCAGGTCTGAAGTCACTTTGTGAGGCTTACATAATAGAAACCACCCAAAAATGGCCCCATTCTAGAAACTACACCCCTCAAGCTAGTCAAAACTGATTTTATTAACTTTGTTAACCCTTTAGGTGTTGCACAAGAGTTATTGGCAAATGGGGATGAAATTTGAGAATTTAAATTTTTGGGCAAATTTTCCATTTTAATCCATTTTTTCCAGTAACAAAGCAAGGGTTAACAGCCAAACAAAATGCTATATTTATTGCCCCGATTCTGTAGTTTGCAAAACACCCCATATGTGGCCGTAAACTACTGTACGGGCACACAGTAGGGCGTAGAGGGAAAGGTGCGCCATATGGTTTTTGGAAGGCAGATTTTGCTGGACTGGTTTATTTACACCATGTCCCATTTGAAGCCCCCCTGATGCACCCCTAGAGTAGAATCTCAATAAAAGTGACCCCATCTATGAAACTACACCCCTCAAGGTATTCAAAACAGATTTTATGAACTTTGTTAACCCTTTAGGTGTTGCACAAGAGTTATTGGCAAATGGGGATGAAATTTGAGAATTTAAATTTTTGGGCAAATTTTCCATTTTAATCCATTTTTTCCAGTAACAAAGCAAGGGTTAACAGCCAAACAAAATGCTATATTTATTGCCCCAATTCTGTAGTTTGCAAAAACACCCCATATGTGGCCGTAAACTACTGTACGGGCACACAGTAGGGCGTAGAGGGAAAGGTGCGCCATATGGTTTTTGGAAGGCATATTTTGCTGGACTGGTTTATTTACACCATGTCCCATTTGAAGCCCCCCTGATGCACCCCTAGAGTAAAAACTCCATAAAAGTGACCCCATCTAAGAAACTACACCCCTCAAGGTATTCAAAACTGATTTTATGAACTTTGTTAACCCTTTAGGTGTTGCACAAGAGTTATTGGCAAATGGGGATGAAATTTGAGAATTTAAATTTTTGGGCAAATTTTCCATTTTAATCCATTTTTTCCAGTAACAAAGCAAGGTTTAACAGCCAAACAAAATGCTATATTTATTGCTCCGATTCTGTAGTTTGCAAAAACACCCCATATGTGGCCGTAAACTACTGTACGGGCACACAGTAGGGCGTAGAGGGAAAGGTGCGCCATATGGTTTTTGGAAGGCATATTTTGCTGGACTGGTTTATTTACACCATGTCCCATTTGAAGCCCCCCTGATGCACCCCTAGAGTAGAAACTCCATAAAAGTGACCCCATCTAAGAAACTACACCCCTCAAGGTATTCAAAACACATTTTATGAACTTTGTTAACCCTTTAGGTGTTGCACAAGAGTTATTGGCAAATGGTTATGAAATTTGAAAATTAAATTTTTTTGCCAAATTTTCCATTTTAACCCATTTTTTTGACTAACCAAGCAAGGGTTAATAGCCAAACAAGACTGTATCTTTATTGCCCTGACTCTGCCGTTTACAGAAACACCCCATATGTGGTCGTACACTACTGTACGGCCACACGGCGGGGCGTAGAGGAAAGAAGCGTCGTGTGGTTTTTGGAGGGATGATTTTTATGGACCGGTTTATTTACACCGTGTCCTGTTTCAAGCCCCCCTGATGCACCCCTGGAGTAAAAACTCCCTAAAAGTGACCCCATCTAAGAAACTACACCCCTCAAGGTATTCAAAACTGATCTTACAAGCTATGTTAACCCTTTAGGTGCTCCACAAGAATTATTGGCAAATGGAGATGAAATTTCAGAATTTCATTTTTTTGCCAAATTTTAAATTTTAACCCATTTTTTCCACTAACAAAGCAAGGGTTAACAGCCAAACAAGACTGTATCTTTATTGCCCGGACTCTGCCGTTTACAGAAACACCCCATATGTGGTCATACACTACTGTACGGCCACACGGTGGGGCGTAGAGGGAAAGGAGCGCGTGTGGTTTTTGGAGGGCTGATTTTTATGGACACCGTTTATTTACACCGTGTCCTGTTTCAACCCCCCTGATGCACCCCTGGAGTAGAAACTCCCTAAAAGTGACCCCATTTTGGACCCCCAGTTTTTTTTTTTTTTGGCCCATGTTAATTTGGGGGGTTAGGTCACGGGGCATTTTTATAGAGGAGATTATTACCGACGCGACAATACCTAATTTGTATACTTTTTTTTTTATTATTTAAGTTTTACAAACTTTTTGAACAATTTTTTTTTGGTGTCTCAAGTCTGAGAACCATAGTTTTTTATCCGATTGTCAGTGGCTAAATTGGGATATAAATGTAGTACTCCATGGAAGTGTGGTACTCCCTGAAGCAACCAATAAAGCAGAGGCCCGGATGATCGGGGCACGTGTCACATTGAGTAGTGGTGTCCTTCCGTATCCCCTTCCTGTGACACACTCTGCACCTTTTTTGGGTCCGTCCTTTCTTTCCAGTATGGGGGACCACACCTGGAAAGTGTTGGCCAGGGATGATCCGGGCGCCTCCAGTTCCCGAGGTACTCCGGCTTGCTCTTTCCCGGTCCGAAAAGATCAGGGCCTTGAGGACTGCCTCATAGAACTGAAGGAATATCCCTGTGTTGCCAGCGCTCCGGGATAGCACAAAAGAGTTGTACAAGGCAACCTGTACCAAGTAGACCGCAACTTTTTTGTACCATGCCCGGGTTTTGCGCATGGCATTATATGGCTTGAGGACTTGATCAGAGAGATCAACTCCTCCCATATACCGATTGTAGTCGACGATACAATCGGGCTTGAGGACGGTTGCTGCGGTACCTCGCACAGGGACAGGGATGATGCCGTTACCGTGAATTGTGGACAGTACAAGGACATCCCTCTTGTCCTTATATCTGACCAGCAACAGGTTTCCACTGGTAAGGGCACGGGTCTCACCCCTGGGGATAGGTACCTGGAGGGGGTGCGTAGGGAGGCCGCGTTGATTTTTCCGCACGGTCCCACAAGCGGACGTGGATCTGGCGGTGAGGGACTGGAACAAGAGGATACTAGTATAAAAGTTATCCACGTACAGGTGGTAACCCTTATCTAGCAGTGGGTGCAGAAGGTTCCACACAAGTTTCCCGCTAACACCCAGAGTGGGGGGACATTCTGAGGGTTGAATACGGGAATCTCGCCCCTCATACACACAAAACTTGTAAGTGTACCCTGAGGTACTCTCACAAAGTTTGTACAGCTTCACGCCATACCTCGCCCGCTTTGAGGAAACATACTGGCGGAAAATGAGTCTCCCCTTGAACACAATGAGAGACTCCTCAACCGCGACCTCCCTTCCAGGTACATAGGCCTGTACAAATTTGGCCCCAAAGTGATTGATGACCGGCCTGATTTTGTACAGGCGGTCATAGGCAGGATCACCTCGGGGGGGGGGGGGGGGGGGGGGACGGGACATGCTGCATTATCTGAATAATGCAGGCATTTCGTATGGCCTCAAACTGGGAGCGTGTCATGGCCGTAATGTAAAGTGTGGTCTGGTAGAGGACGTCCCCACTCCAGTAATATCTGACACTAGGTTTCTTGACTAGGCCCATATGCAGCACGAGGCCCCAAAATGTCCTCATCTCGGCTGCAATGACCGGCGTCCAACCACCAAGCCTAGCCAAAATGGAGCCCGGGTGTTGAGCAACGAACTGTTGGGCGTACAGGTTTGTCTGCTCCACCATTAGATTTACCAGTTGGTCACTGAAAAAATGACTAAAAAAGTAATATTCAGTGAAGCCCACTGTAGAAATCTGGATTCCTATTTAGTCTACAAAATCAGGAATCACATGCTCAAATCGCTCTGGGGTACACCAGACAAGTTCACCGGCAGGGGTCTCCGGTGGATTTAACTGGTGGGCCGGAAAACTAGTATGAGCCCCAGAGCTGCTCGTACTAGGGTGGGCCACAGGGTCCCTATCATGGCGGTCCCCTTGCTCCACCTGGCGGCGTCTCCGCCGCCTTGGGTGCTCATCATCATCGCTAGATGATGAGGAGGACGCGGATGACAACAGGAAAGTGGGGTCATCCTCGTCCTCACTGGGACTCTCGGACTCGTAGGCAAGCTGGGCGTATGCCTCCTCGGCCGAGAACATCCGGCGGGCCATAGGGGAGTGTGTGTCTGCGTGTGTGTGCGTGAATGTAAATCTTTATTCAGTGTGTGTGTGTGTGTGTGTGTGGGGGCACAGGTGTTCGCGGACTTATCCCTAAAACTAAGAAGAAAAAAAAAGACTAACTAAAAAAAAGGGCAAAAAATGTGAAGAAAAAAAATTAATACCGCTGATCAACCGTCCGAAGTTGATCCGCAGTGGGGTGTGCGATGCGCTAACAGTGGCCAGACGCTAAGAGTGCCGGCCACAGTCAGCGTGAAAAAAAATAAAATAAATACCTGCGCCCCAAAAAAGTTGTGGGGTGGAGGGGGGGCAGGGGGGCAAGCGGCAGCACCCCTGGGGGGTCTAGGGTCACACAGCTGTGCTGTGGACCCCAGACAACCTATTTAGGGTGATGCAATCAAATTTTTTTTTTACTCTAACTTTCCCTTTTATATCCCTGCCTAGCCCAACCTTTCCCTAATTACCTGGCTGATCAGATGGGGGGTGCTGGGGCAAGGATGGGTGCTGGGGCACAGATGGGGTGATGCTGGCTGAGATCCACACGTGCAGGCAGCGCTGCCAAGATTTGAACCTCCCGCCCACCTACCAATCAGAGGCGATCCTAAGAGGATGGTGATTGGTGGTGTAAAATCACACCACCGATCACCATCCTGTTCCGGGTTATCGGGTCCTCAGAGACCCGAATAACCCGGAAACGCAGCAAACCGCAGGTCTGAATTGACCTGCGGTTTGCTGCGATCGCCGACATGGGGCGGGGGGGGGTCACAGGACCCCCCCCCGGTGCATCTAGCCAAGGTGCCTGCTCAATGATTTGAGCAGGCACCGGGTTCCGATCACCACGCACCGGGCGGCAGTGATCGGAACTATACATGACGTACCGGTACGTCATGTGTCCTTAAGTACCAGGACAACATGCCGTATCGGTACATCATGTGTCCTCAAGAGGTTAAAGATGGTGCCCACTCTGGAGTGGAGCGGGAGCAATAGCAACCGGGTGCCTGCTGTTTCATATAGAAAAACGTAAAAATTCAAATCACCCCCCTTTCCCCAAAAATAAAAATAACAAAAAAAAAAATAACATTATGAGCAACGCCCGTACTATTAAAATATTTTAAAAAAAGTTAGCCTATATGGTGAATGGTGTAACAGAAAAAAAAAAAAGGCAGATTCACCGTTTTTTTTAATCACTTTATCGCCCAATAAAATTGAATAAAAAGTGATCAAGTCACACACACCGTCCTGCAAAAATTGAGCCCCCCCACATCTTTTTAGACATAACTATAAAAAAGTTATGAGGATCAGAATATTGCGATGAAAAGAAAAAATTATTTTTTTTCCAAAGTGAGTCCTGACGTTTATGGTACTGACTGAGGCTGGGCTTGCTGCAGTGAGCCGCCTATAGAGGTCCTGAGCGGGGATGCTGTTAGGGTCGCCACCTTTCCCAACAAAAAATACTGGATACACAAGTTAAAAAGGTTGGCGTGGATTAACACAGGTGTTCTTTTGATCATATTTTACGTTTGGCTCCATTTTATTTTCACTGTTGGGAACACCCTGTGTATTTAAGTTTTATTTATCCTCTATTTTTGAAATGTTTTTGTTGGGATCGAACTCACAACATTAAAGGCAAGAAGCTTAACCACTGAGCTATAGAGCTCCATGTTAAACTGCTGAACAAATATTATGGCTAAGGCTACTTTCACACTAGCGTTTCTATTTTCCGGAATTGAGATCCGTTATACAGTCTCAATACCGGAAAAAAAACGCTTCCGTTTTGTCCCCATTAATTGTTAATGGGGACAAAAGGTAACTGAACGGAATGCTCCAAAATGGATTCCGTTGCATTCCCATACCGGAGAGCGGCATGCTGCAGTTTTCTTTCCGTCGTGGGATGCGGAGCAATATGGATCCGTCATGACCCACAATGCAAGTCAATGGGGACGGATCCGTTTAACGCTGACACTATCTGACAAAGTAGAAAACCAATCCGTCCCCCAATGACTTTCAATGGTGTTCATGACGGATCCGTCTTGGCTATGTTAAAGGTAATACAACCGGATCCGTTCATAATGGATGCAGACGGTTGTATTATCAGTAACGGAAGTGTTTTTGCTGAAACCTGCCGGATCCAGCAAAAACGCTAGTGTGAAAGTAGCCTAAAAACCTCAGTAGTATTTTCCCAAGTTTTGTGCATTCATATATAATATATATATATATATTTTTTGTAATTACATATTTATTTTGTGCCATACATTTTTTTACAATTACTAAAAAAATATAAATTGATACTTCTGCTGTATATGAATACCTAATGCATGAAAAACTTCTGTGGTTAAGGTTCTTGCCTTTAATGTAGATGGTTGTGAGTTTGAAACCTGGCAGAAACATCTCAAAAGTAGAGGCTAAATTTGACTGAAATACACAGGGTGCTGACAATGCTTGGGCATACCCCTTCATGTTCATAGTCCTGACTCCAGGTATGCTGGGTGCTGACGCCTGAATATCATGAAGACCTCCAGTTTTCCTGCACAGCAGAACTTCCATCCACCCGGCTGTGCATGTTAGAACACTGAAGGGGTAGCAGTAATGGTAGGTCCATATGATAGATTTTTGGAAAAATTATCTTCGGAACCCATGGCTAAGTACGGAAATGATAGCACCGATGTGAAGATAGTCTTATATTTTTTAACTCCTTATATCCTGCCACCCTGAAGCCTGTGTTCAACTGCAGTGTATCTATTTATTATCATTGCATCAAAGATTAGGAGGATTTCACAATGAGGATATAATCTGTATGAGGGATCATTTTATGCTTGTAGGCATGGCTGTGCAGCGTCCCACTCAGGACATGTGGGAACTGCAAAATAACTGTAAACTGCATTACCGTGTTGCATGTCATTCTGCATTACATCACCTGTTGTATCCCTGTTCATAGGCTGGTAAGGTGTGCTTTATACATCCCACCACTAGAGGGGGATAGCAGTCAGTCTATATAAATACCTTAGTCAGGCCTAGTGTGGGTTGTTGTTGGTGGGAGTGATTCAATTCAGTTAAAGGGGTTATCCGAGTTAAATACATTTATGCTAATAACTCTTATAGTATTATATGAAACTATTTTGTAAATCACTTATATTAGCTATTTTGCTCTGTTTAGCCAGTTCACATTTGGTTCATGTGACCTCCGACGTCATCAACCCTGCTCAGGCACTGACGTCTCGTTTACAAGCTTCTCCCTGCTTGAGGGAGTGTCCAGGCTCTGTAAACGAAACGTCAGAGCCTCTGGTGCCCTCCCCCCTCCAGCTCTCCTCACACTGCCTCGGCTCTGCTCTGCTGATGACGTTTCGTTTACAGCCGTCTCCCTGCTTGAGGGAGTGGCCCGGCTCTGTAAACGAGACGTCAGAGCCTCTGGTACCCTCCCCGCTCCAGATCTCCTCACACTGCCTCGGTGATGGTAAGCGATCGCTCATGTGCGATACTTAGGCTACTTTCACACTAGCGTTCGGGTGTCCGCTCGTGCGCACTGTTTGAAGGGGCTCACGAGCGGTCCTGAACGCAGCCGTTCGGCCCCAATGCATTCTCAGTGGAGGCGGATCCACTGAGAATGCATCCGCCTGCCAGCGCTCAGCCTCCGCTCCGCTCAGTGAGCGGACACCTGAACGCTGCTTGCAGCGTTCGGGTGTCCGCCTGGCCGTGCGGAGGCGAGCGGATCCGTCCAGACTTATAATGGAAGTCAATGGGGACGGATCCGCTTGAAGATGACACCATATGGCTCAATCTTCAAGCGGATCCGTTCCCCATTGACTTTCAATGTAAAGTCTGAACGGATCCGCTCAGGCTACTTTCACACTTAGAATTTTTTCTAAGTTATAATGCAGACGGATCCGTTCTGAACGGATGCAAACGTCTGCATTATCGGAGCGGATCCGTCTGATGAAACATCAGACGGATCCGCTCCGAACGCTAGTGTGAAAGTAGCCTTACCAGAGCCGAGGTGATAGATTTTCTCCAGCAGCAGCACCAGCAGCAGGGTATGTGTCTGGCTCCTTCCCTCACTTGGGCCAGTTTACACGTTCCCCTCCCGCTTCTGGGGATTGTTATTACAGCCCTGGCCCCCTCAACAAGTCCCCATTATAATGTTAATACCCCCCCTGGGGAAAAAAGGAAATAGTTGTCCATCATATAGCTTAGATATAGCTATAGCTATATCTATATCTGCATCCAAGATATATCTTTATCTAATCTATAGCTTAGATACAGTAATAGCTTAGATACAGCTGTAGCTCAGATACAGCGATAGCTTAGATAAAGAGGTAGCTTAGATACAGCAATAGCTTAGATACAGCGGTAGCTTAGATACAGCGATAGTTTAGAATCAGCAGTAGCTTAGAATCAGCGATAGCTTAGATACAGCAATAGCTTAGATACAGCTGTAGCTTAGATACAGCTGTAGCTTAGATACATTAATAGCTTAGATACAGCTGTAGCTTAGATACAGCGATAGCTTAGATAAAGAGGTAGCTTAGATACAGCAATAGCTTAGATACAGCGGTAGCTTAGATACAGCGATAGCTTAGAATCAGCGATAGCTTAGATACAGCAATAGCTTAGATACAGCTGTAGCTTAGATACAGCTGTAGCTTAGATACAGCTGTAGCTTAGATACAGTAATAGCTTAGATACAGCTGTAGCTTAGATACAGAGGTAGCTTAGATACAGCTATAGCTTAGATACAGCAGTAGCTGAGATACAGCGATAGCTTAGAATCAGCGGTAGCTTAGATACAGCGATAGCTTAGATACAGCGATAGCTTAGATACAGCGATAGCTTAGATACAGCTGTAGCTTAGCTACAGCGATAGTATAGATACAGCTGTAGCTTAGCTACAGCGATAGCTTAGATACAGCGGTAGCTTAGATACAGCGATAGCTTAGATACAGCGATAGCTAGATACAGCTGTAGCTTAGATACAGCTGTAGCTTAGAATCAGCGGTAGCTTAGATACAGTGATAGCTTAGATACAGCTGTAGCTTAGATACAGAGGTAGCTTAGATACAGCTATAGCTTAGATACAGCAGTAGCTGAGATACAGCGATAGCTTAGAATCAGCGGTAGCTTAGATACAGCGATAGCTTAGATACAGCGATAGCTTAGATACAGCGATAGCTTAGATACAGCTGTAGCTTAGCTACAGCGATAGTATAGATACAGCTGTAGCTTAGCTACAGCGATAGCTTAGATACAGCGGTAGCTTAGATACAGCGATAGCTTAGATACAGCGATAGCTAGATACAGCTGTAGCTTAGATACAGCTGTAGCTTAGAATCAGCGGTAGCTTAGATACAGTGATAGCTTAGATACAGCTGTAGCTTAGATACAGCTGTAGCTTAGATACAGCGGTAGCTTAGATACAGCGGTAGCTTTGATACAGCTGTAGCTTAGAATCAGCGATAGCTTAGATACAGCTGTGGCTTAGATACAGCTGTGGCTTAGATACAGTGATAGCTTAGATACAGGGGTAGCTTAGATGCAGCGATAGCTTAGATACAGCGGTAGCTTATATACAGCGGTAGCTTAGATACAGCTGTAGCTTAGATACAGCGATAGCTTAGATACAGCTGTAGCTTAGATACAGCGGTGGCTTAGAATCAGTGATAGCTTAGATACAGCAATAGCTTAGATACAGCTATATGTCCATCTTATAGATAGAGCCGTAGCTGCATCCTAGCCGTAGCTGTATCTGAGCCGTAGCTGCATCCTAGCCGTAGCTGTATCTGAGCCGTAGCTGTATCTGAGCCGTAGCTGTATCTGCAATGTGACAGGAAGATCTGCCTGTGTGAGCTAGGAGACGATCATGTGACTGTTTTTTTAAATGCAAACTTAGGTTGTGCAGAGCAGGGTGAGGGGAAGGTCAGGTTGTTCACGCCCACAAATATTCATGAGGGAGAACTCAGGCATTGTTGTTATACGCCTCCTCAGCATGTAAACACAGCAATAACAGAACCATGAGAAGGTGGACATATGGGTTTCTCTCTTAAGAAATCAAGCTTAACCAATGTATATGTATGTCCTGATGAATTTTATGAGGTTTTAATTTTTTTTCCCATAACTCGGATAACCCCTTTAAGACTACACATCACAGAGTAGTGAGTGGAGTCAGAAGCGACGATGTGGTAGTGCCAAGGTATGAGGAGCAGGAGAGCGTTTTCCTCCTGTGGTCCTCTTAGTTCCTTTCATTCTACAACCAGAGGATAGAGTTTCGTCCCTGGAAGAAATCCAAGCAGAGAGACATCGGTGATAACAGCCACTATCTAAGGCTTAACGGGCACCTTTGCACATGGTGGAGGACAATATAGCTACAGTTGGCCTCATCATAAATTATAGAAGACAGATTAGCTACCTGTTCAAGAGCTTGGAAGATACAGAAATCATAGGACTAAGCATACCCGAAAAGAGTACTACAGAACCACAGCCTGAGTCAGGACCTAGCCAAACCTATTAACAGTGGATCAACAGAATTCCTCTATATACCCAGAGACTGTATTCTGTCTGGATGTTTATGCTGCAACTAAAACCAGCTACAGTAAAAGTTGTGAGTTGTATCCTACCACTGTCTACCTCATTCTTCAATATTACCACTACAACTGGTTGTACCACCATAAACAGTACTGGTGTCACGACAAATACCACCAAGGGACCCAGCCGCCACAAGCACCCTAAACACCGCCGTCATCAAGGGCACCTCAACCTCCATCTTGGCTGGTGCTCCCCTACCACAGAGTGTGCCCCGGAAGGTTTCGTGCTGTCTTCCTCATCACTGTGCTGCCGGCCCAGGGAGGCTTTCTGCTAACCGTGAGTAAACCGATGAACTGTATTACTACTCCCCCTCATCGGCCCACCGTGCACCTTACGTGTCGCCCCTGCGGTTCTGGCACATCACAGCTGGAGCCCACCTTTTAAATATATGCATATGTAACTTCATGTCTGTTAATAATGTTGATGACATGACTTTTGACTCTAACCTTTCCTTAAATTCAGTTGGAGGACCTGAGAATGGTATTGCATTGTATTCTACAGGGTGGGCCATTTATATGGATACACCTTAATAAAATGGGAATGGTTGGTGATATTAACTTCCTGTTTGTGGCACATTAGTATATGTGAGGGCGGAAACTTTTCAAGATGGGTGGTGACCATGGCGGCCATTTTGAAGTCGGCCATTTTGAATCCAACTTTTGTTTTTTCAATAGGAAGAGGGTCATGTGACACAAAAGTCTAAGGGGGTCAGATCGGGAGACCTTGGGGGCCATTAAAAAAAAAAAGGTACATTTTTCCGCCCTCCCCCAGGGTGCGCCCTAAGGCAGCTGCTTGGGCTGCCTTATGGTAGCGCCGGTCCTGAATATTGCCACAAAACCTTCAGGCTTCTGCTAGAAATCTGAACATGAAGAGGAACTTCATCTTTCAGCATGACAACGACTCAAAGCATACATCCAAATCAACAAAGGAATGGCTTCACCAGATGAAGATTAAAGTTTTGGAATGGCCCAGCCAGAGACCAGACCTGAATCCGATTGAAAATCTGTGGGGTGATCTGAAAAGGGCTGTGCACAGGAGATGCCCTCCTAATCTGACAGATTTGGAGTATTTGTGCAAAGAGTGGGCAAATCTTGCCAAGTCACAATGTGCCATGCTGATAGACTCATACCCAAAAAGACTGAGTGCTTTAATAAAATCAAAAGGTGCTTTAACAAAGTATTAGTTTAAGGGTGTGCACACTTATGCAACCATATTATTTTATCTTTATATTTTTTCTTCCCTCTACCTAAAAGAGTGGTACAGTTTATAGGTCACATTAAAGGTGGAATAATTTATTTTATTTTTTTACATGGGAACCTATGGTCAATGAAAGCAACAGTATGGATGATTTTATCCGATGTAAACATGATGCTGTCTGTCAAATAGATTATTACGAGTTGCATCTTTTTCCTTTCATAAAAAAATTTGACTCAAGGCGAGGGATCATCATTTTGCCAAAGTCACCATGTAAGGCTACTTTCACACTTGCGTTCGGGGTTCCGCTTGTGAGTTCTGTTTGAAGGCTCTCACAAGCGGCCCCGAACGGATCCGTACAGCCCCAATGCATTCTGAGTGGATGCGGATCTGCTCAGAATGCATCAGTCTGGCACCGTTTGGCCTCCGTTCCGCTCAGCAGGCGGACACCCGAACGCAGCTTGCAGCGTTTTCGTGTCTGCCTGCCCGTACAGAGCCAAACGGATTCGTCCAGACTTACAATGCAAGTCAATGGGGACAGATCCGTTTGACGTTGACACAATATGGTGCAATTGCAAACGGATCCGTCCCCCATTGACTTTCAATGTAAAGTCAGGAGTCCCTATTAATATACCATCAGATCGGAGTTTTCTCCAATCCGATGGTATATTTTAACTTGAAGCGTCCCCATCACCATGGGAACGCCTCTATGTTAGAATATACCATCGGATTTGAGTTAGATCGTGAAACTCAGATCCGACAGTATATTTTAACACAGAGGCGTTCCCATGGTGATGGGGACGCTTCAAGTTAGAATATACTAAAAGAACTGTACATGACTGCCCCTGCTGCCTGGCAGGTGCTGCCAGGCAGCAGGGGGCAGACCCTCCCCCCCTCCCCTGTATTTAACTCATTGGTGGCCAGTGCGGCCGGCCCCCCCTCCCTCCCCTATATTTAACTCATTGGTGGCCAGTCCGGCCTGCGCTCCTCCTATTGGTGGCGCTCCTCCTACTGGTAAGTGAAAGGTCTGTGCGGCGCATTGCTTATAGCACAGACCTTTCACTTACCAGTAGGAGGAGCGCCCGGCAGGTCACAGACATCGCAGGTAAATATAATGCTTCTAAAATTGCTAAGTAACCATGGCAGCCAGGAATGCAGTAGCGTCCTGGTTGCCATGGTTACCGATCGGAGTCCCAGCGATTAAACTGAGACTCCGATCGGAACTCTCCGCTGCCACCAATGATGGGGGGTTGGTCATTTTAATTAGGGGGGGGAGGGAGGGCCGGCCGCACTGGCCACCAATGAGTTAAAAACAGGGGGGGAGGGGGGGCCGGCCGCACTGGTCACCAATGAGTTAAAAACGGGGGGGAGGGAGGGGGTGCCGGCCGCACTGGCCACCAATGAGTTAAATACAGGGGAGGGGGGAGGGTCTGCCCCCTGCTGCCTGGCAGCACCTGCCAGGCAGCAGGGGGCAGTCATGTGCACAGTTTTTTTTTGTATATTCTAACTTGAAGCGTCCCCATCACCATGGGAACGCCTCTGTGTTAGAATATACTGTCGGATCTGAGTTTTCACGAGGTGAAAAATCTGATCTGAAAAAAACTGTTATGCAGACGGATCCGTTCTGAAAGTATGCAAGCGTTTGCATTATAGGAGCGGATCCGTCTGTACAGACACCAGACGGATCCGCTCCTAACGCAAGTGTGAAAGTAGCCTAAGCCAGGTCCAAGAGATGACATACAATGGCTCATGTATAGTGAAATCCTCTAGATGCATTTGTTGCAGTACAATGAAATATTCAAAAAGCCAAAATGCACCTCGTTATTGAACGAAACTGAGCTGGCCTATGGCTCTCCATTAAGGAGTAATGAAGAGGCAACCATACCTTGACGTAAACTCACATTTTATGTAATTTTTTACTCATTTGAGTGTTACGCTTTTGAATTTTGAGGACCACAGAACAGTATTTGTTTCTGCTATCATTATGGTGTTGTTTTTCACAAATGGAAAATGATTGTCTCTTTTGTCTATTATTAGGGAGATGTCGGTGACAGCGAAGAACATTTTCCTACAAAAGGTTTTCATCTTACATAACAGGCCTATTGTAGTAAGATTTTCTCTAAGAGATCAGTATTGTTATCTCCACACTTTTGTTCCACTTCCAGAATCTTCTCCCATTGTGTAAACTGACTCCTGTGTTTAACTGTTCTCCACAGAGATTGAATTCAAGGCCGGCTGGAAAGTGTGTCACAAAATTGAGGCTGCCCTCGGTCACGGCAATAGCAGAAAACGGAAGCTTAACTCTTCACAATCATAACCTCGTCTCGCTGCTAATGGTATTCAGAGATTTTTGCAGACAAATTGTGAGACTCGAAAGCCAAGAGGCAATGTGCAAAGTGCACTTCATGGCATGCAGGCACTGATCAAGACATCTGGGGGCATTTTACATAAAAGATAAGGTAGAATAGCTGAGAAAATATAAGAATACTAGTGCATGTCTAAAAACAGCCCCATATAGTTCATGCATACTGTACATTGTGCACCACTGGCCATAGGCCACACATGCCATTCACACGCTGCTCACTTGCCCATCACATTCTGGACACATGGCATGCACACGCCACTCATACACTGGACACATGCCCCATATGTGCCACTCACATATTACACACGTCATACATGTGTAGGATGTATGTTACACATGAACCACTCTTAAGGGCAGGGGGGAAGCTAAATACCATAAGTGAGGAGTAGTTTATATAAAAGCAGTGAGTGAATTTATTACAATGGCTGCTTCCATATATCAAATTCAACCTGAGTCTGTTAGGGTATGTTCACACGTGCTGGATTTGCCATAGCCAAGCTGATGCGTATTTATGATGCTAGAGGATCTGCAGCAGAAAGGTTGAAACTTGGATTTCTGCGGAGCATGTGTAGGTTGATGTGCTGCTGATCCACACAAGCATTATCCAGATTCAGCAGAAAAGATCCATATTAATCTAATCTGCCAGATTTTTAGTGCAGAATCAGTGAGAATACCGTAAGTATCATTCACTAATTCACACAGATTTTTTTCCCATTGACATGTGCAGTGGCCAGATTTGGGGGTCCCCCTAGGCACCGTCAAAGTGTCACCAGGTGTTGCTGCTCTCCAGAAGGTATGGTAAGGTGTGCTCCCCCCCAATGAGAAATAAGTCCAAAGTGTCATGGTCTGCAGTAAATCAGTGTGCTTCTTTACCAGTGCAAAACAATATAGTCACTGAGTGGGCTTCTCCAGTCTCCTCTCTGGCAGAAGAAGGGTCTGTGCTGGGGAAGGGCCTGAGCAAGCTGTCCCTCTCTCTTAGAAGGCTCGTACCCTGGCCAAGTGGCTGGTGGTCCAGGGTCTGTGGCTCAGTCGTCCAGTTGGTGCTCTGGTCAAAGGGCTGGTGATCCAGGGTCTGTGGCAAAGTATCCCTGTCTCAGCATCTTCTTCTGGTCACTCATGCAGTCTGAAAGAGTCTCTCCTACTAAACACTGGTCCCTATCTGCAGGCAACTAGGGGCCCTGACTGCGCTCTTTATATATAGTATATAGCCGAATTAGAACCTTCTAGTGGGATGATGTCACGGATGGTGTACAGGAAACAAGACAATGCAATACAATTAATGACTCACTGGATCCACAACTAAGGAACAAAAAGGGAGACCCCTACATGAGACCTATCACTCTCCCTAATTGCTCAGCCTATGCGAACACCCCAAAGGTGGATGGGCGCATATCCACGTACCTCGGCTATCTAATACCTGAAGACCCTACAATAGTGAGGGGACACGACCACCGGCTCCCTACACAAGACACGGAGGGAGTCAGGGTCACCTGAAAATCCAGCAGACAGAAAATCACAAATAAAGGAACAGCACTTATCTTGCAGAGGACTGAGGAATAGAAACAGCATGCACACACACTCCAGGAAGTTGTATAAGCCGCACACTACTGCATTATGGGGAGGAACTTAAAGGAAAGCAATCAGTCCAACTGCATGACAGCTGAGATAGACTAAAGAGATGAGGAACTTAACCAAAACAAAGAAACTCAAGGAGGAGGATCTGGAAAGCTCCTGTCAGAGCTTCTCAGCTGTCTGGTTGTGACAGATGAGTGGAGTGGAGAATCACAGCCTAAACAGAAACAATGTTACAATTTCAGTCTGTAATAGACTTGTATTTACATAGTCTATGGAACTGACTAAGCAGTTTTTACAGACATAAACAAGTCTTTATAAGTAAATGGTCAATGTGTATGTTTTTTCTCTCTCCAAAACCTTGCATAGTCCCTCATAGTAACCGTGGAAGATATGTAACTTCTCGGTATGTAGATAGAAAGTCCCAAAGTCTTAGCTGGCTACCCTTTCCAGTATGCAGTGTAGATATAGTGCAATAACAGTGCAAATGAGCAGGATATATTACAATGAACATATAAAATGCAGTTCAACAATATAAAAGAGTATAAGTTTAAACAATGGCATAAATCATAGTGCAAGTTAACCCTTCCAAGTGCGCTAGGGAGCTGATGGCTTTGCGTAGTACCAATAGAAGCAAATCCACAAATGACCATAGTCTAACGTACCCTTGCTCCAGGGCACTGCACTTACTGTAGATGCAGTTTGTTAGTTGATTTGAAGTGTGAAATCTGTGTTAATATCTTCATCAAATTCTGAACATGTGAACAAGGTCCAAAGCCATATAGAGTATTTGAAAAAGACTGTTCAGCACAAAATAGAACAAAACAATTTGGGATAATGTAAACCTTATGCCTACTGAGATTTGTGTAGCTGTTGCTGATATATTTAGCTCACAGAGCATCTAGGGTTGTACAGAGCTTTAACATGGCACCCTTAGGCTTCTGTCCCTCCGTATGCCTTTGTTTTCATAGAGGCTTTTCTTTTGGGTGTAAAGGTCGTATTAATATGCCATATATGAGGCCTTACAGTTAGAAAAACACAGAACAGACTTGCGAGGCTTGTTATTCTATACAGACGAAAGAGGAAACTTCCAAGAAGTACAAGTGTCCATCTGCTTGCAGTGTGCATGAGCTTAGTACTACTATCTGTGAATACAATGTCTTCCCATCTGCTGCTGGTGGTAACAGCTATGCTTGTACTATTTTTCTGTATTATGCCATGTTTTTTTCCATGTGTCTCAAGTCTGTATACCAGATCACAATAGCATCTATCATATTAGTGGCTTATTAGTTGCAAAAACAAGTCCTGGGTTCTTTCTGGCATCAGCCTTTTAAGATGATGCCAGGGTTCTTTATGCACACTTTACCAGCAAAAGTATTTTGACAACCAACTACACCTTACACCTACCAAAGCTTTTATGACATCTCATGCTAAATCCATAGGCATTGATATGGAGTTGCCCCCCCCCCCCCCTCCCCCCCCCCCCCCCCCTCCCCCTCCTTACAGTTAAAACAGCTTCCAGCATTTTGGGAAGGCTTTCTACAAGATTTTAGAGTGTGTGTTTTTTTGAAAGTTTTGCCCATTTATCCTGAAGAGCATTTGTGAGGTCAGACACTGATGCTGGATGAGAGTGTTGGCTCTCAATCTCTGTTGTAGTTTATGCCAAACCTGTTTGATGCTGTTGAGGTGAAGGCTCTGTGCAAGTCAGTCAAGTTCTTCAACACCAAACTCACCAACCATGCCTTTGTGAACCTTGTTTTGTGCACTGCTGGAGCACAATCATGCTGGAACAGAAAATATCCTCCACCAAACTGTTCCTACAACATTGGAAGAATGCAATTGCCCAAGATTTCTTTTTACTGGCCCTAGGCCAACCCCTGAAAGATAACGTTACAGGTTTGTTATTTAACAGGCAAAGAATAATGAACATTATCTATATTTCTATCACCAAATATTATCTCTTACACTAAAAATTTGGTATTTTTAATGTCTGATTGGGGTTTTGCCTTCAGTATCAGCAAGGTTGTTTTACCATAAATTCTGAGATTATGGAAATAAGATAGGCTTAACAAGGCTTAAGTACAGTGCCTTGCAAAAGTATTCACCCACTTGACTTTTTTTGTTACATTACAGCCTTAGGCCTCATGCACACGACCGTTTTTTTTGCGGTCCGCAAAAACGGGTTCCGTTTTTCCGTGATCCGTGACCGTTTTTTCGTCCGTGGGTCTTCCTTGATTTTTGGAGGATCCACGGCTGTGCGGAGCCAAACGGATCCGTCCTGACTTACAATGCAAGTCAATGGGGACAGATCCGTTTGACGTTGACACAATATGGTGCAATTGCAAACGGATCCGTCCCCCATTGACTTTCAATGTAAAGTCAGGAGTTAATATACCATAGGATCGGAGTTTTCTCCAATCCGATGGTATATTTTAACTTGAAGCGTCCCCATCACCATGGGAACGCCTCTATGTTAGAATATACCATCGGATTTGAGTTACATCGTGAAACTCAGATCCGACAGTATGTTCTAACACAGAGGCGTTCCCATGGTGATGGGGACGCTTCTAGTTAGAATATACTACGAACTGTGTACATGACTGCCCCCTGCTGCCTGGCAGCACCCGATCTCTTACAGGGGGCTGTGATCAGCACAATTAACCCTTCAGGTGCCGCACCTGAAGGGGTTAATTGTGCGTATCATAGCCCCCTGTAGGAGATCAGGGGCTGCCAGGCAGCAGGAGGCAGACCCCCCTCCTCCCCAGTTTGAATATCATTGGTGGCCAGTGTGCGGCCCCCCCCCCCGGCCCCCCCTCTATTGTAATATCATTGGTGGCCAGTGTGCGGCCTCCCCGGCCCCCCCTCCCTCCCTCTATTGTAATATCATTGGTGGCCAGTGTGCGGCCTCCCCGGCCCCCCCTCCCTCCCTCTATTGTAATATCATTGGTGGCCAGTGTGCGGCCTCCCCCGGCCCCCCCTCCCTCCCTCTATTGTAATATCATTGGTGGCCAGTGTGCGGCCTCCGTCGGCCCCCCCTCCCTCCCTTTATTGTAATATCATTGGTGGCCAGTGTGCGGCCTCCGTGGCCCCCCCTCCCTCTAGTGTAATATCATTGGTGGCCAGTGTGCAGCCTCCCCTCTCCCCCCCCCCCTGCCCGATCATTGGTGGCAGCGGAGAGTTCCGATCGGAGTCCCAGTTTAATCGCTGGGACTCCGATCGGTAACCATGGCAACCAGGACGCTACTGCAGGCCTTGTTGCAATGGTTACTTAGCAATATTACAATATTAGAAGCATCATACTTACCTGCTGCGCTGTCTGTGACCGGCCGGGAGCTCCTCCTACTGGTAAGTGACAGGTCTGTGCGGCGCATTGCTTAATGATCTGTCACTTACCAGTAGGAGGAGCTCCCAGCCGGTCACAGACAGCGCAGCAGGTAAGTATGATGCTTCTAATATTGAAATATTGCTAAGTAACCATGGCAACCAGGCCTGGCTATGAGCTGAGCGCTGCGATTGGCCAGCGCTACAGCATAGGAGAAAGAGACGCCGGCAGGTTCCCCTGGGTGGAGCCTAACTATGAACATACCGGAGGCTATAACCGGAGAACGGAGCGGCGCCCGGGGATAACAGTAAGTGCAGGGGGATCCCTGGGCGCCACTCTACACGTCTGTATAGTCAGTTTAGATACTTTATTCTGGTGAAAGGTCCTCTTTAATCTCTCTGACCACTCAGGTGGGCAGCCTGAATGAAAATGTGTCGTTACTCAGGCATGACATGAAAAAGGTGTCTGAAAGAATCAAAGCAGTAGAAGACCGCGTTAGCTGTCTGGAGGATACAGCTTCTCCATTGAAGAAGGCTATCGGGACAATTACCCGCGATGTTTCATACCTGTTTGATAAGGTGGACGACATGGAAAACAGACTCTGGAGGAACAATTTGCGGCTCATAGGTGTTCCGGAAAAGTCTGACGGCGCAAATGCTATGCTGTTCTTAGAAAAATGGCTGACCGAAAATTTGGGACTGATACTTTATCCCCCATGTTTGCCATAGAGCGTGCTCACCGGGTGCCATTCAGAGCTCCTCCACCAGGGGGCCCTCCGAGACCACTTCTCCTTAAACTACTACACTTTCAGGACAGAGATGCCATCCTGCGGAAAGCGAGAACTCATGAGGATCTCCTGATAGATGGCAACAGAGTGCTTATTTTCCCGGATTTTTCGTCTGAGGTGCAGAAAAGGAGAGCAAAATATGTAGAGGTGAAACGCCGGCTGAGAGAGAAGCAGCTAATGTACTCCATGTTATACCCGGCCAAGCTGAGAGTTCTATCTGGTGGCAAAGTACATATCTTTGATACTCCCGCTGCAGCGGCTCAATGGCTGGAGTCTACACATCTGACGGCGAATCCTGAACCATCTACGGGCTGACTCCGTATTGCTGTGATCACTTGTGGGGGTCCAATCGCCGTCCTTCGCTTCACAGTCTGGGAGGATAAGTATATCATGGACTTAATGTTTTCAGCCTGAAGAGTAGGGCAGAGACATTTAAGACTTTGTACTTAGTCTTTACCAGCTCAGGGTATTGCACACTCGGGGGCTTACTGGGATATGTTTTCTAAATTGCTATTGAACTCTGTTATATTGTAGGGAATGCGTGCTACTTATTGATTTTCTATTAGGCTGGGAGGGAGACAAGCTGTAGTTAGAATTACTGAATTTAGCACGTACTTGCCAGTAGCTTCACTGTTTTCGCCATTCACGTTGCCCACGATAGCTGGGTATTGTTTTGACTTACTTGTTCTAATCCTCGTGTTATTAAGGGGTATGTGTTTACACTGTGATATTATCTTTGCTAGTTTTGGGGAACCGCACCAGCACTTGTATACTGCTACATTCAATGCCAGATGGGATGCTCTGGGTATCCGTTACTTAGCTCTTTTGCAATTTTCTAATGGGGGTTAATGTAATAGCGCAGAACGTGAGGGGTCTGGGCGATGCCTCCAAAAGATACGCAGTGTTCAATTCAATGAGACAGTTTCAGCCTGCTATTTTTTGTCTTTCAGAAACTCACTTGACCAAAGACACAATGGCAATGTTGAAACGGGCGTGGATAGGCCAAGTGTACCATTCTGTATATTCCGGCCACGCCAGGGGGGTTAGTGTGCTAGTGCATAAGCAGATCCCATTTCGGTGCATTAAATCTAGTATTGATGTACATGATAGGTTTATATGTCTGAAATGTGTGATCGATCAAGTCACGATGCTGCTGATAGCAGTGTACATTCCCCCTCCATATACGGATGAGGTCTTGAGGCAAATATTGTCATTCTTCGGGGCATCGCCAAATACTCCTGCACTTGTATTGGGAGACTTTAATATGGTATTAGATTATACCCTGGATAGGCATAGGGGGAACTGTGACCCTAGGGGACCAAGGCCTTCTAATATGGCCAATTTACTTGCAGAGTCAGGGTTAAGTGATATCTGGAGGATACGTAATCCTGATACCAGGCATTTCTCTTGCTACTCAAGTTCCCATAATTCGCTGTCTCGCATAGACTTAGCGTTAGGTACACACTCTCTGTTGGAGAGTGTGCAACGGGTGGAGTATATGCCTAGAAGCGTTTCCGATCATTCTTCTATCAGAGTAGAGTTGAGCCTGGACCCTCACACTGTTAAAACCAGAGTTTTATGGAGGCTTAACCCCTTTTGGATTACTCTGCTGGGGGATGATGGGGGATTGCTCGTGGAAATGCAGGAATTTATGTCGGTGAATACCGGCTCAGCGTCCGCGGGGAGTAATGTGGGGGGTAATGGAGACAATGGGCTTTGGACCTAAGTTCTTGTCTTGGGTTAGACCATTGTATGACCGACCTCGAGCACGGTAAAAAATCCCCTAGAATTAGACTGGAAACTTTACATAGAAATAAAAATAATGGGGGGCTAGCAATACCTAATCCTTGGCTATATTTCCTGGCTTCACAAGCTCAGCAATTTCAATCCTGGGGGGTTGACGGCGATATTAACCATGTTGGAACCTTGGTGTCTTATCTCTTGGGAGGTAAACCACCGACCTATATTTTTGAACTCATCTCAGACACACGTCCTCCAGATATTATTCCTAGCGTCATGTTATTTCAGAAAGTGTGGCAAAAAGTGAAAGAAATTACAGGAGCATTGGGGTGTACCATGGTCACTCCTCTTTGGGATCATAATGATCTGCCGGAGGTAAAGAAGTTAGTGGGTTTTGGGATATGGAAGGATAAGGGGATACTTTGGTTATCACAACTGTATGTTAATGGTATCTTTAAGAGTTATGATCAATTGAAAGCAGAATTTAACCTAGCTAACTCTAACTTCTATCAGGACCTACAATTGCGTAATGCTTTGGTGGCGCAAGGAAAAGTGAAGGATCTCACGATAAAGATATCATTAATAGCCGATCAGGTTAGAAAAGGTGAAGATACTAAAGGGGTGATATTGGCATTCTATAAGAATCTGCTTTCGTTTTATCAAGACTATTTCCCATTGAAGGTAAAAGATAAGTGGAGTGCAGATCTGGGGCCTCTGTCTGACTCCCAGTGGTCAGAGGTGTTAGAGAAGGGCCCTATGCTATCATTATGTGAACCACAAAGAATGTCGCAATTGTACCTAATACGCAAAGTGTATAGAATGCCCATGTTCCTTCACAAGTTGGGCCTGCGAGCTACGTCTCAGTGCCCGAAATGTGCTGTTCCAGATGCACACATTATGCATATGTTTTGGGAGTGCACGGCTTTGGGCCCCTTCTGGAGGGATGTTTTAGACGTTATCTATGAGGTCTATAGCCAATCCTTTTATATGTGTATTGAGTCTCTTACAGGATAATTCTATAGAGGGCACAACTATAGGTAATAGCAGAATATTGTATAATGCCAGAAAAATGATAGCCAAAGATTGGATAAGCACGGATGTGCCTACCAAGTGGGAATTTATTGCTCGCATGAACGTGATCATTGAAATGGAAAGGGGAGTGTATATCAAAAGGGGTACCTTTAAAAAATTTGACTCTATTTGGGGATCGTGGATACAAACACCGCGTATACCGCCTGGGCGACTTCTGCTTACCAAGATGAGGAGGAATATTCTGGGATAGAGAATAAAGAAAATATAGCCGACATTGGTGCTGGTATATTGTTCTATGCACTGGTATTGAATGTTGGAGAGACGAGAGGGTAGCGGAATTTACTAGATTTGGTGCGGTTTTGGGGGGGGGGGGGGGATTGTAATGCTTTTATCTATGTACATGTGACATTTTTCATTTTTGTGCCGCTTGGATTGGATTCAATTTGGAATCTTTGGACATGTACATTGATACTGTTGTATTTCTGTTATGTATGTCTTCTGTACACAAATAATAAAAAAGATTTGATTTAAAAAAAAGAGAAGCAGCACAGAGACCTAAGGTAACCCTGGAGGAGCTGCAGAGTTCCACAGCAGAGACTGGAGTATCTGTACATAGGAAGACAATAAGCCGTATGCTCCATAGAGTTGGGCTTTATGGCAGAGTGGCCAGAAGAAAGCCATTACTTTCAGCTAAAAAAGAAAAGGCACGTTGTGAGTTTGCGAAAAGGCATGTGGGAGGCTCCCAAAATGTATGGAGGAAGGTACCCTGGTCTGATGAGACTAAAATTTAACTTTTCGGCCATCAAAGAAAACGCTGTCTGGTGCAAACCCAACACATCAAATCACCCAAAGAACACCATCCCCACAGTGAGACATGGTGGTGGCAGCATCTTGTTGTGGGGATAGGACTGGGAAACTGGTCAGAGATGAGGGAAAGATGGGTGGTGCTAAATACAGGGATATTCTTGAGCAAAACCTGTACCACTCTGTGTGTGATCTGAGGCTAGGACGGAGGTTCACCTTCCAGCAGGACAATGACCCCAAACACTTGAGTGGTTTAAGGGGAAACATGTAAATGTGTTGGAATGGCCTAGTCAAAGCCCAGATCTCAATCCAATAGAAAATCTGTGGTCAGACTTAAAGATTGCTGTTCACAAGTGCAAACCATCCAACTTGAAGAAGCTGGAGCAGTTTTGCAACGAGGATTTGGCAAAAATCCTAGTGGTAAGATGTGACAAGCTCATAGAGACTTATCCAAAGCGACTTGGAGCTGTGATTGCCGCAAAAGGTGGCTCTTCAGAGTATTGACTTTAGGGGGGTGAATAGTTATGCACATTGACTTTTTCTGTTATTTTGTCCTATTTGTTGTTTGCTTCACAATAAATAAAAAAACAAACATCTTCAAAGTTGTCGGCATGTTCTGTAAATTAAATGATGCAAATCCTCAAACAATCCATGTTAATTCCAGGTTGTGAGGCACCAAAACACGAAAAAAGTCAAGGGGGTGAATACTTTTGCAAGGCACTGTAAGTAACAAAAGTTTCAAATACTGATTAAAGTAAGTAAAAATCACTTAGCCATCCTGACAATGGGGAAGCCCCCGTTGACCATTTCCCTGGAACACGGTTGACACCCCATAGTAATACATGATAGAGTGTCACAGGACATCATGGATATAAGTTTATAACTTGTATCCCCTCCTCTTCAGGATGTCCATTGTGCAGAACGCTTGTCTCTGAAGTAATCGCTTGGGAATGCGACCTGTACTTGGACACAGAACTACCACTCAGTACATTAAAAGTTAACCATTAACGTGAAAGAAGCAATTATAATAACCAAAAATACCCTTGATACATTGTTTCTGTTGGCACAGCAGGCTGTCAGTATAAGTAACACACACCTACCTTTACATGCAATTCACAGTATTTGTGTCCTCTAATGTGGCATGGGTTACCTAAGCAGCTGTTCCCAGGTGCAATTTCAACCTCTGGACCTTATATACTTCACACTACACTATCACTGCACTGGAAGAAATCTTATGCTGACACTGCACATTCCATTTATGTTGTCTGAACCCACATCTAAGGTGTGGAGGCCTTCCTTGATTCCTTCCTTCACTCTCCCTTGACAGCAGATAAAGGGGGAGAGAAGGATAAGGCAATTGGACTTCAACTGTTTGATCCTGTTGTTTTGAGAGAGATAAATGACTGCCAGACACTGCTTTCTCCCCTCTCATTGTTCACATGGACCTCTGGTCATGGCTAGCATGCATGTTTGTGGGGGGGGGGGGGGGGGGGGGGGGGGAACAGTGTTTAGCTGACAGATATCTCATGTGTATGGCTGGCCTTACAGTTGTGTCACAGAACCTGTATAATGCACACAATGATATCCTGCCACAGGACTGGACAATAAGCACAGTGATGACACATCACGGCAGATAACAAGCACAGTGATGTCACAGCACAGGGATAATAAGCCCAGTGATGTCACAGCACAGAGATAATAAGCAGACTGATGTCACAGCACAGGGATAATAAGAACAGTGATGTCACAGTACAGAAATATAAGCACAGTGATGACATCACATACTGTAGATAATAAGCACAGTGATGTCATAGCACAGAAATAAAACTACAGTGATGTCACAGCACAGAGATAATAAGCACTCTGATGTCACAGCACAGAGATAATATGCCAAGTGATGTCACAGCACAGGGATAATAAGCCCAGTGATGTCACAGTACAGGGATAATAAACACACTGATGTCACAGCATAGGTATAATATGCACACTGATGTCACAGCATAGGTATAATATGCACACTGATGTCACAGCACAGTGATAATAAGCTCACTGATGTCACAGCACAGGGATAATAAGCACTCTGATGTCACAGCACAGAGATAATATGCCTAGTGATGTCACAGCACAGGGATAATAAGCACTCTGATGTCACAGCACAGAGATAATAAGCCCAGTGATGTCACAGTACACGGATAATAAACACACTGATGTCACAACACAGGTATAATATGCACACTGATGTCACAGCACAGGGATAATAAGCACTCTGATGTCACAGCCCAGGGATAATAAGCACTCTGATGTCACAGCCCAGGGATAATAAGCACTCTGATGTCATAGCACAGTGATAATAACCACAGTGATGTCACAGCACAGAGATAATCAGCACTCTGATGTCACAACACAGAGATAATAAGCACACTGATGTCACAGTACAGGGATAATAAGCACTCTGATGTCACAGCACAGGGATAATAAGCACTCTGATGTCACAGCACAGGGATAATAAGCACTCTGATGTCATAGCACAGTGATAATAACCACAGTGATGTCACAGCACAGAGATAATCAGCACTCTGATGTCACAACACAGAGATAATAAGCACACTGATGTCACAGTACATGGATAATAAACACTCTGATGTCACAGCACTGAGATAATCAGCACTGTGATGTCACAACAAAGAGATAATAAGCACACTGATGTCACAGCACAGTGATAATAAACACAGTGATGTCACATCACAGAGATAATCAGCACTGTGATGTCACAGCACAGGGATATTAAGCACTCTGATGTCACAGGACAGAGATAATCAGCACTGTGATGTCACAGGACAGAGATAATCAGCACTGTGATGTCACAGCACAGGGATAAAAAGCTCAGTACAGGGGTAGTGACCAAAGTGAAGTCAGAAGTAATAGTTACAGTGATGTCACAGCACATAGATGATAAACAGTGAAATCATAGGAAAGTGTTATTGTACACAGTGCTGTTGTAATGTACTGCCTAGCTGTGTAGTGTGGTGCAGGTGAATTCACAGCAAGGAAAATAGTGCTGACACAGTCTCTGCAGTTAAGGGGGTTGGCCACTTTCTGGCTACTGTTGACCAATGTGTATGATGACTATATGGTACTTCCTGATATAGCCTTTGTTGATATTCTGCGCCATTTGCTATATTTCATAAGCCATACCCCTTTCTTTGGCAAACAATTCTTCTGTGCTGTCCACCTAGAGGTCTTGTGCATAAAATGGCTGCTGATGGAGGGTCATCTGACACATCATTCTGCCTCCTCTATTCAAACACACTGCACCTGCACTAAACCAACTGTACCAAAACTGCAAGTGCAGATAGAAGGTACAGTGTACACTGCGTGCAGAATTATTAGGCAAATGAGTATTTTGACCACATCATCCTCTTTATGCATGTTGTCTTACTCCAAGCTGTATAGGCTCGAAAGCCTACTACCAATTAAGCATATTAGGTGATGTGCATCTCTGTAATGAGAAGGGGTGTGGTCTAATGACATCAACACCCTATATTAGGTGTGCATAATTAGTAGGCAACTTCCTTTCCTTTGGCAAAATGGGTCAAAAGAAGGACTTGACAGGCTCAGAAAAGTCAAAAATAGTGAGATATCTTGCAGAGGGATGCAGCACTCTTAAAATTGCAAAGCTTCTGAAGCGTGATCATCGAACAATCAAGCGTTTCATTCAAAATAGTCAACAGGGTCGCAAGAAGCGTGTGGAAAAACCAAGGCGCAAAATAACTGCCCATGAACTGAGAAAAGTCAAGCGTGCAGCTGCCAAGATGCCACTTGCCACCAGTTTGGCCATATTTCAGAGCTGCAACATCACTGGAGTGCCCAAAAGCACAAGGTGTGCAATACTCAGAGACATGGCCAAGGTAAGAAAGGCTGAAAGACGACCACCACTGAACAAGACACACAAGCTGAAACGTCAAGACTGGGCCAAGAAATATCTCAAGACTGATTTTTCTAAGGTTTTATGGACTGATGAAATGAGAGTGAGTCTTGATGGGCCAGATGGATGGGCCCGTGGCTGGATTGGTAAAGGGCAGAGAGCTCCAGTCCGACTCAGACGCCAGCAAGGTGGAGGTGGAGTACTGGTTTGGGCTGGTATCATCAAAGATGAGCTTGTGGGGCCTTTTCGGGTTGAGGATGGAGTCAAGCTCAACTCCCAGTCCTACTGCCAGTTTCTGGAAGACACCTTCTTCAAGCAGTGGTACAGGAAAAAGTCTGCATCCTTCAAGAAAAACATGATTTTCATGCAGGACAATGCTCCATCACACGCGTCCAAGTACTCCACAGCGTGGCTGGCAAGAAAGGGTATAAAAGAAGAAAATCTAATGACATGGCCTCCTTGTTCACCTGATCTGAACCCCATTGAGAACCTGTGGTCCATCATCAAATGTGAGATTTACAAGGAGGGAAAACAGTACACCTCTCTGAACAGTGTCTGGGAGGCTGTGGTTGCTGCTGCACGCAATGTTGATGGTGAACAGATCAAAACACTGACAGAATCCATGGATGGCAGGCTTTTGAGTGTCCTTGCAAAGAAAGGTGGCTATATTAGTCACTGATTTGTTTTTGTTTTGTTTTTGAATGTCAGAAATGTATATTTGTGAATGTTGAGATGTTATATTGGTTTCACTGGTAAAAATAAATAATTGAAATGGGTATATATTTGTTTTTTGTTAAGTTGCCTAATAATTATGCACAGTAATAGTCACCTGCACACACAGATATCCCCCTAAAATAGCTAAAACTAAAAACAAACTAAAAACTACTTCCAAAAATATTCAGCTTTGATATTAATGAGTTTTTTGGGTTCATTGAGAACATGGTTGTTGTTCAATAATAAAATTAATCCTCAAAAATACAACTTGCCTAATAATTCTGCACTCCCTGTATTTGAATTAAGAAGATTTGACCCCCCGTCAGCAGCCATCTGATGGAGAGGACCTCCTCGAGGACAGCACAGAAGACTTGGCCAACAAAGGGGCATACGTCATGAAATATAGGCAATGGCTGAGAATTTAGACAAAGGCCATATTAGTAAGTGCCATATAGTCATCTTCCAAACACATTGATGAACAATAACCAGCAAGTGGCCAACCCCTTTAAGGGCAAATATACTGTTAACAATAGTAATAAGACATGGTGTCATCAGGCGTTTGGCCAACTATTTGGAGCTACACAGTTATCTTCTCTAAGAAGAGACATAGATAGACATTTATTAAACACTTTACACCATTATTATGGGGTAAAAAAGTCAGAAATTATGGTGTACCATAATGTACGACTTTTTGTTTCTTGGGACTTTTCCAAAGTGCCAAAAAAGGGGGAGTTGATTAGCAGGAGGGGAAGAGGCTTTGTGTCGCCCGCCGTATTTACTATCACATTCAGCAGAAAATGGCAGAAGTTATAGCTGAAGTCTATTCCAGCCTTTAGGTGGCGTAGACCTCAGAATCTGGCGCATGGCAGGGTATGGATATGCTAGTTTTGATAAATGTCCCTCAAATGTCCAAATGTGTTTAATGCAGTATAGTTTGCAGGTGGCACCAGCCTCAATAGTACCTCTCTTCCATTTAGCCACAAGTGCTATTCCCATAATGTCTATAATTTGTAAGACCATAGGCACCAGTCCGTGATACGGGCTGGAGTGTAGCTGGCAAATCTCTGCAGGACCTTCCTAGGGTCTGCACATGTCACTAGGATTCATTCGACAGCTTCAGGAGGAAACTTCAGGAGGAGATACAGTGCTAACCACCGCTGCCCACAGGAGTATAGTATTTATGGCTACAATTTATCTTAATACAGGAATTATTCTGAAAGTAATGTCACAAAACTGAATTAACTAACACAATGAAGTCATAAAGAAGGGAGCGGTTTGACAGTATGACATCACTGTCATTTCTGTGAAAGTGATGTCACAGAAACGGGATAATAAGTGCAGTGGTTTTACCGCTAAAACTTATGGTGGCCATACACCTAAGACAGAAGTTGGATGGTGGTTGAACAGCAGTTGAACAAACCATGAACTGATCATTTGTTTTGCCAAACACATTTTAGTCTATATTGGCCTTTACAGTTGCACAAACTGCCCATACACATTCAATGACATGGACGATGGACTTAAGAATCTTGATCTTTCTGGAACGTTCGTTCAAAGAAAGATCTGTCGCTCACTAACGAATATTAAACACGACTGACTTGTTTTCAAATGATAATAGTCTATCAAAGCTTGGGTAAAATGAATGTTCGTTGTTAAATTTCACCAGACGAGCGTTTCGGTTGAAATTATACACATTGTTCTAAACTTTATCAAAAAGGATCACCTCCACTCTCTAGGTATGGAAGCCTGTGTGGATTGAAACACCTCCTTGAAACACCTCCACATAGGCTTCCATACCTAGAGAGTGTGATGTCATACAAGAAGTTTCACGGAGGACACTTGCGGGCTATACCTATGCGTTTTAGCTTCCAGCCGGAGCTGAACGTGTACGAGGTAAGCTTGGCAGCTCAGTTCCCTCAACCCATCAAGACCTACAGCAGAGTGGGACACTGAACGGACTGGATGAATAAGACAAGTGACTACTTGCAGGTACTTTAGAGAAGCTCTGTACCTATTTTAATGTATATTATATAAGCAATATAGGAATGAGCACAGCAGCACTGTATCTGGATTTATAAGGGGGCATATTTTACAGCATCAAGAGGCATTATACTCCATTGCATACATTTGAAGAATAGGGCTGCTATAGTTTTCTTAGCACGCTAGTGCAGATACTTTTTTATATACGTGATCGTGGTCTCTAATGTTTCTTCTTCTCTTAGGAGAATTTGGCTCCGTAGGAACTATGTTGTATAGGCCTGCGTACAAATCAAATAGGATACTGAAGGAGATCCGCTGGCAGGTATCCATTAGCTTCAGCTCTGCAGATGGAGGATCGTTGAAGTGTTTGTACTATACTTCTGTTGGTTTAGTTAATTAACAGATATGTGGAAATAGCTAATTTACAGGCAACATCTCATGGAGCAGCATACTCATCTTCTAAAATACTTTTTTTTGCTGCTGTTATACAAACCGGATTCCAAAAAAGTTGGGACACTAAACAAATTGTGAATAAAAACTGAATGCAATGATGTGGAGATGGCAAATGTCAATATTTTATTTGTAATAGAACGTAGATGACAGATCAAACGTTTAATCCGAGTAAATGTATCATTTTAAAGGAAAAATACGTTGATTCAAAATTTCACGGTGTCAACAAATCCCCAAAAAGTTGGGACAAGTAGCAAGAGGCTGGAAAAAGTAAATTTGAGCATAACGAAGAGCTGGAAGACCAATTAACACTAATTAGGTCAATTGGCAACATGATTGGTTATAAAAAGAGCTTCTCAGAGTGGCAGTGTCTCTCAGAAGCCAAGATGGGTAGAGGATCACCAATTCCCACAATGTTGCGCAGAAAGATACTGGAGCAATATCAGAAAGGTGTTACCCAGCGAAAAATTGCAAAGACTTTGCATCTATCATCATCAACTGTGCATAACATCATCCGAAGATTCAGAGAAACTGGAACAATCTCTGTGCGTAAGGGTCAAGGCCGTAAAACCATACTGGATGCCCGTGATCTCCGGGCCCTTAAACAACACTGCACCACAAACAGGAATGCTACTGTAAAGGAAATCACAGAATGGGCTCAGGAATACTTCCAGAAACCATTGTCAGTGAACACAATCCACCGTGCCATCCGCCGTTGCCAGCTGAAACTCTACAGTGCAAAGAAGAAGCCATTTCTAAGCAAGATCCACAAGCTCAGGCGTTTTCACTGGGCCAGGGATCATTTAAAATGGAGTGTGGCAAAATGGAAGACTGTTCTGTGGTCAGACGAGTCACGATTCGAAGTTCTTTTTGGAAATCTGGGACGCCATGTCATCCGGACCAAAGAGGACAAGGACAACCCAAGTTGTTATCAACGCTCAGTTCAGAAGCCTGCATCTCTGATGGTATGGGGTTGCATGAGTGCGTGTGGCATGGGCAGCTTGCATGTCTGGAAAGGCACCATCAATGCAGAAAAATATATTCAGGTTCTAGAACAACATATGCTCCCATCCAGACGTCATCTCTTTCAGGGAAGACCATGCATTTTTCAACAAGACAATGCCAGACCACATTCTGCATCAATCACAACATCATGGCTGCGTAGGAGAAGGATCCGGGTACTGAAATGGCCAGTCTGCAGTCCAGATCTTTCACCTATAGAGAACATTTGGTGCATCATAAAGAGGAAGGTGCAACAAAGAAGGCCCAAGACGATTGAACAGTTAGAGGCCTGTATTAGACAAGAATGGGAGAGCATTCCTATTTCTAAACTTGAGAAACTGGTCTCCTCGGTCCCCAGACGTCTGTTGAGTGTTGTAAGAAGAAGGGGAGATGCCACACAGTGGTGAAAATGGCCTTGTCCCAACTTTTTGGGGATTTGTTGACACCATGAAATTCTGATTCAACATATTTTTCCCTTTAAATGGTACATTTTCTCAGTTTAAACTTTAGTTCCGTGATTTATGTTCTATTCTGAATAAAATATTAGAAGTTGGCACCTCCACATCATTGCATTCAGTTTTTATTCACGATTTGTATAGTGTCCCAACTTTTTTGGAATCCAGTTTGTAATTCTGATCACCCACAGGCTACTGTTTCTCAGCCCAGAAAACTGCTCAAAGGGATTCTTTGCTTTGGACAACTCTGCTTGTTAGAAGGGACCTTAGACAATAAGCAGCGCACCTAATCCCAGTGATCAGCTGTAATCTGTGGGGAAACCAGGCAGTAAATGTTCCATTTCCCTGCAGTGCCACCACAGGAGAAATTAGGCATTACACTATGCCTATTCAATCCTGTGAATTCAGGACAGGACAGGTCCTCCAGAGCAAGAGACCACTCGTGGTGGTAATGATCCTGAACAGAGGTTCCCCCCTGATAGGGTGTATAAAGTAGGTTGTCTAAAATAGAGAACCCCTTTAATATAAAGTGTTAACAGTTGGATCTTGCTAAGCCAAGCACCCTCACTCTAATAATAATAATAATTACACATAATCAATGTACCCCAAGGCTATGATCACACGTTATGCTGCACCAATTAAAGGCACAGCAAAAGGGCAGTTAGAGTACCCTCTAGTGACACGGTGTGTAACTTCCCACCACCCCCACCCCAGGACCAGAGACAAAATTGTATGTGATCACATTAAAGGTCCATAACATGGAGACTATATTAGTTCTACATTTCCATCTTTATTATAAATGTCAGCTTGCTGACGCTTCCTACCATCAAAAGTTGCATTTTAAAACCCTTAAGAGGGTTACAGCAGAAAATGATGTTCTGCTGTATAAACAATTAATAGTTAGATGTTCTCTTATGTTACAGCAATTCAGAGGAAATATTAAAAGGAGCAGCTTTGCTTGATAGACATTTTAAAGCCACTGCTGAAAATGAAGCTCCTAACTGTCGGTGGGAAAGCATGTGTGTAGCAGGCTACATGAATACCAAAATTATCCTTGCACCGTATTCCTCATCTTGTTTTCTGCTTACTGCATTGCATGTGCTATACATCTTCATTATACGGCTCTTATATAGATATACAGTAGGAATAGGAAATGGTACAAGCTATTCATTGGTTCAGTAATCATGAAAGGGAATCAGATCAGCAAATCACAAGGAAGAGGCTGGAGTCTATATCTCAAGAGCTCAGAGCCAGGAGCATCCTGCATCCTAAGTAATAACAAGGCTGCGGTGGAGACGGTGACTCCTGCACTGTCAGGGTTATACACTATCTGCCTAGCAATAGCAACCTCTCCACATTTACACTTGTCTTCTACATAGCCGATCAGCCTCATGTAGCCTGGAAACTGCTTCTGCTTTCTTTTTTTCCTGGGCATCCTGAAGGCTGCACCTACTTTTAGTCCATAGCCCAAATCTGCATCTCAAGCTCCAACACTTCTTCATTTCTGTCCACCAGGACAAAGATCTCACTCTGCATTAGACCTCCTCTGTTCAAACCTGATCTTATCTTTGAAGTTTTTGGGGTCGCTGCTTTCTATTTGTAAGACTGTCCCGTAAACCCACATCTTCAGGCGGCTCCTTGGACATTGGACACACTTACTCATTGTTCCTTGACTGCATTGTCATTTGGAAGCAACTGCATGAAGATGATGTCTTGCACTGAGCTGATCACTATGTGTCTGCTATCTCCCAAACAATTCCAGAAGGACAAACCCATCGAAGCCCCTCCACAACTAATCATAGACCAGGACCTGTCTATATTCAGGGATGTAAGTGTCATCCTATGTTTGTATGTGCTTGTCATATAGAGTGCATGCTTCATCAATGATGGCACTTGGCTTGTATTAGGTATTATACACTTACAGTATATACATTATGCACTTGTATTAGCTGCAACATAGAAAGATAGACTATACAATATGCAGCCATGGAGATGACCAACATTCAATTCCACTTTGGCAGTGCAGGGGTTAACCCCCTCTTGCCAGCTGCCGGCGCACCCCCTTCTGCTGATATTACTGCGAGATAATTACCTTCTGATTATACCACTGCCATGTTTCGCCGTAATGGCTGCTAATTTAGAAATGTGTAGTGATATCGAGCTACATAATCACTGCAGAATTATGTTATATATATAGAAAAATGTATATTTCATTAACATGGAAAAACAGAAAAATGGTCCCTCGATAAAATGTATGAAATAGTTCATTACGATATTTACGTGGCACCAACATTTGTCCATATCGATCCCTGTCTAATGTGAAGCTCATGTCCTAATTTTTATAAATGAGGCGCCATATACAGTTTACACAGATCTAGGTTGGACTGGAGTTAACCTAATGTCCTCATTCCCTTATAATATACAGAAAGAGTTGTATGATGGGGTCTTCACATGGTAGAATTACCTTAGTAGTTTTCTTTCCTTGACTAAATAGTGGCAGTGGAGATTCCCAAAATCTACTTTTGACTCCTTGATCTTACAGGTCCTTTCTACTGTTATTAAGGGTAAGAAAACCAGTCATCACTGTGTTCCTTCCATGTCATACCTAGGTTATAGATTGTGAACCTAGGAAAAGATTGTTTGCTGCCCTCACCTGGTGCCATGGCACATACCTACCCCCCCCCCCCCCCCCAAGTTATGCCATTAAGTATCTCTACAGTCAGACCCTTCTAAACAGCTGTCCCTATCTTCTTGAATCTTGGTCAACATTAATTACAGTCTCACTAGACTTGTGGAGTTAAGATGCAATCATCTTGGTTGGTCTGATCTTTACACCTTCTCAATGATATAAATATCAAGACAACTGTCCAAACCAAGAAGATTTTGTAGCCAAAGTAAAATTTTACTTTACAAATGGAAGCTGTTTTAAGCCAACGTGGTCCAATTTGTCAGATAAAATTATCCTCATCATCATAATGGAGGTGACTGTATTCATTGTGTTAATTTATGACCAGACTGGTCCCTGCCCAGAGGAGCTTTTAATCATAACCACAGTGTCTTCCATAATGTATTGTACAGCAAATCTCAGCTTTACCATGTAGCCTATATGCACTAGACTATTAAGGTTGGAATAGACCTACAGATCTTTTTCCTCCTGATAAGATTTCTCTAAATTACCCAATAACACTATAAGTACTAAGAAATGTGTTACTTTTTGCATTGCCTCACATGGGATATCTTCAGATTATCGAGACAGAATAATTCTTCGGCTACTCCAGTTAGATGGTAAAGTAGTGGAGCCTATTTGAGAAACCTTTAGGCAGGAAGATTGACACTCTGGTCTCTAAACCATCGTCAGCATTTATAGTTACCTCCAGCTGTGGTACTCCTGGGGATACCCATTTAAAAGCTGACGATTAGAACATTGACTTTCAGTCATACTAGAGACTCATATTAGAGATACCAAATAAATTCCCATCTGAGAACCTTCCCATTATTCTGCAAATCAATATTGTTATACATTTGTAATTTATGTATATAATATTTCAAATGAAAAGACCAAAAAACCACTACAGTGTTTATGGGGGAGGTATAGACTCACTGTCACCGGAACAAAAAAAAAATTAAAAGGTTAAAAAATCAAACCAAGCAACAAATAAAAAAATAATATAAAGGATAATTCAAGCCATGTCTTCCAATGTTATGAGTCATGTTTGTCTGGTTAAAAAAAAATGAGATCAAATAACTTATAGGATATTCTGAATCAATACAGCGGAACCCTTTAATGGGTTTTTCAGGCTTTTGATATTGATGGCCTATCCTCAGTATAAGTCATCAATATTCAATCGGTATAGGTCAGATATCTGGCACCCCCACCGATCAGCTGTTCCCTGGAGCCAGCAGTACCACAACTAACACTTTAACTGAACTGAACCAGAAGCAAAAGGGAACAGCTGATCGGTGAGGGTGCCAGATGTCGGCCCCCCAATGATCAGATATTGATGACTTATACTGAGGAATACCAGAATACCCCTTTAAGTAGAGCCTCCATTAATAAGCTAAAATAGAGAATAGATATACGTGTAGAGAGAAGGACCCTTCATGTTCTTGCTTTGCATGAACAGCACTTTGATTTCAGTGGATACCATGTAATTCTGCAGCTAGATTGGACACTTTCTGTCAGGTTCCCCAAATGACTACAGCTGTCTACTGCTAGTGGCAGGACACCTTGTGATCATCCTGTAACAAACGAGCATTGTCCAAAATGAGAGAGAGATATGAAGCATTTCTTGCACATCGCCATATTGAGTGCAGGAGCTGTCATTTATATGAATGATATACTGGCCATACTACTTAGATAACTGTTGGCTATAACTATTTCTCTCGACCATACCATGCACATGCACTCAGCTTATCTCAACTTGCATATTTTTCAGTTGGAAGTGGGGAATAATCTGTTTCCGGACACCCTGCTGGTGTCCCATTAGAAGAATGGATTAGGAATGTTAAAATTCAACAATAATTTTCTCAATGTCTACAGTCAGTGGAGCATTGGCAGACCCCCAATATACATTAGATGGATGGCCAGTCACGTTAAAATAGGTGCGTTCAGCCAAAGTTCATCTATTGACTTGCCCTTGCCTTGCTCTCCGTATGGACAGTTAAAGGGCAACTGTGTAATCAACAAAGTTCACAGCTCTGGTAATGGAGATGCTGATTTCCATATTGTCACTGGGGAATGGAGAGGGTTGGATGACATCTGCATTTGTTGCTGACACATAGCAATGTCACAATCTACTGTATAGAACCGTATGTGCAGCTGATTGCAGGTGCTTAATGGGATCAGTCTGAGGTCTTGGTGAAACCAGACTGAGCTACAAGATTGCCACAAATAAGTTAATCCTAGCCAGGTTTCATTTCAGTTTTTTTCTTTTACTTGGTGATATTGATATTCTTCTGTTTTGTTCTGGCGGCTGCCGGTATTTGTGACATCAGGAAGTCCAGCCATGTAGGTCATCACCTCTGAATAAGTTTCTTGGAAACTGATGGTGAGTTCTCCAGGTCGACAGTTTTGCCACCAGGTTCCAAATCTAAAAGTGACAACCAATATGATCCTTTGTTTGATTGTACACACAGGCCACAGCCTCAAATTTCCCCCAACTAAATTCAATACTAGCCAACTTTTAGTAGTAAGTAGTAAGACAGGTGCACAAGGTCCACAAAGCACACTGGCAAATTTTTGTGGCATGGACATGGTCCTTTTTCATAGCTCCCCATGCCCCCTCAGAAACTCATCACACCCTTTCAGAGTATGTACGGGCACCAGTGCCTGGATATAATGATTCAGCATGCCAGTGCCACACACAGTTAGAGTGGGAGAAAGCATGCATTGGAAATTTGCCATCTCTTCCAAGAGGTTCTTCTGGGAACCCAACAGACAAGTATGGCTAATTCCATAAACCATGACTAGTCTAAACACCCACTTTCTGAAAAGCAGCTTTTCAAAGACACTTACCTTGCTTAGTCCTTCCCTCACCCTAAAGCTGACCTTACACATCAGATTAATAACAGCTGATCGATAAACCATCTAATGTAAATGGGGATCTCCTGACTCTCCCCGATAGCTGATGTCAGGGAAAAGAAGGGTTAGGCATTTTGCATTTTAATATGCTGATCCTTTCATTCTTATGGGAAATAAGCCACTGCCAGAAGAATTTGACAGCAGGTTATTCCCCTTCCCGATTGAAAAATCATGTACACTGGGCAGTCAAGAGTATAAGTGTATAAGGAGGAATAGCTGTCGGACAATAGCTGTGTTTGTGTAAGTCCACCCTAACAGTCCCACAGGCAAAGCACTTAACGCCAGCAGCTTGTTTTCAATGGAAAATCTGCCCTTACATGGTGTCTTTGTAAAGTGGTCTTGTCCTCGCTGCAGATATTTTTGTTATGTTTAGACCCTTTTAAGTGCAGCTGATGCCACCAACGTTCTGCTCATCCATTTATTATAAACCTGCAAGTTAGTATGCTTCCTGGAGGCATTTTGGATTCTACTTTTCAAGCACTGGAGACACTAAAACCAATGTATTTAACTTTATTGCTCAGCTTCATCCTGTGGGAACAAACTCGAAGCACAGTGTTTGTTTTCTGAGCAGACAAATGCATCCCAAATTGCAGTCATCCATTATTTAATGGAATCACTTTATTTTTCTGACTGTAAGACTCACTGAGAAGTTATGTTATATGATGCCACTGTCCATGAAAATTATAAGACCCCATGTCAAAAGGTAGAACTGCCCCCCTTCTCCAAAAAAGACATGTAATATAACAGATGCACACTCACTGTTCAGCCATTTATGTAAGAAGAAATGCTTATAGCAATGCCAACCTTGTGCCTATATACACAACCCAAGAGTGATTGAGCAGCAGAAAAAAGGAGGGTGGAAGAAGGATACAGTTGGGCACTTCCTGCAATCAAGGGCAAGGGTCTAAAGAAAATTCTGAGGCTTGGGTAGTGCCAATAAATTCTTTGGATCACCACAGATGGATGGACTTCAAGTGTAACAGAGGGCAGTGGTAGGGGAAAAGTTCAAGTGTAACAAAGGGTGGTGACAGGGGAAAATTTCAAGTGTAACATAGGGTGGTTTCAGGGGAAAACTTCAAGTGTAACAAAGGGCAGTGGCAGGGAAAAACTTCAAGTGTAACAGAGGATGGTGGTAGAGAAAACTTCAAGAGTAACATAGGGCGGTGGTAGGGGAAAAGTTCAAGTGTAAAAGAGGGCTCTGGGAAGGGAAAACTTCAAGTGTAACAGAAGGTGGTAGCAGGGGAAAACTTCAAGTATAACAGAAGGTGGTGGCAGAGGAAAACTTCAAGTGCATCAGAGGGTAATGGTAGGGGAAAACTTCAAGTGTAACAGAGGGCTCTGTCAAGGGAAAACTTCAAGTGTAAAAGAGGGTGGAGGAAAAGGAAAAATTCAAGTGTAACATAGGGTGGTTGCAGGGGAAAAATTCAAGTGTAACAGAGGGGGTGGTAAGGGAAAACTTCAAGTATAACAGAGGGCAGCGGCAGGAACAAACTTCAAGTGTAACATTGGGTGGTTGCAGGGTTAACCTTCAAGTGTAACAGAGGGCAGTGGCAGGGGAAAATTTCGAGTGTAACAGAGGGCTGTGGTAAGGGAAAAATTCACATGTAAAAGAGTACAGTGGGAGGGGAAAAGGTTAAGTGTAAAAGAGGGCTCTGGCAAGGGAAAACGTCAAGTGTAACAGATGGTGATGGCAGGGGAAAACTTCAAGTGTAACAGAAGGTGGTGGCAAGGGAAAACTTCAAGTGTAACAGAAGGTGGTGGCAGGAGAAAAATTCAAGTGTAACAGAGGGTGGTGGCAGGGAAAAACTTCAAGTGTAACAGAAGGTGGTGGCAAGGGAAAACTTCAAGTGTAACAGAAGGTGGTGGCAGGAGAAAAATTCAAGTGTAACAGAGGGTGGTGGCAGGGAAAAACTTCAAGTGTAACAGAGGGCGGTGGTAAGGGAAAAATTCACGTGTAACAGAGTACAGAGGTAGGGCAAAAGTTCAAGTGTAAAAGAGGGCTCTGGCAAGGGAAAACGTCAAGTGTAACAGATGGTGATAGCAGGGGAAAACTTAAAGTGTAACAGTAGGCAGTGGTTGGGGAAAATGTCCTCTGTAACAGAGGGCAGTGGTAGGGGAAATGTTAAAGTGTAAAAGAGGGCTCTGGCAAGGGAAAACTTCAAGTGTGACAGAGGGCGGTGGCAGGGGAAAACTTCAAGTGTAACAGAGGGCGATGGCAGGGGAAAACTTCAAGTGTAACAGAGGGCAGTGGTTGGGGAAAACCTCATCTGTAACGGAGGGCAGTGGTAGGGGAAATGTTCAAGTGTAAAAGAGGGCTCTGGCAAGGGAAAACTTCAAGTGTGACAGAGGGAGTTGGCAGGGGAAAACTTCAAGTGTAACAGAGGGCGGTGGCAGGGAAAAACTTCAAGTGTAACAGAGGGGGTGGTAGTGGAAAACCTCAAGTGTAAGATAGGGTGGTGGTAGGGGAAAGTTCAAGTGTAAGAGAGGGCTCTGGCAAGGGAAAACTTCAAGTGTAAAAGAGGGTGGAGGAAAAGGAAAAATTCAAGTGTAACATAGGATGGTTGCAGGGGAAAATGTCAAGTGTAACAGATGGTGATAGCAGGGGAAAACTTCAAGTGTAACAGTAGGCAGTGGTTGGGGGAAATGTCCTCTGTAGGGGAAATGGTAGGGGAAATGTTCAAGTGTAAAAGAGGGCTCTGGCAAGGGAAAACTTCAAGTGTGACAGAGGGAGTTGGCAGGGGAAAAGTTCAAGTGTAACAGAAGGTGGTGGCAAGGGAAAACTTCAAGTGTAAAAGAGGGTGGAGGCAAAGGAAAAATTCAAGTGTAACATAGGGTGGTTGCAGGGTAAAAATTCAAGTGTAACAGAGGGGGGTGGCAGGAACAAACTTCAAGTGTAACATTGGGTGGTTGCAGGGTTAACCTTCAAGTGTATCAGAGGGCAGTGGTAGGGGAAAACGTTAAGTGTAACAGAGTGCAGGGGAAAATTTCGAGTGTAACAGAGGGCGGTGGTAAGGGAAAAATTCACGTGTAAAAGAGTAAAGTGGTAGGGGAAAAGGTTAAGTGTAAAAGAGGGCTCTGGCAAGGGAAAACATCAAGTGTAACAGATGGTGATGGCAGGGGAAAACTTCAAGTGTAACAGAAGGTGGTGGCAAGGGAAAACTTCAAGTGTAAAAGAGGGTGGTTGCAGGAGAAAAATTCAAGTGTAACAGAAGGTGGTGGCAGGGAAAAACTTCAAGTGTAACAGAGTGCGGTGGCAGGGAAAAATTTCAAGTGTAACGGAGGGCGTGGTAAGGGAAAAATTCACGTGTAACAGAGTACAGTGGTAGGGGAAAAGTTCAAGTGTAAAAGAGGGCTCTGGCAAAGGAAAACATCAAGTGTAACAGATGGTGATGGCAGGGGAAAACTTCAAGTGTAACAGTAGGCAGTGGTTGGTGAAAATGTCATCTGTACCAGAGGGCGATGGTAGGGGGAATGTTCAAGTGTAAAAGAGGGCTCTGGCAAGAGAAAACTTCAAGTGTGACAGAGGGCGGTGGCAGGGGAAAACTTCAAGTGTATCAGAGAGCAGTGGTAGGGAAAAACTTTAAGTGTAAGATAGGGTGGTGGTAGGGGATAGTTCAAGTGTAAAAGAGGGCTCTGGCAAGGGAAAACGTTAAGTGTAACAGATGGTGATGGCAGGGGAAAACGTCAAGTGTAACAGAAGGTGGTGGCAAGGGAAAACTTCAAGTGTAAAAGAGGGTGGTTGCAGGGGAAAAATTCAAGTGTAACAGAGGGCGGTGGTAGGGGAAAAGTTCAAGTGTAACAGAAAGTGGTAGCAGAGGAAACCCTCAACTTGAGGGTTTCCTCTGCTACCACCTTCTGTTTAACTTGAACTTTTCCCCTACCACCGCCCTCTGTTACACTTGAATTTTTCCCCTGTCACTGCCCTCTGTTACACTTGAAGTTTTCCCTACCACCACTGTCACGACCATGGTTGTGGTCGTGACTCCTTGGTTCGCATGCAGTTGTCAGCGGTTTTTTTTATGTTCTCAACCACAGGTGTGGGCTCTGTATCTTGCCTCACATGTGGTTGCCGTTGGCAACATAAGGTTGTTGGCAGTGGAGCGGCCTGAGCGCTTGCTAGGCACTCGCTGTCACGGCATGCGGTTGCCTCTGGTAAAGTGTGGTTTTAGTGTTCACTTTCTATGTCTGGTGTGCACGAGGTTTATGTAGATGTGCACTGTGACACTTCCCTTCACTTGTGGCTGCCCGTGGCAACGTGTGGTTTTGTGTACATGTGGTGGCAGTGTCTCGGCCTTCTGGCTGACTCCCAGGACATGGTTGCCACGCATGTCGTTGCCTGCGGTTACAGCTGCAGTGTAATTGTTTATTGTACACTTCCCTTTTTTGAGTTCCTCATTAGTTCCCCTTTTTTTTTGGTGGGGGGTTTTGAGGGGTGGGAGTGTCACGATCTTGGTGATGGTCTTGACGTCCCCGCCACCGTAACTTCCGTGTCCGGGTTGGTGATCCCCCGTTCCTCTCTATGTAAAAGGGAAGTGTACAATAAACAATTACACTGCAGCTGTAACCGCAGGCAACGACATGCGTGGCAACCATGTCCTGGGAGTCAGCCAGAAGGCCGAGACACTGCGACCACATGTACACAAAACCACACGTTGCCACGGGCAGCCACAAGTGAAGGGAAGTGTCAGGCCCTTAATGAGACCAATGGCCTATTCCTCAGTACATCTTCCCACTTCTCATGCGATAATCCATCAATATCTTTTTTCCATTTCTCTTTGGCTGCTATTTTGTTTTTTGTTTGTATAACCTTTATTAATATTTTATATCTCCTTATATCCTTTACCTTTCTATTCGCAGATTTCCTTAGATATTAGACTAAACCCATCTGTGGTCTTGTATTACCGTATATAATGAGACCGCTTGAAATTGAACACTGTCTTTTCTTTGCAGATATTCAGGAGAGCAGACAAAAATGGTGAGTAATAAATGTATATGAAATTATTATTCACCGTTTCCGTAATAACTCATATGTTCCTTTTTACAATATTCTTATTATTATTATTTGTGAGTCAGAATATGTCCTGCCAAACCTGGCTGGAAAATGGAAGTGACAGATAATATGAGGTGTGACACATTCTCCGTTAGGCCTCTTGCACACGAACGTATGCGCCCCGTGGCTGTGCTGCGGCCCACCTATTGCGGGCCGCAATGCACGACCACCAACCGTGGGGCAGCCGCAGCGGATCGCGGACCCATTCACTTTAATGGGTCCACGATCCGCCCATTCTGCAAAAAGATAGGACAGTAGTGCTTCCGTAGGGTTCCGTTCTGTGCTTCCGTTCCGCATCTCCGGATTTGCAGACCCATTGAAATAAATGGGTCTGCATCCGTTATGCGTAATGCCCACCGAACGGCGCCGTTGTATTGCGGATCCGGAAATGCAGTCCGCAATACGGCCACGGAGTGCACACATTCGTGTGAAAAAGGCCAGTATATGGGAGAAGTCATCTTTGGATCTGTTGGATGCTTGTTGCTGTTGGGTAGTTGTGTACCTGTTGTTTATTTTGGAGGAAGTAACATGTTGTCTGATCAGCAGTTAGCATGTTATAGAGCAAGAGGAGCTGAGCAGATTGATATATAGTTTATGGGAAAAGATTCAGTAAAAACTGGCATTCATTCATTTAAACCTCTGCACTTTCTATGCTGAGGAGTCCAGTGGGCGGTCCTAATCAGTGCTTAACAGCTTTTCCTTTTGAGTGTGCATACAGAGATAACTGTCAATCACTGATTGGACCGCCCACTGGACTCCTAAGAGATTAATGTGAGCGAAATACAAGTTTTGGAGAATCTTTTCCCATAAAACCCTATATCAACCTGCTCAGCTCCACCTACTCTATAACATGCTCCCTGTTGACGTGATGGGTTCCATTTCAGTCTTAGTGCACAAGACATCTCTGAAAAGGATGAAGTGAGGTCAGTTAGTCTGTAGAGACATGAACTGTGCCAGGGATGAAGAATAAAGATAACCAGGAAGACACACCTGCGGTAGTAGTCAAGAGAATAATCAGACGAGCAAAGGTTTAATGGCAATGATGTAGCAGAGCTGGGTATGTGATACAGGGAGGACAAAGCAGTAGAGAGCAGGTAGAGTAGAGGGGCACAATGAATATCTAACACTTTATGGTAGTGGTTGATGGTCTCCATTCCAGGACATGAAGTTCCTGTTTAGCTTGTTCTAAATTCTTGTGTAGGGTATGAGTAGTTTCTCCCTTACGTTATTTAATTGTCGTGGTCCCTGCCCTATACATATTAGAATTAAGGAAAGTAGATAAGGACAACGTGAGCCATAGGTCTCATTTGTAAGTGTAGCAATGTCTATGTTTTTCTATACATAGGAATGAGAGAGATGAATGTGCTATAGTGAGAAGCGAGCGGTAGTACCCTAAGTCATGATGTGTGCGCTTCTTGTTCTAGATGGCAAGGAGAACAGATGGCTCTGTAGACAGCTCAGCAAGACGCCAGAGCTCTGGTCATACCCTAGTAAACCCAGGAAATGCCTGTGATGCCGGGTGCTCCCTGCTATCAGTCCTGTGTACATAACTCTTTCAATGCCGGATGATTTGATACTATTAGAAACTGCATAAGATTTCATTCACATCGGCATTAATTCCTTTGTTCTGTTATTGGGGCCGGACAATGTAAAAAACAGAACCATTGGACTACTGCATGATGGACGTTAAGACTCCATTGACTATCATGGGGTCCATTGGGTTTATGTTATGGGGCCCCGCCATTTTAACAGATAAAATAGCTCATCTTGCCGAGCCATTCTGTACATTTTTAGAGAGAAAAGATGGGAGGAGTGGTAGTGGTTAAGATGGTGGTATTCCATATGGATTTCTCTTGTATTCGGTCAGGCTGGTTCTGGTGGATGTGACTTATTTTTCATCTTGTCCCGAAAGACCGGCACTGACATTGTTCATTACTAAATTTGCTTCACCCATATGCAAATGCTGCAACTTTTTAAAGAAAAAAATATGTAAATATATTCTCTGCTACCCATCCTCTCCACCCCTTATCACATAATCCACCCTGCAAATGTATTGTCCTGTTTGCGCTATTGTGTTGAACATAATCTCCCCTGGTATGTAAGTTGCTGGAGATACTATATCCACCCATCTAGAGAGTAGTTAAAGGGGTTGTCTGCTTTTTTATATTGATGACCTATCCTCAGGGTAGGTCATCAATATCAGATTGACGGGGGGCCTCCACCGATCTTACAGCGCTCTTCACTGTTTACCTGCTCTCCATCGCAATTGCAGCTGTGAGCAGGTGTAATTACAACTCTGCCGTCCCTATTCACTTCAATGGGACAGCTACTTACTGTTGAAGAGAGTAGGGCAGAGCCGTCCCACGGAAGTGAATGAGATGACTTAGTTGCAATTACACCTGCTCACCGCTGCAAGTTAACGATGAGCAGGTAAACAGTGAAGAGAAGGCAGCGCTGGTACGAGCACTGCTTTCTCTTCAAACAGCTGATCGTTGGGGTGCCGAGAGTCAGCCCCCCGCCAATCTGATATTGATGACCTATCCTGTGGATAGGTCATCAGTATAAAACAGGGGACAACCCCTTCAAGTCTGACTATACACATCGGATAGCTGTCAGCTGAACACACATTCGACAGACCGCTATCCCTTCCAACCCTCCCATACACATGTAAGGAGAGGGGGAAAATCCATGTAGAAATCTACCAGCCCAATCCTTCTTTCTCCTTACATCTCAAATCGGTGAAAAGTCATGATACCTTCTTTTACATTAGATGGTCAGCCATCGTTAATGGTATGGCCCGATTAAGGCTTTCCCAAAATTCTTTGTAGAAGAAATACTAAAGAATATATTTCTGAGTAACGCGTTTTAGGGACAGAGCGGACCTTCATCAGGCACTGTAAAAGCAGCATCTATTCATACGGTATCCCCAAACCTTCATGGTATCTTAAAAATCCCATATGATTCTTTCTCGTTCAGCCTGGTTGATTTTAGTAAAACTGACTTTAAAAGGTGTTGGACAATTTCCAATGTAATTTGTCAAAATGACACACACAGTCATGTATGCTCCCGGGGGTGTACACAACATTTTCTATGGCCCCCCTGCCACACCTGGTTTCCCAGTACACGTTCATCACTCGCCCCCAGGAAATGTAAAGCAAAACACCCAGATTTCTGATGATATAAAAAAAAATTGAATTGGAAGAAATTTGAATTAAAAAATGTTCTAATGAAAAATGTCGCCTTCCACGTCACCCACTTCTATGTCAGGAAAAGTAGAACAAGTGCTTCATAAATATGGCGCACATTCTAAACAGCATATTTCTCAATGTATGTATACCAGACAACACTGATAATTCTGCTCCCATTAGAAAGCTGGCTGCCTGGAGCCACCACTAGGGGGGGCTCAGTGTATAGGAATTTATACAGTTACCATTTACTGGATTGGAAGCTTAAAATAATCTCTTTGCATTAAGCTCCCCCTAGTAGTAGCTGCATGAAAATGCTATGTTTTCTTCTTGGGAAAGAGAAACAAGAAGGAGTTCAGCTTCAGTGCTAGGTCACCTCCCCCGGGCCCCATAACAGTTGCGTGGTCTCTACTGAAGGTACAGCACTGTATGCTCCATACAAGCATACATGACTGTATACTGTCCCCCAGCTGTCCTGTAAACATACTCACCTGTCATCCTACAGGAGCTGCAAGATGGTGGTGACCTCTTCCTCTGACTGTTCATGGGTACTGTCTATTCTACACAGACGCTTAGCGGCAAATGGATGCATCCAGCGCATGCGTAGATACAGGAGACTGCTGCCTATATCTGTGCATGCGTCAAACACGTTTATTTGAGGCCAGATCAACTATAAGCCTTCATTAGGACAGTATGCGGTCATGTATGCTTGGAAGGAGCATAGATGACTATATATGACATTTTGACCAATTACATTGAGAACCGGCCAACCCCTTTAATCATGACACAGTTAGGTAAAACAATGCAAAAGAGTGACAAAAATGTCTGATGTAAATTTCGCCTTTAGACTGGTGTAGAAGTGATAATGGTTCTTCTACGTTACAGCTGAGCTTTATGTGTGGGAGAGGAGAGATGAGCACCAAATGAATCATGACTTTATAATTAATTGGATATGATACGTATCTCCCGCAGATGACGGCAAACTGTCCTTTGAAGAATTCCAGAGCTATTTTTCTGATGGGGTTCTGAATCAGGAGGATCTGAAGAAAATGTTCATCCGGATCGACAGCCAGCAAACCAAGTGAGTGCTGGAAAGAGGAATATGGGCCAAATATACTAAAACTCCTCCCGTATCACTTGCTAGAATAATTAGCTGTATATAATGCCTTTAATAGGCACGGCTGGATTTCTTGACCTACTCGAGGCACAAATCTCCTTTCACACCTTGTTTCTGCCCTCTCCTGGGGTTCCTGTCGGGGGTTTACCTTTGAATACACAAAAGTGGTATTTCGATTTTTAATGTGATGGATCCATTCATTATAATGAGGCAAAAGGACTCCACGTTGGAGTCTTTTTTGCCAAACAGAACAGTGTTTGCCTCATTATAGTGTAAAACAGAGACGAGCGAAGTTCTTAAAAATTAGATTTGGCTGCTTCGCCGAATTTTACAAAAAGATTTGCTTTCTGATTAATTACTTTGTCACGAAGCGCATTTTTTTTGTAAGTAGCGAGTGCACTGGCAGGGAACGGCGATTGTGCCGCCCCCTGTCATTTAACCCCTCAGATGCCGCAATTATCAGTAATCGCGGGATCTGAGATCAATAATAATGCATTTTAGGGGTTGCTCATAAAAAAAATAATATATATATATTTTTATTGTACTTACCTCATCCATTTGAGCACGAAGAGACTGCTGTGGCCATCTCGCTTGAAGATCCAAAGCGAAATCTCGGGCGCGCGTGATGACGTCATCACGTCGGCCAGTGTGGTGACTTCATACGTCAACACGCACAAGATTTTGCATTGAATCTTGCAGCCTATTTGCGCTGAAATGGATGAGGTATGTATGATTTTTTTTATTTTTACCGCCATTTCAGGGAAAATAGATTTGTTACCACGAAGAGGAAATTCGGCTTCCTGGTGAATCGAAATTTATCTGAAATCTAAAATAGCACTTTTGTTTATGTAAATGTGCACCCCCCAACAGATAGCCCAGCTGAGGACGGAGGCAAGGTGTGAAAGGAGCATAACACAGATAGAAATCTTTCCTAATGGCTGACAAAAGTCATGACACCATTGGTTTTACGCAATGTCAGTTTCTTAAAGGGGTTTTCCAGCTTTTATTAAAGGGGTTATCGGTAATAAATAATGATGACCTATCCCCAGGATATATCTGACGCCTATTCCCAGGCCATATGACGTCACCGTACATCTGTCACATGACCTAGTTGCTGCTCAGTCCCATTAAAGTGAATTGGGCCGGACTACAATACCATGCACAGTCACAATACATTGTACGGCGCTGTGCTTAGGAGAGATGCTGGGAGCTGGCTGCGCTCCCCAGAGCTCAGGGGACTGCGGTGGCTCCCTGAAACAGCTGATCGGCAGGAGTGCTAGCACTCGGACCCCCGCTGATCTGATAATGATGACCTATCTTGAGGTTATTACTGGATAACCCCTTTAAGGCCCATCCTCAGGATAGGGAATCACTAGCTGATCACTGGGGGCCTGACACCCTGCACCCCCACCAAACATCTACCATGTGCAGTTTATGATATTAATGTCTTCTCATGTGGCAGGGGGGATTTGGGCTCTGTCGGGCACCAAACCCTCTGCTACCTCTGCACCCCCTACAGCTACACCTCTGTATAAGGTTGGTTTCACACGGGCGTTGCGGGAAAAGGTGCGGGTGCGTTGCGGGAAAATGCGCGATTTTTCCGCACAAGTGCAAAACATTGTAATGCGTTTTGCACGCGCGTGAGAAAAATCTACATGTTTGGTACCCAAATCCGAACTTCTTCACAGAAGTTCGGGTTTGGAATCGGGGTTGTGTAGATTGTATTATTTTCCCTTATAACATGGTTATAAGGGAAAATAATAGCATTCTTAATACAGAATGCATAGTACAATAGCGCTGGAGGGGTTAAAAAAATTAATAAAATAATTTAGCTCACCTTAATCCACTTGCTCGCGCAGCCCGGCTTCTCTTCTGTCTTCTTCTTTGCTGTGTACAGGAAAAGGACCTGTGGTGACGTCACTCCGGTCGTCACATGGTCCATCACATGATCCATCACCATGGTAAAAGATCATGTGATGGACCATGTGATGACCGGAGTGACGTCACCACAGGTCCTTTTCCTGTACACAGCAAAGAAGAAGACAGAAGAGATGCCGGGCTGCGCGAGCAAGTGGATTAAGGTGAGTTAAATAATTTTTAATTTTTTTTTAACCCCTCCAGCACTATGCATTCTGTATTAAGAATGCTATTATTTTCCCTTATAACCATGTTATAAGGGAAAATAATAATGATCGGGTCTCCATCCAGATCGTCTCCTAGCAACCGTGCGTGAAAATCGCACCGCATCCGCACTTGCTTGTGGATGCTTGCGATTTTCACGCAGCCCCATTCACTTCTATGGGGCCTGCGTTACGTGGAAAACGCACAATATAGAGCATGCTGCGATTTTCACGCAACGCATAAGTGATCCGTGAAAATCACCGCTCATGTGCACAGCCCCATAGAAATGAATGGGTCCGGATTCAGTGCGGGTGCAATGCGTTCACCTCCCGCATTGCACCCGTGCGGAAAACTCGCCCGTGTGAAAGGGGCCTAAGACCTTATTAATGATATATCTTGGGATTCATCTTACAAGTGAACAAGCACATGTCCGGTTTAGATGGAGAAGGCTGATCAACTGTTTCAAAGTATCTCCGGAACCACACAGCTCCACCCTTTGACTAGTGGACAGTGCTGGTAACTGCAGTGCTACTCCCATTTACATTACCAGTTCTATCCACTACACAATGGACGGCACTGTGTAGTTGCGGCACCTCAGCTTCTGTGTAACAGCTGATCGGCAAGGGCGCTGGGTGTCAGACCCCCGCCAATCTGATATTGTTCACCTATCCTAGGGATCAGCAACCTCCGGCACTCCAGCTGTTCTGAAACTACAACTTCCAGAATCCTCCTTTCACTTCTATGGGAGTTACAAGAACAGACGAGTAAGAGTGCATGCTAGTAGTTGTAGTTTCACAGCAGCTGGAGTGCCGAAGGTTGCTGATCCCTGACTCATCCTGAGGTTAGGCTATCAATACTATGATCCTGGACTACCCTTTTAAGATGTAGAAATAATAAAAAATGGTGGAATTGGTGCAGTCAGGGGGTATGCTTGCAAGAGATTAGTCCTGTGAGGGCACAAGGCTGTTGTGAGAGGTTTGTGGGTCTGCTTGCCTCATTAGCACCTTACAGACTGGCTCCTTAACCTGTGAATAGCTCATATTCGTTAGCACTTGAACATCCAATTAGTTTGATTGACATGTAACAGATGGATGGTTATACATTTGGTATCTAGGTAGAAAATATACTACATAGGGCTGACTATCTGTATCTCCATGTGGAGCATTTAGATTGTTCACGCAAAGATTGTTAATAACTGACTTATGATTCCGCCTACAGGAAAGAGGACATAAATATCAGCCAAAACATTAAAACTACCTACCATTTATTGTGCCACCAGCTCTTATCTGTGATGCCTTGGGTGCCAATGACCAGGGGCGGGCTGGAAACTTAAAGAGGCCGTAGAAAAAAAACTAAAAGTGACCCCAAGTTGTAGGCGAGGCCAAATAAAAAAAAGGCAGAGCAACACAAGTATTCTGGGTCAACACAAGCCATAAGTAGGCAGGGACAATAGAAGAAGGCAGGGTCAGCAATACCACAAAACAGCATAAAATACCGCCCTAGCACCCTACTGAGGAAGGTGATACAGTTGAAACCAGGAGGGCACCTGGGGCAGCTAGCCAGATTCATAAGTATTTGATGCTCCTAGCATTAATGCTGAAAGCATCAAACTGTTACGTACCTGGTCAGTGGCCACAGTTGAACCACAGTTCCTTGTCAACAGCTGTCTTTCTTTGAGCCGTGTTGGTTGGTACTAATCACTGCATACTGGGAATACACCCAACAAACCTGCCGTTTTGGAGATGTTCTGATCACATCTTGTCCCTTGTCTAAGTCGCTCAGGTCCTTATGCAGTGCACCATCCCCTGAGGTGGAGTAGTCCGGGAGTGTAGGATGCGAGTGGTATACTGTGGCCCAATGTTTGTGTCACGGTGCTCCTAACTTCCGGCTATTGCCTCCGGGGGGAAGGGGGGGGGGGGGCAGTCTCCATTGCATAGATTGAGTTGGAGAATAATGTGAAGTCCAGACTTGGGAATGTCTCAATCGTGTTTACTTGAGTAACTTGACAATACATGGGTTTCAAAGAGTTTAGTGCAATTCTCCTTTTCTTGGTTCCAGCAGGATGAAATATGGCGGCAGGTCTTCTAAATGCTGCTCTCTCTGCCATGCTAATCTCAGGCTTCAGGCTGGTTACTGTACTTCTAGGGGTTCTGGCACCGTTGAGTGGGGTGCCTTTGGCAGTTTACTCCCTCATAATACTCAATCTATTAAATTTAGGTAGTCTTGGTGCTCTCTGAGCTGCTTCCTCTGGAAGACTCCTGCTGCAGGTGTAAGCCATGTACCCGGGGTGGGCTCCCCAGGATACAGCGAAGTCACGAATAAGGAAAGCAACTCCAACACCATCTTTTGCCAAAACTGAATTTTACTAACACGTGGTAATAAACACAACCACAAATGCTGAGAACATATAATAAATTTACATTTACCCAGCCCGAAGGCTGAGACCCCTGAGTTTCACAGCACGGCGCCCTCTGATGGATGCTGGAGGAAATTTTACAGTAATTTACCTACTGGCGGGCACAACTAAAACTGCCTCGCCGTACCAATTATTACCCTAAAGCAAACATGAACAATTGTTTGGGTGCTTAGTACGGGTTAGCCTGCGGTGCAACACAACAGTTTATAATCTTACAGTGCTCTATAATATTCCCCCTTCCATAACTAGTCCGGTAGCAGTTGTCTGATATTACTCCTGAGCAAAATGCTGAACTGGATTGAGTTCGTGGGGGTGTTTATCAGCTCTCAAATGTGCAATTGTTCCTTTTAGTAATGGAGTCCTTGTAGTAACAGTAGCAACACTTTAGGCCTGACACAAAGCAGAGACCCTAACTAGCTAACTACAGGCCTGGTCTTAGTCTCTAGGCGCCAACACTGCAATGAGGTGCGTGTCCGATCTTACCGACCCGGGTCTGCTCTTCTTCCGCTGATGACTCTGAACCGAACAACCAGTCTCTTCAGCAAACATGAGGTCCTGCACGGTATGTAGCTTTGGCTCCTCAGCTCTTATCTGCCTTCCTGGAAACAATCCTCCTTTCCCTGGACAGGATCTGGGTCTTGGACAACGATCAACTTCACTCAGCTGCAGCTGTGATCACTGAGGGGCCTCTCACTCCTGGATCCATCGGATTCTGTGCTCACACACAGCTCCTCAGTCTCAGCTAGCTTCTAAGATGGATGCTGCTCTCCTTCTTCAAGCTCTGAAAAAACACACCTCTCATGAATATGGAAATATATATATGCAGCCAGTCAGCTGTGAATAGGAAACAGCGGCATCTTGTGGCCAAACAGCAGAACGTCAGTCCAGAACATTTAATTTAATCCACACAGTGTTCAACAATGAGAGCTGTTTTCCCATTTCACACAGGAGGGGAAAACACTCCCTCACTGCGCCATGTTGTCTGGTCTCTCTCATAGTCTATCTCCAACTAGCTACTTCTTCAGCAACCCTTCCCTTGGTGGGAAGCCGGACTAGCCCACTTCTGCCCCAAGGGGGGGATAAGAATGGAATGTTAGTTCCTTCCTATCTAAAGCAATCTGCTAGAACATATGCTACCTGCTGGAAAACCAAGCACATTACTTGTCACATAACATTGCATAAATACATTATTAGGTACAGTATGAGAGGACCTGGAAAAGGATACAAAGATGGCATTGTTAACCAGTAGAGACAGTAGCTCGGTATAAAGATGGTAGTGCCCACTCTGGGGTACTACACTTAAGTTCATTCATTTTTCCTGCTTCCAACATCAGCTTCAAGAACTGACTGTTCACTTGTCGCCTTGTAGATCCCTATCCTTGAAAGGAGCCATTGTCACAAGGTTATCAGTATATTTAAGTTCACTTGGTTTTAATGTTATGGCTGATTGGTATATATATATATATATATTCAGACTGCTTGATAAGTGATTATTTTCAAAATATAGACCTCAGGATATCATCCTTGAATACCATTGTATTAGCTAAACTAGTTCTGCAGTAATTACTTTCTTTATATATAGCAGTTGGAGATTGCTTTTCTGATACAGAGACCTAATACTCTGCATAGACATTCAGATAAATAATAAAATTCTGTCTGCCTGCAGCCACCATTAGAGAGAGCAAGCAGTGTACAAGCAAGCTCATAAGCTCCATCTTGTGGTGACTGCTAGCAGCCAGAATTTTATCACTTATCCCTATGGCTAGGCAGAGTACTAGGAGTTTAAAAAAGCACAAATCACCTGATTTCTTTGCAATTTTTTCAGTTCATTTAGATGAATGTTCTAATTCTTAACTTGTGTTCATTTTTGCAGGAACATGGATACAGAGCTGCTATGTGGTAAGCTGTTTAATTAATATTTTCTTCTAATTTCTTCTAATCTAGTTTAGTTTCTGTCTTCTGTTTACAAAACATGGTCAGTGTTGAGCAGGTTTCCATAGTTATGTAAACAGAAGACGGAGGAGCGTTGCTAAGGCTCAAAATGGGCCACTTTAGTGCTATTTTTTCTAATAGAAATGTACAATTTCAGTAATTAAAGTATATTACAAAAATGGTCAGTATCACTGCCCCTATACATCACAAAAATAAAAAAAAGAATGACAGTTACACTTTAGGTGAGCTTTTCAGTGCATCGAGGGGTGGAGCTAGCACTGGAAAGCTGAGGAACTGTGATGCCTTTATTTGGCGAAAGAATAAGGCCTATTGCACACGACCGTATGGCTTTTTCAGTGTTTTGCGGTCCGTTTTTCACGGATCCGTTGTTCTGTTTTTTGTTTCCGTTGTGTTTCCGTTTCTGTTCCGTTTTTCCGTTCCGTTTTTCCGTATGGCATATAGAGTATACAGTAATTACATAGATAAAATTGGGCTGGGCATAACATTTTCAATAGATGGTTTAGCAAAAAACGGAACGGAAACGGAAGACATACGGATGCATTTCCGTATGTGTTCCGTTTTTTTTGCGGACCCATTGACTTGAATGGAGCCACGGAACGTGATTTGCGGGCAATAATAGGACATGTTCTATGTTAGAACGGAACGGAAAAACGGAAATACGGAAACACAATGCATACGGAGTATATTCCGTTTTTTTTGGCGGAACCATTGAAATGAATGGTTCCGTATACGGACCGTATACGGAACGCAAAAAACGGCCAGTAAACGGGAAAAATAAACGGCCGTGTGCAGGAGGCCTAAAAACTTTTTTTCTCAGTAACGTCACAACCAATTTTCACAAGACAGGTATCTTTCTAATCAGCAGGATCAATCCTACCAGGTGCCATGCTTAGTTTAATAGAGTTGATCCTGCTGGCAAACCCTTTAAATTATTCCAGTGATGTCCAGTGACAATATTTAACCGCACATCCAATCACTTATTCTCTTTAGATATTGTCTGTAGATCTTTGCTATTACTGTCTGTAACCGTCAGAGTGCACATTAGATGCTGCCTGCTCTTATGGGATCATCATTTGTAGGATTAGTCAGAGCTGCGTTTTCATTCTCCATCTTCTGCCTCGGGCTACTTCTTTGTACTCACTTGCTGATTTCAAGACCCAGCATCCTTGTTATGTCTGATCTAGTGGAATTTCATCAAACACCTAACCCTACAGCCCATCTCTTGGGGAATGTTGATTTAATGAAGTGTGTGACTCATGTTAACCCTTTCAGTTGTACAGAAGGGGAATGCTGCTCTGAAGTCACCATAGTCTTTAGTCAGTGAGGACGACGTTACATACAATTTACACAGATTTTATTAGATAAAAGTAGTGATTTTCTTTAGTGTACAAGACATTTGTGAGATCTTTTTAAAGATTTTTCTAGTTTATGTGGACGTTGTTTCCAAGGATTTCAAAGAGGAAGACTGCTTGGGGGTAGGGGGTTAATATTGTAATGAAGGAGAAGACATTAAAAGAGGGGGTCATTTTACATTGCACCAGTTGACTGCTGACATTCCGGACACCAGTGCTTACTGGAGTCAATTTGCCAGGTAACCTGCTAAATACCTGTATGGCCATACTCATAATATAAAAAAATAGCTACATTATTGTCGCATAAAAGTAGAAAATAAATGTACGGGTACGCCATATGTGCACTTCTATATTAGGGCTCACAACAACAACCAAGGTAGCTGACATAGCGGCTGTCTGTTGAATGGGCGCCATTATACTTTACTTTTATTATGTATTCCCACAGTTAGTCCTGCTGTGTGCATTATCCCTTCCCTGTGTCATTACTTTTTATTATTCCTGTACTATAACATCTCTGTGACATCATTAGTACATTACACCTACATGTGGCATTATTATTTTCCTATGCTGTGACATCACAGGAACATGGTGTCCTTTTTATTTTCTAGCTGTTAAGTCATAGTGCATATTATCCCTGTTCCGTGACATCACTGTCTGTAATATCCCTGCACTGTGACATCACTGCGTAAATTATCTCTTTACTGTAACATCACTGAACAAATTATCCGTGTACTATGACATCAATGTGTGTGTTATCCATGTGCTGTGACATCACTGTGTGCATTACTACCTTTTGAGATCTGTACTTGTAGGTGGGGTTGGCGATGACAGACGTCACAAGCTCCAATGGTTAAAAAATCCAAATCACCGTTTATTTCATCCAAGACAATAAAATGGAAGTCAAAGCTGATGATCTATCCTCTGGATAGGTCATCAGCATCTTATCGGCGGGGGTCCGACACCCAGGACCCCTGCCGATCAGCTGTTTGAGAAGGCAGCTGCGCTGGCAGTAGTATGCGGCCTTCTCGCTGTTTACTGCAGGCCCAGTGACGTCACAACTAGTATCCAATGGCCTGAAAGGAGCTAAGCTCCATTCAAGTGAACAGAGCTTCGCCCCGCCCAGGCCATTGATACTAGTCGTGACGTCATTGGGCCTGCGGTAAACAGCGAGAAGGCCGCATACTACTGCCAGCGCAGCTGCCTTCTCAAACAGCTGATCGGCAGGGGTTCCGGGTGTCGGACCTCGCCGATCAGATGCTGATGATCATAATGTCTCTCTAAAACTGCAGAACCCCTTTAAGTCTTCACTTTGAACAAGTTCACAATCATAAACATAAATAAAATAGATGCCCCTCTCGGCGCTAACTAAACAGCGATTTCCTCACCTACACTCAGTATCGACATTAGATGAGGCTTCGCACAACAAGCAGGTCTTGCAGCTTCCAGGCACTAACTCTGAATGAGCTTTTCACCCCTGTTTTTATTTCTCCAGTTATGAGCCTGGCAGCTACAACTTGGTTTGCCTCAGGCTAGATGATAGCTGTGTACTGCAGTGGGGAGGGAATGCCAATTCCCACTGCCAACACTTATCTGCCATTCTATAAAAATCCAGCCCATAATACAATTTGAACAAAATACTGTACTTTAGCAAACTACAACTTGCTGAAACAACCCAGCTTTCCTGGGTTCTTTTACCTCACCGTCTAAACCATCTGACATATAATGGGGAAAATACGTACTGTATTTGATACACTGGCGATTTTGCAAGTTTTCCCACCTACAAAAATGGAGAAGTCTGTAATTTTTATCGTACGTACACTTCAACTGTGAGAGACAGACTCTTACAATCCAGAAAATCACATAAATAATTAATTTGCATTTTTGTATGAAATAAGTATTTGATACAATAGAAAAACTGAAATTAATATTTGGTACAGAAACCTTTGTTTGGAATTTGGAGGTCAGACTTTTTCTGTAGTTCTGCAGCAGGGATTTTGGCCCACTCCTCCATACAGATCTTCTCCAGATCTTTCAGGTTTCAGGGCTATCCCTGGGCTACTTTGGGTTTCAGCTCCCTCTAAAGATTTTCGATTGGGTTCAGGTCTGGAGACTGGCTAGACCACTTTAGGACCTTGAAATGCTTCTTACAGAGCCACTCCTTAGTAGTCCTGGCTGTGTGTTTCCGGTCATTGTCATGCTGGAAGATCCATCCATGACCCATCTTCTATGCTCTTACTGAGGGAAGGAGGTTGTTGGCCAAAATCTCGCGATACATGGCCCTATTCATCCTCCCTTCAAAATGGTGCAGTCATCCTGTCCCCTTTGCAGAAAAGCACCCCCAAAGTATGATGTCCTCCCCCCCATGCTTCACGGTTGGGATGGTGTTCTTGGGGTTGTACTCATCCTTTTTCTTCCTTCAAACATGGCAATTGGAGTTGAAACCAATAAGTTTTGATCTCATCTGACCACATAACCTTCTCCCATGCCTCATCTGGATCATCCAGATTGTCATTGGTGAACTTCAAACAGGCCTGGACATGTGCTGGCCTAAGCCGGGGGACCTTGCGTGCCCTGCAGGATATTAATCCATGACGGCGTAGTGTGTTACTAACGGTAATCTTTGAGACTGTGATCCAAGCTCTCTTTAGATCATTGAACAGGTCCTCCCATGTAGTTCTGGGCTGATTCCTGACCTTTCTCAGAATCATCCTTACCCCACGAGGTGCGATCTTGCATGGAGCCCCAGATTGACAAAGACTGACAGTCATCTTGTGTTTCTTCCTTTTTCTAATAATTGCACCAACAGTTGTGCAGCTCTACAATTTTGTCCCTGGTGTCCCTAGACAGCTCTTTGGTCTTGGCCATGGTTGAGAGGTTGTAGTGTGATTGATTAAGTGTGTAAACAGGTGTCTTTTATACAAGTAATGAGTTCAAACTGGTACAATTAATACAGGTAATGAGTGCAGAGTAGGAGGGCTTCTTAAAGAAAAACTAACAGGTCTGTGTGAGAGCCAGAATTTTTGCTGCTTGGTAGGTGATCAAATACTTATTTCATGCAATAAAATGCAAATTAATTATTAAAAAATCATACAATGTGATTTTCCGGATTTTTTTTAGATTTTGTCTCTCACAGTTGAAGTGTACCTATGATGAAAATTACAGACCTCTCCATTCTTTGTAGGTGGGAAAACTTGCAAAATCTAATCATAAGACAGGTCTTTTTCATGAATCTATGAAGAAGATCTGTCGTATGGTTGAAACACGTTGATTTTATGCAGGAGGATTACTTGTTGTTACATTTTTTAAATGAAGAAATAAAGAATCATTGATTTTATTGGCTGGATCCATTTATATTTTTTTGCTGCATTTACGTTGGGTGTGAACACAGCCTGGATCCGTGCAGAGCAGGTCAGAGCACCTTTACCACTTACCACTTGAGGGCTGGACTTTGTTCTACAGTATTTACAATGTATGTATTATGCCTGTACTGTACAATAAATGTGTATATTATCCCTGTACTGTGGCATCACTGTGTGCATTATCCTTGTACTGTGAGATCGCTATGTATGTTATGCCTGTCAGAAGTAGGGAGATACAGAGTTCTCCAAGGCCAAACCAACATACATTCAGATTATGAAAAAGGATTGATAAAAGAAATATAAGGGATGTGATGTTTGATGGAATATCCTTAAGACTTCTATCACAGTGTTGGCTACTTGTACATTTCAGACTATTTCTCTGAATATTTGGGGGAATACAAGAATGTTCTCACTGCCCTGCAGAATCTGAATGTAACTATATTGACAGCCATGGATAAAACCAAAATGGTGAGTAACTGGCTTAGTATTTATTATTTACATCATGGAATAAAGCTTTATTCAGTGGGTATAAATGGAAAAAATGTCAATTAAAGATAAACATTACATATTTTTTCTGCTAATGATTCATGTTACAACTGAAGAAAGCTGGGAAAGTAATGAGTAATTTGGCCCTTTGTTGATGTGTGCTATTTTTTCCATGAGTCATATTCCAAGCAAGGTTCACAGTTTTGCAAAATGACTTAGGCTTACGACTGTGTCCATATGGAGGTCCACAAACCACAGATCCGCAAAATAGTGTCATTACTAGAAATTACTCTTCTTGTCCACAATACGGACAAGAATAGGCTATGTTCTGCAATCTGCAGAAGGGACAAACGATTGCGGTCAGCACACTGATGATATCTTTGGGCAGTCTGTTCTTTTTTGTGTAGCCATAGAAATAAATGGGCCTGTGTTCCAACTCTAATTTTCTAATTCTTTTTCCTGAGCTAGTAAGTGGCGGCTAGCTGCCATAATGTCTCTCATAGACAGCACACATAGTGAAGAAGAAATTCTGTTCCTCTATCTTTATTTTTCACATACACAGAAGCAGCAGCATGGGTGCATTATGTAGCTGTGAATTCGGTTCTGGGGTGAGATAGAAAACTGGATAAAGTAGCAGTGACTTAACTAGAAATTTCTGGGCCCCACAGCAAATTTTTTATAGGGTCCCCCTACCCCAGAAACTTATTCTCAACCACCTACTCTCCTGCAACCCCCATTCCTGTGGCTAGTCAAGATCGCTCTCTCGGACGAGGCCCGGTAACCGCTTTGTTTCCTATAGTGTCTCTGTATATAATGTCATTTTATAATACTGTTGAGGGGGCCCTGACAATAAAGTATTTTAGCCCTCCTCCTGAGTGGGCCCCTTCTGAGTTCGGGTCCCAAAACAGCCGCTTCCCCGGCTTCCCCTATAGCTATGCCCCTGCAAAGCATATTGTCTGGCATTTTGTATAGAATCTGCAATGGAGGCTTAGAGCGGAGTCTCCAAGGCAGATGTGAATGAAGTCTTACCTAATCCCTCAATAAACTGATAACCCATCCTGTTTCTCAATATGGATTTTAGTAGTGAATTAAGGGTGAATGATCAGTTCAGGAGGAGGAAAAGAAGTAGTTAATAAGTGGAGAAGGAAGCATCTTTTTCTAATAAGATACAGTACAGACCAAAAGTTTGGACACACCTTCTCATTCAAAGAGTTTTCTTTATTTTCATGACTATGAAGGCATCAAAATTATGAATTAACACATGTGGAATTATATACATAACAAACAAGTGTGAAACAACTGAAAGCATGTCATATTCTAGGTTCTTCAAAGTAGCCACCTTTTGCTTTGATTACTGCTTTGCACACTCTTGGCATTCTCTTGATGAGCTTTAAGAGGTAGTCCCCTGAAATGGTTTTCACTTCACAGGTGTGCTCTGTCAGGTTTAATAAGTGGGATTTCTTGCCTTATAAATTGGGTTGGGACCATCAGTTGCGTTGAGGAGAAGTCAGGTGGATACACAGCTGATAGTCCTACTGAATAGACTGTTCGAATTTGTATTATGGCAAGAAAAAAGCAGCTAAGTAAAGAAAAACGAGTGGCCATCATTACTTTAAGAAATGAAGGTCAGTCAGTCAGCCGAAAAATTGGGAAAACTTTGAAAGTAAGGGCTATTTGACCATGAAGGAGAGTGATGGGGTGCTGCGCCAGATGACCTGGCCTCCACAGTCCCCGGACCTGAACCCAATCGAGATGGTTTGGGGTGAGCTGGACCGCAGAGTGAAGGCAAAAGGGCCAACAAGTGCTAAGCATCTCTAGGAACTCCTTCAAGACTGTTGGAAGACCATTTCAGGGGACTACCTCTTGAAGCTCATCAAGAGAATGCCAAGAGTGTGCAAAGCAGTAATCAAAGCAAAAGGTGGCTACTTTGAAGAACCTAGAATATGACATATTTTCAGTTGTTTCACACTTGTTTGTTATGTATATATTTCCACATGTGTTAATTCATAGTTGTGATGCCTTCATAGTCATGAAAATAAAGAAAACTCTTTGAATGAGAAGGTGTGTGAAAAATTTTGGTCTGTACTGTATATTACTAAGTTTCTTTTAATCATAATAATGATTTACAGTATGCAAAGTTTGTTGAAATGACAGCGCCTATTTAAGGCTACTTTCACACGAGCGTTCGGGTGTCCGCTCGTGCGCACCGTTTGAAGGGGCTCACGAGCGGCCCCGAATGCATCCGTCTGGCCCCAATGCATTCTCAGTGGAGGCGGATCCACTGAGAATGCATCCGCCTGCCAGCGCTCAGCCTCCGCTCCGCTCAGTGAGCGGACACCTGAACGCTGCTTGCAGCGTTCGGGTGTCCGCCTGGCTGTGCGGAGGCGAGCGGATCAGTCCAGACTTACAATGTAAGTCAATGGGGACGGATCCGCTTGAAGATGACACCATATGGCTCAATCTTCAAGCGGATCCGTTCCCCATTGACTTACAATGTAAAGTCTGAACGGATCCGCTCAGGCTACTTTCATACTTAGAAAATTTTCTAAGTTTTAATGCAGACGGATCCGTTCTGAACGGATGCGAACGTCTGCATTATAGGAGCGGATCCGTCTGATGAAACATCAGACGGATCCGCTCCGAACGCTAGTGTGAAAGTAGCCTAATGGGGTTGTGCATGTTTGGGGCAGACCTGCGATGGGAAGCATACTTACCTGCTTATCAACACTAGCTCCCAGCTCCTGCACTCTCTGGCCTCTGCAGATCCGCTCAGGTCCCTTTCGGGTTAATGCCACTTCAGCCGATTGCTGCCCATAGTGGTGATCTGCTCCCCTTGCGCCACGTAACCATTTTACATTATGTAACAAGTCACCACTGTGGCCAACGGAGCAGAAAGGGAAGGGGCTGGCATCAGCAAGCAGGTAAGTATGCTTCCCTTTGCATGTCTGCCTGCTTGCCAACCCCCACCCCCTGCCACCAAATGTACACAACCCCTTAAAGGTAGCTAGAGACAACAGTTGTCAATCCTGAGCCTTTAAAATGACAATTTGCTTATCTATCTCATTGTCCTGATCAGAATTGTGTTTAACTATAGTGTTTAACAACAAGCAAGCAATGGATAAATGCAAATATATTACATCATTATGATATGTTATATGGTATAAGTTTCGGTTATAGGTGTATTCCAGTTGTTACAGATTTCTCCCTTTCCACAGAATAGAGGATAACTATTAAATTGGTGGAGGTCCTTTCATTGGGTGCAGCAATGGTCACGAGAATGGGGACCGCGTACCCCTTGGAGTCCCCTGAAATGAACGTAGTGGCAGGTCACATATGCGCACTGCTGCTCCTGCCACTCCATTCATCTTTCAGAACTCCCATAGAATTGAATGGAGCAGCAGTTCTGCTGCTATGAGGGGTACAGGGTCCTCGTTTTCGTGATCGGTGGGGACCCCAGCGGTAGGACCCCCTCTGATCTAATAGCTATGCCCTATTTTGTGGATAGGAGATAACTTGTAACAACTGGAATACCCTTTTACATTTTTCCAATTACAATAAACCATCTTGTTATATAAATTGGGAGGCAAATGTTACAATATTGAGGAGGTATCCGATTGTTGTTTTGATCAGAGAGAAATCTTTAAAGGGGTTGCCTGACTTAGGGTGGGTTTATGTCACGTTTTAAGTATACAATGGTAAAAAAAGCATATGCTTTTATTTTTTACAGTGGAACTCTGTGGTGAAAGGATGCCACTGTATGGTATCAGTCAGATATCCATTTAACGTTTCCTTTTTTTGTATAGGTTAAACTGATGGGAAAAACATGATGTGAACCCACCCTAAGAAACTCATTTTCAAATACGTCATTGTGAGATAATAGAGAGGGGGTTTACTGGTCACCTATTATCTAAACAGCGGCTACAAGGAGCTACCTTGCTCTAAAATACCCTGCCAACTGGTTTTAGTGGGAAGTGTGTAATGCTACATTTCTCCTGCAGGGAAATTGAGACATTGCTCCAATCTTATTCCCCTGCCAATTGCTGCTGATTGCTGGGTATCTCAGCAGTGAGGCACTCTGTATTAGGCTTTCCATGGTAGGACTAGAGATGAGTGAATTGATTCTAAATTAATTGGATTTAACCTTTACGCAAAAAACAATTGCAGAACCATGCCAGTTAATAGGGACACTATAGTAGCACTATAGGGAGAAAATATGGAGATATTATTGGGTAGATATTAAGAGTTTTATCAGGGGAAGCTTTGCATTAGTGTTGGTCGAGCACCAAAGTGCTCGGGTGATCGGTAGAGATGGCCTCGCGGTTCGCCAGGCGGTCGTTTTGCGGCAAACTTTGCGCGTTCACGATTTGGCAAACATGCGAACATATGGCGTGTCCGCCAGCGCCATATTCTTTTGCATTGCGCCGAACTTTGACCCATGACACACACATCAGGTGGAACAGGACAGTCAATTGACACGTTTCAGCACATGGACACACCCCCACCCTATAACAGAACTTGATTTGGCAGTCATTTTACATTCTGTGTTTTGCCAGTGTAGGGAGAGGTTGATTTGTGGAGCAGGGACAGACTGTTAGGGGCACCAAACACTAGCTAATAGGGCCACAAAAGTCCTTTTAAGGACTGGTATAGGTGTGCTATCGATAGGTATGATATACTGAGAGGTGTGATATACTTATAATATACTTTCTAACATAGAAAGTATATTATAGTGCATTTGTATTGTGCAGCAGTTGTGTGTGGTTCTGCTGCGATACAGCAGCTATATAGAGGGACAAACACTATTGGAATAACTCATTGCAACTGGAGTGATATACCTGCTACCCCCCAAAAAAAACTGATTGAGGGGTGTGATATAGCTATAATATACTTTCTAACATAGAAAGTATATAGCGCATTTGTATTGTGCAGCAGTTGTGTGCGGTTCTGCTGCGATACAGCAGGTATATAGAGGAACAAGCGCTATTGGAACAACTATTTTCAATGGGTGTGATATACCTGTTGCCCCAAAATAAACAGATTGAGGGGTACAATATACCTGCTTCCACAAAATACTGATTAAGGGGTTTGATATACCTGTTTCCACAAAATACTGATTGAGGAGTGCTATATAACTGCTTCCACCAAATATTGATTAAGGGGTTCAATATACCTGCTTCCACAAAAAACAGATTGAGGGGTGCGATATACCTGCTTCCACAAAATACTGAATAAGGGGTTTTAATATACCTGCTTCCACAAAATACTGATTGAGGGGTGCGATATACCTACTTCCACCAAATAATGATTAAGGGGTTCTATATACCTGATCCACAAAATACTGTTTGAGGCCCGCCATATACCTGCTTCCACAAATACTCATTGAGGAGTGCGATATACCTGCTTCCACAAAATATTGATTAAGAGGTTTGATATACCTGCTTCAACCAAATACAGATTGAGGGGTGCGATATACCTGCTTCCACAAAATACTGATTGAGGAGTGTAATATACCTGCTTCCACAAAATATTGATTAAGTTGTTCTATATACCTGTTTCCACAAAATACTGATTGAGGGGTGCGATATACCTGCTTCCACAAAATACTTATTAAGGGGTTTGATATACCTGCTTCTACAAAATACAAATTAAAGGGTTTGATATACCCGCTTCCACAAAATACTTATTGAGGGTTGCGATACACCTGCTTCCACAAAAGACTGATTGAGGGGTGCGATATACCCGCTGCCACCAAATATTGATAAAGGGGTTCTATAAACCTGCTTCCACAAAATACTGATTGAGGGATGCGATATACCTGCTTCCACAAAATACTGATTGAGGGGTGCAATATACCTGCTTCCGCAAAATACTGATTAAGGGGTTTGATATACCTGCTTCCACAAAATACAGATTGAGGGGTGCAATATACCTGCCCCCACCAAATATTGATTGAGGCTTGCGATACACCTGTTTCCACAAAATACTGATTAAGGGGTTTGATACACCTGCTTCCACAAAATACTGATTGAGGGTTGCGATATACCTGCTTCCACCAAATACTGATTGAGGCCTTCGATACACCTGCTTCCACAAAACACTGATTGAGGGGTGCGATATACCTGCTTCCACCAAATATTGATTAAGGGGTTCTTTATACCTGATTCAACAAAATACTGATTGAGGGGTGCGATATACCTGCTTCCACAAAATACTGATTAAGGGGTTTGATATACCGGCTTCCACAAAATACTGATTGAGGGGTGCAATATACCTGCTTCCCCAAAATACTAAATAAGGGGTATTGATATACCTGCTTCCCCAAAATACTGATTAAGGGATTTGATATATCTGCTTCCACAAAATACTAATTGAGGGGTGCGATATACCTGCTTCCACCAAATATTGATTAAGGGGTTCTTTATACCTGATTCAACAAAATACTGATTGAGGGGTGCGATATACCTGCTTCTACAAAATACTGATTAAGGGGTTTGATATACCTGCTTCCACAAAATGCAGATTGAGGGGTGCAATATACCTGCCCCCACCAAATATTGAGTGAGGCTTGCGATACACCTGTTTCCACAAAATACTGATTAAGGGGTTTGATATACCTGTTTCCAAAAAATACTGATTGAGGAGTGCGATATACCTGCTTCCACCAAATATTGATTAAGGGGTTCTATATACCTGCTTCCACAAAAAACAGATTGAGGGGTGTGATATACCTGCTTCCACAAAATACTGAATAAGGGGTTTTAATATACCTGCTTCCACAAAATACTGATTGAGGGGTGCGATATACCTGCTTCCACCAAATAATGATTAAGGGGTTCTATATACCTGATCTACAAAATACTGTTTGAGGCCTGCCATATACCTGCTTCCACAAAATACTGATTGAGGAGTGCGATATACCTGCTTCCACAAAATATTGATTAAGGGGTTTGATATACCTGCTTCAACCAAATACAGATTGAGGGGTGCGATATACCTGCTTCCACAAAATACTGATTAAGGGTTTTTTATCTACCTGCTTCCACAAAATACTGATTGAGGAGTGTGATATACCTGATTCCACAAAATATTGATTATGTTGTTCTATATACCTGTTTCCACAAAATACTGATTGAGGGGTGCGATATACCTGTTTCCACAAAATACTTATTAAGGGGTTTGATATACCTGCTTCCACAAAATACTAATTAAAGGGTTTGATATACCCGCTTCCACAAAATACTTATTGAGGGGTGCGATACACCTGCTTCCACAAAACACTGATTTAGGGGTGCAATATACCCGCTGCCACCAAATATTGATAAAGGGGTTCTATAAACCTGTTTCTGCAAAATACTGATTGAGGGGTGCGATATACCTGCTTCCACAAAATACTGATTGAGGGGTGCAATATACCTGCTTCCGCAAAATACTGATTAAGGGGTTTGATATACCTGCTTCCACAAAATACGGATTGAGGGGTGCAATATACCTGCTTCCACCAAATATTGATTGAGGCCTGTGATATACCTGCTTGCACCAAATATTGATTTAGGCCTATGTAAACACCTGCTTCCACAAAATACTGATTAAGAGGTTTGATATAACTGCTTCCACAAAATACAGATTGAGGCTTGCGATACACCTGCTTCCACCAAATATTGATTAAGGGATTCTATATACCTTCTTCCACAAAATACAGATTGAGGGTTGCGATATGCCTGCTTTTACCAAATATTGATTAAGGGGTTCTATATATCAGCTTCCACAAAATACTTATTAAGGGGATTGATATACCTGCTTCCACCAAATATTGATTGAGGCTTGCGATACACCTGCTTCCATAAAATACTGATTAAGGGGATTGATATACCAGCTTCGAACAAATATTGATTGAGGCTTGCGATACACCTGCTTCCAATAAATACTGATTGAGGGGTGCGATATACCTGCTTCCACAAAATGCTGATTAATGGGATTGATATACCTGCTTCCACCAAATATTGATTGAGGCCTGTGATACACCTGCTTCCACAAAATACTGATTAAGTGAATTGATATACCTGCTTTCACCAATTACTGATTAAGGGGTTTGATATACCAGCTTCCACCAAATACTGATTGAGGCCTGCGATACACCTGCTTCCACAAAATACTGATTGAGGGGTGCAATATACCTGCTTCCGCAAAATACTGATTAAGGGGTTTGATATACCTGCTTCCACAAAATACTGATTGAGGGGTGCAATATACCTGCTTCCACAAAATACTGATTGAGGGGTGCAATATACCTGCTTCCGCAAAATACTGATTAAGGGGTTTGATATACCTGCTTCCACAAAATACTGATTGAGGGGTGCAATATTCCTGCTTCCATCAAATATTGATTAAATCTGCGATACACCTGCTTCCACAAAATGCTGATTAAGGGGATTGATATACCTGCTTCCACTAAATATTGATTGAGGCCTGTGATACATCTGCTTTCACAAAATACTGATTTAGGGTGATTGATATACCTGCTGCCACCAAATACTGATTAAGGGGTTTGATATACCGGCTTTCACCAAATACTGATTGAGGCCTATGATACACCTGCTTCCACAAAGTACTGATTGAGGGGTGCGATATACCTGCTTCCACCAAATATGATTGAGGCCTGCGATACACCTGCTTCCACCAAATATTGATTGAGGCCTGTGATATACCTGCTTCCACAAATACTGCTCTTCTCTAGGGACTTTGGCACAGGGTCATTTTGAAAATTAAAGGCAGAGGAAGAGGCAAGAAACGCAGGTGTGGTAGGGGTCAGGCAGGTGCACCAGGCCGGAGCCTAATTGTGAAGTTGGAGAAGGTGCGTGCGATTACGTCAAAGGACGCACCAGAGTTGGCTGAGTGGCTCACTCAGCCTTCCGCTTCTGCACCCTCCTCATCCTCTGTATCTGCAGCCTCCTCACTCTCTGCTGTGTGCACCCCCAAAGACACCACCACCACCATAGCCCCTCCACTCGAGTCAGAGGAATTATTTTCCCATCCATTCCCAGATCAGCCCAAGGAGGGTGGTCCCTGCTGTTGCGGCCTACTCCGAGATCTCTAATGTCAGTGGTGGTGAAGGTGACGATGATGACGTGTCAATGGACTTCAAGTGGGTACCCACAACAGAGGAACAGGAGGGGAGTTCAGAGGGAGAGACGGAGCAGCAGATAGGGAGGAGAAGGAGGATAAGCAGACAGATCTTGCAGTGCACAGGAGGCAAAAAGCAGACGGCAAATGTATCTGGAGCGAGCCATCCACCATGCACAGTCACATCTTGCACTCGCAGGAAGCCGGCACATGGCTCCGCAGTGTGGCCTTTTTTTTTACCGTGTCAGCTGCTGATAATAGTGCTGCCATCTGCAGCCTGTGCTGTCAACGCATACGTTGCGGTAAGCCCAACACTCACCTAGGGACAACTGCCTTAAGAAGGCACCTAGCCTCCCATCACCGAGCCCTGTGGGTGCAACGCCGTCAGAACCCACAAAGCCACACTCCCAGCGCTCCACATCCTGCCTCTTCTCCTTCTCCTCCCATTCGTCCTCCACTCCACCTTCCACCGTGCCGTCGTCGCGTTCATCTGGCAGAAGGCAGGCTTTCGTGGCCCAAATGTTCGAGCGTAAAAAGTTGATGACTCTGGATAACCCTCTTGCCCAATGGCTGACCGCTGGCTTGTCGGAACTGCTAACCCGCCGACTACTGCCATATAAACTGGTGGACTCGGAGGCCTTTAAAAAATTTGCAGCCATTGGCACACTGCAATGGAAAGTCCCCGGAAGGAAATATTTCTCCCAGAAGGGCATCCCAGAGATATATCGCCACGTGCAGCGGCAAGTGAATATATCTTTGGCACACAGTGTTGGTGCCAAGATATATCTGACCACAGGCACGTGGTCTAGCAAACACGGGCAGGGAAGGTATATAAATTTTACTGCCCACTGGGTGAACCTTCTGACAGCCGTCAAGCATGTAACCCGTGGCACCCGTGTGGATTTGGTGTTACCACCACAGATTGCATGCAGGCCTGCCTCTTCTTCTCCTTCTCCTACTCCATCCTCCATCTCCTCCTCAGCTGACTCCGTCTCCTCCTCAGCTCCAGCAGCAACGTGCTGTTAACGACTACCTGTATGAACTCTGCAGCCGGACAGGTTCTGGTGAGCTTGGTTTCTTTTCACCGCGCCAGTGGCTGATCATGCGCGACGCATGCAGACTTCTGCGGCCATTTGATGAGGTCACAAACTGGAAATTCGCAGCCAGGGCACCATCAGTGACATCGTACCTTACACCTTCTTTCTGGAGTGTGCATTGCGTCGTGTCATTGATCAAGCCATCGAGGAGCAGGAGCTGGAAGATGAGGAAGTCGCAATGCTGAATGAATTCCCAGGGGGGGCTACTCCATCTGGGACAAGTCAGCAGGAGTCTGAAGAGGAGTCAGAGGAGGATGGTGGCTGGGGGGAGGTAGAGGAGGAGGAGGAGCAAGAAGAGCAGGCTTTGAGGGGAACTTTAAACTTTTCGGGGATCCCTGGTGTTCTCCGTGGCTTGGGGGAGGAGACCGAGGACGACATTCTCCTGGACGATAAGCAGGAGCCAGGGCGCTCCACCGCTTCCAATTTAGTGTAAATGGGGGCCTTCATGCTCCAGTGTTTGAAGAGGGAACCCCATATAAAAATAATAAAGGGCAAGGACCAGTATCCGGTGGCAACGTACTTAGACCCCCGGTACAAACACAAAATAGCAGACATGTTACCAGCATCACAGAGGGCTGTCAGAATGCAGCATTTTCAGGCCTTGCTGCGAGAGATGCTACATTCTGCTGTTGCGGGCGCTGGCAGAGGAAATTCCACCCACAGCGAAACAGGTGCGGGTACCAATCCTACCGCGCCTGCAAGAAGATGGCAGTTTGAAGATGTGTTGGTCACTTCGGATATGAGATCATTCTTGCATCCAACCCATTGACAGCCCCCCACTGGATCCAGCCTCAGGGAACTCCTAGACCGACAGGTGTCCGACTACATCGGCTTAACAGCCGATGTGGACGCTCTGAGAAGTGAGGAACCCCTGGACTACTGGGTGGTTTGACCTGTGGGCAGAGCTGAAACAATTTTCCATGGAACTCTTGGCTTGCCCCTTGTCGAGTTTCCTGTCCGAAAGGACGTTCAGCACAGCATGGGCGATCGTGACCGATAAGTGCACTCGCCTAGCTCACGACAGTGTGGACTACCTTACATTTCTAAAAATGAATGAGGCATGGATCTTGGTGGAATTCAACACCTGTGACGAGCACGTGTAATTGAATTTCCTCATGCCAAGTTACACATATCCACCACCACCCAGAACAAAGAATGGTCCTTGTCTTATGTACACTGAACAAAAATATAAACGCAACACTTTCGGTTTTGCTCCTATTTTGCATGAACTGAACTCAAAGATATGAAACATTTTCTACATACACAAAAGACCCGTCACTCTCAAATATTGTTCACAAATCTGTCTAAATCTGTGTTAGTGAGCACCTCTCCTTTGCCGAGATAATCCATCCCACCTCACAGGTGTGACATATTAAGGTGCTGATTAGACAGCATGAATATTGCACAGGTGTGCCTTAGACTGCCCACAATAAAAGACCACTCTGAAATGTCAGAAAACCAGTCAGAAAACCAGTCAGTATCTGGTGTGGCTACCATTTTCCTAATGCAGTGCAACACCTCTCCGTCGCATAGAGTTGATCAGGTTGTTGATTGTGGCCTGTAGAATGTTGGTCCACTCCTCTTCAATAGATAGCTGTTTGAAGTTGCAGAATATTGGCAGGAACTGGAACACGCTGTCGTGTGCTCAATGGATGACATGTCCGGTGAGTATGCTGGCCATGCAAGAACTGGGATAGTTTCAGCTTCCAGGAATTGTGTACAGATCCTTGCAATATGGGGCCGTGCATTATCATGCTGCAACATGAGGTGATGGTCGTGGATGAATGGCACAACAATGGGCCTCAGGATCTCGTCACGGTATTTCTGTGCATTCAATATGCCATCAATAAAATGCCCCTGTGTTCATTGTCCATAACATACGCCTGCCCATACCATAATCCCACCGCCACCATGGGCCACTAGATCCACAACATTGACGTCAGCAAACCGCTCACCTACACAACACCACACACGCTGCCTGCCATCTGCCCTGAACAGTGAAAACTGGGACTCATCCGTGAACAGAACGCCTCTCCAACGTGTGAGGCCGGTTGAATGTACTGCCAAAATCTCTGAAACGCCGTTGGAGACGGCCTATGGCAGAGAAATGAACATTCATTGCACGGGCATCAGCTCTGGTAGACATTCCTGCAGTCAGCATGCCAATTGGACGCTCCCATAAACATTGCAACATCTGTGGCATTGTGCTATGTGATCAAACTGCACATTTCAGAGTGGTCTTTTTTTGTGGGCAGTCTAAGGCTCACCTGTGCAATATTCATGCTGTCTAATCAGCACCTTGATATGCCACACCTGTGAGGTGGGATGGATTATCTCGGCAAAGGAGAAGTGCTCACTAACACAGATTTAGACAGATTTGTGAACAATATTTGAGAGTGACGGGTCTTTTGTGTATGTAGTAAATGTTTCAGATCTTTGAGTTCAGCTCATGCAAAATGGGAGCAAAACCAAAAGTGTTGGTTTTATATTTTTGTTCAGTGTATATACAGCGGCATAAAAGGCCTTTTCTGTCAGGTGAGTGCCTAATTTTTCGGGCCTGTACTGGCCTACAGTAAAATAGTTATCCAGTGACCGTCTAATATACCTCCAGCCACATAATCACTTGTTCTTTTCTGTCCAGTGAATGCCAAATTTTTGGGGCCTATACTCCACTGGCCTACAGTAAAATTGTTATTCAGTGACCACCTAATGTACCTCCAGCCACATATTAACTTGTCCTTTTCTGTCTGGTGAATGCCTAATTTTTGGGGCCTGTACTCCACTGGCCTATAGTAAAATTGTTATCCAGTGACCGCCTAATCTACCTCCAGCAACATAATCAATTGTTCTTTTCTGTCAGGTGAATGCCTAATTTTTGGGGTCTGTACTCCCGTGGCCTAAAATAACATTTTTCTAGGCTCCAGCAGGGCACATTTTTGAGAGTTTCCCTTAAAGACGCATAAAAATGGCCCCTGATTAAAATACATATTTTTTGTGGGAATTTTTGGCACTGATCCCCCTCTGGTATGTCACTGTCCATGTTGTGGGACTATTTGTGCACTTCTAGTAAGTATTTGGTGGCTGAAAATATGACCTAAAGGTTTTTCAGGTTCGCCTGCCATCAAAGTCAATGGGGTCCGCCGCGAACGGGCGGTTGGCGAATATTTGATCGCGTTCGCAAATTGTCCCGGCTGATGCTTGTCCATCACTAGTGCTCGGGTGCTCGAGTAGAACACCTCAGGGGTTGCAGCCACTAACATAGGTGGTGGCGGAAACCCTGATGGAAGTAGGGCACTCAATCATTGGCGTTGGTAGCAATCATTGGCGTTGGTATGACTCGCTCCCAGCCTCCACAAGGTTCACACTGTGTGCCATCAGGGAAATGTAGCGTCCCTGTCCAAAAGCACTTGTCCATGTGTCAGTCGTTAAGTGGACCTTCCCAATAACTGTGTTGGTCAGGGCACAGGTGATGTTACAGGACACATGCTGGTGTAAGGCTGCGACTGCACACCGTGAAAAATATTGGCAGCTGAGAGAGTAACACGGGACGGCTTCCGCCATCATGTTGCGGAAAGCCCCAGTGTCCACAAGCCTAAATGGCAACTTATTCAGGGCCAGCAATTTGGAAAGGTGCACATTTAGCGCTATGGCCTGTGGGTGGGTGGCTGGGTATTTGCACTTTTATTCAAAGGCCTGGGGTATAGACATTTGTACGCTGTGCTGGGATACAGAAGTGTATGTGCTAGCTGATGGTGCTTGCGAAGGTCCAGGTGCATGGCGGGAGGCATCCGGGCCTGCGTCTTGGACAGGGGATTGGCCAGCACGTAACTGTAAAGGGGGAATATTAATCACCAATATTTATGCAAATATCAATAATTAATATTCATAAATAGGAGGAGCCGTCTATTGATGACTCCGGCTATTTATACCTTTATATAATTACACTATACTTTCACTATACTTTACGCTAATCACTAAGCTAGCTGCATGCGCCTTACTAAACTAACTATCGCTAATAACCACACATTACACAGATAGTTACAAATAAGACATAGTATTTATTAATACCAACAGTACACTAACACAGTACTATAAATACAGCACTAAACTACACTACACGGTTCCCAAATTCCACCCACAAACTAACTATACAGTACACTCACACATGTATTAGCAGCCCACCCCACCTGACTAATTCTATCCCTAAGAGAACGACGAAGGGTTAACGTGGCACTGCAGGGGTGAATGCAGGCCACAGACATTACAGGGGTACAGTATAGGGATGCTCCTATAGGGTTAGGGTATGGGACAGCACTGCAAGGGTAGGATACAGCAATGCAAGGGTTAATACCCTGCAAGTGATCAGGTTGTGGGTTGGTAGTGGGTAGGGGTAAGGTACAAATAGTGGGGGTGATCAGGGAGTAGGGGTTTGGGGATAGTGGTAGGGGATCAGGGGTGTAAGGGTTAATAAGGGGGAAATCGTTGGTGGGATAGTGGTAGGGGATATCGTTGGTGGGGTAGCGGTATCAGGGGTGTAGGGGTTAATTAGGGGTGGCGAATACTCAGCGCTTTGCTCGTTGTCCAGGGGGGGTCCTCCTCAGGTGGGGCGGCTCTGCTTCTCTCCTCCAGCCGGGGGGGGCTCTCCACTCTCCTTTCCCAGTGCAGGGGCCGCCGGATATTTATCGGAGACACGTGGGCCGGCGCAGTGATATCACGTCACTGCGCCAGCCCGCGCGTCCCCGAACGCACACATCGGGGCCGCGCCATATGCTAACAGGCGGGAGAAGCCTTTGATCTCCCACCTGTAGCCTTTAGCATTCCGGGCAGCGCGATAGTAATCGCGCTGTCGGAACGCGCATAATAGAAGGAGGGGAGGTTTCTCCCTCCCTTCTATCATGCATAATTATCTCCAGCAGCGATGGAGATAATTAGAACAAAGGACTCAGATTCTGTTGAACCTGAGTCCTTTGTAGCCATCAGGATGACCGGACCCTTGTCCGGTCATTCTGATGCAATCAGCCAGATTGCATCAGGGTGAATGCTTGGGGCACATTCACACTGATGCACCTGGTTTCAGGTAAAGGGGCCCATGGAGGGGGATATATGTATAATATACATGTATATGGATGCTTGGGGCACATCCATACACAGTATACACTGATATTGGGGTATTATAAGGGGGCACAGATTATATATTTGTAATAAGGGGGCACATATTTCCCACAGGGGCCGCCATGAGCCCCTGTGGGCCACCAAGGGCAGACGTGCACAGATGCTGGGCACATCTGCGCACATCATCCCCTGATATGGTAGTCAATGTATGCATATATACCATACATGCATGCACGTGTTTGCATGCATGCATGGATATATAGGCATACGTCTCAACCCTTCCTCAACAGTAACACAGGGGAAGAGAAGGCAGTGGTGTGACCCACAGACACTGATTGTGGACCCAGGCGTTCGGCTACCTATTAGGGTGCTTTGATGCTATGTGGTGGATCATGCTGGTGGTGGTGAGGTTGCTGGTGTTCATGCACCTGCTCATTTTAGTACGGCACAGGTTGCAAATGACAATTTTTTTTTATCGTTCGCACTTTCCTCAAAAAAGCGCCAGACTGCGGAACACCTACCCCTTGGCTAGGGAGATTCCCGCAAGGGGGTGCTCCGGGCAGGGCCGGTACAAGGCAGGGGCCGAAGGAGCGGGTGCCCTGGGCGCTACCATTTGCGGACAGGAGGGGGGCGCAGGTGAAGTGCCAGCCACGGCCCCCCCTACATCATGCTGTGCCCCCCCATGTGCCCCCCCAACTAAAATGACCCCCCCCCCCCCAAGTGAGCAGCCGCCGCCGGGCACAGGGAGATGAGCGCTTCCATTGCGCTCATCTCCATTGTAAACTGTCTGTGCCAGCGGAGGTGCAGGGGAGGGAGAGGCGTGTCCCTTCCCTTTCCTCTGATAGGCTGCAGGCAGGCACCGAAGTGGAGGAGAGGCCCCGCCCCCTAATTACTCCTGTTTACCTTTCTAAAGCTAAAGGACCTTTGATGATGTCATCACAGGTCCTGTAAGGGAACTGCACAGTGTAAAGTGTAGTTCCCAGGTTAGAACAGTGCATCTGCCAGGACCTGTGATGACATCATCTTCAACATCACAGGTCCTGCAGAATCTAGCAAAGGAACTGCACCAAAAATGGTGTAGTTCCTAGGTTTCAAAGGTACATCTGCCAGGACCTGTGATGACATCATCACAGGTCCTTCAACCCCTAACAGCAAGTATTAAAAGTTCACAAGCAGCTCTGTATTGATCCATACAGACTGGAATGGAGAGGTAAGAGGAGGTCCTCCACTTTTCATCATTTACCCCCCCCCCCCCCCCCTCCATGCCCTGTTTTTACTCATTGCTCACTCATGTATACTACTTCAGACAGTTACCACTACCTCATGTACCTCACAGTGACTATAATGCATAACTGACCACATATTTCTATAAACACTGCATCTACAGTATTATACCTTCTATGTGTCACATCAATACACTGCTCTGTATATATATATATATATATATATACACACACATACATGCACACACACTGCATATATTACACAGTATTATACATGCAATATGTACAGATATATAGTATATACCGCAGTGCACTGATATGTGAGGTATGAGGTATAATAGATGCTGTGTGTACAGATATCAGTACACTTCTGTATATACTATATATGTGAGGTACGAGGTATAATAGATGCAGTGTGTACAGATATATAGTATATACAGCAGTGTACTGATATGTGAGGTACGAGGTGTCAATACACTGCTGTATTTACTATATACCTGTACACACTGCATCTATTATACCTCGTACCTCACATATTACACTACTGTATATACTGTATACACTGCATATATTATACCCCGTACCTCACATATCAGTACACTGCTGTATATACTATATACCTGTACACACTGCATCTATTATACCCTGTACCTCACATATCAGAACACTAGGGAATATACTATATACCTGTACACACTGCATCTATTATACCGCGTACCTCACATAACTGTACACTGCTGTATATAATATACATCTGCATCTATTATACCTCTTTTGTGTGCCAGGGCTGTTTTGTAATCCCATTCCGGCCCTGATGGCATAAATTATAAAACGCAGCAGCAAGAATAGTTCATGGAACAAAGGGAGGGGCTATAAAAGGGGAATGGGGGCCCAATTTAGATTCCTGCTATGGGGCCCAGTGATTTTTATGTACGCCCCTGGCTGCAGGCACTAGGCCGGCAGCCTATCAGAGGCCGGCGCAATGACGTCATCGTGCCGCCTGAGCCTTACATTACAGCGTGGGACACAGGAAGAGGCTGCATCGCATCGCTGACACTTAGGTAAGTATAAGTGTTTTTTTTTTTTTTTTTTTTTACAATAGTGTTACTGGCACATTGGGGGGGCTTATTACAAAACTGGCACATGATGATGGGGGGGACTTTATACTGGCACATGATGATGGGGGGGAACTTTATAGTGTCTGTGACTTTCAAAGTCCCACAGTCCTTTGTTCTATTGCTTTAAGTATATTCTTGTTTTGAAACAACATTGATTCTTTCTTAAAAACAGGGGGGGGGGGGGCGCAGTTTGCCATCTTCGCCCTGGGCACCAAATGGCCTTGTCCCAGCCCTGGCTCCGGGAAACAGTTGCGGGCCTGTTTGGTGAGGCCGACTTCTTTCTTTTGCCACCCCACTGCCTCTTCCAGCCTGTTGCGGTGCTGCGGATCCCTCCCCCTCTGTACTGCTGTCCTCGTTCGGCTTGCCACCTTCCCATGTTGGGTCAGTGACTTAATCGTCCACCACCTCCTCTTCCACTTCCTTACTCTGGTTATCCTCCTGACTTGTTGACCTAACAACAACCTCAGTTATTGACAACTGTGTCTCATCCTCATTATCAACCTTTTGAGACACTAATTACGGTTGACTTATTGGCAACTGTCTCATCATCCTCATCCACCTTGTGAAACACTAATTGCCGTTCCCCATCTCCATCTTCTTCTGACTGTGGATGCTCAAGGGTTTGGGAATCAGAGCACAAGAACTCCTCATGTCCCTCTTCAAGCGGGCTTGGCGTGAGGGCCAAATTAAGGAATTGCAATGAAAAGAGCTCCTCGGAATATCCGAGTGTGAGATCACTTGTTTGCAAAGACTCTCCATGGTGGGAGGAAGGAGGATCAAGGCGAGGATTCTGTTGATCAGATTCTTGGCTACTGAGACTGGACTTTGTGGAAGACAGGGTGGTGCTTAACCGGTTGGAAGCATTATCTGCTGCAATCCAACCGACCACCTAGTCGCACTGGTCTGACGTCGAGAGTGGTGTCCTGCGTCGCCTTGCAAACTGGGACATAAAGCTAGGTATTATGGATGAGTGTGTTTCTTGTGCTCTGGCAGCAGGCACAGTTTCACCGCGCCCAGGGCCACGGGCTCTGCATGCACCATTAGCAGCATGGCCACTGCCCCATCCCTTACTGCTCGCCTTGTGCATATTAAATGGTATATTTGCTTGCAAGTATGTCACACGTACAGTACCGCAGGTTGTGTAAGTGTATGCGCAAATAAAGTACACAGAATGTCACAGATATTTTTAGGATGCGCACACGTTAAACAGGAGATGTACTGTAGAACAGATAATGTCGCTGTCCACAGCGTTCATGAAATATTACAATGAACTATTGTCACTGATATTTAGGTTGCACAAACGTTATACAGGAGGTATAGCTCAAGTAATGTCGCTGTCACCACCGCCTAATAAAAAATTACACTGAATGAATATCACTGATATTTAGGATGCACAAAATGTATATAGGAGATATAGCGCAAGTAACGTCGCTGTCACCAACGGCTAATAAAAAATTACACTGAATGTCACTAATATTTTGGATACGCAAGCGTTATACAGGAGATGTAGCGCAGGTAATGTAACAGTCCGCAGCGGACACCGTCTACAGAAAAAGTACACTGGATGTCACAGATATTTTTAGGCTGCGCACACGTTACACAGGAGATAATGTCGCTGTCACCAGCGGCCAAACAATTGTAAGCAATTTAGCGCAGGTTGCGCTAAAAATATATATTGCTGCCAGATACAACTATAGTCCTTAAAAGGACTTTTGGGTCTCTAACAATTCCACGGAATGGGCGGCCTCGGAACGGAGCAACGGATGCAGACAGCACACAGAGTGCTGTCCGCATCTTTTGCGGCCCCATTGAAGTGAATGGGTCCGCACCTGAGCCGCAAAAACTGTGGCACGTATGCAGACCCGAAAAACTGTCGTGTGCATGAGGCCTAAGACTGAGCCGAACGCGTGTCATTGGGTGCTCCCGATGACCCGTTCCGGCCAGTCAATCACTGTAATGCCAGCAGCCAACATGTCTATGGCATTACAGTGAATGGTAGCACTTACCTGCACGTTTATTGGCTGCGTAGCAGCCAACAAATGTGCAGGGAGGAGACTCAAGCATCGTGCTCGAGCACACGCGGTTTTCGGTCGAGTAAAATTAGTGTTCGGCCGAGCATGCTCACCCAACACTACTTAGCATAGAGATTGAGGGACTGGTCACCATCCCAATTGATTTAAACAGCTTGTTAGCAAGTTCTGCATTACACAATCCTGCAATAAAACTATTTATAAGATATTTTTCTGTAAGAACAACCAGCCAGCATTTTTTTCTACAGTTCATGTTGTTGAATGCGTTGTATATTATAAGATATGTATTTTACTGCAAAAACTGTATGATTACAATTGTAAATACCAGTGTGTGGTGTGTTTGTAAAAGTAGAGCGACATTTAATTGTACCTCTGTCTTTAAATTACAGAAAAACATCATTTTTTTTAGAACTGTTTAATATTCTGTACACAAAACCTGTGACATTTCATTTATATGCCTCATAATAAAATGTCTGGTATACAAAAAGACTCATGCCTCATCGTCCGTGATTCGTCCGAGATTCAGCATATGGGTAGTAGTGCAAACAGCAGTAGCAGCACCAGCTGTCTGACCATTAGGAGTAGTAGTAGCAGTCCACAGTTCTTACTGGATTCCGATTGGTGACATATTTATTATTTATTTATTTATTATTATTGAGGACAAAGAGCATGAGATTGTGGACTGGATGGCTCACTTCCCCTCTGTCACAGCAGGATGATGTGGAAGTCACCTCTGAATCTGACACTGTGCCTTTGAGCCAGGAGTCACAGCTTTTCTCTTGCTCCTCTTCATTGCAACCCCAAGGAAGCCTTTTAGTTGCATCCTCTCTCACTCTACCACCCTCTCTTAGTGGGGTACCTTCTTTTTTCTTAAGAAGAGACAACAAAACCCCATGTGCTTTGAAAGATACTCAAGATAATCTTCCCGTTGATGACTTGTGTGAGAACAGTCAACATTTGGACTGCCATAAGGAGGAGGTTCAGGTGGAGGCGGTGGACCCCATGCACAGCTGTGTTGGTGGTGGTAGCAGTGGCACTTGTAGCTACAGTGGTGGTGGTAGGGGCAGTGGTAACAGTAGTGGGGAGGATGAGGACTATGACAATGGTTATGTATTGGACAGGACTTTTGAGCCAGATCGATGGGGCTGAGGAGGAGGTGTCATCAGAGGAGGAGGGTGGTGGCAGCTGCAGTGGCGATAAAGAGCAGGACAATGTACAGCCAGAACTTCCCCCAAAACTGCCTGGGCCAAATCTGGTTTTGTTACAGTCAACTTGGGAACCAGTGAAGCCAAGCTTAGCTGCCGCTAGATCTGTGCGATTATGTCCCATCTGCCAGTTTTTCCCCGCAGTACCAGAAGAGAAAAATCATTGCAGTGTGAAAAATCTGAAGGATTCAAAGAACATATTGGGGTTAATACACAAAAGTAGACACCATGGCTCTTTTGAAGCACATGAAGCAGCATCACCCAGTCCAGTGGGAAAATAGAACTGTCCGCCATCTAGTGCAACAAAAGTGTCCTCCTTCTCCCGCTCTCCATTGCGGCAGCCAAGCTGCAGCCATATGCAGTATAGTGTCCTTGTCATCGTCATAATCAGTCACTGCTTCTCCTGTTCAGACTACTCCTCTTCCTCCTGCTCTATCATCAGCCATTGATAACGGAATTTGTGGCCAGGAAACAACTCTACGTGCCCAGAAATCTCATGATGCACAAGCTTAACTCCAACCTGGCCAAGTTCCTGGTGGTGCAGTCTCTGCCGTACCATTAAGTAGAGTCTGCTGACTTTAAGGAGTCTCGTTGGAAGATACCTAGCTGGAATTATTTCTCTCAAAAAGCCATCCCTGTCTTGTTCTGTCAGGTGGCGGAGAATGTCACTCCTTGCAATTGTTGCTGTGTACACCACAGTGGACACCTGGAGCAGCCCTTAGGTGCAGAGACAGTACATGTCTTTCTTGGCCGACTAGGTCAATTTTTTCGTGGCAGTGGTGATGCAGCACCACAGCAATGAGGCCAGGTCCTGTTGACATCTCCACATTTATGTCGGTCTGGTTCCCACACTAGATGCTTATCTGCCTCCTTCACATCCCTTACCATGGGCATCCTCCCATCCCCAAAAGAAATCGGGCACAGTGTTGCTTTCATTCATCCTCCCTTCTATCATATGTGTAAAGTGAAGTGTTGACATGCAGTGTTGGAGCTGATCAGTCTGGGAGAGAGTAGCCAGTCAATTGCTAAAGTGCATCAAGCAACCATCATCCTGCTGGCTGTCTCCCCGCCAACTTCAACAGCTCAAGGTGGGTCAGCGACAATGGCAGGAACATTGTAATTGCACTACATTTGGGGAAATAACACATTCTCTTCATGGAGCACATAATACATTTAGTCAAGGAATGCTTTTTGAAAAAGGATGGTGACTTGCAGAAGGGTTCTGGCCATGTCCAGGAGACTGTCCTCACATTTTAGCCATTCTTATTTGGCAAAGAACTCTCTCCTGGACTTGCAGCAACAGAACAGTCTGCTGTTATACTGCTTGAGCTACGACATTCAAGTTCCCTGAAATTCCACCTTACAGATGCTAGAGTGTATTTAAGAGCAGCATAAAGTGGTGAATGATTTAATCATGCACCAGACCACCTCAGCAGGGAGCCTGTGGTGTTTCAAGGTCAGGTAATGGCAACTCATCAGAGATGTGTGTTGCGTACCTATGCCCTTCCAAGAGGCCACCAGAGTTTGTCAGCAGGGGCAACTGCAGCACCAATGATGTCATCTCCCTAATATTTGTCTTAGAGGAGATGCTCATGCTGATGCAACACAGACCAGAGGAAGAATAACAGCTTCCACATCTTGTTGGCCACCTTATAGCTGTTGAGGACCCACACCTACAAAGTACCATGAAGAAGGAAGCGAAGGAGGAGAAGGAGTCGCTTGTGCAGGAGGACAAGGTGGATGATGATGATGATGATGACAAGACTGGCCATTGACCAATCATCGCAGTGGAGGGCAGAGTCGGAAAGAACTAGGTCCTCAAACACTCTGGCGAGCATGTTAAGCTGTATGCTTACTTGCTTACTTAATGACAGTCATATTCTTACCATCAAGCAGTGTGATGGTTACCGCAGTTCAGTCTCATTAACATGATGGAACTGTTTTTCTGTGTGCCATGCAAGGCTGACGCAAATCAGCAAATGTACTGCCTGTACAACCAGGGTCAGTCCTACCTGGATTGTGGCCTTTTTCCAGCACATACTGGTTTACCTGATCCCATGGATTTCAGGGCAGGCAACTGGCCAAGTTTGTTCTCTTTGTCTTGTCCAGCTTCCACTGTCATCTCAGAGAGGGTTTTAAATGAGGCAGGTGGTGCTGTCAAAAAAATTGTCCTGTTTGTTAACACCGTCAACCATGTGTTTACCCATAGCTATATATGTCAGTGTCGCTCTGACATTATTTGCTATAGCTGTCATTGCATTAAAGAGCTTAAAGGCTATTGACACCTCTGTGCACTAAAAATCAATAACCCCATATCTTACTGTAATGCAGCACATAATGAAATTGCACTTGTTTGTTTACTGGTTTCAGCTTTGCTTCACATGCTATCAGAAATGCTCTTCAATGAGTTTTGATCAGAGCTGTCATCTCCTGTTAGAATCTGTGGGCGTTCCTGTGGATTTCACATGCACCAGCACAGCTTTGCTACCCCACCCCCATATCCTTTTCCACAGCAAAGCTCTGCTGCCCCACCCCTATATCCTGTTACATAGCACAGCTCTGCTGCCCTGCCCCCACATTCTGTTACATAGCACAGCTCTGCTGCCCCGCCCCCACATGCTGTTACATAGCACAGCTCTGCTACCACGCCCCATATCCTGTTACATAGCATAGCTCTGCTGCCCCGCCCCCACATCCTGTTACATAGGACAGCTCTGCTGCCCCGCCCCCACATCCTGTTACATAGCACAGCTCTGCTGTCCCGCCCCCACATCCTGTTACATAGCACAGCTAGCAGCCACTTACATATAGGCTGCTGGACCTTGTAAGAAACATAGTAACATAGTATATAAGGCCGAAAAAAGACATCTGTTTGGCCTGTTATCCTGCAAGTTGATCCAGAGGAAGGCAAAAAACAAAAAAACTGTGAGGTAGAAGCCAAGGGGAAAAAAATTCCTTCCCGACTCTAATCAGGCAATCAGAATAACTCCCTGGATCAACGACCGATCTCTAGTAACTATAACCTTTAATAATATTACACTCCAGAAATACATCCAGGCCCCTCTTGAACTCTTTTAGTGAACTCACCATCACCACCTCCTCAGGCAGAGAGTTCCATAGTCTCACTGCTCTTACCGTAAAGAATCCTCTTCTATGTTTGTGTACAAACCTTCTTTCCTCCAGACGCAGAGGATGTCCCCTCGTCACAGTCACAGTCCTGGGGATAAATAGATGATGGGAGAGATGTCTGTACTGACCCCTGATATATTTATACATAGTAATTAGATCTCCCCTCAGTTGTCTTTTTTCTAAAGTGAATAACCCTAATTTTGATAATCTTTCAGGGTATGTAGTCCCTCCATTCCAGTTATTACTTTAGATGTCCTCCTCTGTACCCTCTCCAGCTCTGCTATGTCTGCCTTGTTCACAGGAGCCCAGAACTGTACACGGTTCTCAATGTGTGGTCTGACTAGTGATTTATAAAGTGGTAGGACTACTTTTGGTGGTATTTGATTGCTGCTGAGATTTTTCATTTTTCTGATATTAATCAAAATAGACCGCAATTTTCTCAAAAAAAGTGTATTTTTAACTTTCTCTGGTTAAATTGTTCAAATATAATTAAATTTCTATACAAGTTTGTGTCAGAATTTATTGTGCTACATGTCTTTGATTAAAAAAAATCCAATAAGTGTATATTTATTGGTTTGCGCAAAAGTTATAGCGTTTACAAACTGTGGTACAAAAATGTGAATTTCCGCATTTTGAAGCAGCTCTGACTTTCTGAGCACCTGTCATGTTTCTTGAGGTGCTAGAATGCCAGGATAGTATAAATACCCTCAAAATGACTCCATTTTAGAAAGAAGACACCCCAAAGTATTCGCGGAGGGGCATGGTGAGTTTATGTATGATTTTTTTTTTTCACAAGTTAGCGGAAAATGACACTTTCTGAGGAAAAAAAATAATAATAAAGTTTCCATTTCTGCTAACTTCTGGCAAAAAAATAAAATCTCCCACGGACTCACTATGCCCCTCAGTGAATACCTTGGGGTGTCTACTTTCCGAAATGGGGTCATTTGTGGGGTGTGTTTACTGTTCTGGCATTTTGGGCGGGGCTAAATTGTAAGCAACACTGTAAAGCCTAAAGGTACTTGTTGGACCTTTGGCCCCTTTACACACCTAGGCTGCAAAAAAGTGTCACACATGTGGTATCGCCGTACTCAGAAGAAGTAGGGCAATGTGTTTTGGGGTGTATTTTTACATATACCCATGCTGGGTGAGAGAAATATCTCTGTAAATTGACAACTTTGTATAAAAAAAATTAAAAAGTTGTCATTTACAGAGATATTTCTCACACACAGTATGGGTATATGTAAAAATACACCCCAAAACACATTTCCCTACTTCTTCTGAGTACGACGATACCACATGTGTGACACTTTTTTGCAGCCTAAGTGCACAAAGGGGCCCAAATTCCAATGAGTACCTTTAGGATTTCACAGGGCATTTTTACGCATTTGGATTCCAAACTACTTCTCACGCTTTAGGGCCCCTAAAATGCCAGGGCAGTATAAATATCCCACAAGTGACCCCATTTTGGAAAGAAGACACCCCAAGGTATTCCGTGAGGGGCATGACGAGTTCATAGAAGATTATTATTTTTGGCACAAGTTAGCGAAAATTAATTTTATTTTTTTATTTTTTATTTTCCTTATAAAGTCTCATATTCCACTAACTTGTGACAAAAAATAAAATTTTACATGAACTCACCATACCCCTCACGGAATACCTTGGGGTGTCTTCTTTCTAAAATGGGGTCACTTGTGGGGTATTTATTCTGCCCTGGCATTTTAGGGGCCCTAAAGCGTGAGAAGAAGCCTGGAATCCAAATGCCTAAAAATGCCCTCCTAAAAGGTACTCGTTGGAATTTCGGCCCATTTGCGCATCTTGGCTGCAAAAAAGTGTCACATATGTGGTATCGCCGTACTCAAGAGAAGTAGGGCAATGTGTTTTGGGGTGTATTTTTACATATACCCATACTGTGTGTGAGAAATATCTCTGTAAATGACAACTTTTTCCATTTTTTTATACAAAGTTGTCAATTTACAGAGATATTTCTCTCACCCAGCATGGGTATATGTAAAAATACACCCCAAAACACATTGCCCTACTTCTCCTGAGTACGGCGATACTACATGTGTGACACTTTTTGGCAGCCAAGATGCGCAAATAGGCCGAAAGTCCAACGAGCACCTTTTAGGAGGGCATTTTTATGCATTTGGATTCCAGACTTCTTCTCACACTTTAGGGCCCCTAAAATGCCAGGGCAGTATAAATACCCCACATGTGACCCCATTTTGGAAAGAAGACACCCCAAGGTATTCCGTGAGGGGCATGGCGAGTTCATAGAAGATTTTTTTTTTGGCACAAGTTAGCGGAAATTGATTTTTTATATTTTTTTCTCACAAAGTCTCCCTTTCCGCTAACTTGGTCGTGTGCATGTGGTCGTGTGCACGGTAGTGTGCATGAGGCCTTATATTGAGCATACGGTTAATGAGATTATTTTTTTTCCGTTCAGCCTCTGGGCTGAAAGAAAAAATGAATGGCACAGATTTCTTCATTCGCATCGATCAATGTGGATGAAAAAATCTCTGCCAAAAAATGTGCAAAAAAAAAAAAAAAGAGGGGAAAGAACATAGGAGTGCTTGCGAAGTAAAGCTGCGATCGCTAATAAAGATCCAAAAAGCTCAAAAGTGATCTTTATGCGATTTTACAGTGTTTTTGCAGTGATCAGAAAAAAAAATATTTCTGTTACTGCGGTGGGGCGGACTGAACGCAAGTGTGCGCACAAGATCAGGCCTGATCGGGCGAACACTGCATTTTTTGTAGAGCCTAAGTTGACCCTAATGTACTGATATAGATCTGATTGCGATCAGTCTTGATCACTTACAGATACTATATAGTACTAGTGCTGATTAGCGACAGCAATGCCGCTAATCAGCGACTAATCAGTGACTGCGGTGCAGTGGGCTGGGCGCTAACTACCTAACAAGTAGCTAACTGGCGGTGATAAGGGACCCTTAGGCCCCATTCACACGTCCGTAATTCTGTTCCGAATTGCGGACCCATTCATTTCTATGGGGACAGACTTTGTCCCGCTCGGATCCGGAATTGCGGATCTGCACTTCCGGGTCCGCACTTCCGTTCCGCAAAAATATAGAACATGTCCTATTCTTGTCCGCAATTGCGGACAAGGAAAGGCATTTTCTATATAGTTCTGGCAATGTGCGGATCCGCAAAAAACGGAAAGCACATTGCCGATGTCCGTGTTTTGCGGATCCGTGGATCCGCAAAACACATACGGATGTCTGAATGGAGCCTTACAGGGGGGTGATCAATGTCAGGGGGGTGATCAGGGAGTCTATATGGGGTGATCAGGGGTTAATAAGTGACAGGGGTGTGTGTGTAGTGTGGTGCTTGGTGCTACTTACAGAGCTGCCTGTGTCCTCTGGTGGTCGATCCAAGCAAAAGGGACCACCAGAGGACCAGGTAGCAGGTATATCAGACGCTGTTAACAAAACAGCATCTAATATACCTTTCTGATGCGATTTTTTTTAACATCTACAGCCTGCCAGCGAATGATCAGCGCTGGCAGGCTGTAGATCAACTTGTGAACTGCGCGATCCTGTGAACGCGCGCTCCTGTAAGCGCGCGTTCACAGGAAATCTCGGGTGTCACGAGATGACGCCAATAGGCGTCGCTGAGCCTTGAGAGCGCTGCCGCCCGGACGCCTATCGGCGTTCCGTGTGCGGCAAGCGGTTAAACACTCCTCCAACCTTCTAGCCATCCTCTCCCCCAACACAGCTGCCCCTTCCCCATTGAGGTGCAGCTCATCCCTATGATAGAGCCTGTAGCCGGCCCAGTTCTCCAGGAACCCAAACCCCTCCTTCCTACACCAGTTCTTGAGACACTTGTTAACCTCCCTAATCTCCTGCTGCCTTTTTTGTGTGGCTCGTGGTACCAGTAGTATTTCGGAAAATACTACCTTTGAGGTCCTTGCCCTAAGCTTTTGACCTAAATCCCTAAAATCATTTTTAAGGACGTTCCACCTACCTCTAACTTTGTCACTGGTTCCGATATGGACCATGACCGCTGGATCTTCTCCAGCCCTTTCCAGTAATCTGTCAAACCGATCCGCGATGTGTTGAACTCCAGCGCCAGGAAGACAACACACCGTTCGACGATCCTGGTCTTTGTGACAGATTGCCCTATCTGTACCCCTAATAATTGAGTCTCCCACTACCAGCACCTGCCTGCCCTGCTGTCCTGGTTCCCTGCTTACTGGAGCTGGCATTCCCCTGACTGGCAGAGGGAAGTGTCTGGCTGCAGCAGTGCTCTCCCTGAACTGACATCTCCCTCTTCTGCCAACCACCTCATCTGCCATGGTGGTGCTGTCCGCATCTTTTTTGTGGCCCCATTGAAAATAAATGGGTCTGCACCCCTTTTGCAAAATTGCGCAACAGATGCAGACCCATTATGCGGACGCTTGAATGGACCCTTAGTTATGGTCCTTAGTAGCAAAATTCATAACAGAATTCTTACATAACCCGAACCTAAACCTTGTATGCCAAACTTGAAACACAAGTTTGCTTATCCCTAGTTGCGACCACAGGGGTGAATAAAGTGTTTTTCTTTTCACTCATTTTTTTGTGAGAGTGTTGCCATTTTTTTTAAATTCTTATATTGTCCTGGAATTGTTGCCGGATCTATTGGCCTGCACCTCCATATTGATATTTGCTCACATGCTATTTTTATAGAGCAGGTTGTTACGGATGCAATGATGCCTAATATATGCATTTATTACATTTTATTTTACACAATGTAAGCATTTTTGGAACACAAAAAAATCATGTTTTAGTGTTTTCATTTTCTGAAAGCCATATATTTTTTATATTTTATTTTTTGGGCGATTGTCTTATATAGGGGCTCATTTTTTGCAGGATGATATGACTGTTTGGTTGGTACTATTTTGGGGTACATATGACTCTTTTGATCACTTTGTGATATAGGAAGAAGTTAGATTCTTTAAAACTTTTTTTTTACACTTTTCTGACTCAGACCCACTTGGTCCTTGAAGATTCAGTGGGTCTGATGCCTCTACAATACACTGCAGTACACTGTATAGTGTACTGCAGTGTATTGTCCCCCCCCCCTCAGTTTACCCTTCAAGCATTGGGCCACTGCCACAGCAGAGCAGTGGCCCGATGGTTATCCCCTCCATGCAGGGGAAGCATATTGTCAGAACTTTGTTGTTCCTTCTCTATATATTTGGAGAAAATCCTCTGGATTAAAATTTTATAAAATTTAAATCTATCCGATGCCTGAAGCAATTTGTGATAATTCCCAGGGAATGATCCGTTGCACAGTCCCCTGACTTCTACTTCACCTGCTCTCCAAATTTGTAGATGGCTGAAATGATTTGGGGAGCAAAGTATAATACACCCACACAGTGTCAGACTGAGATGGAGAAAACACTAACACAATTTTGTAGCAATGTGATGGTTTCAAACTACATATTAGTTATAACACAAAGACGCTATTTTCAGCCTAGCAACATGACCTGGAATGTTCTCCTGTAGAAAGGAAGGGGGGGGGGGGGGTGGATGCAGCACGGGTCTAAAGAACAATGCCAGGCAGCAGTAGAAAGAGAGCTGTCCATAGATGGCATGAAAACCTGCTCGCTAATGTGCTGTCAAAAGTTTATAATTCATCAGTTAAATCAACGATGTAGTTCCTTTTTAGTATGTACTAGATTGATCAAGGCTAATCATTAAAAAGCCGCTGTCAGCAGGATCAAACCTATTAAACTAGCTGGTTTTTTTAAAAAAAAATCTGTTGCGTCATACCAGAGTTATATTAGTTTTAATCAATTTGCTATTTAGGGCTTCAATGCACAAGGGGCAGGTCCTAGCCCCCGATATTCCTCAGCTCCTACTTTTTCCCAACTAATTAGCCAAGCCCAATTCGCTTGACTGACAGCAGTGGCGACTTTAGGAACAATATATAGGGTGGGCACATAAACCACTGTCAAAAACGGTGGGGGGGGGGGGGGGGCACTAATAATTTTCACCACTTAATCATACTACTTAAAAAAACGAAATAAGTATATATAAATAAGATTACAAAATCCTCGAGTATTGCAGTATGCAGGGATACCTTTTTATTGTACTAACCTAATACTTAAAAGACAAGCTTTCAAGAGTTTTCCTTTCTTCCTCGGTATTGCTTCAAACATGAGAAAGATAGAAACACTCTCGAAAACTTTTCTTCATAGTTTAAAGCAGTTTCAGCAAACACCAGGGCTGTGTAAGGCTACTTTCACACTTGCGGCAGAGTGATCCGGCAAGCAGTTCCATCGCCGGAAAAACGGATCCGGCATTTTTTTTTTCTCACCTTTACCAGTCTCCGCATGCGCAGACCAGAAGGACGAATCCGGCATTCCGGTATTTTGAATGCCGGATCCGGCACTAATACATTCCTATGGAAAAAAAATGCCGGATCCGGCATTCAGGCAAGTCTTCAGTTTTTTGGGCTGGAGATAAAACCGTAGCATTCTGCAGTTTTATCTTTGTCCTGATCAGTCAAAAAGACTGAACTGAAGACGTCCTGATGCATCCTGAACGGATTGCTCTCCATTCATAATGCATGGGGATAAAACTGATCAGTTCTTTTCCAGTATAGAGCCCCTAGGACAGAACTCTATGCCGTAAAAGAAAAACGCAAGTGTGAAAGTACCCTAAATAATCCTATATGTAAGGGCTCTTTCACACCTGCGTTATTGTCTTCCGGCATAGAGTTCCGTTGTCGGGGCTCTATGCCGGAAGAATCCTGATCAGGATTATCCTAATGCATTCTGAATGGAGAGTAATCCGTTCAGGATGCATCAGGATGTCTTCAGTTCCGGTACGGAACGTTTGTTGGCCGGAGAAAATACCGCAGCATGCTGCGCTTTTTGCTCCGGCCAAAAATCCGGAACACTTGCCGCAAGGCCGGATCCGGAATTAATGCCCATTGGAAGGCATTGATCCGGATCCGGCCTTAAGCTAAACGTCGTTTCGGCGCATTGCCGGAGCCGACATTTAGCTTTTTCAGAGTGGTTACCATGGCTGCCGGGACGCTAAAGTCCTGACAGCCATGGTAAAGTGTAGTGGGGAGCGGGGGAGCAGTGTACTTACCGTCCGTGCGGCTCCCCGGGCGCTCCAGAGTGACGTCAGGGCGCCCCAAGCGCATGGATCACGTGATCCATGTGATCACGTCATCCATGCGCATGGGGCGCTCTGACGTCATTCTGGAGCGCCCCGGGAGCCGCACGGACTGTAAGTATACCTCTCCCCCGCTCCCCGCTCCTACTATGGCAACCAGGACTTTAATAGCGTTCTGGGTGCCATAGTAACACTGAAAGCATTTGGAAGACGGTTCCGTCTTCAAATGCTTTCAGTACACTTGCGTTTTTCCGGATCCGGCAGGCACCTCCGGCAACGGAAGTGCATGCCGGATCCCAACAACGCAAGTGTGAAAGAGGCCTTAAACATGTCACTAACGAAAACCAATGAACAGACGCTCACAGGCTTATTCACAAAAGGTATATAAAGTATAGTATAGTCCGAGTACTCACATACGGGCATATGGAACGAAAATCATTAATAAAAACATTTAATAAACATCAGAATGCAATACAATGCACAAAAGGGTGAAGAATTTGGAGAAGGGAGCAATCTAGGACAACATAACTGAATAGGAAAGTGAGCTGAATTGGAGAATTTTTTTTAAATCAGCTATGTTGTCCTATATTGTTCATTTCTCCTGACTTCTCCAAACTCTTCACCCTTTTGTGAAATAACCCTGTGGGTGTTGTTGGTGTCTGCAACTAAGGCCTCATGCACACGACCGTTGTGTGCATCCGTGTCCATTGTTCCGTTTTCCGTGATTTTCTGCGGACCCATTGACTTTCAATGGGTCCGTGGAAAACTCGGAAAATGCACCGTTTGTCATCCGCGTCCGTGATCAGTGTTTCCAGTCCGTCAAAAAAAATGACCTGTCCTATTTTTTTGACGGACAATGGTTCGCGGACCCATTCAAGTCAATGGGTCTGTGAAAAAACACGGATGCACACAAGATTGTCATCCGCGTCCGTGATCCGTGTCCGTTTTTTTCCTATCATTTTCAAGGCAAACTTGACTTAGATTTTTTTTTCACTTTTCTTGTCTGGTGATCCTCCAAAAATCAAGGAAGACACACGGAAAAAAAAACGGACACGGATCACGGAACAACGGAACCCCGTTTTGCGGACCGTGAAAAAATACTGTCATGTGCATGAGGCCTATGGCTACTTATTCTGCTTGTAATGAAGAATGCGGCGGTCAGGGGTGCGTGTAAAGCAGAGTGCAACAGTCAGGGATGCGTGTAACTCAGTGTGCACTGGTCAGGGGTGCATGTAACGCAGGGGGTGCTGGTCAGGGGTGCATCGCAGATAGAAAAGGCACTTACAGTTCTGATGTGCTCTGTCCTCGTGCCTTCTTCCTCTAGGCTTGGTGGCAGGGGGAGGGGCGCGCAACAATGTTTCCTGATGTTAAATCCCCAGGCCGCATTCTTTTCTGCCTCTGAAGGCCCTACTAGGCTGAAATACAGAGGCAGCCAATGGCAGTGCTGCCCTCTCCCTCCCAGCCAATAGCAGCTGAGGTGGGTGGGGGGAAGATTCACTTGGCTGTCGACTGCCCGACTGCCAAGGAGCCCGTAGTGAAGCGGGTGGGCAGCATGGGCAGTACTTTCAGTTTAGCAAAACTGACAGATTGCTGCTGTACTCAGGGCCGTCTTTAATATTGATTGGACCCTGGGCAAGAATTTACTTTGGCCCCCTGGATTCCGCCTTTCCACACCCTAGCATGCAATCACGCCCTCCACCACAACACACACACAAAAAATCCACATACCTTGTAGAGTAGTAAACTTTAATAATGATGAGTGTCCACTAGAGGTGTTCCTTGGCAGTAATGTAAATACTGAAAAGGCAGTGTTTACATTAAAAAGCTTGCAGAGACATGCCATAGCCACCAGAACTACTACGTTTAGCTGTTGTGGTTCTGGTGACTATGGTTTCCCTTAATATATACAGTACAGACCAAAAGTTTGGACACACCTTCTCATTCAAAGAGTTTTCTTTATTTTCATGACTATGAAAATTGTAGATTCACACTGAAGGCATCAAAACTACGAATTAACACATGTGGGATTATATACATAACAAACAAGTGTGAAACAACTGAAAATATGTCATATTCTAGGTTCTTCAAAGTAGCCACCTTTTGCTTTGATTACTGCTTTACACACTCTTGGCATTCTCTTGATGAGCTTCAAGAGGTAGTCCCCTGAAATGGTCTTTACTTCACAGGTATGCCCTGTCAGGTTTAATAAGTGGGATTTCTTGCCTTATAAATGGGGTTGGGACCATCAGTGGCGTTGAGGAGAAGTCAGGTGGATACACAGCTGATAGTCCTACTGAATAGACTGTTAGAATTTGTATTATGGCAAAAAAAAGCAGCTAAGTAAAGAAAAAGAGTGGCCATCATTCCTTTAAGAAATGAAGGTCAGTCAGTCAGCCGAAAAATTGGGAAAACTTTGAAAGTAAGGGCTATTTGACCATGAAGGAGAGTGATGGGGTGCTGCGCCAGATGACCTGGCCTCCACAGTCACCGGACCTGAACCCAATCGAGATGGTTTGGGGTGAGCTGGACCGCAGAGTGAAGGCAAAAGGGCCAACAAGTGCTAAGCATCTCTGGGAACTCCTTCAAGACTGTTGGAAGACCATTTCAGGGGACTACCTCTTGAAGCTCATCAAGAGAATGCCAAGAGTGTGCAAAGCAGTAATCAAAGCAAAAGGTGGCTACTTTGAAGAACCTAAAATATGACATATTTTCTGTTGTTTCACACTTGTTTGTTATGTATATAATTCTACATGTGTTAATTCATAGTTTTGATGCCTTCATAGTCATGAAAATAAAGAAAACTCTTTGAATGAGAAGGTGTGTCCAAACTTTTGGTCTGTACTGTATAAAAAAAAGAATCAGCACAAAAGTATCAAATAAAATGGCTGTATCATTATTAAAAAAATTTAAAAAGCACAACTTTTGACACAAATATATAGTATTTTGCACATTGCTTTTTTTTTTACAATGTGCAGATAGTACTGTACTACTAACTAGAGATGGCCTTGCGGTTCGCCCGGCGGTCGTTTTGCGGCGAACTTTGCTCGTTCGTGATTCGCCGAACATGCAAACATATAGCGATGTCCGTGCGCCATATTATTTTGCATTGCGCCGAACTTTGACCCATGACACATCCATCAGGTGGGACTGGAGAGCCAATTGAGATGTTTCAGCGCATGGACACACCCCCACCCTATAACAGAACCCAATTTGGCAGCCATTTTACATTATGTGTTTTGCCAGTGTAGGGAGAGGTTGCATTTTGGAGCAGGGACAGGCTGTTAGGAACATAGGGACACCAAACACTAGCTAATAGGGCCACAAAAGTCCTTTTAAGGACTGGTAACATTGTGCTATAGATAGGTGTGATATACTGAGGGGTGTGATATACTTATAATATACTTTCTAACATAGAAAGTATATTATAGTTCATTTGCGTGTTTGCTAGACCACCTAGCTGCCTTGTGCCCCCCAGGAGCAACTGGGCATGGGGCAGCTTCCCCTTTTGCCCCGCGTTAAAGACGGCCCTGGCTGTACTAGCGGCGGCGGCCAGCGTTTTAAAAGGAAATCAGCGGGGCGGCATGCGGGGGGGGGGGGGGGGGGGAAGGAATAACGGGGGGGGGGGGGATTTCCCCCCCTTGCCCACCTGTAGCGACGCCTATGACTGACAGGGTAAGGCTAGAAGTGGGCTAGTCCCGTTTCCTACCAAGGGAGGGCTACAGGAAGTTTTTAGTTTAGTCCTTTTAGTCTGAGTTCATTCTAGTTTAGAGTTGGACGGAGAGGAGAATCACCCTGACTCCTTACAGATTAAGGCCTCTTGCACACGACCATATGGCTTTTTCAGTATTTTGCGGTCCGCAAAAAATACAGATGATGTCTGTGTGCATTCTGTTTTTTGCGGAACGGAACAGCTGGCCCCTGATAGAACAGTACTATCCTTGTCTGTTATGCGGACAATAATAGGACATGTTCTATCTTTGAACAGAAGTACGGAAACGAAAGGCATACGGAGTTCCTTCCGTTTTTTTTGTGGATCCATTGAAATGAATGGATCCATATACGGTCCGTATACGGAACGCAAAAAACTGAACGGAAACGGAAAAAAAAAAAACGTTCTTGTGCAAGAGGTCTAACCGCAAGGGGGTCAACAGCCAAAGGCACCCCACTCCAAAAGTTCCAAAACAGCCCTAAAGTCCAGTGACCAGACTAAAGCACAGTAGAGAAATAAAGCTGAATATTTAAGTTTGCCTGCCAGTTTATGCCAAAACCTGCTGGAACTAAGAGAAACACCACCTATTGTATGGATAGAAGTTTATTCAAGTAAAGCTGTTGAACTTTTTAAAAGTCTGGACTCGAGTATTCCTCTACCTCCACCATTAATCTCCCCTTTATTGCTTCGGAGCCGAACCCTGGGGAGTGACAGCATCCAGGTAGGAGCACCATGACACACACAGAAAACTATTGAGGCCGCACCACACCACTCGGCATTCCTATAGACCTGGGACTTGATCGGCCCACGTACCATGTCTCTCATGATGGACATCCCACTTTCCCAACCCCCCCCCAATACACAAGCATGATCATTTAATATGTTCCCACTGGTCAGGGCTTATCTCCCATGAAAACAAAGGATCTGGCGTGTTGAAATCCAACATCCTGATCCTCTGTTCTAACTAAGGATAAGCAATGGCCAGAGGTTACAAAGATAGGAATGCGTTAATTGGGGCTTACGTGTGCTAGACTCAGACATCAGTGGGTACAAATATAATTGATTTTCATTATGCTGGAGGGTGCATGTAGCTGCAGTGTAGCAAATCATAATAACTATTATTAATGGGCATTGCCATTGTAAGTGGTTGTTGCTGCCCTTCTCTGTGGCTGCATTTGTTTCGGTTCATTATCTCTGGAGACACCAGTTTGGAGAATTTCAATGATATCATCCCATCCACATCCATCTGTGCCTGATAAGTTTAGTCTATGTGATATACAGTCTATGGTCCCAGCACTGTGCAGAGTCACTACTTTATATCGCCATCAGTCCTTTAATGAGCCGCACTGAACCCCCCACTGTGCCATATATTAATGCACCCTTAGTGAGTGTCTGCATAAAGGGCTGCAAAATATAGGTCACTAGCAACATAAAGGAAAGTGTAAATGCAGCAGTATTATGCCCAGGCTGTTTTACAGCTTTGCCGATAAATCAAATGTTGTTAACTTTATTTAAAGTGTATCTGTCACTTAAGGGGGCTTTACAGAATAAGCTGTCGTGTGTGTACAAGAGAAATAATGCCATATCTGACAAGTGCATGACTTTAAATTTTTCATTTTCAGCAGTTTTGTCTTCTGCAGCCTCCATCTCTAATTGTCATTTTTTCAGAGAGCTAGTGTGCAGTGATAGTTACTATGATGTCTCCCATACACTGCACACATAGAGAAAAGGAGATCCTATTCCCCTATCTTTCTGTTGTACACCCTCAGAAGCAGCATGGAGGATATTATACAGTAGCAATGAACAGTGTAGCTGTGAATTTACACAGCACTAGAGCCAGCAGCATGTGTGTATGTATCTCTACATCTTTCTCCCTCCAGCAGCTCACATCTCCCTCTCCATATACCTTTATGGGCTGTTTCTAACTAGTGTTGATCGCTAATATTCTAATTGCGAATTTCTATCGTGAATATCAGCACTTTGAGAATTGCGAAAGTCTATAATATAGTGCTATATATTCGTAATCGCGAATATTCAATTTTTTTTTTTTTTCATCAGTACTACTGCTTCTTGCTTGTGGGCCAATGAGAAGGCTGCAATATCTTTGTCAGAGCTTAGCAACATCCCTAGGAACCAATAGAAAAGTTACCTACCCCTTTACTATATAAGAAACTCCCCAGCAGCCATTTTCTGCAGTTTTTTTTTCAGTTCTGAGAGAGAGAGCAGTGACATTGCTGTGCTCTGTGCTTTCATTTGGATCCTATTCCTTATCCAATTACATTAGATAGTTAGTTAGCTCATATATATATAATAGATAGTTAGTGGGAGATAGTCAGTGTAGGTTAGATAATGATATAGTGTAGCTGATAGGTTCCATTGCAGGGTGTTAGGTAGTGTGATAGGAATTACTGTTTCTCTGCTGTCCATACATACATGCTACAGACATAGTGCTGTGATGTCACAACAATACTTAGTGCACCAATCAGTAATATCTACTCAGACCTGATAAAATGTGAAGTTGCATGTATTGCGCATTTTTTTGCGCATCATTAGTGCCGATTTGCGCAATCGCGAAAATAATGACTGGAGATCACAAATTCGCGAATTTATTGTGAATATTATGTGAAAAATTTGGGAAATATCGCGAAAACAAATATTGCCTATGCTGCTCATCACTATTTCTAACCTAATCACTCAGTGAACATCTAAGGATAAATTGAGGGAGGAGGAATAGAGATTGATAAGTGGAGAAAGAGGCATTTTCTCTGATAGGATATATTCTAACTTGTGTTATATTCATTTGTATTATTGTTTTATGCAGAGTTTGTTGAAGGGACAGTGGCTAATTAAAGTATACCTCTGATTATAAACACCTCTGCACCCTCACCGCTCTCCATAGACATCTATGGGCAGTATAAAACCTGATCTCTCAGTGAAGTGGATAGTCCATCTATCTGGTTAGTCCATCCATTTTCTTAGAACTCTGCATTGTAATTCCTCTGTTATTCCTCCTGGAAATGTATGGATATACTTGTAGATTGCAAGCCCTCTTCGGCAGGGTCCTCTCCTCCTCTGTACCAGTCTGTCAATAATTTTCTGTTCATTGTATGTGCTTTTGTTTTATATTATATATTTAAACCCCTTTTTATATGTACTGTGCTCTGGAATTAATGGAAATTAGTAATAAATAATAATCAAATTGAAATATGGTTGTTACCTTTCTCCTGTGTCACACACAGAGTACATTGGCACACACCCAGGTTTACATGATAACACCTATTTGTCAATTGAGTCATAGTTTTCTAGGAGGAGTAGATAAAATGAGGCTAATCTGCATTTGATGTCAATTCCAGATTTGTAGTTCTGAATTGCAACTCTAGAGTCATTCACCCATTTTAATAAAAGTTAATAAAGTGCATTTTCAGGACCTTGTAGAGTGGGGGTTCTCCCCCTATAAGATCTCTCTGAGATTTTGGAATTATTTATCCTCCAAGATCTTTTTCTCTCTATGATGTACAGTATTATTAGACTGAATCCACGACATGACCTACTGGAAATCTGTGGCAGAAATGTGAGGGTCCACCTTGGATTTCTGCAGTGGATTTTTCTGGTCAGAAAAATCTACCATGTACACATACCTGATGGAAAACTATGACTTATGGACCTTTTACACAGGCGATGATCGGCTGAAAGGAATGCTTGTTCCTGATCATTGATCCCGTGTTTAACCAGCAAACTATCATCTGTCAACTCATCTGATCTTTTATACCAGCATAAAAATTATTTTTTTGTTGCCAGCACATTGCCTCGTGTAAACAGGGGATGTGCTGATGACAATGCCGGCAAACTGGACAATTGCCCAAGGCCTCGATCCTCTAAGGGGCCCCCTGCTTCAGTCCGCAGATCGCTGAACAGTCGGGACTCCAGAGTGGCCAGAGTGGGGAATTTCCCAGCTTAGGAGTCCCTGCTCTGACTCCATACATGCATATGTCCATATATGGAGTCAGTGTTATGAACATAAAAGGGGCAGGGCTCCAGACTAAAAAAATTATCAAGGAGCCATTGGCTCCTAACCTGAAAAATTTAGGAGCCAAATGTAAATTTTTGGTCGCCAAATTTAAAATACATATAATTACGGTATAATTAAAAAAAAAAAAAAACAACCCGTCTTACCTAGGGTTGTCACGATACCAAAATTTTGACTCCATATTCGATACCATAAAAAAGTATTGCGATACTCGATACCACGTGAAAAAAATAAAACACCAAAAAAGCCGCGTGCATTCCAGATTTTATGGAGCGTCTGGACCATAATAGAACAGTCCTAAGCTAATTTTTGTCGGGACAAGATGACAAAAAAATGGCAAATTGCAAAATTTTTTAAAATAAATTCTGTTACGGCGTTCACCGCATAGGAGATATTTTTTTCTATTTTAATAGTTCGCACTTTTTCGGGCGTGGCGATATGTAATTTTTTTTTATTGTTTATATATTTTATATGCGAAATTGGGCAAGGGGGTGATTTAAACTTAATTTTTTTTTTTTTACTTAATAACTATTTTCCCCCCTCAGGGGCTAGAACCTGGGATCTTTCATCCCTTGTCCTATTCACTGTGATAGAGCTCTACCAGAGTGAATAGGAACTTACACTCTCCCTGCTGCTCTGTGCACACAGCAGAAGGAGCTGACTATGGCAGCCAGGGCTTCAGTAGCGTCCTGGCTGCCATGGTAACCGATCGGAGCCCCAGGATTACACTGCTCAGATCAGAACTGCCACTGCCACTAATGATTATAATCATTGGGGGGGGGGGGGGGGGGCACACTGCGCCACCAATGATTCTACTTTATAATACTGGGGGGGTGTTCCGCACCTAACGGGTTAATAGCAGTGGATCGCAGCGCACAGTCATAGAGGCTGGTTGCCGGGTATGGGATATATCCGGCACCCGCAGTGCAGCCTGCGTTTGTATTAAGCATAAACAAAATTCATTGGTGGCTCAGTGGCTACAGCCCCTCCCCTCCTCCTCTTTGCCCACTGGTGGCAGCGGGAGCAGCGGCACAGGGGGGGAGGGACTGCCTCCTTCTCCCCTGTGCTGTTGAGAAGAACATGGCACGTGCTGACAGCAGTGCGTGCCATGTCAGTTTAATGAGAAAGCGACAGAGCAGCAGGCGGAGGGTTTAGGCGCAAATGGCGACAAGACTACAAAGTCTTGTCGCCATTTAGCAATTCTAGGTCGCATTTGCGACCATTTTGGTCACCATCTGGAGCCCTCAAGGGGTATTCCCAAGCATTGTCATTATGTTTATGGACACCCTGTGTATATAAATCTAACTTAGACTCTATTTGTGAATTTTAACTCTCAACCTTCTACATTAAGGGCAAGAACTCACAACCTTCTACATTACAGGTAAGAACTTTAACCACTGGGCTATAGAGCTCAATGCTTAGTTACTGTTGAAAAACCTCATAGAAGTTTCTCTTGTATAATACAAGAGAGCCTTCTATGCTGTTTTTAATAGAAGAGAAACTTCTATGAGGTTTTTCAGCACTGATTTAGCATTAAGCTCTGTAGCCTAGTGGTTAAGATTTAAATCCCTACAGAAACTTTTTAAAAATAGAGGCTAAATAAGGGTGTTCCAAACAGTGAAAATTTAGATTTTATTGAGAAAAAAATGGAGCAAAATGGAACATATGATCAAATAACACCCGTATAAGGCTACTTTCACACTTGCGTTCAGAGCGGGTCCGTCTGGTGTCTGCACAGACGGATCCGCTCCTATAATGCAGACGTTTGGATCCGTTCAGAACGGATCCGTCTGCATTATAGTTTAAAAAAAATTCTAAGTGTGAAAGTAGTTCAGACGGATCCGTCCAGACATTACATTGAAAGTCAATGGGGGACGGATCAGTTTTGAAAATTGAGCCATATTGTGTCAACTTCAAACGGATCCGTCCCCATTGACTTACATTGTAAGTCTGGACGGATCCGTTTGCCTCCGCGCGGAGTGGAGGCTGAACGCTGCCAGACTGATGCATTCTGAGCGGATCCGCATCCACTCAGAATGCATTGGAGCAGTACGGATGCGTTCGGGGCCGCTTGTGAGACCCTTCAAACGGAGCTCACAAGCGGAGCCCCGAACGCTAGTATGAAAGTAGCCTTAGCCTACACCAACCTTTTTAACTTATGTAACTATTATTTTTAAAATGTTTCTGTTAGGGTTCGAACTCACAACCCTCTACATTACAGGTAAAAACTAGTGTTGAGCACGAATATTCGAATAGTGAATTTTTATCGCGAATATCGCCACTTTGAGAATTTGCGAATATATAGAATATAGTGCAATATATTCGTTATATCGAATATTCAGCATTTTTTTCCATCTGAACACATGATTCCTCTCTGCTTCTAGCTTGTGGGCCAATGGGAAGGAAGCAATGTCAAGTTCACAACCATACTTAATGCACCAATCAGTAATCTATAGTCAGACCTGGTAAAAGTGAAGTTGCACATAGTGCGAAAAAATATTCTAATCACTGCCGATTAGCGTAATCATGAATATATTGGAGCACTTGACTTTATCTGCATATAAAGCTATTCTAATGTTCTGCCGTGCCAACCATTTTTGCCAGTCTCAAGAAACTTATACCAGCTTGGAATATGTAGCCAAAGTGACCCACGCCTGTATTTCGCATTACGAAATTGCATTACGCGATTTTTACATTGCCGTTTTTTCACAATCAATAAAATAATCTTGAATTCTCGAATATATGACGAATATTCTACAAAATATTAGTGAAATATCGCAAATTCGAATATAGCCCCTGCCGCTCATCACTAGTAAAAACCTTAACCACTGGGCTATAGAGCTCAATGCTAATTCAGTGCTGAAAAACCTCATAGAAGTTTCTCTTGTATAATACAAGAGAAACTTCTATTCTGTTTTTAACAGAAGAGGAACTTCTATGAGGTTTTACAGCACTACTTTAGCATTGAGCGCTATAGCTTAGTGGTTAAGGTTTTGGCCTTTAATGTAGAAGGTTGTGAGTTCAAATCCCTACAGAAACTAAAGGCTAAATAAAACTTAAATACACAGGGTGTTCCCAACAGTGAAGAATTTGATTTGATTTAGAAAAAAATGGAGCAAAACTTAAAATATGATCAAATAACACCCGTATTACTATTAACCCACACCAACCTTTTTAACTTGTGTAACCAGTATTTTTGGTTGGGAAAGGTGGCAATCTTAACAGCCACTCAGGACCTCCATAGGCCCGCTCACTGCAGCAAGCTAAGCCTCATCAGGACTCACTTAGTAGAAAATAATTTTTTTCTTTTCATTGCAATATTCTGACCGTCATAACCTGTCACGCCATTCACCATATGGGCTAACTTTTTTAAAATATTTTAATAGTAGGGGCACTTTCGCATGCGACAGTGCCCATAATTCTATATATTTTTCTGTTTCTTTTTATTATGGGGAATGGGGGTGATTTAATTTTTTATGTTTTTTTATATTTTCAAAACTTTATTTTATTTTATTTTTTGTTAAAGGGTTATTCCCATCTTGCTATTTCATCCTCACCTGCAGCCAGCTCTGCTGTTCACTTCCTGGTTTCCTGCTTCTAAGGCTGGGCGGGCTTAGGCAGTTTGAGTGAAGGCCTGCCACGGCTCTTTATGACATCACGCTGAGAACTCAGTCCTTGCGTGCTCATTCATGTGGAAAGGATGAGTTATCAGTCTGGCAGCCTGCAGTGTCTGTGAGGCCCCTCCCCCCTGCTGGGGATTCATCACTAGAGAGCTATGGTCAGTGACCTCGGTAGACAGTAACATGTTCTGTCCTGCAGTCTAATACAGTTTTACACACAGAACCTGTCTTATCTTTTACAAACCAATTCTGTGCATCAGAACAATAATTTGCTACTATACATTAGCCCACAAGCATGTTAGCCAGTAGCCATATGATCTGTGCTTTTGAGTCCCATAAAACATGATCATCCCCCACTGACCAGCACTGATGCAGATTTTTTTCAAATACAGCTCTACTACAGTTGTGTATAAACCTTAGACCCTTTACTTGTATAGATGCATATACAGCTCTGCTACATCTGTCTTCCCTGAATCTCTTCTTTTACAGCTCTGCTACATCTGTCTTTCTCTCCATTATCAGCACTGTGTTGGAATCACTTTATTTACAGCTCTACTACATCTGTCTTTCTCTCCACTAACAGCACTGTGTTTGAATCACTTCATATACAGCTCTGCTACATATGTCTTTCTCTCCCCCACTAGCAATGCGGCTGAACTGCTTCAGATACAGTTCTACTACTGTCTATTTCTCTTTCCCACCACCACTGTGCCTGAACCGCCTCCTATACAGCTCTACTACACCGGTCTTCCCTGAACTGCTTTATATACAGCTCTGCTACATCTGTCTTTCTCTTCACTACCAGCACTGTGTTTGAATCACTTCATATACAACTCTGCTACATCTGTCTTCCTCTCCACTACCAGCACTGTGTTGTGATCACTTCATATACAGCTCTGCTACATCTGTCTATTTATCTCTCCCCCCAGCACTGTGACTGAAATTCCTCATATACAGCTCTGCTACATCTGTCTTCCCCTCCCCCACTAGCACAGTGGATGAACTGCTTCATATAAAGCACTGCTACATCTGTCTTCCCCTCCCCCACTAGCAGTGTGGCTAAACTGCTTCACATACAACTCTGGTACATCTGTCTATTTCTCTCTCCCGCCAGCATTGTGGCTGAACCGCCTCATATACAGCTCTGCTACACCTGTCTTCCCTGAACCTCTTCTTTTGCAGCTCTGCTACATCTGTCTTCCCCTCCCCCACTAGCAGTGTGGCTAAACTGCATCACATACAGCTCTGCTACATGTGTCTATTTATCTTTCCCCCCAGCACTGTGACAGAACCACCTCATATACAGCTCTGCTACATCTGTCTTCCCCTCCCCCACTAGCACTGTGGATGAACTGCTTCATATACAGCTCTGCTACATACAGCTCTGCTAAAATTGTCCCCAGCGTCCCTGCACTAAATAAAATTGTCCCCAGCGTCCCTGCACTAAATACATAACCCCCATTGATGGTTATAATAAATAAAATCATTGGTGGATTAGTGGATGATGTTATCCTGCCAGTTACATGCTGTAGCAGGGCACGTCCTCTCTCCTCCGCTAGCTTGGAAGGCCGCGCTGCATACAGAGCATGCGCGGCTCTGTATCAGATGCGGTGGAGAAGAAACCAGATGAGCGCATGCGCAGCTAGCGTGCGCGTTCCTGTGTGAATGACCATCCGCCTGGGTGAAAAGTAAGTGCGGTCTGCGCAACTGCGGCCTATAGAAGCGGCCGTGGAGTGGTGGCCGTATCTATGGGTTGCCACATGACAACAATAGGGTAAGAGGAAAGGGAATTTTTCTAAATGGGTGCATTATAAATAATTAAAGCAAATTGTAAATAGTATCTATGCTACTAAATCACTATATCACAGTTCAGTGCTGCCATCTAGTGGCCTGAACTGGGATACACTAACAATGAGCCTGGAAGGCTAGTAAAGGCTGCGACTCATTTTTAGAACAGGGTGCTTTCCCTGATCTCCTATGGGGAAAAGCGCACCTGAAGAGGAATCCCGCGCTTCCGGTTTTTAACACTCTCAGATGCTGTGAGTAATGTAAAGGGAACTTATTGCTGTGAGGGGAGGGGGCATGTGGCATACTCTGGGGCCATGAGGGTGAAGAACCGTGTGAGGAGCTTTACGGGGTGTAAATCTGTGAGGGAGGGCCGGAATCGACAGAATGTAACTGTGTTGTTAGTACATGATTGCAAGATTTGGGGCCCCACTTTTGATTTTTGTCTAAAGCCGGCCCTGTTCAGCCCCCCATAAAGTTTGCATCAGGCCATGCAAAAATTAACATTATCAACTTGTGTGTTGGTGCTGATTCGGGTTCTGAAATTGCCCAGTGTCAAAGAACCCCAGGACTACCCTCGCTCGCACCTCTATCAGCTATCAACATCCGTCTTTACTCTGCGCTGTGCTGTTACGGAAACAGTGCAATTATATTAAAATCCAACTTAATTAAAAGATCCAGAGAGTGATAAGTCATGGGGAGCTACATTATCATTACTTATTTCTTCCCTAAAATCTACAATCTGTCCTCTATATATCTCTGTATTATCTTCCAGCCTTTCACTGTGTTACCAGGGTTGTGTGGCTCCGATTATTCCTGTGTGAATGTGAGCATTTAGTGAGAATGATCAAGTATCTCTTCATTCTGATAGTATCTGCAGAGAGAATTGGAAGTAGATTCATAAAAATGACAAATGTGATTGGCGATGCATTGAGATGCGGCAGTGATTGTGAAAATCGACAGAAGCTGGAGAGCTGAAAGAGCATTTCGATGGATATTAATGGCACACAGGAGTACTTGTAGGTAGGTAGCGGTTGGACAACATCTCAGGTCAGGCTTATCTTTTCCCCTGTGTGAAGGCTAAACCACAATTTTAGCATACCAGAGAACAGACACCCCTCTGTATATTACCCAAAGTGCCTTAACCCCTTAAGGACATAGGACGTACCGGTACGCCCTATTTCTCGAGTCCTTAAGGACCAAGGACGTACCGGTACGTCCTGACTTAAAATCTGTATTACGGCGCCCCAGGGGTTAATCGGAACGGGATTTCGGCTGAAATCATTCAGCCGGCATCCCGTAACAATGCAGGGGGGGGGGGGGTCATTTGGCGATCGCAGCAATCGGCGATCGCAGCAAACCGCAGGTCAATTCAGACCTGCGGTTTGCTGCGCTTTTTGCAGTTTCTGATCCCCGCGGTCCCTGACCGCGGGGATCAGAAACTTTAGAGTGGCTAAAATCAATATTTTTCACCCCCCCCTGCACCCCTGCAGGATTTTATGCCGGCGGGTGGTGCGGGGGGGGGGGGGGGGGGTGTCGCAGGCGGTGGGGACGTTGCGGGAGGCGGGCGGTGCGGCAGGCGGGATCGCGATCCCCCGCCCGCCTCCCCATGAACGATCGTTGGCTTCTAGTGGGTATACCAGGGTGCCAGCACATTGCTGGCACCCTGGTATAAACGGCTGACATCTGTGCAGATGTCAGCCGTTTAACCCTTTCCATACCACGGACCGCTGTATGGAAAAAGTTAACTGTCATCGGTCAGGGAGCTCCCTCCCTCTCCATCGGGGGGCTGCTGTGCCTTTGCAGCCCCCCGATGGAGAGGGAGAGAGCCCCCAGAGAGCCCCCCTCAGCCCTGTGCTTACCCTTCCCCGTCTGCGAAGTTCTGAGCAGACGGGGAAGGTTCCCATGGCAACAGGACGCCTGCTCAGGCGTCCTGCTGTCCATGGTGCTGAACAGATCTGTGCTAAAAGCATAGATCTGTTCAGTGTAAGTAAAATACAGTACAGAACAATATATATTGTACTGTACTGTATTATACAGACATCAGACCCACTGGATCTTCAAGAACCAAGTGGGTCTGGGTCACAAAAATGTAAAAAAAAAGTGAAAAAAGTTAAGATAAAAAAAAAACATTTATCACTGAATAAAAATTAAAAAAATAAAATACACTACACATATTAGGTATCGCCGCGTCCGTAACGACCTGATCTATAAAACGGTCATGTTACTTTCCCCGCACGGTGAACGCCATAAAAATAAAAAAAATAAAAACTATGAGAAAATTGAAATTTTGCCCACCTTACTTCCCAAAAAAGGTAATAAAAGTGATCAAAAAAGTTGCATGTACGCCAAAATAGTACCAATCAAACCGTCATCTCATCCCGCAAAAAATGAGACCCTACTCAAGATAATCGCCCAAAAACTGAAAAAACTATGGCTCTTAGACTATGGAAACACTAAAACATGATTTTTTTTGTTTCAAAAATGAAATCATTGTGTAAAACTTACATAAAAAAAAAAAAGTATACATATTAGGTATCGCCGCGTCCGTATCGACCGGCTCTATAAAAATATCACATGACCTAACCCCTCAGGTGACCACCGTAAAAAAATAAAAACAAAAACGGTGTAAAAAAAGCCATTTTTTGCCATCTTACGTCACAAAAAGTGTAATAGTGAGCGATCAAAAAGTCATATGCACCCCAAAATAGTGCCAATCAAACCGTCATCTCATCCCGCAAAAAATGAGACCCTACTCAAGATAATCGCCCAAAAACTGAAAAAACTATGGCTCTTAGACTATGGAGACACTAAAACATTTTTTTGGTTTTAAAAATGAAGTTATTGTATAAAACTTACATAAATAAAAAAAATTGTATACATATTAGGTATCGCCGCGTCCGTGACAACCTGCTCTATAAAATTACCACATGATAAAACCTGTCAGATGAATGTTGTAAATAACAAAAAAAAAAAAACGTGCCAAAAAAGCTATTTCTTGTTACCTTGCTGCACAAAAAGTGTAATATAGAGCAACCAAAAATCATATGTACCCTAAACTAGTACCAACAAAACTGCCACCCTATCCCGTAGTTTCTAAAATGGAGTCACTTATTTGGAGTTTCTACTCTAGGGGTGCATCAGGGGGGCTTCAAATGGGACATGATGTCAAAAAACCAGTCCAGCAAAATCTGCCTTCCAAAAACCGTATGGCATTCCTTTCCTTCTGCGCCCTGCCGTGTGCCCGTACAGCGGTTTACGACCACATATGGGGTGTTTCTGTAAACTACAGAATAAGGGCCATAAATAATGAGTTTTGTTTGGCTGTTAACCCTTGCTTTGTAACTGGAAAAAAAATATTAAAATGGAAAATCTGCCAAAAATGTGAAATTTTGAAATTGTGTCTCTATTTTCCATTAAATCTTGTGCAATACCTAAAGGGTTAACAAAGTTTGTAAAATCAGTTTTGAATAGCTTGATGGGTGTAGTTTCTTAGATGGGGTCACTTTTATGGAATTTCTACTCTAGGAGTGCATCAGGGGGGCTTCATATGGGACATGGTGTCAAAAAACCAGTCCAGCAAAACCTGCCTTCCAAAAATCAAACCGCGCACCTTTCCCTCTACGCCCTACTGTGTGCCCGTACAGTAGTTTACGGCCACATATGGGGTGTTTCTGTAAACAGCAGAGTCAGGGCAATAAAGATACAGTCTTGTTTGGCTGTTAACCCTTGCTTTGTTAGTTGAAAAAAATGGGTTAAAATTGAAAATTAGGCAAAAAAATGAAATTCTCAAATTTCATCCCCATTTGCCAATAACTCTTGTGCAACACCTAAAGGGTTAACGACGTATGTAAAATCTGTTTTAAATACCTTGAGGGGTGTAGTTTCTTAGATGGGGTCACTTTTAGGGAGTTTCTCCTCTAGGGGTGCATCAGGGGGCTTCAAATGGGACATGGTGTCAAAAAAACAGTCCATAAAAATCAGCCTTCCAAAAACCATACGGCGCACCTTTCACTCTACACCCCGCTGTGTGGCCGTACAGTAGTTTACGGCCACATATTGGGTGTTTCTGTAAACGGCAGAGTCAGGGCAATAAAGATACAATCTTGTTTGGCTGTTAACCCCTGCTTTGTTAGTGGAAAAAATGGGTTAAAATTAAAAATTAGACAAAAAAATGAAATTCTCAAATTTCCTCCCCATTTGCCAATAACTCTTGTGCAACACCTAAAGGGGTAACAATGTATGCAAAATCTGTTTTGAATACCTTGAGGGGTGTAGTTTCTTAGATGGGGTCATTTTTGGGTGGTTTCTATTATGTAAGCCTCGCAAAGTGACTTCAGACCTGAACTGGTCCCTAAAAATTGAGTTTTTGTAAATTTCTGAAAAATTTCAAGATTTGCTTCTAAACTTCTAAGCCTTGTAACATCCCAAAAAAATAAAATATCATTCCCAAAACAATTCAAACATGAAGTAGACATATGGGGAATGTAAAGTCATCACAATTTTTTGGGGTATTACTATGTATTACAGAAGTGGAGAAACTGAAACTTTGAAATTTGCTAATTTTTCCAAATTTTTGGTAAATTAGGTATTTTTTTTGTGCAAAAAAAATATTTTTTTTTTACTTCATTTTACCAGTGTCATGAAGTACAATATGTGACGAAAAAACAATCTCAGAACGGCCTGGATAAGTCAAAGCGTTTTAAAGTTATGAGCACTTAAAGTGACACTGGTCAGATTTGCAAAAAATGGCCTGGTCCTTAAGGTGAAAATGAGCCCGGTCCTTAAGGGGTTAAAATGACAGCTATGGTAACTAAAATCCCAGCTACAGTCCTCTGGACCGAAACAGGCTGCAACATTGACAGTCAATGGCTTACTATTCCTGCCAATGACTGTGTGTCAATTGGTTGTACAGGCGTTGTTTAACTGAGAAACAGTAAAAAGGCGCACAATAGGGTAATAACGTAACGTTTAAGATGTAAAATGTCTCCAGTGAGGAGGCTCACCTTGTGGAGTTGTGCGACTCTAGTGTAGGCTCATCTGGGGTTGTATGAATCCCCCTCTTATGTGAATGGTATGCGGCCAAGGAGTGCTTATGGTCAGGGACGCCTGGGGTCTCTCAGAAGGTAGGTAGATCAGCAGAGGATATCCCACGGCGCAAGAAAGACCATCAGATTGTCACCGCCAGACATCTGAGAAGCTCTGACAGACGTTCTTCAGAACCTCCTGCTTGAGGTTCTTTTGTTTTCTTTCGTTTTGTCATCTCGTTTCCCTCTCTCAGCTGTCATCTAGTTGCACTGATTGCATCCCTTTAAATCCCCTCCCATACTGCATCACTTTGCGGTTTATACAACTTCTTGGAGTGTGTGCATGCTGGATGCTACAACTGATGCTTCTACAGATAAGTCTGTTCATTTATCTTTGTTTTCCTGTTTGCTTGATCCAAGGTGACCCTGACTCCCTCCGTATTAAGTGTAGGGAGCCGGTGGTCGTGTCCCCTCACTATTATAGGGTGTTCAGGTTTCATACAGTCGAGGAACGAGGGTATGCAATTATCTACCATAGAGATTTTTGCATAGGCTGAGCAGTAAGGGAGAGAGCTAGGGCTGTTGCAGGGCTTACCCGTTGGTTCCTTAGTTTTGGATCAAGTCAGTCGGATCTTCATTTGTGTCTTCTAGTTTTCTGTAACACCTTCCTTGACATTATAAACCGCCAAAAACCGTCTCAAGCATGGATCCGGTTTCACTTTTGACTGAACACATGCAGGGTCTTTCATTGGAGGTAGCAGATCTCCGTAAAACTGTATCTCAGTTTCAGGTGACCGGTTCAGCTTGCGTTCATGGAGTTTGTTCTGAGCCTAAGATCTCGCTCCCGGATACGTTCTCCGGGGGTAGTAAGAATCTTGTTTGGTTTAGAGAGGCTTGCAAACTCCATTTTCGCCTACTTCCCCATTCCTCTGGTGATAAGGAGCAGAGGATGGGGATCATCATCTCGCTGCTCAGGGATAACGCTCAGTCTTGGGCCTTTTCGCTGCCGGTGGGGGCACGGCCCCTCCGTTTAGTGGATGATTTTTTTTTAGCCCTGGGTCAGATATATGATGATCTGGATCGTATTGCTCTGGCTGAGTCTAGACTACGTCTTTTATGCCAGGGTAAACAGTCCGCAGAGATATACTGTTCAGAATTTCGGAGATGGGCAGCTGATACTGGTTGGAATGATGCTGCACTCCGAAGTCAATTTTGCCATGGTCTTTCAGAGGGATTGAAAGATGCATTTGCCTTTCATGAGAGACCTACCTCCTTGGACTCAGGGGTCTCAGTCTCTCTCAATCCCCTCTGAGCAGGAGCCCATGCAGCTGGGTTTGTTTGCCTCTGACAATAGAAGATTCAGCTCTCAGAGGAGGGTTTGTTTCTGTTGTGGAGGTATAAATCATTTGGCAAATGTTTGTCCCTCTAGGAGATTCAGGCAGTTTTTTGAGAGTAATAAAGAAACAAAAAGAAAAAAATCCTCTAAAATCGTTCCATCTGTTACTATTGGCAAGGTTGATGCGGAAATTGAAGGTTTTCTGTTTGCTTGTAGTTCCCGTTTTGTCCTACCTGCCAGGGTGGCGCTAGAGAGCAAGAACATTTTTTGAGAGATTTTTGTAGATAGTGGAGCAGCTGTCAATCTCATTGATAATCAATTTGCTATAACACATGGTTTCCAGGTATGCACTTTGGGAAAGGATATACCTGTTTTTGCTATTGATTCCGCTCCACTTTCTCAGAAATCGTTAAAGGGCATAGTTCACAATATCCATTTGATTGTGAGTGATACTCATGTTGAGGATGTGTCATGTTTCATCCTAAGCGGGTTTCTACTAAGACTGTACCATCTTTTCTCTCAGAATTTTCGGAAGTGTTTTCTGAGAGTGGTGTTCAGGAGCTGCCCCCTCACCGGGAGTACGATTGCCCTATTAATTTCATCCCAGGCGCCAAGCTGCCTAAATCTCGTTTATACAATCTCTCCCAACCTGAAAGGGTCGCTATGCGTGCTTATATCTCTGAGAGCCCGAGAAAGGGACACATACGACCCTCGAAGTCACCTGTTGCCGCTGGTTTTTTCTTTGTTAAGAAAAAAGATGGTTCTTTAAGACCATGTCTGGATTTCAGGGAGCTGAACAGTATCACAATTCGTGACCCATATCCGCTTCCTCTGATCCCGGACCTGTTTAACCAGATTGTTGGGGCTAAAGTTTTTTTCAAGTTGGATCTAAGAGGGGCATACAACCTGGTCAGGGTCAGAGAAGGAGACGAATGGAAGACGGCCTTCAATACCCCTGAGGGCCATTTTGAGAATTTGGTTATGCCTTTTGGTTTGATGAATGCTCCAGCCGTCTTTCAGCATTTTGTGAACAGCATTTTTTATAATTTAATGGGGAAATTTGTACTAGTGTATCTAGATGACATTTAGATTTTTTCTCCTGATTTCAAAACTCATAAGGACCACCTACGTCAGGTCTTGCTCATCCTGTGGGAGAATAAATTGAACGCTAAACTGGAAAAATGTGTGTTTGCGGTTCCAGAAATTCAATTTCTGGGGTTTCTTCTCTCCGCTTCTGGTTTTCGCATGGACCCCGAGAAGGTCCGCGCTGTGCTTGAGTGGGAGCTTCCTGAGAATCAGAAGGCGCTGATTGCGTTTTTTGGGTTTTGCCAATTATTACAGGAAGTTTATTTTGAATTATTCCTCTGTTGTTAAACCACTCACTGATATGACTAGAAAGCGGGTAGATTTTTCCTCCTGGTCGGTAGAGGCGTGTAAGGCCTTTTCTAGTATCAAGGAGAGTTTTGCTTCCGCTCCCATCTTGGTACAACCTGATATCTCTCTGCCCTTCATAGTTGAGGTGGACGCTTCTGAGGTGGGTGTGGGTGCGGTCTTGTCTCAGGGTCCCTCTCCTGCCAAATGGCGACCGTGTGCCTTTTTCTCGAAGAAACTCTCCTCCGCAGAGAGAAATTATGATGTGGGAGATAGGGAGTTGTTGGCCATCAAGTTAGCTTTTGAGGAATGGCGCCATTGGCTAGAGGGAGCCAGACACCCTATTACTGTGTTTACCAACCATAAGAATCTGGCCTACTTGGAGTCAGCCAAGCGTCTGAACCCGAGACAGGCCAGATAGTCTTTGTTCTTTTCAAGGTTTAATTTTGTTGTCACCATCCGCCCTGGGGTGAAGAATGTGAAGGCGGATGCCCTGTCACGTTGTTTTCCGGGAGGTGGGAATTTTGAAGACCCGGGTCCCATTTTGGCTGAAGGTGTGGTGGTCTCTGCTCTTTATCCTGAATTGGAGGCAGAGGTTCAGGCAGCCCAGGCAGAGGCTCCTGATCTTTGTCCTCCTGGGAGGTTGTTTGTGCCTCTCGCTTTAAGACACAAGGTTTTTAAGGAGCACCACGATACTGTCCTTGCTCGGCACCTGGGGGGTAGAGCCACAGTGGATCTCATCGCTCGGAGATTCTGGTGGCCGGCGCTTCGTAAGTCGGTTGAGGGTTTTGTGGCAGCCTGCGAGACCTGCGCTCGTGCCAAAGTCCCTCATTCACGGCCATCAGGTCCTCTCCTCCCGTTACCCATTCCTTCCCGTCTTTGGACACATCTGTCCATGGACTTCATTACGGACCTGCCTCGTTCCTCGGGGAAGACTGTGATTCTGGTGGTGGTGGACCGTTTTAGCAAAATGGCGCAGTTCATTCCTTTTCCTGGGTTGCCCAATGCTCAGACGCTGGCGCAGGCATTTATTGATCACATTGTCAAATTGCATGGTATTCCTTCAGACATAGTCTCTGATAGGGGCACGCAGTTTGTTTCCAGATTCTGGAAGGCTTTCTGTTCTCGCTTGGGGGTTCGGTTGTCATTCTCTTCTGCTTTCCACCCACAGTCGAATGGCCAGACGGAGCGCGTCAATCAGAATCTGGAGACATATCTGCGCTGTTTTGTGGCGGAGAATTAGGAGGATTGGTGTTCTTTTCTCTCCCTTGCTGAGTTTGCTTTAAATAACCGTCGTCAGGAGTCCTCTGATAAGTCCCCATTTTTTGGTGCATTTGGGTTTCATCCGCAGTTTGGGACATTCTCTGGAGAGGGGTCTTCTGGTTTACCTGATGAGGAGAGATTCTCCTCATCTTTGTCATCTATTTGGCAAAAGATTCAGGATAATCTAAAGAGCATGAGTGAGAGATATAAGCGTGTGGCGGATAAGAGACGTGTGCCTGGTCCGGACCTGAATGTTGGCGATCTGGTGTGGTTGTCTACTAAGAATATCAAATTGAAGGTTCCCTCCTGGAAGTTGGGTCCTAAGTTTATTGGGCCTTACAAAATCTTGTCCGTCATCAATCCTGTTGCCTACCGTCTTGATCTTCCTCAGACTTGGAAGATCCATAATGTTTTTCGTAAGTCCCTATTAAAACCTTATGTCCAACCCATTGTACCCTCCTCTTTGCCTCCTCCTCCGATTGTGGTTGATGGTAATCTTGAATTTCAGGTCTCTAGGATTGTGGATTCTCGTGTTGTCCGCGGTTCTCTCCAGTACCTCGTTCATTGGGAGGGTTATGGTCCTGAGGAGAGGATGTGGGTCCCAGTGACGGACATTAAGGCCACTCGTCTCATCAGGACTTTCCATAGGTCCCATCCTGAGAAGGTGGGCTCTGAGTGTCCGGAGTCCACTCGTAGATGGAGGGGTACTGTCACCGCCAGACATCTCAGAAGCTCTGACAGACGTTCTTCAGAACCTCCTGCTTGAGGTTCTTTTGTTTTGCTTTCGTTTGGTCATCTCGTTTCCCTCTCTCAGCTGTCATCTAGTTGCACTGATTGCATCCCTTTAAATCCCCTCCCATACTGCATCACTTTGCGGTTTATACAACTTCCTGGAGTGTGTGCATGCTGGATGCTACAACAGATGCTTTTACAAATAAGTCTGTTCATTTATCTTTGTTTTCCTGTTTGCTTGATCCGAGGTGACCCTGACTCCCTCCGTATTAAGTGTAGGGAGCCGGTGGTCGTGTCCCCTCACTATTATAGGGTGTTCAGGTTTCATACAATCAAGGAACGAGGGTATGCAATTATCTACCATAGAGATTTTTGCATAGGCTGAGCAGTAAGGGAGAGAGCTAGGGCTGTTGCAGGGCTTACCCGTTGGTTCCTTAGTTTTGGATCAAGTCAGTCGGATCTTCATTTGTGTCTTCTAGTTTTCTGTAACACCTTCCGTGACACAGATATTTCAGGTAGAGTTCCAAAACTGTATTCAGCAAGTGGTACAACGCGTTTTGGGGACAGTGGCCCCCTTTATAAGGTACAGATTGCTTGCATACAGGGGACAGGGGACAGAACATTTTATGACAATGATTTTTTGAATTTCCCTGGTCACCCTATGAAAAGTGATATTACCAGAGAATCCAATTGTCATATGTATTTTGGTATTTGTTTCTTCTGAATCCTGGTTTTCATTCCCTGTTTCTAGTTATTTTTTCCTGCATAATTAGATCCATAATGGTCGATTTTGCACCATCTATTGGCTGTCTTTTCACCACATTGGATTCTCTCGTTTCCCTGATTGATGCTCTTCTAACTCATGGTTTTAATTCTGTTTTTATGTTCAGTCTCGTGCCCAATCTTGGCCAGCTCTTGTGTCTCAGAGCAGACTATACCTCATGGGTTAAGAGCATGGTTTCTGTAGACACTTTAGTGTTTTGCAATTCCATTCATGTGCAGAAGAACCACAACTATAACTCAGGCCTAACAGTGTCCAGATCTATTTTTCTAGTTCTTACCTCTGTCTACCCAGAAGTTCTTCATATTTACTATAGGAATGTTTTGCTCTGGTTTAAGCCTTACTTTAACCAAAATTTGGAAATTCGAGTTCGACTGAGCTTGTCTACAAACTTCCATCCCAAGTTATATCTGTGGTTATCTTGAAAGATAATTTCTGAGGTGATCTCCAGAAAGTCATGGCTCTGTTGAGCTGCTTTAGTCATGCTTCCACAACTAATACTGAGTGAACACCAACCTAATCAAATAGTTGCTATGAGGAACGCATTTGACTCCTTGACTATGCAAAGCTACGTTAGACATCACCATGTTCTCACCGTATCACTTCTGCAGACATCTATATAGCTCAAACATCTTCTGAGTGCAATGGTGTAACTTGTAACTCCTGGGCCCCAATGAAAAATCTATAACAAGGCACCTACCTACTATGTATTATGTATAAGAGTTGGGTCTACTTATGGACCTCCTCAAGCACCAGAATTTCTGTTACCTTTGTACCCAGTATGTCCCTGTTTGAGAGTGAAAAACCAGTCAAGGAACACTCCATGTTTTGTATACATGAATCCTCATGGCCCCATCATGAAGTTGTGAGTCAGAACCAGGAGACAAGTCCTTTTCCAGGAATGATTTATATTTCTACAAATAATGTACCAGAAGATTGAATACCATGAGTCCACAAATCCTTGTTTTATTAGCTAGAGAATGGCAAGTACATTGTAACTTCGGTTTTAGTATATCATTCTTATCCTGTGGCAGTAATTATCTGTGACAGCGGATGAGCCAATGTGACTGTCACTAGGAATGACTAACGTGCAAATGATACAACTTGATTGGCAGTGTTAGGATCATGTAAGAGCTATCTGTCTATCTATCTAGATATATAGTGCAGGCTACATGGAATACCCCTCCCCCTTCATTTCTCTAGTTACATTATTAACTATGAATGAGTTGATAAATCCAAAAGCACTGTCTCAGCTGTGGTCTCGGCAGGACTTCCACTGCTGCAGATTTACATTAGCATCTCAGGGACATTATAAAACAGCCCACAGTGAATAGCACAGAATTCACAAGCCCATTAAGGCCAAGCGTGACTCGAGCATAGGAGACACTTTACATATTTGACTGAATACAGTAAAGAATTATTTGAAGCAGTAGTTTAAGAAATGTCTGGCGCAAGTGGGATTTTATTTTTATTAATTAAGCCATCATTATCCTCAGGAGAAAGTCAAGTAACTGCTCTGCGATACAGTGCTATTTAGGAAAGCTCCTCCGGCTACATCCATATAATTGCTCTATGTTCTGGTTCATTAAAATCCTTGGGGGGAAGCTTTTTCCTTCTTTCAGAACTGTTTTCCATAACCTATATAGAGTGCTCAGATAGTAGGAACAAAACTTGCTTTGAAATGAGTTGATATCAAACTTCACTTTAGCTTATATCTACAAAGTCTGGAAAAAGATCTACCTAGAAGATAACTTATGAGAACTGATTGCGATTTTTAGCTAGACGGGTCTAGGGCATGTGGTAGGGCTGGTTCCACACTTCCTGGCTGAAAAAAAAAACAAGAAGGGAAAAAGAGCAAATGTTCTGCTATCAGGGATCTGCAGACCTTATACATCATCATGTAGTCAGAGATACTTCCTTTCCAGTCAGGGACGTTGATCTGGAACAATCCGTGGTATGAACGTTCTTCACCCAGTTGCTGTCCTGTTTAAACATGTCGCCAATCACTCATCAAATGTGCTCATTCATCGAGTAATCAGATCTATTATGCAGCGGTAGATCTCCTCTTGTAGGCATGGATGTGCTGCCAACAATAATGGACCCAAATGTGCCTGAACGATCGCATTAACGGTCATTCAAGCACATAAAGTGCCAATGCTCTATGTAAATGAGGCAAATGAGCACTGATCAACATGCTATATCATTTTGGCCCATGTAAAAGACCATTTAAGTAGTTGTGCGTGCTGTCCCAGCATTTATTTCTTCCATTTAAGATAAATTGCTGTATTTGTGTTATCATATCATTACCATGTTACGTAATGCTGCCCCCCTGTGGTCATTCTTGTTATAGGTTTCCTGAATGTATTATGTAAATCCCATTGCCTTTTCTCTCTGTCTACTCCTCCCTTTCTGTGACATCATATCCTGTTTGTTCTGGTCCTGTGTCTTTCTTTTCTGCAGCAGACTCAGAGCTGGTGAGAGCATTTCGTTTTGACCTCTAATGTCCTCTATATGTCTTTGCTCAAGGTAAACTCAATAAATTACCAAAGCATTTCCTTTGTATCCTCCTCACTGGAGATTCACATGCAACTGGTAGCACGACCTAGGGATATTAGTGGTTTCAACTGTCTACCATTGCTTGTACAGAGATTACCACTCACAACCAGTCAGAGACTTCTCTAACGTACATCTCTGGCAGAATATTGTGTATAATAGAAGGGCCTCAGCTCTCCCAGTAAGCACTAAAAGCCCTACCCCCGTTTCCTCTGATCCAGCAAAGTACACTTTGCTGGTATGAAGCTAAGGACAGAGGCCTATTGCCTGCTGCTATATGTAAGTACTGTGTGCCTGCTCTGACCTGCTGGAGCAGTCTGAGATCACTTTTAAAAGGGAGATATGCAGCTGGATGCTATCATAGAAACATAGAATGTGTCGGCAGATAAGAACCATTTGGCCCATCTAGTCTGCCCAATATACTGAATCCTATGAATAGTCCCTGGCCCTATCTTATATGAAGGATGGCCTTATGCCTATCCCATGCATGCTTAACCTCCTTCACTGTATTTGCAGCTGCCACTTCTGCAGGAAGGCTATTCCATGCATCCACTGCTCTCTCAGTAAAGTAATACTTCCTGATATTACTTTTAAACCTTTGCCCCTCTAATTTAAAACTATGTCCTCTTGTAGCAGTTTTTCTTCTTTTAAAGGGTTTCTATCACTTCGTATCACATATTTAGGTGTCAGACACTAGCGATCCGCTAGTGTCTGCTCTAACAAACCATCCTAATATGATAGGTTTTGGGGCAGCCGTTTCGCTAAAATAAGAACTTATATCTATATGCTAATGAGCCTCTAGGTGCTATGGGGGCGTCATTAGCACCTAGAGGCTCCGTCTACCTTCATAAACTGTCGCCGCCCAGCGCGTCCCTCCAGCCCGCCCATCTTCTGCTGAATGCGATCCTCTCCGTGCGCGTCTCTGTTCGGCGCATGCGCAGTGAATGTCTGACCGCTTCCCTGCTCAGACATCTCCACTGCGCCTGCGCCGATGACATCATAGTGCTCCGAGGAACAGGCGCAGTGGAGATGTCTTTGCAGGGAAGCGGTCAGACATTCACTGCGCATGCGCCGAACAGAGACGCGCACGGAGAGGATCGCATTCAGCAGGAGATGGGTGGGCTGGAGGGACGCGCTGGGCGGCGACAGTTTATGAAGGTAGACGGAGCCTCTAGGTGCTAATGACGCCCCCATAGCACCTAGAGGCTCATTAGCATATAGATATAAGTTTTTATTTTAGCGAAACGGCTGCCCCAAAACCTATCATATTAGGATGGTTTGTTAGAGCAGACACTAGCGGATCGCTAGTGTCTGACACCTAAATATGTGATACGAAGTGATAGAAACCCTTTAAATATTCTCTCGGCTTTCACCTTGTTGATTCCCTTGATTCCCTTGTTGATCCCCTCTGTCTCGTCTTTCTTCCAAGCTATACATGTTAAGGTCCTTTAATCTTTCCTGGTAAGTTTTATCCTGCAATCCATGTACTAGTTTAGTAGCTCTTCTCTGAACTCTCTCCAAAGTATCAATATCCTTCTGGAGATATGGTCTCCAGTACCGCGCACAATACTCCAAATGAGGTCTCACTAGTGCTCTGTAGAGCGGCATGAGCACCTCCCTCTTTCTACTGGTAATGCCTCTCCCTATACACCCAAGCATTCTGCTAGCATTTCCTGCTGCTCTATGACATTGTCTGCCTACCTTTAAGTCTTCTGAAATAATGACACCTAAATCCCTTTCCTCAGATACTGAGGTTAGGACTATCACTGATTTTATATTCTAATCTTGGGTTTTTGTGCTCCAGGTGCATTATCTTGCACTTATCAACATTACATTTTTGTTGCCAGATTTTTGACCATTCCTCTAGTTTTCCTAAATCCTTTTCCATTTGGTGTATCCCTCCAGGAACATCAACCCTGTTACAAATCTTTGTGTCATCAGCAAAAAGACACACCTTACCATCGAGGCCTTCTGCAATTTCGCTGATAAAGATATTAAACAATATGGGTCCCAGAACAGATCCCTGAGGTACCCATGGTCTGAATATACTCCATTGACTACAACCCTCTGTTGTCTGTCCCTCAGCCACTGCCTAATCCATTCAACAATATGGGAGTCCACGCACAAAGACTGCAATTTATTGATAAGCCTTCTATGTGGGACAGTATCAAAAGCCTTACTAAAGTCCAGATAAGCGATGTCTACTGCACCTCCGCCATCTATTATTTTAGTCACCCAATCAAAAAAATCTATAAGATTAGTTTGACATGATCTCTCTGAAGTAAACCCATGCTGTTTTTCATCTTTAAATCCATGGGATTTTAGATGTTCCACAATCCTCTCCTTAAGTATGGTTTCCATTAATTTCCCCACTATTGATGTCAGGCTTACTGGCCTATTGTTGCCCGATTCCTCCCTACTACCTTTCTTGTGAATGGGCACAACATTTGCCAATTTCCAATCTTCTTGGACGACTCCTGTTGTCAGTGATTGGTTAAATAAATCTGTTAATGGTTTTGCTAGTTCACTGCTGAGCTCTTTTAATAGCTTTGGGTGTATCCCATCAGGCCCCTGTGACTTATTTGTATTAATTTTAGACAGCTGACTTAGAACCTCTTCCTCTGTAAAGACACATGCATCAAAAGATTCATTAGTCTTCTTTCCTAACTGAGGTCCTTTTCCTTCATTTTCCTTTGCAAAAACTGAACAGAAGTATTCATTGAGGCAGTCAGCTAGTTCTTTATCTTTTTCCATATACCTCCTTCTTTTTTTTTTTATTTGGTAATTCCTTGTTTTAGTTTCCTTTTTTCATTTATGTATCTGAAGAATGTCTTATCACCTTTTTTCACTGACTGAGCTAATTTCTCTTCTGCCTGTGCTTTAGAAGCTCTTATAACTTGTTTGGCCTCTCTCTGCCTAATCTTATAAATTTGCCTGTCATCCTCGTTTTTTTTTTTTTAGAATGACTAAATGCTATCTTTTAGTTTTTCATGATTTTGGCCACTTCTGCTGAGTACCACAGTGGTCTCTTCCTTTTTTTGCTTTTACTGACAAGCCTAATGCAATTTTCTGTTGCCTTCAATAGTGCCACTTTTAAGTAGTCCCATTTCTCCTGGACTCCATTGAAACTGTTCCAATCTGATAGGGACTCGTATACCACTAATCTAATTTTAGAAAAGTCAGTTTTTCTAAAATCTAAAACTTTTGTTTTTGTGTGGTGTGACTCAGTCACTGTACTTATAGTAAACCACACTGACTGGTGATCACTAGATCCCAAGCTTTCCCCTACAGTAATATCAGATTCCAAATTCCCATTTGTGAATACAAAATCTAAAATGGCCTCCTTCCGGGTTGGCTCCTAAACTACTTGCTGTAGAGATAATCCCAATAGGGAATTTAGAATATCTGTACTCCTGGCAGAACTAGCTATTTTGGTTTTCCAGTTTACATCAGGAAGATTAAAGTCTCCCATAATGATAACTTCCCCTTCAATGTCATTTTAGCTATTTCCTAAACTAGTAGATCATCTAATTCTTTGACTTGGCTAGGTGGTCTATATATCACACCTAAACGAGGTACCTTATGATTATCAAGCTGCAAGGTAACCCAAACTGACTCTAAATTGGTCTCGCTAACTTGTATCAAATTCGATTTCATGCTATCTTTCACATGCAGGGCCACCCCTCCCCCTTCTTGCCTTCTCTGTCTTTCCTGTATAGAGAAAACCCTGGTATTGTTATCACTGACAGCATTCAACTCTATGCATTTCCAGGAAGGGCAACAAATCAAATCATCTCTCCAGGGTTGATATATTTTGGTCAACATGATGCCTTGGAGAATAGGTTTTGTTTAGCCCTGGTCTATGGAGTAAGAGTGGAGTCACACAACGATGTGGCGGCCATGTCCATTTTGCAGACTGTAAACTACAGATCTGCAAAACACGGTGACCAGCTATGTGCACCCCACATCATGGTGCAGCCACTTTTGTTTTTGAAAATATAATGATGAATGATGATGAAGATGAACATGAATGATCCAAAACCTTTGACTTCAATCCACGAGTCCACGATCTGCAAGATGCGGTTAAAGATAGGACATGTTGTGAAGGCATGGACTCAGAAGCACACGGAAGGGCTTCTGTGTGTTTTCATGTTGCCTCCATGTTACAAAAGATAGGGCATGTCTTATCATTGGTCAATTCTTGCAGATCACAGACCCATTGAAGTCAATAGGTCCGCACCAAGATGTGGGGTACACATGGCCGGTGCCTTTGTTTTACAGATCTGTGGTTTACAGTCCGCAAAACAGGAATGGGCGTCACGTGGTCGTGTGAATGCACCCTTAAAGGGGTTGTGCAGTGCAAAGATGTTAATGTCCTATCCTCAGGATAGGCCATTAATATCAGATTGGTGAGGATCTGACACCTGCCACCCTGCCGATTTGCTGTTTGATGAGGTGGCAGTGTTCATGCAAGCGCTACTTCAACTTCAAAATTACCTGTGTGTCATCTTGCTTCTAGAGGCCGCAGAGTGTAACTACAACTGCAAGTGAATGGGACGAGCAGTCGTAATTACACTGTAGGACCGATGCAAATGCATGCACAAACAAATGATCTGTGGTGGTGTCGATAGTCAGACCCCCTCCGATCTGATATTGATAACCTATGATGAGGATAGGTCATCGATATATTTGCACTTGACATTCATTTCTTTCTCCTAGAGGAGCAGATGCCATGGCCTATAGGACCTGGGGAGCTCATGGTAATCTGGATAAAGAATTCTATGGGGTAGATTAGACAGACTATGACTCTGTTTCCCAAACTAACAATATAATAACATTCGCAAAGACAGGTGCACTCTGCTGTCTTACTAAACCCTCATACTGATGTTGAAATTAAGAGATTAGCCAACATATCCTACTGTGGAGGACATGTCTGAGCCCGAGCACTGCACCAAGGTTTCTCAAGTAGCCGGGGACCTAACACTCACCTCCCTGTGCCATATGGGCAATACCAGGAGCCAGTGGGCGAATTACAGGAGCGTAAGGTCCGACTCATAGCCAACTCACCAGTTACCTCCAGCATGTAGCCATGCTTGCAATGGGAGGAGGGAGGAGTCTGCGAGTCCGACTCAAGACTGGCCGATATGGCCCAGGCCTCGCACCTTGCACCTAAATGTAGCCTGTGGATGGAAAACAGGCACATTTAAATTGGAGTTTATACACCTCCAAGCATCTCTATATACAAACCAACAGAATAAATGGCGTGGTGTTAAACAGGCAGTTTTTTGCATGTAAGACTTTTTTTCTCCACCATTTTTAATGAATTATGTGAAAGAGCCTCCAAAGCAGATGTGAACGTAGCCGTAGCTGTAGAAAAGGTGCAGAACAGGTGAATGACAACTACCGATCTGAGCCCGGATAAACTGGTAAACTCAGGACTCCTTGGGTCACTTATCCTGACTGCCTGGGGGCATATGTAGGTGTTTGGGAAACAGATCAACAGAAAAAGTTGGCGTGGTGTTAAACAGGCAGGGAGTGCTCAAACTCATATGCAGTTGTGCATGTGTATACAGGGGAGCAGATCCTGCACTTGTAGCCCGTTGCTAATGGCGATCCCCAGCAAACATGCATACAGTGGAGGATGCCCGCAGCGGACCACAAGTACCACAATAGACATCCTACACAAGATAGCAATTATGTGGATGTGATAACCAATATAACAATATAAAAACATTTTCAAAGATAGGTGCACTCTGTGGTCTTACTAAACCCTGGTGAGTTGGCTATGAGTTGGACCATACGCTTATGTAATTCACCCACTGCGTCCTGGTATTGCCCATACGGCACAGGTAGGTGAGTGCTAGGTCCCGAGCTACTTGAGAAACCTCGGTGCAGTGCTCGCGCTCCAATATGTCCTCCACAGTAGGATATGTTGGCTAATCTCTCAATTTTAACATCAGTATGAGGGTTTAGTAAGACCGCAGAGTGCACCTGTCATTGCAAATGTTATTATATTGTTATATTGGTTATCACATCCACATAATTGCTATCTTGTGTAGGATGTCTATTGTGGTACTTGTGGTCCGCTGCGGGCATCCTCCACTGTATGCATGTTTGCTGGGGATCCCAATGAGCAACGGGCTACAAGTGCAGGATCTGCTCCCCTGTACAGGGAGTGCAGAATTATTAGGCAAGTTGTATTTTTGAGGATTAATTTTATTATTGAACAACAACCATGTTCTCAATGAACCCAAAAAACTCATTAATATCAAAGCTGAATATTTTTGGAAGTAGTTTTTAGTTTGTTTTTAGTTTTAGCTATTTTAGGGGGATATCTGTGTGTGCAGGTGACTATTACTGTGCATAATTATTAGGCAACTTAACAAAAAACAAATATATACCCATTTCAATTATTTATTTTTAACAGTGAAACCAATATAACATCTCCACATTCACAAATATACATTTCTGACATTCAAAAACAAAACAAAAACAAATCAGTGACCAATATAGCCACCTTTCTTTGCAAGGACACTCAAAAGCCTGCCATCCATGGATTCTGTCAGTGTTTTGATCTGTTCACCATCAACATTGCGTGCAGCAGCAACCACAGCCTCCCAGACACTGTTCAGAGAGGTGTACTGTTTTCCCTCCTTGTAAATCTCACATTTGATGATGGACCACAGGTTCTCAATGGGGTTCAGATCAGGTGAACAAGGAGGCCATGTCATTAGATTTTCTTCTTTTATACCCTTTCTTGCCAGCCACGCTGTGGAGTACTTGGACGCGTGTGATGGAGCATTGTCCTGCATGAAAATCATGTTTTTCTTGAAGGATGCAGACTTCTTTCTGTACCACTGCTTGAAGAAGGTGTCTTCCAGAAACTGGCAGTAGGACTGGGAGTTGAGCTTGACTCCATCCTCAACCCGAAAAGGCCCCACAAGCTCATCTTTGATGATACCATCCCAAACCAGTACTCCACCTCCACCTTGCTGGCGTCTGAGTCGGACTGAAGCTCTCTGCCCTTTACCAATCCAGCCACGGGCCCATCAAGACTCACTCTCATTTCATCAGTCCATAAAACCTTAGAAAAATCAGTCTTGAGATATTTCTTGGCCCAGTCTTGACGTTTCAGCTTGTGTGTCTTGTTCAGTGGTGGTCGTCTTTCAGCCTTTCTTACCTTGGCCATGTCTCTGAGTATTGCACACCTTGTGCTTTTGGGCACTCCAGTGATGTTGCAGCTCTGAAATATGGCCAAACTGGTGGCAAGTGGCATCTTGGCAGCTGCACGCTTGACTTTTCTCAGTTCATGGGCAGTTATTTTGCGCCTTGGTTTTTCCACACGCTTCTTGCGACCCTGTTGACTATTTTGAATGAAACGCTTGATTGTTCGATGATCACGCTTCAGAAGCTTTGCAATTTTAAGAGTGCTGCATCCCTCTGCAAGATATCTCACTATTTTTGACTTTTCTGAGCCTGTCAAGTCCTTCTTTTGACCCATTTTGCCAAAGGAAAGGAAGTTGCCTAATAATTATGCACACCTAATATAGGGTGTTGATGTCATTAGACCACACCCCTTCTCATTACAGAGATGCACATCACCTAATATGCTTAATTGGTAGTAGGCTTTCGAGCCTATACAGCTTGGAGTAAGACAACATGCATAAAGAGGATGATGTGGTCAAAATACTCATTTGCCTAATAATTCTGCACGCAGTGTATACACATGCACAACTGCATATGAGTTTGAGCACTTCCTGCCTGTTTAACACCACGCCATTTTTTCTGTTGGTCTGTTTCCCAAACACCTACATATACCCCCAGGCAGTCAGGATAAGTGACCCAAGGAGTCCTGAGTTTACCAGTTTATCCGGGCTCAGATCGGTAGTTGTCACTCACCTGTTCTGCACCTTTTCTACAGCTACGGCTACGTTCACATCTGCTTTGGAGGCTCTTTCACATAATTCATTAAAAATGGTGGAGAAAAAAAGTGCATGCATGGCTTCCGGATGGAAACCCAATGGTTCCTATCATAGTCGATGGGATCAGTTTGTCGTCGTTTGCTTCAGTTTAGTTATGTGCCGAATTCGGCACTTCCGTTAATTTTGTTGTTCTGCTCATATAGCATAAATGACAGACGCTGATGTGAAAGAGGTCTGAGCCTTGAAAGCGTAAATTCAGCGAGTGTTATCAGGCAGCACGTACGCTCTGCAGATGTCTCTTGCTACATTGAGTCCATACACCCTGCAGTGGCGCATTTCAGTTTCCAATAGCATTTGTATGTTATAGCGCAGAAAATTTCCGGTACTGTTATAAAAATAGCCCTTTTCTTTATCTGTGCTGAACAAAGCCCGGCTCTCTGCAGCGATAAACAGGCTGCAAGTTTGGGCAGGCGCATTTGTTTTTGACAGCAGCAAATTATCTTTAGATTTCAAAGGAACTCGTTTTTCTTAAGCCTTTGTGAAGCCTGTGATCCGACGTCAAGTGTTAAATGCTGACCAGGACAATGGACACGACTTATGTGATTCTTCACTGGTCCTGCAAATCTGACAATCGTAGCTGCATCTGACATATGCAAGTCTCCAGGCACAGGCATGCCTCCTCATCGTGATCCTGGATTACTGTCCACTGTAGAACCCATTCTCACAAAATATAGACTTTCCTTTTTTAGAGGCGAAACGGTATGATGGAGATTTATAAAAACTACCACTATGGAAAAGTGGAGTATTTTCTAATAGGTGCCTTTTGAATAATAAAAATAGCTACTTTATTGGTTGTTCTGTGCAACTACTTCCTTGCGCTAATTTTATAAATGTGTCCTTATAGATTTTATTACTTAGGGTGCATTCCAATAACCGTATATGTTTTGTGAAAATGCGGATCCACAAAAAATATAGATGACATCCGTTTTGCATCGTTTTTTGCGTTTTTTGCACGTGGAAAGTATAGCCTGAAGAGCGCAAAAAAATTGGATAGGTTTGGATAGGTAGTTAGGGAGTTGGTTCATTATCCTCTCAGGTCCATCCACATATTCACCATGTGATCGTTGACTTTAGAGAAGTTTACCACTTTGGGGCTGTCACCCTTAGGGCTGTGATTACGTCTGCCCGTTTTGGGAACATAATAGCCCCCACACTTAACTTACCTGCTAAGAGATTTTTTTGCCACACGGTATCATCCGGTGAACGGTGTCACCTATCTAGACACCACCGGACTTCTTCTTTTTCTGTACGACCGTGTGGTCCCTAGGGCACTTTAGTGATCTCAAATTGACCCAGTGGCATCAAAGTTTTTACACTGGTCCACTCCCATTTCTCTGGACAAACACGATTTATATGTTGAAAGTCCTCTGTCTTGCCCAGATTATACTGGGTTATTAAGTGCTTTTTTTTGTACTTTTTGTACTTTGTGTACTTCTTGGGGGTTACTATATAACACACCCCTCTTTGCTTGTTTGTGTATTACCAATAATAAAGATTTAGTTTTAATTTTTAACGCCTCTTTTATACTGTGATATTGGGGACCCGAACTTCACTTTATTATTTTCCGTTATAACATGGTTATATGGGAAAATAATGGCACTCTTAAAATGGAAAGCAAAATGGAAACTTTTAGAGACAATGGGCCAGATTTATCATTACTCTGACAGCTCACTCCACTTTCACATATGGCTAAAGTCAGTTTTAGCCAAGTCAGATTTATGATCGGCCCTTTAAGACTGTAATAAATGTGGTTTAACGGTAGCAGTTTATCCGTCAGTAAGCAGCTTTACAAAAGTCGCACATCTTTACGAAAAAGTCGCACGTTTTTATGAAAAAGTCGCACGTTTTTATGAAAAAGTCGCATGTTCTATTAAAAAGTCTCATAAGATAAGCATGGTCCTCACTGGAGTGAAATTGCGACTTTTTTGCGACTTTTTAAATAGTCCCAATAGTAAATCTGTCTAGAGATTCATTTACATAAGAAAACACGCCCACTTTCAGAAAACTGGCGAGCATAGTGCAGAGCAGAAAAAAGTCGCAAATTTGTGCGCAGTTTTAGCGTTTGGGACTTTTTTTGGGACTTTTTCACTCCATTATTCTGACCTGAGCTAATGATAAATCTGGCCCATTCTGTTTTGCATTCTGTCATAATAAAAGTCTATGGCCTGCATAACGTATCCGTCTGGTTTACGTTATGCTGGAGTCCTGGTTAAAGGGAACCTGTCACCTCCTAAATGCATGTAAACCCGCCAGCAGTACCTCAGAGTAGCCCGCAGTGTGATACTAATCATACTTTTCATCCTGCAGTCCGATGCTGCATAAGGTCAGAAAACGATCTTTTATCCTCCGTCCGCGCTATTTTGCATGTCAGCTTAAAGTCAAGCGGGCAGCGGCCTCCTTGCTTCAAGTCAAGGTAACCACGCCCCCTCTTGCCTTTGAGTGACAGCCCGTAATTCGGTTTCGCTTTTCGAAGTCTCGCGCATGCGCGGTGCCCTCTATTTTACTGCGCGATCCCATGCCCCGCCCCCTTGACTTCAAGCTGACAAGCAAATTAGCGGGGGCGGAGGATAAAAGATCGTTTTTGACCTTATGCAGCTTCGGACTGCAGGATGAAAAGTATGATTAGTATCACACTGGCGGATACCCTGAGGTACTGCTGGCGGGTTTACATGCATTTAGGAGGTGACAGGTTCCCTTTAAGTTTTTGTACTATTTGGGGACAGACAATATCATTATTTCCCAAACCTGGGGTTTGAAACGACCATAAAACATTAAAATGGGAAGAAAATTTCACACATGTTTTTCATTGATTGCTATGCTTGTCCATTTGCTTCATCTAATTAATGCTTATAATATCTTATCTAACAGGACTATGAGAAAGCCAATCCCACCGAGCAGTTTGTAACACGTTTCTTGCTGCGGGAAACAATGAATCAGTTGCATTCCCTGCAGAGCTCCTTGGAGTGCGCTCTGGAAGCTGTAGAAGCCCAGACTAGGCAAGACAGGTAGGGTAGAGTTATATTATTATTGTCTACCACCTCGAGGCACTGTTTCCTGCCGTGAGACCATTTGACCAAATTTATCCAGAACATGGTTATTCTGTGGTCGCCAAAAATGTTTTCAGGGGAATGTAGTTATCATGAGCCATCACGCTACCAGTAGATTGCATCATCAGGTTTGGAACACAAGTGACAGCTGAGGCAAATTGAGTGGCCAGTATGGAAAGCATCAAGACTGAGAGGACTTGATTCTGTAGCTCTTAGGCTACATGCACACGACCGTTGTGTGTTTTGCGGTCCGCAAAACGCGGATGGCGTCCGTGTGCCTTCCGCAATTTGCGGAACGGCACGGACAGCCTTTAATATAACTGCCTATTCTTGTCCGCAAAGCGCGGACAAGAATAGGACAGGTTATATTTTTTTTGCGGTCCACGGAACCGCATCTTTTGCTGCCCATTGAAGTAAATGGTTCCGCATCCGAGCCGCCAAAACTGCGGCTCGGATGCAGACCAAAACAACAGCCGTGTGCATGAGGCTTTATGAAGACATTTATGTCTCCATGGTAACAGACTTCTAACAGACCCTGTGTAGTCTGACCCTTGCCATCCTTCTTCTAGCCCTACTTCTTGCTAACTTACTGAATGTCTATAAGTAGCGAGAAGTAGGGAACAGACAGAAGGCACTGTAGGATCGGTCAGGGTTTGTTTGTAGCCCACTACATTGAGAAGTAGCTTCAGGACCAATAAACATGGATCATTCAAAGTAAGATTCAAGTAAGGAGTCTTATGCCTCGTTCACAGGTCAGTGTTTTAGTTGGTGATTTCCATCAGTGATTTTGAGCCAAAACCAGGGAAGGGTCTAAACACAGAACAGGTGCAGATCTTTCCCTTATACCTCATGTCTGTGGAGCAGTGGTGTGCCTAAGGTTGCTTGGCACCCGGGGTGGGTCCTTTCTCTGGCACCCCCCACCCCCACAGTACTTTTAAAAAACCGTACCCCCTCACAGTAGTATTGCTCTCATTGTACAACCTTCACAGTAGTTTTGTACAGATGTGTGCCCCCTAACAGTAGTTATGGCCACATTGTGCCCCCTTAAAGTACTTATCCCTTCATTGTGCCCCCCTCACAGTAGTTATGCCCTCTGTGTGCCCCCTTCACAGTAATAATCCCCATTGTGCCCCTTCACAGTAATAATCCCCATTGTGCCCCCTTCATAGTAATAATCCCCATTGTGCCCCCTTAATAGTAATAATCCCCATTGTGCCTTCTTCAGTAATAATGCCCCTTAATAGTAGTAATGCCCATTGTACTCCTTTTACAGTAATAATGCCAATTGTGCCCCCTTAATAGTAATAATGCCCATTGTGCCCCCTTAATAGTAGTAATGCCCATTGTGCCCCCTGCACAGTAATAATGCCCTCTGTGCCCCCTTCAAAGTAGTAATGCCCTCTGTGCACTGTGCCCCCTCCATAGTAGAAATGCCCATTGTGCCCCCTACACATTAGCAATGCCCATTGTGCCCCCTCCATAGTATAAATGACCATTGTGCTCCCATCATGTTAGCAATGCCCATTGTGCCCCCTCCAGAGAAGAAATGCCCATAGTGCCCCGTTCACATTTGCAATGCCCATTGTGCCCCCTCCAGAGAAGAAATGCCCATAGTGCCCCGTTCACATTTGCAATGCCCATTGTGCCCCCTCCAGAGTAGAAATGCTCATTGTGCCCCCTCTGTGCTAGCCTGAAGGAGGGGAGGAGTGTGGGGAGCTGAGCGGTGAGTGACAGAACCGCAGCTCCCTGCACTCCAGCAATCAGCGCTGCCGTCTGTATTGATGGAAGCGCTCATTGCTTCTGGACTCTGGCACCCCCTGAGAGCCGGCTCCCGGGGCGGACCGCCCATCTACGCCACCCCCCCCCCCCCTTAGCACGCCACTGCTGTGGAGGCTCCAATCCTGGTTTTAGGTCACAGTCACCGATGGAAATCACTAACCAAAACATGTGACGTCTGAATGAGGCATTAGGCAGGGCTTTAGAGTGCCACTCAGTATATCAGTGGTCTATCATGATTTACTGCAGCTTTGATTCACAATCAGGTGTGATTCACAAAACGGCATCAATTCACGACAAACTGCTGCAGTTATGCCACGCAGTGCTCATCCGTACAGCACACTACTGCCCTGGAACACAACAAGGAAACCAAGCCTTAGCCTTCACATCCATGAAAAAAAGCGTACATGTTTCATCAGTGAATATGTCTGTGAAGGATCCATGGTTGGTCCATGTGTCTGTTTTTACCATCCGCGTGTCATCCGTAATTCACTGATGTTGCTCAGCTGGAAATTTCCAAAGAATCTCCTTTTAGGCCTCTTGCACACGTGGCGTGGTGTAGCCGCAGCGGATTGCGGACCCATTCACTTTAATGAGTCTGCAATCCGCCTGTTCCGCAAAAAGATAGAACATGTTCTATCTTTTTGTGGAACGGAAGTACGGGATGAAACCCCAACGAAGCAGTCCATAGTGCTTCTGTAGGGTTCCGTTCTGTGCTTCCGTTCCGCATCTCCGGATTTGCGGACCCATTCAAGTGATGCGGAATGCCCACGGAACCACGCCCGTCTATTGCAGATCCGTAAATGCGGTCCGCAATATGGCCACGGAGCGCACACTTTCGTGTGAAAGAGGCCTAAGTCTTCAGTGAAAAATAGATGCAACATGGACACAACACGGATGTGTGTCAGTGATTTTCACGAACCCATAGACTTCAATGGGCGTGCTTGGTCCGCATCACGGATCAAAGTAGTGCATGTCCCCATGATTTTTGTACTGACCCACGGTCAGTAGAAAGATACTGAAATGTGAACAGACACATTTAAATCAATGGGTACGTGTGCTGTCTGCAGAAAATGAAAAACGGAAATGTGAATGAGGTCTTAAACTGCCTGAACAAAGTGTGGATTATGTGTGGTTTTTACACACAGATTATGTGGAAAAACCTCAGTGTAAGGCCTCATGCACACGAACGTTTTTTTTCACGGTCCGCAAAAACAGGGTCCGTAGGTCCGTGATCCGTGACCGTTTTTTCGTCCGTGGGTCTTCCTTGATTTTTGGCGGATCCACGGACATAAAAAAAAAGTCATTTTGGTGTCCGCCTGGCCGTGCGGAGCCAAACGGATCCGTCCTGAATTACAATGCAAGTCAATGGGGAGGGATCCGTTTGACGTTGACACAATATGGTGCCATTTCAAACGGATCCGTCCCCATTGACTTTCAATGTAAAGTCCGGAGTCCCTTTTATACCATCAGATCGGAGTTTTCTCCAATCCGATGGTATATTTTAACTTGAAGCGTCCCCATCACCATGGGAACGCCTCTATGTTAGAATATACTGTCGGATATGAGTTAGATCGTGAAACCTCATTTCCGACAGTATATTCTAACACAGAGGCGTTCCCATGGTGATGGGGACGCTTCTAGTTAGAATATACTACAAACTGTGTACATGACTGCCCCCTGCTGCCTAGCAGCATCCGATCTCTTACAGGGGGCCGTGATCAGCACAATTAACCCCTCAGGTGCCGCACCTGAAGGGGTTAATTGTACTATCATATCCCCCTGTAAGAGATCAGGGCTGCCAGGCAGCAGGGGGCAGACCCCCCCCCCCCTCCCCAGTTTGAATATCATTGGTGGCCAGTGCGCCCCCCCCCCCCTTCCTCCATTGTAATAAATCGTTGGTGGCACAGTGTGCGCCCCCCCCCCCTTCCTCCCTCTATTGTAATAATTCGTTGGTGGCACAGTGTGCGCCCCCCCCCCTTCCTCCCTCTATTGTAATAAATCGTTGGTGGCAATCATTGGCCCCCCTCCCTCTATAGCATTTTCAACATTGGTGGCCAGTGTGCGGCCTCCCATCTTGCGCCCCCCCCCCCCCCCCCCCCCCCGATCATTGGTGGCAGCGGGTTACTAGCAATAGTACAAGATTCATACTTACCTGGGAGCTGCGATGTTCGTGTCCGGCCGGGAGCTCCTCCTACTGGTAAGTGACGGTTCATTTAGCAATGCGCCGCACAGACCTGTCACTGTCACTTACCAGTAGGTGGAGCTCCCGGCCGGACACGAACATCGCAGCAGCAGGTAAGTATTAATCTTCTACTATTGTACTATTGCTAAGTAACCATGGCAACGAGGACTGTAGTAGCGTCCTGGTTGCCATGGTTACCGATCGGAGCCCCAGCGAATAAACTGGGACTCCGATCGGAACTCCGCTGCCACCAATGATGATGGGGGGGAGGGGGGGGGGGGAGATGGGAGGCTGCACACTGGCCACCAACGTTGTTAATGCTATAGCTGGGGGGGGGGGGCAATGGGGGGCGCACACTGTGCCACCAACGATTTATTACAATAGAGGGAGGAAGGGGGGGGGGGGGGGCGCACACTGTGCCACCAACGAATTATTACAATAGAGGGGGGGGGGGGGGCCGCACTGGCCACCAATGATATTCAAACTGGGGAGGGGGGGGGAGGGTCTGCCCCCTGCTGCCTGGCAGCCCTGATCTCTTACAGGGGGATATGATAGTACAATTAACCCTTTCAGGTGCCGCACCTGAAGGGGTTAATTGTGCTGATCACGGCCCCCTGTAAGAGATCGGGTGCTGCCAGGCAGCAGGGGGCAGTCTTGTACACAGTTTGTAGTGTATTCTAACTAGAAGCGTCCCCATCACCATGGGAACGCTTCTGTGTTAGAATATACTGTCGGTTCTGAGTTTTCACGAAGTGAAAACTCAGCTTTGAAAAAGCTTTTATGCAGACGGATCTTCGGATCCGTCTGTATAAAAACTAAACTACGGCCACGGATCACGGACACGGATGCCAATCTTGTGTGCATCCGTGTTCTTTCACGGACCCATTGACTTGAATGGGTCCGTGAACCGTTGGCCGTGAAAAAAATAGGACAGGTCATATTTTTTTCACGGCCAGGAAACACGGATCACGGATGCGGCTGCAAAACGGTGCATTTTCCGATTTTTCCACGGACCCATTGAAAGTCAATGGGTCCGCGAAAAAAAACGGAAAACGGCACAACGGCCACGGGTGCACACAACGGTCGTGTGCATGAGGCCTTAGGCCTCTTTCACACTACAGTATGTCCATTTTAGTGTTTTGCGTTCCGTTTTTCACGGATCCGTTGTCCCGTTTTTGGGTTCCGTTGTGTCTCCGTTTCCGTTCAGTATGTCCGCAAAAACCTTTCAGTATGGTTTCCGTATGGTTCCCGTATACGGTCCGTTTTTCACGGATTAAAAACGGAAGCCACCTGTATTTGTGCTCAGCCAAAGTTTGGCAACAAGAAACACATGGCCACAGTGGGCTGGGCCTAGCATTTGTTAATGACGGATCCGCAAAAAACGGATGACATACGGATGACATACGGATGCCTTCCGTATGCATTCCGTTTTTTTGCGGACCCATTGACTTTAATGGAGCCACGGACCGTGATTTGCGGAGAAACATAGGACATGTTCTATCTTTCCACGGCACGGAAATACTGAAATACTGAAACGGAATGCACACGGAGACACTTCAGTATTTTTTGCTGAACCATTGAAATGAATGGTTCAGTATCTGTTCCGTATACTGAACTCAAAAAACGTCCAGTATACTGAACGCAAAATACTGTAGTGTGAAAGAGGCCTAAGGCCTCTTTCACACTACAGTATTTTGCGTTCAGTATACTGGACGTTTTTTGAGTTCAGTATACGGAACAGATACTGAACCATTCATTTCAATGGTTCAGCAAAAAATACTGAAGTGTCTCCGTGTGCATTCCGTTTCAGTATTTCAGTATTTCCGTGCCGTGGAAAGATAGAACATGTCCTATGTTTGTCCGCAAATCACGGTCCGTGGCTCCATTAAAGTCAGGCCTCTTTCACACGACCGTTGTGTGCACCCGTGGCCGTTGTGCCGTTTTCCATTTTTTTTCGCGGACCCCATGACTTTCAATGGGTCCGTGGAAAAAACGGAAAATGCACCGTTTTGCAGCCGCATCCGAGATCCGTGTTTCCTGGCCGTGAAAAAAATATGACCTGTCCTATTTTTTTCACGGCCAACGGTTCACGGACCCATTCAAGTCAATGGGTCCGTGAAAGAACACGGATGCACACAAGATTGGCATCCGTGTCCGTGATCCGTGGCCGTAGGTTACTTTTTATACAGACGGATCCGAAGATCCGTCTGCATAAAAGCTTTTTCATAGCTGAGTTTTCACTTCGTGAAAACTCAGAACCGACAGTATATTCTAACACAGAAGCGTTCCCATGGTGATGGGGACGCTTCTAGTTAGAATACACTACAAACTGTGTACAAGACTGCCCCCTGCTGCCTGGCAGCACCCGATCTCTTACAGGGGGCCGTGATCAGCACAATTAACCCCTTCAGGTGCGGCACCTGAATGGGTTAATTGTACTATCATATCCCCCTGTAAGAGATCAGGGCTGCCAGGCAGCAGGGGGCAGACCCTCCCCCCCTCCCCAGTTTGAATATCATTGGTGGCCAGTGCGACCCCCCCCCCCCTCTATTGTAATAATAGGTTGGTGGCCAGTGCGGCCCCCCCCCTCCCTCTATTGTAATTATTCGTTGGTGGCACAGTGTGCGCCCCCCCCCCTCCCTCCCTCTATTGTAATAATTCGTTGGTAGCACAGTGTGCGCCCTCCATCGGCCCCCCCTCCCTCTATAGCATTAACAACATTGTTAGCCAGTGTGCGGCCTCCCATCTCCCCCCCCCCCCCCCCCATCATTGGTGGCAGCGGAGTTCCGATCGGAGTCCCAGTTTAATCGCTGGGGCTCCGATCGGTAACCATGGCAACCAGGACGCTACTACAGTCCAGGTTGCCATGGTTACTTAGCAATAGTACAATAGTAGAAGATTCATACTTACCTGCTGCTGGCTGCTGCTGCGATGTTCGTGTCCGGCCGGGAGCTCCACCTACTGGTAAGTGACAGGGTCTGTGCGGCGCATTGCTAAATGAACTGTCACTTACCAGTAGGAGGAGCTCCCGGCCGGACACGAAAATCGCAGCTCCCAGGTAAGTATGAATCTTTTACTATTGTACTATTGCTAGTAACCCGCTGCCACCAATGATCGGGGGGGGGGGGGGGGGATGGGAGGCTGCACACTGGCCACCAATGTTGTTAATGCTATAGAGGGAGGGGGGCCAATGGGGGGCGCACACTGTGCCACCAACGATTTATTACAATAGAGGGAGGAGGGGGGGGGGGCGCACACTGTGCCACCAACGAATTATTACAATAGAGGGAGGAAGGGGGGGGGGCCGCACTGGCCACCAATGATATTCAAACTGGGGAGGGGGGGGGTCTGGGGGGGGTCTGCCCCCTGCTGCCTGGCAGCCCTGATCTCTTACAGGGGGATATGATAGTACAATTAACCCCTTCAGGTGCGGCACCTGAGGGGTTAATTGTGCTGATCACGGCCCCCTGTAAGAGATCGGATACTGCTAGGCAGCAGGGGGCAGTAATGTACACAGTTTGTAGTATATTCTAACTAGAAGCGTCCCCATCACCATGGGAACGCCTCTGTGTTAGAATATACTGTCGGAAATGAGGTTTCACGATCTAACTCATATCCGACAGTATATTCTAACATAGAGGCGTTCCCATGGTGATGGGGACGCTTCAAGTTAAAATATACCATCGGATTGGAGAAAACTCCGATCCGATGGTATAAAAGGGACTCCAGACTTTACATTGAAAGTCAATGGGGACGGATCCGTTTGAAATGGCACCATATTGTGTCAACGTCAAACGGATCCGTCCCCATTGACTTGCATTGTAATTCAGGACGGATCCGTTTGGCTCCGCACGGCCAGGCGGACACCAAAACGACTTTTTTTTCATGTCCGAGGATCCTCCAAAAATCAAGGAAGACCCACGGACGAAAAAACGGTCACGGATCACGGAAAAACGGGACCCCGTTTTGCGGACCGTGAAAATATACTGTCGTGTGCAATAAGCCTCAATGGGTCCGCAAAAAAACGGAATGCATACGGAAGGCATCCGTATGTCATCCGTATGTCATCCGTTTTTTGCGGATCCGTCATTAACAAATGCTAGGCCCAGCCCACTGTGGCCATGTGTTTCTTGTTGCCAAACTTTGGCTGAGCACAAATACAGGTGGCTTCCGTTTTTGATCCGTGAAAAACGGACCGTATACGGGAACCATACGGAAACCATACTGAAAGGTTTTTGCGGACATACTGAACGGAAACGGAGACACAACGGAACCCAAAAACGGGACAACGGATCCGTGAAAAACGGAACGCAAAACACTGAAATGGACATACTGTAGTGTGAAAGAGGCCTTATACAGTAGCAGCAAAGTGTAAGAAATTAGACAAATCTCATGTACTCTTTGCTTTTTTTCTTAGGTGCGGAAATTGACCTGATGTGCGGATTTTGAAATTTGCAGCGTGTCAGTTGTTGTGGCTTTTTCAATGGAAAGTTGAGATCTGTGGAAAACCTGCATTAGGCCTCATGCACACAACTGTTTTTCGGGTCCGCATCCGAGCCGCAGTTTTTGCGGCTTGGGTGCGGACCTATTCACTTCAATGGGGCCGCAAAAGATGCGGACAGCACTCCGTGTGCTGTCCGCATCCGTTGCTCCGTTCCGTGGCCCCGCAAAAAAAATATAACATGTCCTATTTTTGTCCGTTTTGCGGACAAGAATAGGCATGTCTACAATGGGCCGCCCGTTCCGTTCCGCAAATTGCAGAAGGCACACGGGCGTCTTACGTTTTTTGCGGATCCCCGGCTTGCGGACCCGAAAATGGGTCCGTGGAAAAATCGGAAAATGCACCATTTTGCAGCCGCATCCGTGATCCGTGTTTTCTGTATGTCAAAAAAATATGACCTGTCCTATTTTTTGACGGACAATGGTTCACGGACCCATTCAAGTCAATGGGTCCGTGAAAAAACACGGATGCACACAAGATTGGCATCCGCGTCCGTGGTCCGTGGCCATAGGCTACTTTCACACAGACGGATCCGCAGATCCGTCTGCATAAAAGCTTTTTCAGAGCTGAGTTTTCACTTCGTGAAAACTCAGATCCGACAGTATATTCTAACACAGAGGCGTTTCCATAGTGATACATGACTGCCCCCTGCTGCCTGGCAGCACCCGATCTCTTACAGGGGGCTGTGATCCGCACAATTAACCCCTCAGGTGCTGCACCTAAGGGGTTAATTGTGAGTATCATAGCCCCCTGTAAGAGATGATGTGCTGCCAGGCAGGAGGGGGCACCCCCCCTCCCTCCCCAGTTTTAAATTCATTGGTGGCCAGTGCGGCCCCCCTCCCTCCCCTGTAGTACTGTAGATTCATTGGTGGCCAGTGGGCCCCCCTCCCTCCTCTGTAGTACTGTAGATTCATTGGTGGCCAGTGGGCCCCCCCTCCCTCCCCTGTAGTTCTGTAGATTCATTGGTGGCCAGTGGGCCCCCCCTCCCTCCCCCTACTAATTAAAATCTCCCCCCCTATCATTGGTGGCAGCGGAGAGTTCCGATCGGAGTCCCAGTTTAATCGCTGGGGCTCCGATCGGTAACCATGGCAACCAGGACGCTACTGCAGTCCTGGTTGCCATGGTTACTTAGCATTTTTTTAGAAGCATTATACTTACCTGCGAGGCTGCGACGTCTGTGTCCGGCCGGGCGCTCCTCCTACTGGTAAGTGACAGGTCTGTGCTATAAGCAATGCGCCGCACAGACCTTTCACTTACCAGTAGGAGGAGCGCCCGGCCGGTCACAGACATCGCAGCTCGCAGGTAAGTATGATGCTTCTAAAAATTGCTAAGTAACCATGGCAACCAGGACTGCAGTAGCATCTTGGCTGCCATGGTTACCGATCAGAGCCCCAGCGATTAAACTGGGACTCTGATCGGAACTCTATATATATATGGTATATTCTAACATAGAGGTGTTCCCATGGTGATGGGGACGCTTCAAGTTAAAATATAATATATAATAGGGACTCCTGACTTTACATTGAAAGTCAATGGACTTTGATCCGTTTGCAATTGCACCATATTGTGTCAACGTCAAACGGATCCGTCCCCATTGACTTGCATTGTAATTCAGGACGGATCCGTTTGGCTCCGCACTTTTTTCATATCCGTGGATCCTCCAAAAATCAAGGAAGACCCACGGACGAAAAAAAGGTCACGGATCACGGACCTACGGACCCCATTTTTGCGGACCTTAAAAAAAACGGTCGTGTGCATGAGGCCTAAGGCCTCATGCATGTAGCCTAAACCACACAAAAAAACGTGATAAATAGTGCAGATTTATGTGCTGTTTTGGTGCGGATTTCATGCGAATTTTTGGTGGGTGAATGCACATAAGATCCGCACTAATTTCCATGTGGATTTATATGCATTTCTGCACCTTATCTGCACCAAAGTCCACAATTTCTAACAATGGTTTTTGGTGCGGATTAGATGCAGTTTTGCCGTAGATCTCACAATTCATTGAAAAAGGGTGAAATTCTCAGCTAAAACCGCAAACATGATTGACATCCTGCAGACTTGGAAGTCCACGCAGCAGATCAGTTTCTGCACAGAAATCTACATGAGATTTTTGGAATCTCCGCCACTTTGCTGGTACTGTACTGTGCGGCATTTTTTCCACACGCGAATCCACGCTGTAAAACTGCACGTATTCCACAACAGGTGGTCTTATAGTCAGGAATCCACTACATACTCATACATACACATATTTCGTATAGCATGGTCCCTAAGGCGTTGGTTTTGTAGCAGATAATTGCATATAATACAATAATTAGACGTTGATATAAGATGTCCTGAAATCTTTGTGGTGATGTCGCTCTTAAATGTGCATTGTTGTGTTATATCTAATTCTTGCTTCTTTTGTCCTATTCAAGACAGGATGTTGCAAAGCTAGAGCCTAAGAGGGTTGCGCGCAAATGCAGTCGCCGTACCGACAAGTCCTCCAGCCTTGCGCCAACAGATGCCTATTCGGCTCTCCTGAGAACAGGTACATGTTCACCTCACTGTATACGGGTTGTTGGCTTCTCTCCAAGACCTCCTGCACACGAACGTGTGTGCCCTGTTGCCGTATTGCGGACCGCATTTCCGTGGGCATTCCGCATCACGGATGCGGACCCATTCACTTCAATGGGTCCGCAAATCCGGAGATGCGGAATGGTGCGGGACGGAAGCACGGAACGGAACCCTACGGGAGCACTACGGAGTGCTTCCGTGGGGTTTTATCCCGTACTTCCGTTCCGCCAAAAGATAGAACATGTCCTATCTTTTTGCGGAACGGCCGGATCGCGGACCCATTAAAGTGAATAGGTCTGCGATCTGCTGCGGCTGCCCCACGGACGGTGTTCGTGCATTGCAGCCCGCGGGGCGCACACGTTCGTGTGCAGGAGGCCTAACTGTGTATCTGTGGCCCTGTCTCCTGCAGGTGTGCTGTCAGATGGCGACACTCAGTGGTCGGTACAGATCAATCGCTTGGAGCAGCTCATCGACAAGCTGGAATGTACGGTAAGTGATAACATCAGCTTCATGTCAGGTACATATACAGCACTGCTTGAACATTTGTGAACCCTTCTAAATTTCCTGAATTTCTGCATATATTTGACCTAAAACTATGTCACATTTGCGTACAGGTCCTAAAAGTAGATAATGGTAATCAAATCAAACAAATGAGTAAAAAATATTAGACTTGGTCATTTATTTATTGAGGAAAATGATCCAATATCACATGTCTGTGAGTGGCAGAAGTATGTGAACCTTTGTTTTCGGTATCTGGTGTGACCCCACCTTGTGCAGCAATAACTGCGACTACGTTTCCGGTAATTGTTGATTAGTCCTGCACATCGGCTTGGAGGAAATGTAGCCCGTTCCTCTATACTAAACAGCTTCAGCTCTGTTATGTTGGTGGCTTTCCTGACATGAACTGCTCGCTTCAGGTCCTTCCCCAATATTTCTACTGGATTAGGGCTCATGCACACAAACGTATTTTCTTTCCGTGTCAGTAACATTTTTTTTACGGACCGTATGCGAAACCATTCACTTGCACACGACCGTATGTATTTTGCGCTACGCAAAAAACGGATTTGCAAAAAATACAGATGACATCCGTGTGCAATCCGTATTTTGTGGAACAGAACAGCTGGCCCCTGATAGAACAGTCCTATCCTTGTCCGTAATGCGGGCAATAATAGGACATGTTCTATTTTTTTGCAGAACGGAAATGCGGAATGCACACGGAGTAAGGCCTCTTCACACAAACGTATTTTCATTATGTTCCGGTATTTTAGCTGACCGCATACGGAACCATTCATTTCAATGGGTCCGCAAAAAAAACCTGAAGGTACTCTGTGTGCATTCCGTTTCCGTATTTCTGTATTTCCGTTCCAAAAAAAAGTAGAACATGTCCTATTATTGTTGTGGAACGGAAATACAGAAATACGGCAACGGAATGCACATGGAGTACCTTCAGGTTTTTTTTGCGGACCCATTAAAATGAACGGTTCCGTATGCGGTCAGCTAAAATACCGGAATGGAAACGGAATGAAAATACGTTCGTGTGAAGAGGCCTCACTCCGTGTGCAAAGAAGGAAACAGGTCAGCACTTCACCTTGGTATTGCACGCTGCACGGGAGAGGAGCAACCTCCAATGTATCAAAGATAAAGGAATCCCAGCTGCTGTGTCTTTGTGAATAAGCCTCTTTTTATTTTCTCAAAGTAGAATGTCCTACAACCAGGACCGGTTTCGGCATACAAGCCTTTCTCAAGGAGAATTACTCCGTGTGCATTCCGTATTTGTATGTCAGTATTTCCGTTCCGCCAAAAAATAGAACATGTCCTATTATTGTCCGCATTACGGACAAGGATAATACTGTTCTATTAGGGGCCAGCTATTCTGTTCCACAAAATACGGAATGCACACGAATGTCATCCGTATTTTACGCGGATCCGTTTTTTGCGGACCGCAAAATACATACGGTCGTGTGCATGAGCCTTAGGGCTCATAAACACGATCGTATGGCTTTTTCAGTGTTTTGCGGTCCGTTTATGACCACGGCATCTGAGGACTTAGACCTTTTTCACATTGACGGTACTCGTTCCGGCAGGGGAACAGCCTGCTGGATCCGTAACTACAGTGTACATCCGTGAGCTGCGTGCAGCGGTTCTTGTCCGTCCACCTCGCGGCCGTTCTGTGTCTGGATCTACGCCGCTCCTCATTATTGTGAATGGGGCTGGGCGGACTTCCTGCAGCTCACAGATGTACACTGTAGTGCAGATCCAGCAGGCTGTTCCCTGAGTAACGTGTGAAAGTATCCTTAAATGTCTGAGATCTGCTTTATCACCGACCGTAGACATTAGCCCTGGGTCTTTGCTGTTTAAAACGACGGCTATGGTGCTGACTGCGCTTGTGAGTGGGTGCTGTATTTTAGATGATGACTTTATTCCACCTGACTGGTTGTCAGGGGGTTAAATAATAGTTTTCTCCATGAAATAACAATTCTGACACATCTTTTCTAAGAGCTCCGCATTGTGCTGTTCCTCTGTTTTTCCTCTTAGGCCTCATGCACATGAACGTATTTTCTTTCCGCGTCCGTTCGTTTTTTTTTGCGGACCATATGCGGAACCATTCACTTCAATGAGTCCACACAAAAAACGGACGTTACTCCGTGTACATTCCGTTTCCGTCTGTCTGTATTTTCATTCCGCAAAAAAATAGAACATGTCCTATTATTGTCCGCATTACGGACAAGGATAGTACTGTTCTATGAAGGGCCAGCTGTTCCTTTCCGCAAAATACGAAATGCACACGGATGTCATCCGTATTTTTTGCGGACTGCAAAATACATACGGTCGTGTGCATGAGCCCTTAGAAATAGATGCATTTCACCTGGAAAACTGGGTGTTACTATTCTCCTTGTCAAAGAAGTGTGTTCCTACTGTGCCTGACACTGGTAGCACTCATTAAACAGTGTCAGAGTGTGTAAAGACACCCCCCCCCCCCCCCCCCCCCCCCCCACAAACAGTAATATCCTGTAATAAATTTTTTCATAAAATTCTAGGAGAATTTAAAAAAGAACCGCAGAATGCTTCAGAATTGTTATTTCATGGATATATATGGATATATTGACCAGAACAGACACGTCAGAAGGGGTGACAGGTCCTCTTTAAACAAATACTGCAACGCTGCTGTGCGTTTCAGGGGTTCAGTAATCCATCCCTGTGAGAGGACTGTCTGTGGACCCTGCTTAGAGGAGCTGTGCTGTCCGTGCTAGATGATAGAGGGGGATCTTTTTAACGCAGGCTACAAATTTGTAGGATTTCCTCCACATCTTCTTACTTGAACAGCAGAGTTAGAACTTGGGAAACAGGCTGTTTTCACACAGTCAGTGTTTGATCAGTGATTTCTTTCGATCAGTGATTGTTAGCCAAAACCAGGAGTGGAGGCTACATACAGATAAGGTATAATGGAGAGATCTGCGCCTGTTCTGTGTTCTTGACCAAACGCTGACTGTGTGAAAGCGGCCACTACAATGGAAGCCATATTCCCATTTTCCTGGGAGCCAGAAGCAGATGGGCAAGACTTTTCAGCTAGTCTTTGCAGGTACTTAGAAGGAATAGTGTATCATTATGGTTGGGTTTCTCCACTGTATCTTTTATGTCATTTATTAGACATAATTTTTAGAACTTTTTTCTCGCAAGCAGAGTCCGCGGCTACATCCGTTGCAGGAAGATGTGACTTCTTGTACGACACAGATGGTACGTTGTCTTCAGGATTAATTATCAAAGTAATGAGAAATAAGTGACATCTGCCAAATAGAAAGATGAATAATCCCTTTGTGGTTAAGGGAAATGTGACTAATCAGATATATAATAATTGTTCTTAAAGGGATATTCCACTTTCTGCAAATAAAGGTTATTTCATGTATAATTAAACATTATGCAATTTTCTAATATATTTTCTGGATTAATTTCTCATTGGTTTCAAGATCGCTGCTTGCAGTCATTCAATATGAACCTTTATTGTTTACTCCCAGGGCATAAAAATCTGCCCTGGTCATGCCATGGACACACAGGTACAGGACTGATTACAGCTACTATATGTGTTTTAGAGCATTTGTGTGAGCATCGCCTGACCAGGACACATTTTTATACCCTGGAAGTAAATTATGAAAGTTCCTATTGAATAACTGCAAGCAGAGATGTTGACTAGAGATAAGCAAATTTTTCAAAAATTCGATTCGCTGGTTCAGCGTTTTTTTTTTTTCATTCGCTTCGATCAGAATATATTTGTGATGAATTTCGTTAAAAAACTTCTATTTCCTGGCTGCAGAGAGCCTTTATAATGGTGTAGAACACTGTGCCTTGCAGTAACACGCATAGGGAGTCTGCTGTGGTAGTGAAATAATACTGTGAGTCCGTATGACATGCAGATGACAGGCGTCGCTCTTGGAATCACTGCACACTTCACTTATTTGGGCAGTCTCAGGGCCAAAACTGACCAAATAGCTCAAGTATGAACTGAGCCTTACAGGTCGATGTTAGCACCAAGAAGAAGTGCACTACTCTTACACCATCGTCAGCTGATTCCACATAGATGTCTACAGAAACTGTTCTATTAAACGCTTATACAAGTAGAGCCCCCCGACAGAGTGGAGAGGGTGTCAGCAGTAAGTTTGTGTTGATGTCACTGATTATTTTGCCCTTCCTCTGATCCGTCAGAACAATAACTCCAAAAAAACGGATCGTGTCTGTGGAGCATCCGCCTTCACTCGGTCAGCATTTGGTTAGTAATCCATCAGTATTTCTAATGCCAAAAAAACAGGAGTGGATCCAAAACAGAGATGACACGTAAACTGAAAATTTGCATGTCTTCTGTGTTTTGTACCCGCTCCTGCTTTTGGCTACCAAATCATAACACAATTCTGATGGGACCATACAGGCCTTACAGATGCTACACAGAGAGGATCAGTTGTGCGTCTCAGAAGAAGGGTCAAATAAATGATGATGTCAGCCAAGCCAAAAAGGCTAAATAGTGGCCCAGTCATGAAGTGGGGAGGGTGGGAACAGCATGAGAAGTCCACAGAGTGGCCCTATGACATAGTGGTGAGGTAGAAGCAGCATGAGGAGACCACAGAGTGGCACAATGACAGACTGTGGAGGTGGTGGCATCAGAAGCATCAAGAGGAGGCCACAGAGTGGCACAATGACAGTGTGGAGGTGGCGGCAGCATCAGGAGGCCACAGAGTGGTCCTATGACATAGTGGTGAGGTGGAAGCAGCATGAGGAGGCCACAGAGTGGCACAATGACAGTGTGGATGTGGAAGCAGCATTAGGAGGCCACAGAGTGGCAAGGTGACATAGTGTAGAGGTGGAAGCAGCATGAGGAGACCACAGAGTGGCAAGGTGACATAGTGTGGAAGTGGCAGCAGCATCAGGAGACCACAGAGTGACCCGGTGACAGAGTAGGGAGGTGGGTGGCAATACCAGTACCAGCTGAAGATGGAGGGTGAAAGAAGGAGCACTTGGCATCAGGCGGGTGGCAGCATCAGAATAGTAGCAGAGGCAGGTAACCAGAAGAAACCGGTCTCTTTTTTCAAATTGTTGGTGTGGCACCATGGATGATCTAGTCTGATGCATCAGGCATTGGTGCGTGGAAATCCTGGCTGATCCACGCCTGATTCATCTTGACAAATGTCAGTCTCTCCATATTTTGGGTGGACAGGCGAGTTCTTATTGGGGTAACTATGGCCCCCGCCGCACTAAACACCTGCTCTGATGCCACACTACTGGCTGGGCAGGACAGCTTTTCCAGGGCAAACTCTGCTACTTGCGCCACAAATCCAGTTTGGCTGCCCAGTAATCCAGCTGGTCTTCAATGGGGGGTGGCAGGGTGCTGTCCAAGTATGCCACCACCTGCTGGTTCAGGTCCTGCTCCAGGTCTAGCTGCTGCTGCTGGTGAGTAGTTTCTTCACTAGGCGGGTGAAAAAAGCTGCTCATCAGCGACTCTAGACTCAAGTTGCTGCTGATGGAGCTGGAACTGCTCCTACCCCCCCGCCACAGCAGCCATGGCAGAGGAACGTGAGCGCAGAGGGCCCCCCTGGTCAGAGGATGGACGATGGCACAGATAGGCAGCGGCCAACTGACTACATAGGATGTCTCTATAGTAGTTCAGTTTGTGCTCCCTCTCGCGGGAGAGCGAGTGTAAAAAAGGCCCCCATTTTGTACCGGTAGCTAGGGTCCAACAATTTGGAGAGCCAGAAGTCATCCCTCTGCCGAATGGTGACAATTCGGCAGTCACTACCCAAGCTAGCGAGCATGCATCGGGCCATTTGTGCAAGTGACTCGGAGGGACTCCCTGCCTCCATCTACACTGCATACTGCCACGGTGTGTCTGGGTCCTCTGCCTTGTCTTCTTCATCGCCCTGTAGCTCCTCTGGCTGCTCCTGCTCCTCCTCTCCTGTCCCGTGTGTGTAAAAACCACCCATTCCGCTACACATTGCTTGTGCTCCAATGTCCTCCTCCAGTTCAGCCCCCACAGGGCTCATGTGGTCGTCAGATCTAGGCGCCATGTTTCCAGTCCCCTGACCAGCCAGATTTACCAGCATCTGTTCCAGGACATGAAGCAATGGAATGACATCGTTCATCCCATAGTCCGGGCGACTGACAAATAACGTGGCCTCCTCAAAGGGCCTGAGCAAACGGCAGGTGTCACGCATGAGCTGCCACTGGCTGACATCAAAGTTACACAGAGGAGTACTCCTGTCTGCTTGGATCATCAAGACTTCAGGAACCGCTTTACAACCATATTGAACACGTGTGCCATGGAGGGCGCATGGCTCAGCCCTCCTTGACGCAGCGCCAACACCATATTCTTGCTGTTGTTGGTCACCATGGTTCCGATTTTGAGTTGTCACGGAGAAAGCCAGGATTCGATTTCTTGATGAAGGATATGGAGAAGTTCCTCCCCTGTTTGACTCCATTTGCCCAGGCAAACTAGGTGCAGAACAGCGTGAGACTGATGAGAGGAGTCGCACATGGCTTGCATAAACTACATGCCTCCAACATAATTCTTGGATCTCTACATGAAAATAATGTATTTGCTGTAAATCGCGAGAGGGGCATAGTTGGAGACATTGACTTCACAAGAGATACAGAGCAGCGGAGTTTGCTTTGAAATTAAAAATTTCACCACTGTGTAATTCGGCCAATACAGCAAAAGGGGGTGTACAATCAGCCATCAATTTTCCCCCAAAAACATGTTTGAAATTTAAAATTTCACCACTTCGTAATTCGGCCCATACAGCAAAAGGAGGTGTACAATCACCCATTAATTTTCCCGAAAAAAACATGTTTGAAATAAAACATTTCACCACTTCGTAATTTGGCCCATACAGCAAAAGGAGGTGAACAATCACCCATCAATTTTCCCAATAAAAACATGTTTGAAATAAAAAATTTCACTACTATGTAATTCGGCCCATACAGCAAAAGGAGGTGTACAATCACCCATCAATTTTCCCCAAAAATCCAGTTTCACATAAAATATTTCACCACTACGTAATTCGGCCCATACCGCAAAAAAGGCTTTACCACATATAACTGCACCGCTGAACGGCAAATAGGCCGTTGTTTTTTTCCACTTTGACACTACACAAGGCTTTTCAACATGTAAGTGCAACGCTGAATGGCGAATATATTTTTCTTTTGTCTACGAAGTCCTTTTGTTATGGTTTTGCACAGGGAGCAAGAATGTTATGCACAATTCTGATGGAACTCCTGATCTTAAGAAACTGGACCTGGACTCCAAAGCAGAGGCTCTCCTGTCATGTCTTGTGTGCTGTGGAGATTGAATTCAGACGGAGCAGATAAATACACATGAATATTTTCAACTTACTGAAGCTGCTTGATTTAATTGTGAATAGATGGTAAAGGCTGCCGGTGTGTTGTCATCAGCGTCTTCATTATGTTTACTGCAGGACCCACGACGATGTAATTCGGTCCATACAGCAAAAGGAGGTGTACAATCACCCATTAATTTTCCCCAAAAATCCAGTTTCACATAAAATATTTCACCACTACGTAATTCGGCCCATACCGCAAAAAAGGCTTTACCACATATAACTGCACCGCTGAACGGCAAATAGGCCCTTGTTTTTTTCCACTTTGACACTACACAAGGCTTTTCAACATGCAAGTGCAACGCTGAATGGCGAATATATTTTTCCTTTGTCTACGAAGTCCTTTTGTTATGGTTTTGCACAGGGAGCAAGAATGTTATGCATAATTCTGATGGAGCTCCTGATCTTAAGAAACTGGACCTGGACTCCAAAGCAGAGGCTCTCCTGTCATGTCTTGTGTGCTGTGGAGAATGAATGCAGATGGAGCAGATAAATACACATGAATATTTTCAACTTACTGAAGCTGCTTGATTTAATTGTGAATAGATGGTAAAGGCTGCTGGTGTGTTGTCATCAGCGTCTTCATTATGTTTATTGCAGGACCCACGACAATGTAATTTGGTCCATACAGCAAAAGGAGGTGTACAATCACCCATCAATTTTCCCGAAAAAAACATGTTTGAAATAAAAAATGTCACCATTTTATAATTAGGCCCATACAGCAAAAGGAGGTATTTTTATTTCGCTAATATATCACTGCACCGCTGAAAGGCAATTAGGCCCTAATTTTTTTCTACTTTTACACAACACAAAAGGCTTTTCAACATATAAGGGCAACGCTGAACGGCGAATATATTTTTATTTCGCCACTAATACACGGCAAACAGGGCTTTAGAATATATCACTGCACCGCACAAGGGCAAACATATTTTTCTTTTGACACTAATACTCGGCAAAAAGGTCTTTAGTTACAACATATAACTGCACTGTACAAGGGCAAATAAGACATACTGTAGAAATATTTCCTTGTAATAAATCCTGTTAATGGCTGTATCAAACAGCACCAAGAATGGTTTGCTGGAATTACAGAGCTGTATAATGGCAATTTAGATCCCCAGTCAGTGCTCCAAGGTGTAATAGGATAGTTCCTATTACCCAGTCTGTAACCTCCACTACTGAACCCTGTTGTACATAAATGCTGTGGAACGATTCCTCCCTATCCTTTCCCTGCATTTATACAGCGTAAATAATTTTTCACCACAATCAAGTCTTTTCTATCACTGTCCCTAGCGTCTGCAGACATCTCTCCCTGCACTTACACTGCTAAATGGCAGAATCTAAGATGGCTGCCGCTATTTATAGGGCTGTGACATCACAGGGCTGACTGCTGATTGGCTGCATGCATGGAATTATGGGTGATCCCGCCTTCCCAGAGTTCCTTTCTCCATGTCCTCACACATGCAGCAGCCATTTTACGAAAAAATGAAATTCGTTACCACGAAGTGAGAGGAAATTCGGCTTCGGTGCGAATTGAATTTTTCCTGAAATTCGGAACGAATTCCACTTCATCAGCTTCGATTAGCTCATCTCTAATGTTGACATTGGAATACCATGCCATGACTGATGTAAAACAAAAATCATATATCATATAGTCAATGACAATCTATTTCTAACAAATGTAGAACCAGCCCTGTACTTCACATGGATCTAGATATCTCCCCATTCATTGCTCTAGTTGCCGTGCTAGATATATTTGGAGCTGGTAGCTCAGGGGGCGTGTCCTTTCTCAGGGGACATGTCCTCTCTCAGGGGGCATGTCTTTTCCGCTGCAGCTCCCTCCCTGTAATCACAGCTTCCAACATTAGATACTGCTGTTGGAAGATGGAACTGAGTATGTGTGACCACCTTAGTAGGTGAACGTGCATGTTATTATCAGATTAAACACAAGGGGGAGCTATTATAATGAAGTTAAGAGAATATCTCACAACAGGAAAAAATTTTTAAAAGAAAGTACAATGCAAAAGTACCTAGTTTTCCATGCTGAATTATATTAAAGGTGTTATCCCATTTTTTATGTAAAAAAATGAAAATCAGATATCATATAGCACATGACAATCTCTTTCTAACAAAGCTAAACCAGCCCTGTTCCTCACATGGATCCAGAGATATCCCTATTCATTGCTCTGCTAGATTTATATCAATCTGGCAGTTTAAGGGGAGTGTATTTTCTGCTTCAGCTAAGGGGGTGTGGCCATGCTCTCCCTAATGTAGCTCAGGAGGCAGTTGAAGGAGGAAACTGAACATGTGCGGCCATCTCAGTGAGTAGGACAAAGAAATAAGGAAAAAGAACAAAGAGCAGGTGGCACTATACAGATATATTTTATTAAATAACTCACTGGCTATATAACATTTTTACTTACATTTAATTACAGAAGTATTCAAATCCAGGTGGTGGTTTGAAAACTGTAGAATATTTTTTGTGGGACAACCCCTTTAAAATATTATTTGATAAAGACAACCTTCATTGTATCTCATTAAAGCTATTAAAGGAACAAAGCTTCAACTTGATGCGACCCTTCTGCACCACACTCAGAAAGCTTTGAGATGAACCTAGGCAAATTGCCAGGACCAGATGGATTTTCACCAATGTATTAGGTTTAAGGATATTTTGGCTCCCCAATTGAAAAGTGCAATTATGCAATTATATTCAACGGGGCACATTGCCTACAGACATGCTCATTGCTTTATTTACAGTAATTCCTAAACCTGATAAGGGTCACTATAGTCCTGCAAACTATCGTCCCATCTCCTGCCTTAATGATGACCTTAAACTTTTTACATCCATACTAGCTAATCACCTTAATCGTTACCTCCCCACTGTGGTACATTCTAAACAGGTAGGGTTTATCCTGGGTTGGCAAGCACCTGGGAAAATTTTCCCTTGTCACCACCTGTGTACTTGCTGGGGCTTAAACCACCGACGTGAGGGATTTGGGCCTTTTTCCATACTACATTTCTCATGTATCTCACATTGCAGATTATGTTCCTACTGTTATTCAACCATTTTGTGCTTATGCTGCTCTTTCAAATCATATTTGGCATTATCCACTGCTATTGGATGCTTTTCCTTTTGTTCTTACTATTTTGCCTTACTATTTGATGGTGGCACATATTACATATGGGAGAAAAATAAAGCTGATTTAGGTGGTGGGCTGTGAAGGACATGTGGTCATGAATGACTATATCCTTGTTTTGTGAAACTATTTTTGAAACTTTTTATATCTTAGGAGATCCTGGTGGCCCAGAGACAGCTTCCAATCAATGGAGTCTATATGGATCAGTTCAAAGTGTCACTGAAGAGTTACAGTGAATTCACGGCCACCCAAGAACACTGCTTACAGTAAGTCCACCTGTCTTTCATTTTGCCTAATTCCAATTGGTTCAGTTATATCATTGCTGTAGTAAGTGCCAGAAAGTAAGAGTATTTCACATTGTTAGACCATTAGGTAGATGGGATGGAAATGCAACAACAAAAATGAGCTCAGTTGAGTTGTCAATTCCCTTCCCCCAGTTTTTACTAGTAGCGCAGTACTTAGCAATCTACAAAAATAAGCACCTGCCCTAAAAAATGTAAAAAATGTTCAGCATTTTGTATCAAGAATAAAAGCTAATGTGTTATCTTACCGTTGATTTGCTAACAATTGATCTAGACCTTGCCACTCGGCAAATGAATTGAGGGACCTGGTGGTGGAGAATAATGTGTTCATGTTAGAAATTCTATGAGGTACTGTCATGCCCTGCTCGGACGGTGTGCGGAGGTCTGTCAGATTGGCAGCACGTGTCTAAACTTTTGTTTGTTTTGGAATCATGCTGGGTGGGGTCATTGGCTAAAAATTGCCTTCAATCCCAGAGGGCCGTGCGGGTTATAGAATTCAGTCTGGCCTTGGATTCAAGGAAGGAAGGATTGTCTGTTCCAGCTCAGATGAGTTTGGTTTCTGTTTGTGTTGTTTGCGGTCTAGGCTATTTGTGTGTCTTCTGCCCCTTCTCCCCTTTCACCATCTCAGGGATTCTAGGGTGTTTGCAGTCCAGGCACGAGGACACATCATTCCTACCATCAAGGTCTGAATGTGAGCTTAGCAGCATAGGGAGAGAAGTCAGGGATGTGCTAGGAGGTGACCTTTCCCCAGCATCTAGCCTAGACACTTGTGTATTTGGTTGTCTGTGTATCTGAGATCCTGTCCACCGTGACATTATAACCCGCCATACTGTGACTGCCATTACTCAGCGGTTTTGTGATGGCGTCAATTGATGCACTGGTTGACCGCATGCAGGGATTATCCCTAGAGGTTGCGGATCTGCGTAGTTCGGTCACACAGTGTCAGAGTGTTCTGGCATCAGGTGCAGGTCAAATTGATGGGGAGCCTAAAGTCGCTCTTCCCGAGAAATTTACAGGGGGTGCGGATGATTTTATCCGCTTTAAAGAGTCATGCAAATTGTATTTTCGACTGCGTCCATTTTCGTCAGATGATGAAAGTCAGAGGGTTGGTATCATCATGTCTCTGCTTAAAGGGGACGCGCAATCCTGGGCTTTTTCTCTGCCGCCCGGTACTCTGGCCCTTCGGTCAGTGGAGGAATTTTTCAAAGCCCTGGGATTGATTTACGATGACCCAGATCGGGTCTCGATGGCAGAATCTAGATTGCTTAACTTATTACAGGGTGAACATACTGCAGAGGTTTACTGCGTAGAGTTTAGGAGATGGGCTACTGAGTCAGGGTAAAAAACGACCCTGCGTTACGTAGTCAGTTTTGTCAGGGGTTATCTGAGAGGTTGAAAGATGCCCTGGCTTTTCATGAGTACCCGGATACTCTAGAGAATGCTATGTCTTTGGCTATACGGTTGGATAGACGTATCAGATAGAGGTGAAAGGGTCCCTCCGTGCAAGGGATCCCTTCTGCGTGTGGTTTCGTCTCACCTGCTGCCCAGGGTGATATTGAACCCATGCAGTTGGATCAGATATCTTTTTGTTCTGGTAGGAAAAACTTTAGGAGATTACATAAACTATGTTACTACTGTGGAAAAAGTGACCATTTTGTTTTTGCTTGTCCTTTTGTTAAACCGCATGATGATATGAAAGAAAAAAAAAACGTCCTGACTCTTGGTAGCATGAATGGAGTAGTGGAACAAGCAGGTATGCAAGCTCCCTGTAATTCTAATTTTCTCCTTCCAGCTATGGTGGCGCTAGACTCAAGAGAATTTTCTGTTGAGGTATTCATTGACTGTGGTGCTGGGTTAAACCTTATTGACTTTCTTTTTCTTCAAAATCTGGGTCTAAGTACGTGCACTTTAGAAAGGGAGATTCCGGTGTTTGCAATAGATTCTTCACCTCTTTCTCAAAGGAGTCTCACTCATATTGCACATGGTATTCAGTTGAGGGTGGGTGATTCACATGTAGAGTTTATATCTTGTTTTGTCATGAGGGATTTGCCTGCTCCTATAGTCCTAGGTTTACCGTGGTTGACAAAACATAATCCAATTATTGATTGGCAAGCAAGACAAATTATTGGTTGGGGAGAATTTTGTTCGGAGAATTGTCTTGGCACATCTATCTCTGGGGTGTCCACTGCGGTTCTACCTCAATATCTCTCAGACTTTGCGGACGTCTTTTCGGAGGGTGGGACCCAGGAATTGCCCCCTCATCGTGACTATGATTGTCCAGTTAATCTCATCCCAGGAGCTAAGTTGCCAAAGTCTCGCCTTTACAATCTTTCCCAACCTGAAAGAGAGGTCATGCGAAAGTATATTGCTGAGAGTTTGGCAAAAGGTCATATTAGGCCATCTAAGTCTCCGGTGGCAGTAGGTTTTTTCTTTGTCAAGAAAAAGGATGGATCACTGAGACCGTGTTTGGATTTTCGGGAATTGAACTGTATTACGGTCCGGGATCCGTATCCCCTTCCTTTGATCTCCGACCTTTTTGATCAGATTGTTGGTGCCAGGGTGTTCTCCAAGTTGGATTTGAGAGGGGCCTACAATCTGATCAGAATCAAGGAAGGGGATGAGTGGAAGATGGCCTTCAATACACACGAGGGTCATTTTGAGAATCTGGTTATGCCTTTTGGGTTGACGAACGCGCCAGCGGTATTTCAGCGATTCGTCAATGACATTTTTCATCACTTGGTGGGGAGGTTTGTGGTAGTTTACTTAGATGACATTTTAACTTAGATGACTTGGTCCTCCTAAAAAACTGTAGGCATGCCATACTTTATGGTTAACCATATGAAGTTTTACTATGAATGGCATGAAGTTGTGAATCCAGGCCAGTCCTTCCTATTTACATCACTTCTTTCAGAATTTGGAGTTTTATAACACACAAACTTTTTCCAAATCTTTGCTGTTAGCTTGCTCTTTTTGGATATTTTTTGATCATTTGGCATTATAAAAGCCCATTCCTGCCATTTGATGATCCTTGTAGCTAACCAAAATTATATGCAAATTATATGCAGATTCTACAGAGATTCTACAGAGCATATTTTTTTTTAAACTCGCTTTATTGAAAAGTAACAAGCAAGAAATGCAATAAAACAGTCACATTCAAGTACAATCAATTACACATCACAATGCCTAGGTGTAATACAGCAATAAAGGTTGTCCTATTTAAGTCATTGATGGTCAAGACGTATCAGTAGTGCACTTAGCAGTAAGCATCCATACCAAAAACGATGACACATGGTTAATTCTCTACAGTGAACATTGATCCGGATAGCCGCAGCAGGTAACAGAACGTGATGAGACAATTAGGTTATAGAGTGCAGATGATCTGCCGTGGCAGTCAGAGGAGAGTCGCACCAGGGTCCCCATATCTTTTGGTGCTTCTGTGAGCATCCTCTACGGGAATACATAATCTTCTCAAAGGGAATTATTTTATTAACAAGGGTCTTCCATTGAGTGATCGTGGGTGGCCTGTCCGCCATCCACCTAAGAGCAATAGCTTTCCTGGCTAAAAACAGGACCTCCCTAATGAAGGTGAGTGTGTAGCGTGGTCTCGAATCCTCGTCTAAAATTCCCAAGACGCAAATCTTCGGGCAAACCGCCAAAGTATCTGGGATCAGGGAAGAAATGAGCTCCACTACCCCCCTCCAGAATGATTGAATGTAACTACAGTCCCACATCAGGTGCCAAAAATCCGCGCCCAACTGAGCACATCTATGGCATCCGGTGTGTGATCTTCTACCCATTTTATATAGCCTAGTAGGGGTGAGGTAACACCTATGCAGAATAAATAACTGAATCAATCTGTTAGTAAGGGACGGGGATACAGTTATCGGAGCTTCAAGGGCCTCACTCCACTCACCATCTGTCAATGTGGGTATATTCCCTCTCCATTTACATTCTGCACTCAGTGGAGAAGCTGAAATTTTAAGGTTGAGCAGATGTGTATATAAGGCGGATATCAGTCCCCTCGGTCCTTGTGTTCTGAAGACCCCAATGAGCGGATATTGAGATACTTGTCTTTTAAGATCTCTAATCTGGGCCTGAAGGGCGTGTCTCAACTGCAAATACCTAAAGAAGTGTGGCCTTAAGACACCCGCTTTGGTCTGTAACTGAGTAAAAGAGAACAGAATGCCATTCTCATAAAGATCTTTCAAATAGCAAACACCGTACCCTCTCCATATCCTCTCTCCTTCACAGTGTAACAAATGTGGAAATAATGGGTTGTTCCATAGTTGTATATCATCTGGTAAGTCACTGTATTGCTGCATCTTTGCAGCCCTCCACACCTGATGCGCCAGCTTGTGAATCAGTACGGGTGGACCTGTTAGAGATAACGGGCCCTCCAAAACCGGCCACAGGGTGGAGAGATGCAAATACTCCTGCAAGTAATATTCTGAGTTAGGAAGCACATCCTGGGTCACCCATGGCACCAAATAGCGCAACTGGCCGGCAAGGAAATACAAGAATAGATCCGGCAGGGCTGCCCCGCCCTCGTCCCAGCTCCTCTGTAAGGATTTCACGGCCAATTTACGTCTGTTCTTACCCCATATAAATGTTGCCATGAGAGAGTGAAGTTTATCGAAAAATTTGCGTGGTATGGGTACACACGCATGTTCCAATAGGTACAAAGCTTTGGGCTGAAGTATCATTTTGATTAGGTTTACGCGTCCCATGATAGACAACGGTAGGGTATTCCAAGACTTAAATTTATCTATGAAATATGACACCAAGGGGCTCGTGTTTAGGTCATGTGAGGTGGCAGGGTCTTTAGTGATGTTGACTCCTAAGTATTTGAATTTGTCAACTACCATTAGATTCTGATATACCGATGGCCACTCTGCGGCCCATAGCGGCATTATGGCCGATTTTGCCCAATTTATGCATAGACCAGAGAAGACCCCAAACTGCTCAATCAATGTGATTGCTCGGGGCAAGGTAACCTCCACTGAGTCCATGTACAAAATGAGGTCATCAGCATATAGGCCCAGTCTGTCCTCCCTATTTCCCATAGCTATGCCTTTAAAAACACTATCCTGCCTGATTCGTAATGCTAAATGCTCGATAGCTACCGCAAACAAAAGAGGCGACAAGGGACATCCCTGCCTGGTCCCCCTGTATAGTGCAAACGTTGACGATAGAGAGCCATTGATCAGAATATTCGCGGATGGGGATTTATAAATGATATTGACCCACCTAATGAAACTAGGACCAAAACCAAAACATCCAAGGACGTGTTTCAGATAAGGCCACTCTACAGAGTCGAACGCCTTGGCTGTGTCAAGCGCAGCCAACGCCCACAGTCTCCTGTCCGCGCAACCCAGCTGAGCAATAACCTGCGCCCTACGTATGTTGCTGGAGGTAGATCTACCAGGGATAAACCCAGATTGATTCTCATGTATAATGGACGATATTACTCTGTTCAATCTGTTTGCCAGAATTTTTGTGAGGATTTTGTAGTCTAGATTTAATAACGATATAGGGCGGTACGACCCACACTCTGTAGGGTCTTTGTCAGGTTTTAACAAGACTACAATAGAGGCCTCGTACGACGATTCTGGAAGACCGTCAGCATCCAGGGAGGCGTTATACATGCGCAGAAGCTGTGGTGCCAGGATATCCCTATATTTAGAATACACCTCCAATGGAATCCCGTCTGGCCCGGGGGCTTTGCCTAAATTAAGTCCCGCTATCGCCTCCTCTACCTCTTCCAGGGTGAATTCCCCATCCAGCATTTCCCTATCCAGAGCAGACAGTTGCGGGTGGGAAACCCCCTGAAGGTAGTCCTCTAGTATCTGTGTGGTATACTGAGCACGAGAGCCATACAGGTCTTGATAGAATTCCCTGAACCGATCCAAGATACCCTCAGGCTCAGACACCACCTCCCCTTCCCTGTCGCTAATGCGTAATATCGGCGGAGACATGTTATTCCTCCTCACTACCTGCGCCAGCACCTTCCCCACCCTGCTGCCCTGTTCAAAGGTTTGTTGCTGCATGAAAAGCATCCTACGGTCACTTTTTTCTTGCAAGTGGTTCATGTACTGTCTACCCTTCATCATCCAATCCTTCCTATTCTCTTCAGTGGGGTCTAAGACATATGCAGATTCTGCATTCCTGCACTGCGTGCCCAAGTCCTCCTCCCTACGGCGAGTGATTTTCTTAATGTAAGAGATGGATGACTTAAGGCACCCACGCAGGAAGGCTTTCAGAGTCTCCCATAACAGGGCCGGATGAGTGTCAGCTGAGTTAACAGCGAGGAATGAATGGAGTTGGTCAGGTATCCTATCATTCAGGGACATTAAAGATAACCAGAACGGGTGTATGCGTTGTTTGGGCACACGGACAGCACAGTAGGGATCAGTGATTGAGGCCATTATAGGTGCATGGTCAGATGGACCCTGGGATCCGTAATGTATCTCTCGAGTAGTCATAAAGGTGCCAGGGGTGCCCAGGAGGTAGTCAATCCTAGATAAGGCTCCTCTAGAAGGAGTGAAGCAAGAGAATTCAATTCTGTCTGGGTATCTCTCCCTCCAAATGTCCAACCACCCAAGCTCATCTAACAGGCGAGCCAAGGCAGTTTTACCCGGAGTCCGTCTGCAGGAGTCACTGGACGGGTTGCAAAACCTATCCTTCACAGCGTCTAAGGTCAAGTTGAGGTCCCCCATGCCAAGCACCCCGGCCGACGGGAACTGTGCTGCAAATCCTGCCGCAGCCTGTAGCAGGGAAAGATTGGCAGGGGGGGGATTGTACATGTTTAGAATCACATAAGGCATACCATTAATGTGGGCGTATACAAAAACAAACTTCCCCTCAGGGTCAACAGACGTGTGATGAGGTTCCCATCTGACCGCCCTGTGGATCAATAATGACACCCCTTTAGAATACGAGTTGCCATATGCACTTTCCACCCACTGAACCCATGGTTTCCTAACTCTCCCTCCTGTGTCCGTGGTGAGGTGCGTCTCCTGCAGACCCAAGATATGCGGCACGAAGCTGCGGATATGTGAAAACACAGCCATTCGTTTCCTAGGTCCGCCTAAACCTCTGACGTTCCAGGACATCACTCTTAAACCCGCCATGATAAACACCAGGTAAAGACACAAGGATAATCACCCCTCTCCTGGGGTTCACCAAGGCAGGAATAACGTGCACTGTGTAGGACTCTCACATCTTGCTTGTTAGACATTGCATCAATAGCGAAAAATATTGCAAATACACTAAACCACCCCAACAGGGGGTAAACATAATCACATCTATGTGAACAAGTGGCCATGTGTTTGGGGGACCTGCACGGTGAATATAGGTGAAAACCCAATGCAGGTGGAGTAGCTGGCTCCCCCATTTGAAGTTATATCTGCTGATTATATGAAAACTTGGCATGAGGAACTGCCCGCAATTAGCCCTCAATGACCCTGAGGCCAGTTAACCATATGAATTAATACTTTACCCAGCTCTGACTTGGATCATTGTTGGAAAGCAGAAGCATAGGGGAACAATAAAGTAAAAGTCATGTATAGGTATAGGGGCAAGCAGGGTACAGTCCACGCAGCAACTTTTTCATCTCTCAGGCATGTCCATGAAGAGCTTCAGATGCAAGCCAAATCATCTGGGAGGGGAACGTCGGCGTCTCACAGCCAACCAGTCCTCCGCTTCGGCAGGATTGGAGAAGAAAAGTGACTTGTCGCCATCTACAACTCTCAGGCGAGCAGGATACGCCATGGAATATTTGAGGTTCAGCTCCCGGAGGCGTCGCTTGATAGAGACAAAGGTAGCACGTTTCTTTTGAAGGTCAGCAGAAAAATCCGGATACAGTGAAATGTTCGCAGAGCCTAATGATATCTTCTGTGCGACCCTGGCCTGTGCCAGAATGAGATCTCTGTCCCGCCAGTTTAACATGCGAGCTAGTAGAGGTCTTGGGGGGGCACCAGGAGGTAACGGCCTGGCAGGTACCCGGTGCGCCCTTTCCACCGTGTACGCAGCTGAGAAAGCAGCATTGGGAAATATCTCTTTGAACCATCCCTCCAGGAAGACCGCTGGATCTGGGCCCTCGGCCCGCTCAGGCATGCCAATGATGCGCACATTATTGCGCCGCGCACGGTTCTCGAGGTCGTCACATTTCTGGCGAAATAGCTCCACAGACGCCTCCACTGCAGTGATCCTTGCCGGTAAGGGATTGGTTAGATCCTCCAGGTCTGATACTCTGGTCTCGGTCACTCGGACCCGCTCGCGCAGCTGCTGCACGTCTTGGCGTAATAGGCCCAGGTCCACCCTTACCTCATCTATCTTCCCGGTCAGGGAGACCTGGCACCCAGTAATGGCTGCCATGAGTTGCTGGTGAGAGGCTTGCAGGGTGAATTCAGGTTCAGCCTCCGCCTCGGTGAGTGGCTGTTGTGACGACTGGTTCCTGGTGCTGGCCGCACGTGTCGGAGACGGAGCCGCAGCGCCATGTTGGGAGTCCTGCCTGGCAAACTCCTTTAGTCGCTCCGCCGCCAACTGTGCCTTGCTGGGGCTCATGTCAGAGGTAGAGCGCTGGCTGCTGGTTTAGGTAAGCTCGATGGGGCAAATTTCAGCAGATGTGGGGATCAGGATGGCTCAGGATAGTTGGCGGGAGCCGGAGCTTCACTCAGATGCGGCCGTCCATTACGGCAGTTGGCCACGCCCCCCCTACAGAGCATATTTAAGAGTCCTGGCCCTGGGAACATCAATATTGTAACTCAATAGCAACAGGGAGAATGACCGAGGTTTGTGATCTCAGACAACATAAAAGGTCCCACCAAGGTCCATCTGCCCCTAGAGAAATGTCTGTTCTCACCTCTGTGGTTCAAGGAGTGGCCACCCTTTACCAACCACGGATCATCACAACATTGGGCAGAGGTTGCGTTGCATATCTAGAACTCGCCCCTCAGTAAACACATGTTTGCGATGGATAGCTACTTTTTGTTGATGGACTAGCGCTTGGGGGTGACAGCTTAGTAGAATGCCGCCAACATTTCAGTTACAAAATAACATACAGTAGCCCACCTTGACTTAAACGGTCTTCATCGCTGAAAGTCAATCAGTTGGAACATTTCTCTTGCTAAGGTCACCCCGGGTTTAGAAGTTTCAGATTGGATGAAGCATTGTAAGCCAGGCCACTTTTGTTCTAAACCACACCTTATCCTGCTAAGTTACACTCTCTTGTTTAACTCTATACAAAAAGTGGCTAAAACACATAATAAATGTGGCACAATTTTTTAGAGGAAATTAAGCCAGTATTCTGGTGAATTTAGCTTAGTAAATTTCTCCTAAACTTTATTCCTACCTGTGGTACATTGCCTTTTCGTTACATTTTCTCTGCAGTTGAATTAAACATTTTTTCCTATTTAAAAGGGTTTTCCGGTAATTAAATTTTAGACCATTAGACAAAAGCTAAGAGTAGGTTCACACTGATGTTTGGAGATTTCATTATCAGATCCATACTACTGACAGCAATAATAGCACAATATGCAGTGTTAGGCCTCTGTCACTTGTCCGTGATGAGATGACATCCGTGGCAAGCTGGTCAGTGAAGGATCTGTGTTTGGTCCATGTGTCCATCTTTTGCCTTCAGTCTTTCATCTGTATTCCAAAGGACCAAACCTGGATCCCATCTGTGTTGTTTCTGAGGTTTTCATGGACCCATAGACTATAATGTGCGTGGGGGATCCGTAATCACAGACAAAAATAGAGCATGCTTCTATAGTGTCATCATGGAAGCACAGTTCATGGAAAACCACTGTTGATGACGTGCTGACTGTTGAAACCGTGGACAGCTCACATCCACAATTTGCTGACATGTGAAAGAGGCCTTATTCTTGCTGTCAAAATGACAGACACCCTGGTGGAATCCTGGTGGACCTCACTGAATTTGGTTTTGAAAAAGTTGTCTGGTTTTCAAGGAAGATGAATTGGAATATCTACCACAAGGGATGACCTTTGCCCCAACATAAAATGTCCAACAACCCGTGGAGTGCTTGCAGCTCTATAATCTTAGAAAGCACAACAAATGGAGGGCCAGACCACCTCCTTAGATAGAGTTAGATCCACTGGTTTGGACTGAGATTTTTGACAAGCACATACTGTATTGATGTGATATATGGTTGGCCATGCGTTGTACATGTGACAGATATTAGTAGCTACCTTAGGTTACCCGCTCCTTTAAATGTAACCTTGGTTCCTGATCTGTTCTTCTATATAATACAAAGTATATATTATTTCATAGCTGGATAAAAAAAAACATTAACGTATAACCTACTTCCATTATGCGTACTTTAGCGTGTATGTTTTTACAGATTCAATTCATGGAAGAATATATCAGAATAAAAAGTCAAGGTGTGATTCTAACCAGATCTAGAGAATGACTCAGTGTTCAGATGATAAATGTCACCTTTGAATTGTGTGGTGGGGAAAGAAGAATTATTTTATCTCGCTGAACCTTTGAGTGAGATGTTACAGCTGACAGAAGCACATCTAAAAATGTCTCTTAAGAAAACATTCTCCTTGGAAAACTTTTCTGGAAAATTGTTTCCTAAAGTCTTAATCCTATGGAATTTCTATACTATAATACAAAACGAGAAGGAAAGGGGTTGTATTTGTATATTTACCACGTTTTCCATCACATGGCCATATCTTCTATCTATGTGCTATCCGAATTTTTAGCAGATAGCACAAAGATGCCTTCATTATTATAGGTGTGCATAAAATGGACAGCACAGAGATGTCATCTGTGTTCTGTCCGCATCTGTATGTCCATTCCGAAGATTATAGAGCATGTCCTAATCTTGTCTGTATTTTAGATGAGAATAGTCATTTCTCAATAGTCAATGGAGTATATTCAGACTATGGTCTTGTTACCAGTGGGGTACCTCAGGGATCTGTTCTGGGACCCATATTGTTTAATATCTTTATCAGCGAAATTGCAGAAGGCCTCGATGGTAAGGTGTGTCTTTTTGCTGATGACACAAAGATTTTTAACAGGGTTGATGTTCCTGGAGGGATACACCAAATGGAAAAGGATTTAGGAAAACTAGAGGAATGGTCAGAAATCTGGCAACTAAAATTTGCAGAGCGCGGCCCCGATTTTGGGTCCGCAGCTCCGCAAAAAGATAGAGCATGTCTATTCTTGTCCGCAGCTTGCGGACAAGAATAGGCATTTCTATAGGGGAGCCGGGCTGGTGTGTTGCGGACCCGCAATTTGCGGGTCCGCAACACACCACGGACGTGTGAATGCAGCCTTAAAGGTAGGCAGACAATGTCATAGAGCAGCAGGAAATGCTAGCAGAATGCTTGGGTGTATAGGGAGAGGCATTACTAGTAGAAAGAGGGAGGTGCTCATGCCGCTCTACAGAGCACTACTGAACAGACAGACGTTTCTCAGCATTAGCCCCCAAGATCTGGAACTCCCTCCCAGAACATATCAGAACAACATCAGATTACCTGGAATTTAGGAAGCTGGCTAAGACCTGGCTATTTGTGTAGGATGACGTAGGGGCTCACAAATATAGCCGTCCACAAGCGCTTCGATCGGATTGAGTTCCTCTAGAGCGCTATACAAGGACTTAGTAACATAACATAACATAACAGCACTAGTGAGACCTCATTTGGAGTATTGTGCGCAGTACTGGAGACCATATCTCCAGAAGGATATCGATACTTTGGAGAGAGTTCAGAGAAGAGCTACTAAACTGGTACATGGATTGCAGGATAAAACTTACCAGGAAAGATTAAAGGACCTTAACATGTATAGCTTGGAAGAAAGACGAGACAGAGGGGATATGATAGAAACTTTTAAATACATAAAGGGAATCAACAAGGTAAAAGAGGAGAGAATATTAAAAAGAAGAAAAACTGCTACAAGAGGACATAGTTTTAAATTAGAGGGGCAAAGGTTTAAAAGTAATATCAGGAAGTATTACTTTACTGAGAGAGTAGTGGATGCATGGAATAGCCTTCCTGCAGAAGTGGTAGCTGCAAATACAGTGAAGGAGTTTAAGCATGCATGGGAAAGGCATAAGGCCATCCTTCATATAAGATAGGGCCAGGGGCTATCCATAGTATTCAGTATATTGGGCAGACTAGATGGGCCAAATGGTTCTTATCTGCCGACACATTCTATGTTTCTATGTTTCTAGTGATCGAAGTAAGACAAATTATTTTTTTTATTGAGGTCGGACGACCTCTTTAATGGCCACATCGCTATTGTAGTCTTGGAGAACCCATAAGATCTTAGTATTAAAGATGAATCTCATCTCTTGTGGGGTTGTCCCACCAAAAATGTTCTACATTTTTGAAACCAGAACGTGGAGCTGAATTACTTGTAATTAAAAATTTGGTATAGCCACTATGTTAGTCAATAAAATGTATCTGTATGGCGCCACCTGCAGTTTGTTCATTACCTTATTTCTGTGTCCACCTCTGTAACATCACTGAGATGGATGCCTATGCTCAGTACCATTCTTCAACTGCAAGTGCTATCTACTGTTAGAAGCTGTTACAGGGAGAGAGCTGCAGCAGAAAGGACTCACCATTGAGCTGTGAAAGGAAGCGAGCTGCAGCAGAAAGGACACACCTCCTGAGAAAGTACACACACCCTGAGCTACCAGCCTGAAATTAATCTAGCAGAGTAATTGGAACAATTGAATGGGGAGATCTCTGGAACCATGTGAGGTACAGGGCTGGTTGTAGCTTTGTTAGAAAAAGATTGTCATGTGCTATATGATGCTGAATTTTAAAAGGTCACTGAGTTTTTATAAAACTTTTGATATGTCATGGAGACGTATCAAAACTTTTGATCTGTGGGGGTCTGAGTGCAAGGAACCCCAACAATTGCTAGAACTAAGGGGGAGAAGCGCTTGCATATCATAATCTCTCTCCTCACTGCCGGGGATGGAATCGAAAAGGGCTCATAGACCTTCTATTGGGTCCATCTTGCTTCCTCTCCTGCAGTGTTATATGGGAACGTTTCTGTCTCTGCGTTCTAGTGATCAGGGAAGGTCTCAGGGCTAAGACCCCCACCAATCAAAACTTTTGCTATGTCTCTATTATATATCGAACTACTAGTGACCCTTTAATTTTTTTTACATAAATCATGGGATAACCCCTTTAATCAATTGCTAACTGGATATAAAGATCTTAGAATATAATATTGGTGGCAACATGAGTTTGGGAGGGCTGTCCTGGTCTCCCAGGATAGAATCTGGTCCAGTCCTTGGCTCAGTAACACAACTGTGATACCGTATAATATTCCATTTCCCCTTCCGATGGCCACAGCTTCCCACGGAGATAACAGCTGATTGATGGGGTTTCAGCTTGAGATTTTGAGAGTAACATTTAATGAAAATGTGTCTTTTCAGTGTATCCACCCGAGACCATCACTCCCACCCAGGCTACATCCTATATGAAATATGGAGAAATGAGGAGTCTTGGAAGACGTAAGTATCATGAACATGTTTCATATACTTTTTGAGGATAATCTACAACATTTCAGTATTTTCTGCGTATATTTCTGTCCTTTAGTGCATATTCCCTGACATGCATGGTCACCTACCCATTCACTCATGGTAGGAAGTGGACCTCCATTCCCCAATAGTTAGGGGTCCCAGCACATATCAGGTATTTAAAGAGATTTTCCCAGAGTACAAAATTCAGGAACAGTCATCAATAGCTGATCGATGGGGGCCCGACTCCTGGCACTGCCACCGATAAGCTGTTTGAAAAAGCTGCAACACTCTGGTTAGCTCTCTGGCCTCCTCACAGCATACTAAGCACAGCTCCATACATCGGATAGTGGTTGTGTTTGATATTGCAGACCAGGGCAATTATCTTGCATAGGACTGACCTGCCCCTAGGCCATGAGACTGATGAACATGACTTTACTAACTGGAACACACGGAGAACATGGGTGGATATAGACAGCAACAGGCCCCTGTGCAGGAACAATATGGGGCCATTGGCTCTTGAATAAATCTGTTTGGAGCCATAGAATTCATTAGCACAGTCCCTTGCATAAAATCAGATACACAGTAGGAATTTGTTTTTTAAAAGTGGGCCCACTTGCCTACAGGGCTGCGATGCAGGTTACACAAATGGAATCCCCACCCTTGATAGAAGGTTCTGTGTCTTTAAATAAATTCTATACAAACATTTCAGGTGGAAGGTAATCGTAAGATCCAGCTCTTTTTGACAAAAAGAACATAAAAAAGGACATTGTGTAGCGCTGGGATTCACAGAACTGAGAAGGCTCACAAATTAGAAGTTATCACCTGCTGCTGGAAACAGCGGGATGCCAGTCTAAGAATAGTGCCCAGGGAGTAACGGGAAACCTGTTCCCTTAATCTAGGTAAAATTCACAGCATGAGACCTTGAGCAGGTAAATGGAGGTGTCTGCAAGGAAACTGTGCTTACACAAAGAGACTTGAGCAGTGTGACACAGCGGATATTTGCTCCCCAAAATCTACTGCCAGGCTGTATTCTCCAGGTAATTGTCACCTCACTCATGGATTCTGGATGTAGATGTTGGTGTATAATAATAATTGTGTCTAATGAGGAGACAACAATCCGCCACCTAATCTCAACATGAAATGATTAAAATAATTGACATGTGTGCTGCTATGGATTTGCCACACAGTAACAGAAATTTTGAAATTCTCACTGGCGCCCTATATTATCACAAGGCACTTAGGGGGTCATTTCCGACCAGATATATGCCACCTTTGTGGCATATCTGGTGCATATCCTGTTGCGCGCCATGTTGCGGCAGAATCTGTGACAATTGCGGTGGCCGGGTTTGGGTGGCCCCAACGCTACGCCACGCGTTGCAGCTCTCCAGAAGGGATGGTCAGACATGGTGCACCCCAATGGGATATAAGTCCAAAGAGTCAGGGTCTGCAGTTAACCAGTGTGCTTCTTTATTTGAGGAATTCAGGTGCAAAACAATACGGAGAGGCATGGGGCTGGCTTCCGCTGTCTCCTTCCTGGCAGAAGAAGGGTTTGATGCTGAGGAAAGGCCTGAGCTAGCTGTCCCTCTCTGTCTCTCAGAAGGCTGGTACCCTGGTCCAAGACTGGAGGTGCACGGTCTGTAGCTCAGTAGTCCGGGTGGCTCCTTGGTCACAGAGCTGGTGACCCATGGTCTGTGGCTCAGCGTCCCCATCTCAGCATCTTCTTCTAGTCACTCATGCAGACTGGCAGAGTCTCCTCCTCCAAGCACAGATCCCTAACTGCAGAACACTAGGGGTTCTGACTGTTCTCCTTATATATAATTTGTAGCTAGACTGGAACCTTCTAGTGGGGTGGACTGGAGAAACTCAGCACAAACAATTACAAAGTTACCACTCCCATCTGGCATAGACCTACATTAGAGCTTCAGTGATACTCAATGGCAATGACACAGCAGTTTTCCAGACAAAAACAAGTATCCAGACATGACAACAGAGCTAAACCAAACATTCAAAAGGTCGGTCTGTCTGGTTTTGGTGGTAAACAACATCTGGGTTTTTCCCTCTAAAACATGTTCTTCTTTAAACCCTATGGCAGCTGTGGAAAATTACCAGCTTCTCATTCAAAGTCCCAAATGTCTCTCAGTATTCATTAACCCTTTCTACAGAGCCTTGCAAATATAGTGCAAACGAACAGGGTATATATCACAACATACATATAAAATGCAGTTACACAGTATTACACAGTTACACAGTATAAACAGTGCAAGTTAACCCTTTCAAGTGAAATAAAGTAAGCACTTTATAACTTTGCATTGGGGAAATGGGGGCAAATGTCCACAAATGTCCAAACTTCACAGTACCCCTTTTCCAGGACACTACACTTCTTCCCCACTTATGCCAGGTCTAAAAAAGGGGGCGGGGAAGGGGACAGGTTGTCAGGCCTGTCTCATTAATCATTTTCTATGCCTGGCTTAAATGTAAGACAGCAAGGAAGATGTCTTACATTTAGAATCGGCGGTGCCTTTTCATAACTTTTCCAATCCACCTCCAGTGCAGGGGCTTATTAGGACCGCGCCTAAAACAACGGTCTTAATATATGTGCCCCATAGTGCTGAAGGAAGCTGATCCATTGATATATATATGTATATGGTGCCAGCATGAGCGTACAATTGTCTGTTCTGGAAATTCACCCATGGCTTGTAAGGTTGCAAAAGCAACTCCAATAATAACATTCTAGGCAGGAATTGCCATATAATACACTTCTTAAAGGGCATCTGTCAGCAGATTTGTACGTATAAAAACTGGCTGACCTGTAACATGTGCACTTGGCAGCTGAAGGCATCTGTGTTGGTCCCATGTTCATATGTGCTCGCATTGCTGAGAAAAATTATGTCTTAATATATGAATATGAGCCTCTAGGAGCAATGGTGCTGTTGCGATTACACCTAGAAGCTCCGCTCTCTGCAACTACCGCTCACTCTCCACTTTGATTGACAGGGCCAGGCAGCAAAAACATTATCAATGTTGTAACTAAATATAATTAGTGATCACAATGAAAAATATAATATAACACTGTATGTAGCGATAAATTTTTAAAAATCCCCCCCAAAAAACATACAAACCTTATATGTAGCCTACTTGGTGGGGCCCTCCCCTACAATAGGTAATAATAAAAAACAATAGGAGCAATTAGATGTCCAGTAATGTCCACAAGATGCAGTATCCACTATTGATGGAGGAATGTTATATTTTAAACACCAAATATCCTCCAGATGGCGGTGTTGGGTAATACGTATATAGTGATGTGTGTATCCTTAAATCGCTGTATCAATATCAATAATGGTGGTAAATAGTACATAAAAATCTCTGCATGCATAATTACAGCATCTCCACTTAGCACTGATGTCTAGTAAAAGTTGAAAGTTTGCTAGCTGTAGTGTATATTAGTAGAGAGTGCCAAATAAGTGCCAAATAAACTCATATGTTGGTAATAGTGCTTGTCCTCACCCTCTGAAAACCAGGAACCAGGTATAGGCAGCATAGACAGTCTCTTGATGGCTAAAGCTGAGCGTGGTGATGGACCATGTGATTGGACCATGTGATCTGACGTCACCACAGGTCCTTTAGCCGGCAGCTCATGATTAAAGATGTAAGAAGAGACCAGCAGCTACGCGATCAAGAGGAGAAGGTGAGTTAATTATTTTTTATTTTTTAACCCTCAATTGACCACCTACTAAGCATTCTATATTAAAGAATGCTATTATTTTCCCTTATAACCATGTTATAAGGGAAAATAATAACATCTACACAACACCGAACCCAAACCTGAACTTCAATGAAGAAGTTCGGGTCTGGGTACCCTAGTCAGTTTTTTATCACGCGCGTGCAAAATGCATGGAACCCGCACGATAAAAACGAACAACGGAACGCAATCGCAGTCAAAACTGACTGCAATGGAGTACCTACTCACGCGGGTTTGCCACAACGCATCCGGACCTTATCCGGACACGCTCGTGTGAACTCAGCCTAAGTCTCCACCTGGTGGTCATGCAGTGTGGTCATGCACTGATTCCAGAGTGATCGGAGGTGGGCGCATGCACCCTTGCTGTAAAGGAATGCCAGTGCCACGTGGGGAAAGATTGTGATGAAAGATCACTGCATTGTGGATATGTGTCACGACCATGGTTATGGTCGTGACTCAGGATCCGCATGCTGTTGCCTGCGGTTTGGTTTTATTTTCAGCCACAGGTGAGGGCCGCTAGTTTGTTGCCTCACTTGTGGTTGCCGTTGGCAACATGTGGTTGTATTGCAGTGTGGCAGCCTGAGCTGGTGCTGGGCAGCTTGCTGCAATGTGCATGCGGTTGCACCTGGCAACCTGCCTTTATATGTGTGCACATTCCCTGTTTGGTGTGCACAGGGTTTGAGTTGTGTGCACTTTCCCTTTAAGTTGCTGTCTTCCCTTCCCTGGTGTGTGAAGGGTTAATTCCCTTCCTAGTGTGTGTCCACTGGGTGTGTCTGTGTGGGTGTGGCTACTTGGGCATATATAGCTTCTATTGTGTTTCAGAAGCTGAGGGGTACTCCAGCCTTGTAGTGGGCTGGAGGCACCCTCCTGGTCTCAGATACCATCTGCCAGTGAGGGCCACCCTTGTGATACCTGATGTTATGCTTATTTATTGCAGCGTATGGTTTCCTGGCTTCCTGTGTGGTGTGTGCTCTGTCTCTTGTGTTTGTGGACAGCAGCACTTATACTTGGGTTCCAGGCTCCTTTGTCTGTGGCAGGTAGGTGTGGTACTTGTTGCACTTACCTGCCATTGCCATATGTCTGTTTCTGTTCCCCTTTCTTTATAGCTTGGCCACTTTAGACTCCTGTTGCTCTGCGTGCAGGAGGAACGGGCTGTCTACCCAGCTCCTAGTTCAGGGATCGGCGGAGGGTCAGTAGGGATCCGAGGTTCCTGAGCATGAGCCCTCCTACCTTCAAGGGCGGCTCATGCAGCTAGGAGTCAGGGTCAAATTAGGGAAGCTCTAGGAGGTGACCTGCTCCCTAATTCTGTGGTACTAGCCAAGTAGCGACCTAACCTATTCTGGCATCGCACGGCTGAGGGTTTTCCCCATCCTCAGCCGTGACAATATGGAGTTGTTCGTAATCAGGCCAGATACATTTTGGAGCTGATGCGCTTCTTCTTCAATGACAAAAATATTTCACAGTGACCGCCCCTTTAACAGTGACTTTCAAAGTGACAGCCCCTTTAACAGTGACTTTCACAGTGACCGCCCCTTCAACAGTGACTTTCACAGTGACCGCCCCTTTAACAGTGACTTTCACAGTGACCACCCCTTTAACAGTGACTTTCACAGTGACCACCCTTTTAACAGTGACTTTCACAGTGACCGCCCCTTTAACAGGGACTTTCACAGTGACTGCCCTTTTAACAGTGACTGCCCTTTTAGCAGTGACCATCCCTTTAACAGTGACTTTCACAGTGACAGCCCCTTTAACAGTGACTTTCACAGTGACCGCCCCTTCAACAGTGACTTTCACAGTGACCGCCCCTTTAACAGTGACTTTCACAGTGACCGCCCCTTTAACAGTGACTTTCACAGTGACCACCCTTTTAACAGTGACTTTCACAGTGACCGCCCCTTTAACAGGGACTTTCACAGTGACTGCCCTTTTAACAGTGACTGCCCTTTTAACAGTGACTGCCCTTTTAGCAGTGACCATCCCTTTAACAGTGACTTTCACAGTGACCGCCCCTTTAACTATGGCTTTCACAGTGACCGCCCCTTTAACAGTGACTTTTACAGTGACGGCCCCTATAACAGTGACTTTCACAGTGACCGCCCCCTTAACAGTGGCTTTCACAGTGATCACCACTTTAACAGTGACTTTCACAGTGACCGCCCCTTTAACAGTGACTTTCACAGTGACCACCCTTTTAACAGTGACTTTCACAGTGACCGCCCCTTTAACAGGGACTTTCACAGTGACTGCCCTTTTAACAGTGACTGCCCTTTTAGCAGTGACCATCCCTTTAACAGTGACTTTCACAGTGACAGCCCCTTTAACAGTGACTTTCACAGTGACCGCCCCTTTAACAGAGTTGTTCGTAATCAGGCCAGATACATTTTGGAGCTGATGCGCTTCTTCTTCAATGACAAAAATATTTCACAGTGACCGCCCCTTTAACAGTGACTTTCAAAGTGACAGCCCCTTTAACAGTGACTTTCACAGTGACCGCCCCTTCAACAGTGACTTTCACAGTGACCGCCCCTTTAACAGTGACTTTCACAGTGACCGCCCCTTTAACAGTGACTTTCACAGTGACCACCCTTTTAACAGTGACTTTCACAGTGACCGCCCCTTTAACAGGGACTTTCACAGTGACTGCCCTTTTAACAGTGACTGCCCTTTTAGCAGTGACCATCCCTTTAACAGTGACTTTCACAGTGACAGCCCCTTTAACAGTGACTTTCACAGTGACCGCCCCTTCAACAGTGACTTTCACAGTGACCGCCCCTTTAACAGTGACTTTCACAGTGACCGCCCCTTTAACAGTGACTTTCACAGTGACCACCCTTTTAACAGTGACTTTCACAGTGACCGCCCTTTTAACAGTGACTGCCCTTTTAACAGTGACTGCCCTTTTAGCAGTGACCATCCCTTTAACAGTGACTTTCACAGTGACCGCCCCTTTAACTATGGCTTTCACAGTGACCGCCCCTTTAACAGTGACTTTTACAGTGACGGCCCCTATAACAGTGACTTTCACAGTGACCGCCCCCTTAACAGTGGCTTTCACAGTGATCACCACTTTAACAGTGACTTTCACAGTGACCGCCCCTTTAACAGTAACTGTCACAGTGCCTTTCCCTTTAACAGTGACCTTCATAGCACCCGCCCCTTTAATAACAGTGACCTCCACATTGCCCGCCCCTTTAATAACAGTGACCTCCATTGTGCCCGCCCCTTTAAAAACAGTTACCTCCACAGTGCCCACCCCTTTAAGCAGTAAAGAAAACTGGCTTGGTTGTTATGGAAACCTGGAGTAAAACTGTGTTTATGACAGTTGGGGTTTGAAGAGCAAGACTTGTATGCTTGTATTGGCAAATGAGGGTCATTTTTTGGGAATATCTCAGGAACGGTACATCCTAGAGTGCTGAGACCCGGTCTAAAACCTTCCCGGACACCTGATGTACCTGTGTGCCTAATTTGGTGAAGAACGGTCCAGTCGTTTGGTCGCGCATAAAGAACAGACAGACAGAAACTCATTTTTATATATATAAGCTTGAAAAAGGCTCTAGTACTGAGCCGAAACGTTGCACCGCATGGGTGATTAAAGGAGTTCTTACTTTTTCACTATACATTGGAGTGCTGTTCATTTTTCTGGACTATAATTGGGGTAAGAAACCTATTCCCTCAGGAACGTGCACCCAGATTTGCTCATTGGCCTGTGCCGCCATTTTTCATTGTTATATACACTGCTCAAAAAAATAAAGGGAACACAAAAATAACACATCCTAGATCTGAGTTAATTAAATATTCTTCTGAAATACTTTGTTCTTTACATAGTTGAATGTGCTGACAACAAAATCACACAAAAATAAAAAAATGGAAATCAAATTTTTCAACCCATGGAGGTCTGGATTTGGAGTCACACTCAAAATTAAAGTGGAAAAACACACGACAGGCTGATCCAACTTTGATGTAATGTCCTTACAACAAGTCAAAATGAGGCTCAGTAGTGTGTGTGGCCTCCATGTGCCTGTATGACCTCCCTACAACGCCTGTGCATGCTCCTGATGAGGTGGTGGACGGTCTCCTGAGGGATCTCCTCCCAGACCTGGACTAAAGCATCTGCCAACTCCTGGACAGTCTGTGGTGCAACGTGACGTTGGTGGATAGAGCGAGACATGATGTCCCAGATGTGCTCAATTGGATTCAGGTCTGGGGAACGGGCGGGCCAGTCCATAGCATCAATGCCTTCGTCTTGCAGGAACTGCTGACACACTTCAGCCACATGAGGTCTAGCATTGTCTTGCATTAGGAGGAACCTAGGGCCAACCGCACCAGTATATGGTCTCACAAGGGGTCTGAGGATCTCATCTCGGTACCTAATGGCAGTCAGGCTACCTCTGGCGAGCACATGGAGGGCTGTGCGGCCCTCCAAAGAAATGCCACCCCACACCATTACTGACCCAATGCCAAACCGGTCATGCTGGAGGATTTTGCAGGCAGCAGAACGTTCTCCACCGCGTCTCAAGACTCTGTCACGTCTGTCACGTGCTCAGTGTGAACCTGCTTTCATCTGTGAAGCGCACAGGGCGCCAGTGGCGAATTTGCCAATCTTGGTGTTCTCTGGAAAATGCCAAACGTCCTGCACGGTGTTGGGCTGTAAGCACAACCCCCACCTGTGGACGTCGGGCCCTCATATCACCCTCATGGAGTCTGTTTCTGACCGTTTGAGCAGACACATGCACATTTGTGGCTTGCTGGAGGTCATTTTGCAGGGCTCTGGCAGTGCTCCTCCTGTTCCTCCTTGCACAAAGGCGGAGGTAGCGGTCCTGCTGCTGGGTTGTTGCCCTCCTACGGCCTCCTCCACGTCTCCTGATGTACTGGCCTGTCTCCTGGTAGCGCCTCCATGCTCTGGACACTACGCTGACAGACACAGCAAACCTTCTTGCCACAGCTCGCATTGATGTGCAATCCTGGATAAGTTGCACTACCTGAGCCACTTGTGTGGGTTGTAGACTCCGTCTCATGCTACCACTAGAGTGAAAGCACCGACAGCATTCAAAAGTGACCAAAACATCAGCCAGGAAGCATAGGAACTGAGAAGTGGTCTGTGGTCACCACCTGCAGAACCACTCCTTTATTGGGGGTGTCTTGCTAATTCCCTATAATTTCCACCTGTTGTCTATCCCATTTGCACAACAGCATGTGAAATTGATTGTCACTCAGTGTTGCTTCCTAAGTGGACAGTTTGATTTCACAGAAGTGTGATTGACTTGGAGTTACATTGTGTTGTTTAAGTGTTCCCTTTATTTTTTTGAGCAGTGTATATACTGTATATATTTGTTAGCCCCCCCCCCCCCCCCTTTAAATGGGAGTATAATGCTAGAGAAAGTTTGTTTTATATCTCACCAAGACATGAAACAAATTTGATATCACATCAGAAAATAAGGTTGCCTCTGCCAAACAAACTTTAATATCCTGAATAAAGAGATTTTCGGCAAAGAACTGAGCAGATTAATATTAGCGTGTCTAGTTGTCAGCTTAGCGTCCAGCTCAAGCACAAAGTAAGTGAAGATGAGGAGCTACAGGCTTTGAAGATAATGGAACTTTTTGGATGTTTAGACAGAGCACAGTTATTACACCCTGTACAGAATTATTAGGCAAATGAGTATTTTGACCACATCATCCTCTTTATGCATGTTGTCTTACTCCAAGCTGTATAGGCTCGAAAGCCTACTACCAATTAAGCATATTAGGTGATGTGCATCTCTGTAATGAGAAGGGGTGTGGTCTAATGACATCAACACCCTATATCAGGTGTGCATAATTATTAGGCAACTTCCTTTCCTTTGGCAAAATGGGTCAAAAGAAGGACTTGACAGGCTCAGAAAAGTCAAAAATAGTGAGATATCTTGCAGAGGGATGCAGCACTCTTAAAATTGCAAAGCTTCTGAAGCGTGATCATCGAACAATCAAGCGTTTCATTCAAAATAGTCAACAGGGTCGCAAGAAGCGTGTGGAAAAACCAAGGCGCAAAATAACTGCCCATGAACTGAGAAAAGTCAAGCGTGCAGCTGCCAAGATGCCACTTGCCACCAGTTTGGCCATATTTCAGAGCTGCAACATCACTGGAGTGCCCAAAAGCACAAGGTGTGCAATACTCAGAGACATGGCCAAGGTAAGAAAGGCTGAAAGACGACCACCACTGAACAAGACACACAAGCTGAAACGTCAAGACTGGGCCAAGAAATATCTCAAGACTGATTTTTCTAAGGTTTTATGGACTGATGAAATGAGAGTGAGTCTTGATGGGCCAGATGGATGGGCCCGTGGCTGGATTGGTAAAGGGCAGAGAGCTCCAGTCCGACTCAGACGCCAGCAAGGTGGAGGTGGAGTACTGGTTTGGGCTGGTATCATCAAAGATGAGCTTGTGGGGCCTTTTCGGGTTGAGGATGGAGTCAAGCTCAACTCCCAGTCCTACTGCCAGTTTCTGGAAGACACCTTCTTCAAGCAGTGGTACAGGAAGAAGTCTGCATCCTTCAAGAAAAACATGATTTTCATGCAGGACAATGCTCCATCACACGCGTCCAAGTACTCCACAGCGTGGCTGGCAAGAAAGGGTATAAAAGAAGAAAATCTAATGACATGGCCTCCTTGTTCACCTGATCTGAACCCCATTGAGAACCTGTGGTCCATCATCAAATGTGAGATTTACAAGGAGGGAAAACAGTACACCTCTCTGAACAGTGTCTGGGAGGCTGTGGTTGCTGCTGCACGCAATGTTGATGGTGAACAGATCAAAACACTGACAGAATCCATGGATGGCAGGCTTTTGAGTGTCCTTGCAAAGAAAGGTGGCTATATTGGTCACTGATTTGTTTTTGTTTTGTTTTTGAATGTCAGAAATGTATATTTGTGAATGTTGAGATGTTATATTGGTTTCACTGGTAAAAATAAATAATTGAAATGGGTATATATTTGTTTTTTGTTAAGTTGCCTAATAATTATGCACAGTAATAGTCACCTGCACACACAGATATCCCTCTAAAATAGCTAAAACTAAAAACAAACTAAAAACTACTTCCAAAAATATTCAGCTTTGATATTAATGAGTTTTTTGGGTTCATTGAGAACATGGTTGTTGTTCAATAATAAAATTAATCCTCAAAAATACAACTTGCCTAATAATTCTGCACTCCCTGTAGTGTCTGGAGATACTGGATTATCTTTGAGATATCTTCTGTGTCATTCTCACTCAGCTATAGAAAACTGAGAGCAGAGATAATGTTATGATCATACATGAGTACAGATCAGCTCTGGCCTTTCGTCATGGCACACAATTGCTGTTTTTAAGATACCATTTATATCCTGTATGAGAATGAGGAATGTACACCAGTCTCTTAATTATGGCTCCAGTCATGGTTTCCAAAAAAATCCAAATCTTTTACAGCTCACCACAACCACCATGAGAGTACCTGCTCTGAAAATGGGATCATGTGGACCTAGCCTGTGGATAGGTGATAGGTTTAAACCTTGGGGAACCCCTTTTTAATGGAATCGATTAATGTTTCTTAAGGGAATGCACAGGAATAGTTTTATTAGGACAGCCATGATGGTCCTGGGATCTTCATCAAACATAATTCTTTTAATTATGTGTACTTCACATTTGACATTATCTAGTTACAATTGTTTATTATTGGAAAAAGACACGGGTCCATGAAGAAGAAATCTAAAATCCTGCATGTTGATCCAGAGGAAGGCAAACAAAAAACTTTTGCCATTTGCTCCATATAAAAAATTACTTCACAACTCCAAATATGACACTTAAAATAAATTCTTGGGTAATGCCCCATCTCCAGAAATCTAGAACCCATAACCTGCAATATTTTTACATTTAAGAAAAGCATCCAGGACCTCCATCAATTGGTTACATGAATCAACTGTCACAATCTCCTCTGGCAGAGAGCTCCATAGTCTCACTGCTGTTACAGTAGAGAATCTCTGTGCTTCCATTAGATGTAAAGGATGCCTCACTGGCCTAGGTATAAAAAGATTGGTAATTTAAATATTTGTACATTGTAATTTGATTAAATTATAATCCCCTAAACATTTTTTTTTCCCGAGAAAGCAAAACCAAGTTTGATAACCTGCCTTGTACAGCAGTCCACCCATTCCCTTAATTACTTTGGACACTCATCTGCAGCTGCTCTAGTTATGTTCTTCCAATACACTGATGCCTAATTATAAATAACACAGCAATTTCTGAAAAATATTAAAATAAATTAGCTGTGATTCTCACAAAGAAAACACAAATAGATTACAATCATGATTTGTGGCCAAAGCTCATTTCTTCTCTGCCCTACTTTTTAGCATAACTCCTGATAGATTTTAGGTTGTTCCCTTCTCACATTGAAGGTCCCCTGCAGAAAATTTGATTTTAAGGAACAGTTGAGTCCCTAAGTGCTCACAGTGCTTCTGCTAAATTAATCATTACATGGTGTTTACTGAAATCAGTGGGCGTCTATTCATGTCATTTCATTGCCGAGGGTCCTCCAGAGATGAAAGCCATGCTTGACGTAATTCTCAACCTTAGAGGTCTTGATTGGAGGATACAATTAGCTCAACAAGTCCTAAGAAATAATTTCATAAAAAGTTGTCTTGATTGCACAACCCTTTTGAAAGCGTCATAGACAATGACATATAGACACTGACAAATAGATGCAACCTTCACACTGCTGTTCTGCTGATACTGTTCAGTGCATTGTATTGTTGGTTGTACAGATTAGTCATAAACCCTACCTAGACCATTATTTGTTTCTACCACATCATGTTCTCTTTTATTTTGCAGTCATCTCCAGTCTGCAGAGAGCAAAACGTTCCAGAGAGCCATCATTGATTACCTTGAAGGTCCAGAACAGATCAAGACCATGCTTTTTCCAGGTAAAGTTAGGGTAAAGATCATGAAGTTGGATTTATAATAGCAGTGGAACATTCACGACTGGTGTTACCTACTGGTACGTGCACCTGCCTAAAATCTTCATCAATGAGGTTGGTCAGCCTTGTATTAAAGATGCAGGAGTCACAACATTTTTCGAATAAGACTTATAGGAGCCCCACTACCCTACCACCCATTAATGGAGGTATTCACAGGATCATAATCCTGGCTCATTTTAACTCATTTGTGAAATAATCAATGTTTGAAAATGTCACTTATCCAGAATAAACAACTCCCAGATACCCCCAGCTAATCCAATAATGATACCTTATTGCTGCTGGAGACGTCCTCCAGAGAATCTTTCCTAGTTTGAAAATGTGCAGTAGTATTTTCTCATAGCAGTGCTTTTTCTTGCTCTTGCTCTTGCTCTCTTGCTCTTGTTTTGTCTCTTGCACAGGGTGAGCATGCGCACTCCACAGCACAAACCAACCAGCGCTGGTGGGAATTTTGTAGTTTAAAAGTATCATGTAACGGTCACTTGCCCCTCCTCAGCACGGCCATACAGTTCAAGCATTAACTGCACGCAGCATAGTGGCAGATTGGAGGACAAAAGAATAAAACTACAACAGTTAGCAAGTATCTGAGGACATCTTCCCCAACATTTAAAAAAACTAATGGGAAAAAACGGGCATTCTTTAATAATACCTTTAAGGACCAGGACCAATATTAGGGTCCATTAACATGTCCATAGTGTATTGCGGATCCGCAATACACACGTCCGGCACCCCCATAGAACTGCCTACTCTTGTCCTTAATTGCGGACAAGAATAGGACATGTTCTATTTTTTTCCGGAGCTACGGACCGGAAGATCGGGCCGCACTCCGGAAATGCGGAGAGCACATATTGTGCTCTCGCATCCATTCCTGCCCCATTGAGAATGGATATTCCAGATATTGCGGAACGGATGCGGACCCATTCCACGGACGTGTGAATGGACCCTTAGTTTATGTTTTTTACTCTCCTTGTCTTCCCAGAGCCATACATTTTTTTTTCTATTCACATAACCATAAGATGGAGACAAGTTGTACTTTTGAATAGCACTTTTTATATTGGCAATTTTTATACTGCATGCTCTGTAGTGGGAAGCTGGAAAGGTGGTGGAATTGGGAAAAATTATAATTTTGACATAGTTTTATGGGTTTCCTTTTTATGGAGTTCCCTATGCAGTAAAACTGAGCTGTTAACTTCATTCTTTGGGACAATACAATTACAGCGATACCACATTTATATCGTTTTTCTATATCTGAGCCCTAAAACTTTATTTTATATGTATGTCTACAGAGCTGTGTGAGAGCTTCTTTTTTTTTGCAGAGCAATCTGTAGTTTTTTATTGAAAATACTTTGGGGTGTATATATCTTTTTTATTATTATTATTTTTTTTTTTGAGAGATGAAGCCAAAGTTCCTAATCAAATTCTCCACCATCAAATGACAAGACACTTGAAGGGGTTGTTCGCCCTAGCAGTCGACTTAACTCCTGTCAGTAATGCATGCCCAAATAATAAGATTAAATACACTCACCTGTCCATAGTGCTGCTGCTCCCTTCCCAGTCAGGTACCCAAGGACAGGAACTAGCTTGGTCTTGTGACCACTGCAGTCAGTCACTGGCCTCACTGGTCACATGTGCTAGAGCAGCACAGCTAAAGCACATGTGATCACTGAGGCTAATGACTGGCCACTGGCAGGGGTTAAGGGCTATGTACACCTTCGGGGGCACTTTTTTTTAAATGAATGCATTTTACTCATTTGGGGCTAAAAATCATTTATTTCATTATATCTACATATAAAAAATATTGAGCCATTCTGTCACAAAGGGTTAACTGTTTTTCAAGCTGTGTGCATCCTACTTTCAATTTCACTTTGTGCTGGTCATCTAATAACCCCTATCTCTAAATTACTAAGAGCCATAAACACTTATTTAAGCCACATTCTTATCAGTAAGATAAAGATTGAGCTTTGATGAGTGCTTATAAGGTCAGAGAGCAGAGATAAGGAACCCAACAGCTAGCTGTCTGATGGAGCAGAGAGAAAATTCAGATCCTGATAACAGAGCTTCTCAGTTGTGTACAGAGAAAATGACTCCATATTTTTAATAAAGACCAATTTAATTTTTTCTTTAGCTCATAATGCACTAATTTAAAAAAAATTGCCCCCAAAGGTGTACATATCCTTTAAGTCAATTCTGAGACCAGACAGTCCCTTTAACCTTCAAAGCAGTATGCCAACTGCTCGACTCCTTGTGGGTAAGTCTGCCTTGAAAGCTGATCCCCTGCTTGTTTTCCTTTGCCAAAAGCCAGCTGTGAGTTAAAATGATCACAAGTAAGGACCAAAGCAAGCAACAAACTAGAACTAAAACAAGATAAATGTTCATAGCAACTACAACACTGCTCACAAAACATATCAAAAATGCCTGTTTTCATCCTAAAACTGGCCAAGAACAGGGGAGGGTGGTTGGAACAACAAGTGTCCTGAACCTTGGTAGAGGGGGAAGAGAAAAACATGGAGGTGAGAGGGAACCTAAACAACCCACGCTTGATTAAAGACGACATTGCTGCCATTAGCTTCACTATTCCCTTTTGGAAGGGATAGGCTGGGCCTCTAATAACTAGTAGGGTGACCTGCTGCTATGGACTGCTTGGATTGGCCCAAAAAACAGTGTCCCCATCAGTCAGGACGGCCAGTCATGTTTTTATCCATAGCTTCCAGAATTATGGAACTTTTAGAGAGGGTAGTAAAGATATTCTCAGATTTCACATAATGTTTGCTGTAAAACTGCTATACATGTCTGATATATTTTACGCAGAACTTCACAAATAGTATTTATTTATGGTTTCTTTCTGTGTTGCAGCTGATTGGTGGACTTTTGAACCATAAGAACCTATCTACCTGGAAAGACCTTCATGGCCACCGTGCTAAATCTCTGCTACCAATAATAGATCATCTTTCCCCCACATCCACATTCAGCAGTTTAATCAGATTCTCTCTTTCCTGGCATACGTTGGTCTTATACTTTACTTTATAAAACACTGTATCATGAGATAGACTAGAAGAACCTTGTACCTCCATTTGCATTATTCATGCTTTGTCTTGGAGTCCATCAAACCCTTCCTAAAAATAATGTATTTCTCTAAAAGTGACAATGTGTAGATTTATGGGAGTGTGCTGATGTGTATGAGTAGGAAGTCCTCCTCCACTTGCAAATTTAATGATCTCAGAACTTCCTGTTGGCTGAAACGTTCTTTGTGAGTCCATCAGAAGTCCCTTATTACTTCCACAGAATGATTTAAAAAAATGATCTGTAGAAACAATTATGTTTGGTATGATCTTGTTCTTTGGCATTAAAGTGGACCTGTTGTGCACCCATAGCTCCAGGTTTCTTCATGCGGTACTTTAAAAATGAGAGACAATATGGCATCACAGCCGGCTGTCACTACCAAGTGAAAAACTGCCTTATATCTACAAATCACCATCATTCACATATAACTTCGATATAATTGTCAGTCAAAGTGGTCAAACTGGACCATTATGGCATTTATGGCATTTATTGTATTTATTGTATAGGTATGATAAGGGTGTTCCATCTTTAGCACCCTGACAGAAAATATTCAGTTCTTCTTCAAGTGCCACCACAGAAGAAATGAAATATTGCACAGAAGAAATGAAAGATTACATAGTTCTGATTGAAATCAATGGACTGTTCGTGTAATGTTGGGTCCACCAGAGGATGAGGTGTTCTCTGTAGTTGCTTTCCATTTTTCCTAATAGTTGCATATCCAGAATGGGGACACCCACCTATTAAAGAGATTGTGGCATGAGGAGATCCTCATTTGTCAACCAGGTATCTGCATCTGAGTCCAGCTTCAGGAAAAACTGTCAATCACCAGGAACATGGAAGCAGCCATACTCTCAGATAAATGAACAACTATGTGCACTTCATACGTTTTCCATCTTATTGAATGACATTTGGAATAGTTTTTACTAAAGCTAAGGAAAGTTCATTCACAAGGCAAAATGAATAGTATGTACAGTGTAAAAACAACCATGGTACACAATAGGATCAGACATGCAAGGCCTCTGCGCATAAAAAATATCACACGTTCTACCTATTAGCAAGTGATGGGTCACACATGTGGATGCAGCAAAACAAATCAGCTTCTGGCCTTTAAAAATAGTATCTTGGAGATTCCCCAAAAGAAAAAAAAATCTCACATGCATGAAATGTCTTTGCTTATTAGGAACTTTAAGGAGTTTTCCATAATTACTGATTTATTGACATGGCCATATACTATTTACCTGATTGGAGGGAGATAAGATAATGGGTATAAAAGTTTTTTGGGATTATACCCCAATATGGAATAACACAAATTTAAAGGATATTCCAAAAATTTGACAATATGTAAATTGGGAGTATAGGGGAGTACAATTTTTGAGTTACATGTTTGATGGGAATGTATTGAAGGATTTTGGAACTTTGATAAAGGAATTTGGGATTCCCCAAAGAGAGGAGAGTATTTGCAAATAAGGAATGCAATTTAGGCCTCATGCACACGACCGTTGTTTTGGTCCGCATCCGAGCCACAGTTTTTGCGTCTTGGATGCGGACCCATTCACTTCAATGGGGCCGCAAAAGATGCGGACAGCACTCCGTGTGCTGTCTGCATCCGTTGCTCCGTTCCGTTGTCCGCAAAAAAATAAAATAAATATAACCTGTCCTATTCTTTTCCGCAAAACGGACAAGAATAGGCAGTTATATCAATGGCTGTTCGTGCCGTTCCGCAATTTTCGGAACGCACACGGACGCCATCCGTGTTTTGCAGATCCGCAATTTGCGGATTACAAAACACATAACGGTCGTGTTTATGTAGCCTAATTCAACAACAGCCCCAGAAAAAATATAAAAAAAGCTCCCTCAGAGATTATGAATGACTTTCTTATTAATAGCAAGGTCAAGGGAAATATTTCTAGGAGATATAAGATAATACTGAAAATAAATCAATTGGATGTTAAAATGGCCACTAGGAAAAAATGGGAAAGGGACATTGGGGAAATGTCAGGTGATATATGGGGAGATGTACTGAAAAGTAGGCTGTTGGCTTCATTAAGGGCCCCACATAGGGTCTCCCAATTCTTTCTTATACACAGGTGATATTGTTCACCTTTATTGTTAAAAAAAAATGGGTTTGAGAGTCAAGGTGTGGTGAGGAACAAGCAGGACTGGTTCATCTAATTTGGAGGTGTCCTAAACTGTTTATGTATTGGTCCGAAATAATAACGTGGATTAATAGGTTGTTAGGAGTACAACTGTATGGTGATTGGATGGCTTCTATATTGGGGGGTACAATGCATCTGGGTTTGCAATAATTTGAGAGACAAGTACTCTGTAAGATACTATTTCAAGCAAGACTGGTTATATTGAGGAAATGGATTGTGAAAGAACTGCCCTCAGTGATATAATGGAATAAATCAGTGGATAATCTGAAAAATCTGGAAAGAATAATATATTGAAATAGGGGTATGAATGAAAGATTTAGGCAAATATGAAATTTATGACTTAACCCTTAGGATACCAGCGCCGTACATGTACGGCTCAGAAATGCGGGACAGAAATCCCAGCGCAGTACAGGGACGGCTCGCTGATCGGGTGGGCGCAGGATCAGAAGGCAGGGGTCCGGCTGTCACTGATATCCAGACCCCTGCTGTATGCTCCGGCATTGGTGAAAACACTGATGCTGGCGCATTAACCTTTGCATGGCCGCAGTCAGCACTGACTGCGGCACGTGCGGTATCCTCACGGGTGCCGGTGTCCATAGGGTCCCTGCGCTGCTGTGACGGGGACCCCATGGCAGGGAAGGCAGCCCGATGCCTTCCTTAGACATCGTGGCTGCCTTCCGGGAGAGCCTGTGAGATCCAGCCCCCTGAATCTCACAGGTAAGCAGGCTGTAAGTGTATTACAGTGGCAATACACTTACAGTCAATGCATTACAATACAGACGTATTGTAATGCATTGTAAAGGGGATGAGACCCCAAAAGAGTGGGATAAAAAAAAGTTAAACAATAAAGTTAAAAAATAAATAAAATTAAAGTTTCAAGTAAAAAAAATGTCCTTTTCCCAAAATAAAGTAGAAAAAAATAGTAAAAAAATAGATAAAAAAGTAGACATATTAGGTATCGCCGCATCTGTATCGACCGGCTCGATATAAAAATATCACATGACCTAACCCCTCAGGTGAACACCGTAAAAAAAAATATATATAAATCTGTGCTGAAATTTTTTTTTTTGTCACCTTACATCACTAAAAGTGCAACACCAAGCGATCAAAAAGGCGTATGACCCACAAAAAATTTGCCCCCACCTAAGACAATCACCCAAAAAATAAAAAAACTATGGCTCTCAGACTATATATACAAAGCATGATTTTTTTTTGTTTCAAAAATGCTTTTATTGTGTAGACATATTAGGTATCGCCGCATCCGTACCAGCCTGCTCTATAAAAATATCACATGACCTAACCCCTTGGATGAAAACTAAAAGTGCAACACCAAGTGCTCAAAAAGTCATATGCACCTCAAAATAGTGCCAATCAATCCATCATCTCATCCCGCAAAAATGATACCCTACCTAAGACAATTGCCCAAAAACTGAAAAAACTATGGCTCTCAGACTATGGAAACACTAAAACATGATTTTTTTTTTGTTAAAAAAATTATATCATTGTGTAAAACTTACATAAATAAAAAAAACTATACATATTAGGTATTGCCACGTCTGTAGCGACCTGTTCTATAAAAATATCACATGACCTAACCCCTCAGGTGAACACCGTAAAAAATAAAAATGGTGTGGAAAAAAGCCATTTTTTGTCACCTTACATAACAAAAAGTGTAATAGCAAGCGATCAAAAAGTCATACGCACTCCAAAATAGTACAAATCAAACTGTCATATCATCCCTCAAAAATTAAGACCCTACCTAAGACAATCATCCCAAAAAAAATAAAAATATGGCACTCAGAATATGGAGACACTGAAACATGATTTTTTTAAAATTAAAAATGCTTTTATTGTGTAAAACATAAATAAATAAATAAATATTAGGTATCACCGCGTCCGTAAGAACCTGTAAATAACAAAAAATAAAAACGATGCCAAAACTGCTATTTTTTGTTACCTTGCCTCACAAAAAGTGTAATATAGAGCAACCAAAAACCATATGTACCCTAAAATAGTACCCAAAAAACTGCCACCTTATCCCGTTGTTTCCAAAATTGGGTCTTTTTTTTTTAGTTTCTACTCTAGGGGTGCATCAGGGGGTCTTCAAATGTGACATGGCAGCTTAAAATTATCCCAGTGAAATCTGCTTTCCAAAAACCATATGGCGTTTCTTTCCTTCTGCGCCCTGCCATGTGCCCCTACAGCAGTTTACAACCACATATGGGGTGTTTCTGTAAACTACAGAATCAGGGCCATAAATATTAAGTTTTGTTTGGCTGTTAACCCTTGCTTTGTCAGTGGAAAAAAATGTATTAATATGGAAAATCTGCCAAAAAAGAGAAATTCTGAAATTTCATCTCCATTTTCCATTAATTCTTGTGGAACACCTAAAGGTTTAAAAAGTTTTTAAAATCAGTTTTGAATACCTTGAGGGGTGTAGTTTCGAAAATGTGGTAATTTTTGTGTGGTTTCTATTATGTTAGCCTCACAAAGTGACTTGAGACCTGAACTTGTCCTTAAAAAGTGGGTTTTGGAAATTTTCTGAAAAATTTCAAGATTTGCTTCTTAGCTTCTAAGCCTTTTAACGTCCCCAAAAAATAAAATGGCATTCACAAAATTATCCAAACATGAAGTAGACATATGGGGAATATAAAGTAGTAACTATTTTTGGAGTTATTACTTTCTATTAGAGTAGAGAAAGTAGAGAAATGGAAATTTGGAAATTTGCGAATTTTTTCAAATTTTGGGTAAATTTGGTAAAAAATCAACTTTTTGACTCAATTTTACCACTGTCAAGAAGTAAAATATGTGATGAGAAAACAATCTCAGAATGGCCTGGATAAGTAAATGTGTTTTAAAGTTATTACCACATATAGTGACATGTCAGATTTGCAAAAATTGGCCTGGGATTTAAGGTGAAAAGTGGTTTGGTAGTGAAGGGGTTAATAATATAGAAAAGTAAATATATAGATATTGTTTGTTGGTGTTTTTTTCTCTTGTCTTTCATTGCTGGTTGGGAGGGGTGGGGTTGGTGGTTAATTAGGAATGTATTCCTTAGAGGATATATTTGATGTGTTTTTTGACACCTATTTCATTTTTTTAAATGTTTGGAAAAATGCTAAATAAAGGGAATTTAAAGAAAATTGTATCTTGAAGATTCCCCAAAAGAAAAAAAAATCTGAAATACATGAAACTTTTTTAGCCTCTTTTTACACTTACTTTCAGTCCCCGTAGGGGACTTTACCATACAATTATCTCATTGCCGAAGTCAGGGCAGTCAGAGTATATGCTATACGGCCAATTGTCTAAGGTCAGGGAAGGCAGCAAAGGGTCAGTATGGATGTCATGCATAGGTCAGGTCAGGCAGTAGAGGGTTAGAATCTAGTAAACAGGTAGAAAGTCTGTACATGGCCAGACAACAGAACAGACATCTTAGAAGGGTACTAGCACACTAGAATACATATTGTCCAGGCACCCTTCCACAGGGGAAGCTCCCCCAGTGTTTCCAGCCATTAGCTGATGAAGGCTAGTGTGCACATGCACTGGTCCTTAAAGGGGTTGTCTCAGTTCAACAAATGGTAGTTATCATGTAGGGAAGGTTAATACGTGGCACTTAGGAATGTATTGTGATTGCCCATATTGCCTCCTTTGCTGGCTTTCTGCTCGCATCAAGGGGTTATGACCACCTTGCAGTCCAGCAGTGGTGGCTGTGCTTCTCTGGTGGCTAGGATCGTGAGAGTGCACATAGGCCTGCAACTTTTCCTATAGTGTGCAAGCACGGCCACTGCTGCTGGATTGCAGGATGGGTGTAACCCCTGGAAACGAGCAGTGTATAATGTGATGAAATAATGAATCGGGCAGAGGCGGGACCTTGCTAGCAAACTGGCCACAACCTACATGGAGAAACAGAGAAGACCCAGCGGCCGGGCCTTCAGGGGAGAGGGAGGTGGGTCCAGACTGCTGAATGAGGTAATCAGAACAAAAGGTGTCGCTGTAACACATATGAACACAATGTAATAGATAATATCTCATTTTTGTCAGGAGCGTTCCTTTAATAATATACTGAAATAAGTAGGTTATATATTTCTCCTGTACCAACGTGCCAGCCATGTAAGGCTGTTCAGTAAACCAGTTCATCGAGGAAATGAATCACTTCAAACCAGGTGATGTAATTATTGTCAACATAACCATGACCACCTCCACCCTCCAAAAGTAAATAGAGGACTTGGGAAGGACTGAAACAGGGATAGTCCAGCCATGATCATGTACTGCAGCTGAATGGACATTTCTGATTAAGTGGCACCAAAATTTCAATAACCTTATCTTCTCCTATTGGCTTTGAGAATATGTCAATCATTTTCACGGCTGGGTATCTCAAACAAAACATACAAAAAGTTATTTACAGCTTCGTTTGTGATGTTGGCAGCGGTAAACAGTGAGAAGGCCGCGGCACTGCTGGAGCACCGCTGCCTTCTCAAACAGCTGATCGGCGGGTTCCCGGGTGTCGGACCCCCGCCGATCAGATGCTGATGATCTATCCAGAGGATAGATCATCAGTTAAAACCAACTGCAGAACCCCTTTAATGTTTGAGAGTTCATCTACTTCATTTACCTCTTGTATTTTAATGTAATCTGTATTAGATGTAGTGAATCCAAAGCTGGAATATGGTCTGTAGCTGATGGACTGTGGTGTATGTTCTGACCAATCAGCTGCCCCTACGCAGCTCCCCCCTCCTCCCTCTCACACCATAAATCTGCAGCATCATCCCCCTCCTTCCTCTTTCTCTCCTCTGTCTTCAACTTTTAGTTTTTTCACTTACTGAAGAGATTTCTGACCACTTATTCAGATCCTGCCGGCAGGAAATGTGGGCTGCAGGGTGTTGGAAAGTGAAAAAGTTTTCACTTGGACAAACTCTGGATGCTATATTGTATGAAGAAACATTAATCTCCCACGCACTCCATAATTACTTCAATAGTTTGATGAATCTGACATCATATGTGGAGTGACGCAACAGTACACTGGGTGTTACAGCTTCTGAGGACGTCCAGCACTAAATATAATAGAACTTACTGGGCGTCATATGCCTCAGTAGCTGTACCTCCAGCATGCAGTTGCATCATGCCATGTCTGATGTCAGTAACACTGGAGAGACACTTTAAAGACAATGTCATTTTAATGTAATTATTACTTACGAGTTAAAGGGGGTGTCACACTGATGCAATTTTTTTTAAAATAAATAATTGATGATAAAATGATCCTCACCTGACAGATCCCCCTGCTCCCATTCTCAAAGCCTCCTAGTCCCCTGCAGGACCCTCTTGACACACAGGAAATACCTGCTCAGCCAATCACTGGCTGAGGTGGGTCACTGCTGTGGCATGTGATTGGCTGAGCAGTCACTTCCTGACTGCTGAGAGAGACCGGCTGGGGATGAGAAGGTTTGGAATGTGAGCGGCAGTGGAATTGGTGAGTATGATTTCTTTTATTTTACACCATGCAGCCTTTTCTAAAAAATAATAAAAATAAATAAATAAATGGCTGAACAACCCCTGTTACAGATATCTGGAACTTTGGTGGATTGAATTGTGTGTTTGTACTTGTATACAAATCAGTCTTCCTCTAGGTGAACAAAAAGAATGTATGGCCTTTTTATATGGGGCAGAGGAACCATTAGTCCTCCTAAAGAGTACAACCACACGAAGCAGCCACTCTGAGCCTGGGATGCGGCCACCTACGATTTTACAGGTTACCGCATGGACATTAACAATGAACAAAGAAGAAACAATGTGGTTGAAATTAGTTAATAAGCTCATATGACCTTGCGGTACTCAGCTGCATCCCAAGTGCAGCACGACTGCTCTGTGTGGTCATACCCTAAAGGTGGATTTAGACTGCACGATCTTCTGTCAGATTATCGGGAACTAACCGTTCCTACGAACGCTCGTTCCAGACAATCTGCCAATCTAAATATGCCGCCTATCACCGGATGAGTGAACGAAACGCTCGTTCATTGGGTGATCCTGTCGTTAGTGCAGGCACATCAATCCTCGTTTCTGGGCAGCAGATCCTGCTGTCTAAACAGCGATCTGCCGGCCAGAAACACTGATTCTGTATGGAGACGGGGGATGGCAATAGTGATCCCTCATTCTCATACTGTGAAGGAGATCGCTGCATCCTTCACTGAACGAGCAGCCAAATGTCAGGAAGGAGCACTTCCTTCCAGACAGTCGGCTGTAACATTGTGCGGTATAAACCCGGCTTAACTCTAGGGCCTGAGTGTGACCAAACCTGTAGTTACACCCCTGGCTTTCACAGAGGCTATTTTACCCTTATCAGAAAGCTTCAGGAGCAAAATAAGGAGTTTATATGGATAAGACAGAAAATTCGAAAAATTAGTAAGGGTGCCTTCACATGTACCGGCTTAGGCTACAGACAAATCTGCTGCAAAATCTGCATGTCTTACATGGGGATTTTGATGTGGATTTAGATGCAGATTTTATTTGCAATGCAATATAAATGGAACAATCTGCAGCAATCCTGCAGCAAATTCAAAACTAAATCCATATCAAACCCCGCATGTGCAGATTAGTCCACAGCATAAAATTACAGTATGAGTAAAGGCACTGTAAAATGCATATGTATTATTAAATTTTACGGTGTTTTTTACATCTCTTACATAATCTCATTGTAATAACATATTATGCACCTGGTTTATCAGCAGGTAGAGTATGGCTGGCAGTATTTTGTGATAAGAATGGAAATTTATGATTCCATTCCTCCCACCTTTGGTAGAAGTGGGCTAAGCTGACTTCCTGTGTGGGGGTTGAGCTAGTCCAGTGAGTTGAGAGGAGAGTGAGGCGGAGAGGGAATGTCTCTGGCCCCTCTCCAGCCAGAAGGGGTGTGGAAGCAGCTCTTAGAGCACCAACTCCCTGCATATGCAAAGAGGGAAAACGGAGCAAGGACACCCCATCGTCAAGCTACTATTAGTGCAGAAATGTCACGGCGCGATGTGGGTAGATAACTCCACACCGACCACAAGAGGGAAGGGAAAAGGTACTAGGCCTGGAAACTAAGGAAAGGGGAAAAGGTCACCACCTAGTGAATCCCTAAACCGAGCACTGACTACTATCAGTATGAACAGACTTTGATGGTAGGAAGGTTCATACACTGGAACCTAGGGCTATATCTGACCCTAAAGGGCCCTGGAAATAGTGTCAGGACAAGAGATGACCTGTTCCTTCCCAGCCGAAGGATCAGGAGACTTGCTCAGGCCTAATACCAAAGGTTATGGGAAAACAGCAAACAAGAAATAAAGGTCCCCACACTTAACTCCGAAGTATGCGAACGAGCAGGAACTCAGAGGAGAACCAACACCAGCACTTCCAACATCCAAAAGGAGCTATCAACCGCATAGCATGATGGGTGAGGCCAGACTAAATAGAGGAGTTGGAATTACCACTTAAGCTATACCTGAGATAAGAGGTGTGGTCATACCCAGCAACAAGTGAAACCAGACAGGCTGTCAGACCACATCATGTGCAGCCATGGGCGTCCGCAGGAAGGGGGGCAAGGGGGACAAAGTGCCCCCCATGGGACCCTGGAAATCTGTGAACTGAGTTCTGCCTTTGCTCTGCAGCTGCTGCACTGCGCAGCGCCGCAGAGTGAGGAGCGGTATCTATCAGGAGCATGCACGCGTCCTGATGAATCACCAAGGCCGGGCGCGCACGGCAGTACGAAGCTCCGCCCACCTTCCGGGCGGGAAAGACATTGCGGAGCCGGAGCAAGAAGAAGAGCCGCCCGCAGTGTGACGGCCGCTTCAGGACTCCACAACCACAGGCAGCCTGAATGAATGAGCGAGAGCGACACTAACACAGTGAGTGACTGACAGTCAGTGTCACAGACCAGTCAGTGTAACAGTACTCCATGAGTGTTAGGTGTGGGGTGACCAGGCGGCATATGAAGGGGCAATACTGCCTGGTATTATATGGACAGCAGATATGGCATCCTCTAGGCAATATTGTCTATGGTCAATTCATCCTTCACAAGCGCCCTGACTGCCACCTGCTTGGCTATCAGTGAGTGACAGTCAGTCAGTGTCACAGTGTGACTACGGAGTCACTCCCTGACCCTGAGTGTTAGGTGTGGGGTGAGTCACTGATTGCCAAGCAGCAGGCAGTGCAGTGGCATGAGAGCCAGGCCAAGCAGGTGGCAGTCAGGGTGCTGGTGAAGGATGACCATAGACAGTACTGCCCAGAGGATGCCATCTCTGCTGTCCATATACCAGGCAGTATTGCCCCTTCAATCATATACCGCCTGCCCGCCTGGTGAGGGTGACCAGGTAGGCGGTATATGAAGGGGTAATACTGGTGGTAGGCCTGGTATTCTGCAGACCATCTGCTTGTAAGTTACATATGACAAAAGCCTGGAAGCGTTCAGGTACAGAACCCAACATTTCATTTGTTGGCGACAAAATGCTAATTAACATATTGCTGAAGGCTGAGACTATAACAAAGGGGTGCAAAAATAATATCGAATTAATAGACATTCAAGTGAAATAAGAAGAATTGGTCTTTCCTTTTGTGGTGGCTTCCTATTTTAAAGTTTAGTCCCTGTACACAAACGGGGTTCCGTTCCACCCTCTTATATCTGCAGTTAGGCTTCATACACGTGCCTGTTTCAAGGTCAATAAAATTATGCCCCCCCCTGGAGAAATTTCTGCAGACGCCCATGTGTCCAGCCAGTCTCTTAGATCTTCTGACACCTGTCACAGGAGAGACCGTGACAAGAAATCATCACCAAGTCACCCTGCCACCATACCTCCTCCGCTGGTGCCAGAAGGAATTTGCACTTAAGACCGTTTGTATTCTCAAGTTCAAGTTGCACTCAGTAAAAGGACTTTGTTACGTTTCAAGTCTGGCCTTATTCTTCTTCATCTCTTCACTGCATTGAACCCCAGGGAGCGACGGCCTGAGGTAGGACACAGTCACACAGCTACAACACTACATCAGGACCAATAACCCTCCCGTCCTCTACACCGCCTCCCATCGTGGCTCACTGCACATACAAGTCTTATGGAAAAGAAACTTCATTACGTGATATTCATGGAGGACCTCATTAACTAAGGGTATGAGGTGCAGAATATGGATTCAGGGAGTACTAGAGAATAGGTATATGCATGGCAAAGTAATGAACATATCTAGAGCATATTGGACAAACCCTAGAAGGCAAAAATGCCACAAATGCGGTCAATAGGGTTTGTTATAAGAAGCAATTGGTGGAACCTGAAGCTTGCTACTGAAGGCCTGTTATTATGAGGCTGCATATTTGCTGCTTTGAAAGTAATACATTGGTTTTCAAACCTTGCATACCTTCGCGTCACATCCTATTCATTATGAAATCTAATTTTTTTAATACTACTGCTACACAATCTTTTCACCTCTGCTGGACTTCAGTTTCAAATCTTTATGCTAAACTTTTGCAGCGCAGAAAACAAGCGTGTGAAATAGCTCCAAACGCAAGAATAATGATTGATATGCCGTCCCTTTAAGAAACAGTGCCATCTAGTGGTAACTTGCAAAACAGCAACTGTGTTGACCAAGGTCATTGAACTCTATAATTCTGGGTAACCTTTAATTATTTTAATCAATCCTATTATGTAAAATCAAGGCAGCTCTGAAAAACACGTTCTTCTGCTCTCGTACGTTTGGCAGCCTATGAGGCGAGCAAGACAGAACATGCAATGATGAACGTAGTCGGGCAGACAAGAGCTTAATCTATTGGTTTTATTGTTTATGTTAGGAATTGGAATCTGGATTTAGACCAAGCTCATAGTCAACATTTTATTTCTAGAGAAAACATCAGTACTCATGTGTTTGCTTTGCTTGTATTATGCAGACTATAGGTATGTATCTTTGTGTATTAATTTAGCATTAATCTCTATTAGCTGTGTAGTGTGATGGCGACACAAAGAAATGGTGATACCAAGATAGTGTTGATGCAAAGCATCTCTTCTCCTGGTGGACCCTGCATTATTTGTGTACATCATCAGCACCCATTGAAGTCAGTGCTCGGTGTGTAAAACTTTAGGAAGTTTTCTGGGCTACAATAAGTTTAGGTCATTCATTTGAATTTGTACAGAATGTACACGTCCTGTCTACTTCTGCCTTCCTGTCCAGAGCATGTCACCATGGGTGGTCAGTAGGGTGTTGTCAGAATCGTTCCCACAATAATGGCTATGGTCCTTCCGTAAAGACCACACTTGCCATTACTGAGGGAAGGATTCTGGCCCGCCTTCTGACCACCCATGATGCACTCTGGACTGGAAGACAGAAGAAATGAAGAAATTGATGCAACGTTGATGTAACGTTGATGTAACGTTGATGTAACGTTGATGTAAGGATCATCTTGTTCAGTGTATGGGGGTGACTGGCTTTCTGATCTCGACATGCAGACCACACAACAGAGACACATTGAAATGAATTACTTACATGTATTGTAGTCCAGAAACCCCTTTAAAGGGGTTCTCCACTTTAGACAGTCCATTTTTGCTAGAATTTGGTCCAATGATAGGCCGCTCAAAGGATGTCCTATTGCAGGGACCTAGAGATCAGCTGTTACTTGTGGGGGTATTCAACAGCAAATTTCAGTTTCCCTGCAACCTACTACATTACACAGTGATGAATGGACTATGTAGGCGAGACCCCACCACCACACATACACTCTTATTAATTTCCGAATAGGGTATTAAAAGGGGTTTTACAGATGTTTAATATTGATGACCTGATCAATATCAGACTACTAATGAAAGAAGTAGCAACTCCTTGCAAAGAATATGCACATCTTTCATTTGTAATCCGTGCAGTCTACCAGCATCCTTATTAAAGTGGGTGTTTTCTAGTGAAATAAGAACAGTGAGGGCCATAACTGCAGGGTCTCCTCAAATTAGCAATGGGCAGCCTCCTCTCTATTGCTGCAGGGACCTGTTTTTGAGCTAAGAGCAGGTTCAGAGGTGGAACACACACCTATCGGACATTTATGGCATATCCTATCAATATGCCATAAATGTCCAGATAGTCCAGAAAGTGCAATGAGCACAGCACACACTTAAAGCAAAGCAATGCAAACAAACCTTTTATTTTTACTGCAAACTAGTAAATGCTTTGTCTTTATGTAGGGGTGACTTGGCGTTGCTGCATGGCTTGATAAAAGGCATAAAGCCTAGGTTTTCTGCATTGCTTCAAGTGTGTGCTGCCCTCATTGCACTTTCCGGACTATATTCTGGCCAACTCAGTGGGACCATGAGGATGTGCACCACCACACTAAGCACATAGAGTTGTGCCGTCACCCCAGACAAAATAAATGTGCCGATGGGACACTCCTATAAAGAAACCTGGAGCATGAGATAAATGATATCAACATAACTGCCCCTGAAAGCTTGTCTCACTTTTTAGGTAAACTTTGTAGCTACCTGTAAGTCTGCAGATCATACGTTGAAAATTGTCAACCCTTTCAATGCTCTAGAACACCAGAAATTCTCATAATAACTCCTTTAATACCTTAGACCATCAGGGAATTTAGTATTGACCTCTTCAATGTTTTAGACCATGATGTCAACACTGATCCCATCAATATCCTAGGTGAATAAGGATTTCAGCATCTTCAAAAACCTAGAACACCAGAGATTATGGAATTGACCCCTTTAGTACCCTAAACCTCAAAGAAGGCAGGGGTCTGGTGGCAAAAATGAACTTTTGCAGCAAAGCCCATCAACCTTTAGTTACATCCCTGCCTTTTCCATTGACAGTCTCATGCCTATGAGGGCTATGTTACACACATACGTGTTTCTGCATTGGAACTCTATAGTTGACCGATGCCACTGTAAACTTACCTATCTATTGTTAATTTACTAAAACATGATCCTGTGCAAGGGCGTAGCTAAAGGCTCATTGGCCCTGGTGCAAGAGTTCAGCTTGGGCCCCCTTTCTCTCAGTGCTTTGTGTGTCTTCTTATGTGGCACAAGGGTCTTTGAGCCCATCAGGCTCCTGGGCCTGGTAGCGACTGCTACCTCTGCACCCACTATAGCTACGCTCATGATCCTGTGGAGTCTGTCTCTCCTCCAAGCAGCCTCCACTCCGGTCTGTGCGAAAATGCTAGAGAAGATGATGAGTGGTACATGTGGCAGCCGCACAGCTAGTCAGAGATTTAGGATGCAAGATAAATCAGGGCTCTGGCATAGTGTCCTTTCCGAGGTATAGGTGGGAGATTTAAAACAGCCATTGACAGTAGGTCAGTGCCTGTGATTGTGTACAGTGTCCTGGCTCTTGTTTGTGCTTCTGTACTCTGAACTCAAGACGCTCCTTAACCCTCTGTTTACTAAGCTAGTTCCACTGATTAACCTCTCATCTGCTGATTTGGCTACATCTGTATTCTCCAGGTTTGGACCCTAGCTTGTTTATTGATTAACCTCTTGTTGTCACGGTCACTCAGGTGACTTATGTCAGGAAATCAAGGAGATTGGCTGAGCGTGGTGGAATCTAACAGCCTCTTTGATTTCTCTTGATTCAGTGTTGATAGGGTTAACGACCGCTTCCCTTTTCTCAGCTGTTGCTCAGTGGTCATCACTTCTACCCTTTATAGTCTCACCCCACCCTTCTGACTATGCGGTTGATAGCTTCAATTGGGTTTGGCTGAGCTGGTGTGAGATCCTCTCTGGTGTTCCTGTTCTTCTGTCTCTACAGAAGTTAAAGGGGTTGCTTCAGCTCTGAACCCGGATATACCTCCATTTTTACCCAGGCAGCCCCCCTGACTTGAGCATCAGAGAAGTTCATGCTCCGATGCTCTCCTTTGCCCTGCGCTAAATCGCACAGGGCAAAGGCATTTTTAGGAGTTCCGGTGACGTACCAGGGCTTTCCATGGCGCTGCCAGTAAGCCCAGTGACGTCACCAGCACTGATGGGCGGGCTTTAGCGCTGCCCTAGCTAGTAAAACGGCTAGGGTAGCGCTAAAGCCCACCCATCAGAGCCGGTGACATCACCGAACACACTAGAGCCCATGCCCTGTGCGATATAGCGCAGGGCAAGAGAGCGCATTGGAGCATGAGATGCTCCGATGCTAGCCTCAGGGATGCTGCCGGGGTGAAAATAAGGGTGTGTTCGGGTTCAGCTCTGAATCCGGGCAACCCATTTAAGTGTTGTGTTTGTTTGTATTTGTTATATTCCCTGTTGTTGTATCTGGGCCTGAGACAGAGACTTCCATTCGTACATCTGGGGAAAAATGGGTTGTCTCTGGTACTATACTTATTCCAGGGCCTTATAGGGAAATCAGGGCCTAGATATACTGCTTATGAATATTCCTACCTTCAAGGTCTATTCATATTGATAGGTAGTCAGGGCCTGGATTAAGGTTGTCTAGGAGGTGACCTATTTCTTCCCTAGTTTCAAAGCCCAGTTACTGTTCCCCTTCCCTCCTGTGTTCAGTGTGGAGTTTTCCCCCCACACTGATCGTGACATTATCAAACACCACAAAAAACGTCATTTCGTGCTGGTCGAACAGCTACAGGGACTGTCTTTGGAGGTAGCTGACCTCCGCGCGACAGTCTTACGGATTCAGAGACCACAGGCGGCTGGTTCCAATGGTGGATACCAGGCCTGCCCTAAATCTAAGGTTGCCCTCCTGGACAGATTTTCTGGGGGTAGTGACAATTTAATTCGGTTCAGGGAATCGTGTAAATTGTACTTTAAGCTGCGTCCATATTCTTCTGGGGATGAGTGTCAACGTGTGGGTATGATCATTTCTTTGCTTAAGGATGATGCACAATCTTGGGCTTTTTCTCTGCCGACCGGATCACTGGATCTCTCAGGCTGAGAACAAGTTACGTGGTTTACGGCAGGGAGAACGCTCCGCAGAGATCTATTGCTCTGAATTTAGGAGATGGGCTACGGATACGGAGTGGAAAGATCCTGCTCTCCGTAGCCAGTTCTGTCAGGGTCTATCTGAGAGGCTGCAGGACGCGTTTGCCTTTCATGAAAAACCTGAGTCATTGGAAGCAGCCATGTCCCTTGCTGTACGTCTGGATAGACGCCTGAGGGGGAGATCTAAGGGTCCTCAGGCATCATTACAAGCCTTTTCTGCTGTGAAGGATTGTTTTCCTTCAGCCCCTATTCTGGTGCAACCGGACGTGTCTCAGCCATTCATTGTAGAGGTTGACGCATTTGTGGTAGGGATGGGAGCAGTTTTGTCGCAAGGTCCTTCACCTAGTAAATGGCGCCCATGTGCTTTTTTCTCCCAAAAACATTCGACTGCTGAAAGAAATGATGACGTGGGAAATAGGGAATTGCTGGCCATTAAGTTGACTTTTGAAGAATGGAGCCATAGGTTGGCTAAATGACTGAATCCAAGGCAGGCCAGATAGTCGCTGTTTTTCACCAGATTTAAAGGGATTCTGTCACCAGGTTTCACCCCTGTCAGCTAAACATATGCTGATGTTCAGGGCCTCATCAGGATTCCTAATGTGGGCTTCTAAATGTGATCCGTAGCCTTATTTTGCTAAAAAACAGGTTTTACTAACCTGTCACTCAAAGAAATAAGGTGCCCAAGGGGATGTCAAGGGATGCAAGGTGCCGGCCGCACCCACCGCCGTTCGTGCCCAGAGCCGCCTTTCCAGACTTCTGCACCGCCTCCTAATCCTCTGTGCCGCCTCTCGAAACTGTTGAGCCGTTCTCCTTGCCTCCCGCTCCTGTCATGGTGGACGGTAATTTAGAATTTCAAATCAGCAGGATTATGGACTCCCGAGTTCTCCGTAGATCCCTCCAGTATCTCGTCCACTGGAGGAGTTACGGACCAGAGGAGAGGATGTGGGCTCCAGCGGCCGATGTTAATGCGAATCGTCTGGTGCAGGCCTCTTTTACAGAGCCCATCCTGCTAAGGTCGCTCCTGGGTTCCCGGAGGTCACCCATAGAAGGGGGGGGGGGTACTGTCACGGTTACTCAGGTGACTGATGTCAGCAAATCTTAGGAGATTGGCTGAGCATGGAGGAATCTAACAGCCTCCTTGATTTCTCTTGATTCAGTGTTGATAGGGTTAATGACCACTTCCCTTTTCTCAGCTGTTGCTCAGTGGTCATCACTTCTACCCTTTATAGTCTCACCCCACCCTTCTGACTATGCGGTTGATAGCTTCAATTGGGTTTGGCTAAGCAGGTGTGAAATCCTCTCTGGTGTTCCTATTCTTCCATCTCTACAGAAGTTAAGTGTCGTGTTTGTTTGTATTTGTTATATTCCCTGTTGTTGTATCTGGGCCTGGGACAGAGACTTCCATTCGTCCATCTGGGAAGGAATGGGTTGTCTCTGGTCCTTATAGGGAAATCAGGGCCTAGGTATACTGCTTATGAATATTCCTACCTTCAAGGTCTATCCATATTGATAGGTAGTCAGGACCTGGATTAGGGTTGTCTAGGAGGTGACCTGTTTCTTCCCTAGTTTCCAGGCCCAGTTACTGTTCCCCTTCCCTCCTGTGTTCAGACACTTGTCTGCTGATTTGGTTACATCTGTACGCTCCTGATTTTGACTTTGATTAGTTTGTATCTGCTTTCCTTTGGCACCTGGTTTGGTCTGCACCAGCAAACTCAGACCTGTTTTCTGCCACCTTACTCTGCAACCATAACCTGGGCCCCTAGCAGCCAAGACTGACATGCCTTGTGGTGGTGTCTGGTGAATACCTAGGGGTTGCCTTAGACTCTACCGTATGATGACAGGTAGCAGTTTCTGAGCTTGCTGGCTGTGGTTCCGGTCAGGAATCTAACATAACATGTACGGCATCCATCAGAGCAACTATATTCTATGGTGCTAACAGAGTCTTATACAAAAACGTTTAACTATGCACCTAATTAATGGTCCAGCATGAGCCATTTTGATAAATTTGCTACATCTATAGACTCTCTGAAATTTTGATAAATTTGGTGCATCTATAGACTCTCTGACATTAAATCTGTCAGTGTCCCACAATACAGCCAGACGGTATCTCCTGTGATACAGCCAGCAACAGACACCCATTACATACTGATGCAGCCATAGTGCCCACATAATCCATCCACTCAAATAACAGTGCTGTCCAGAGTATATCTTTCCAGAAAAACACTCCTTTCCTTGCAACAGGCCTTCTTCTCGTAACACCTGAGGGGAGTGCAAAGTGCATGACAGGTGTGACAAATCTGGGTGTGTTTTTTTACAAGCAATCCACTGCTGGCCTCCGTCCAGAAACCTGTTCCACCTTCAGTTTCAGGTTACTGCAAAGTGAGGTAAAAAAAAAAAAACTATGGGGAAGTTCTATCATTATTTGTAGGCGGCAATGACGGGAGGTTATAAAGCCTGCCAGGGATTCAGCTGCACAAACACCTCTCCTGGCTCTTCCCCTTTAAAGCCTGGGTCTAAGAAATTACAGCCGAGGTGAGATCCAATAACAGAGGGGCAACGGGGATGGATGTGTGATATATTCTGAATAGATGGCACAGAGCGTCACATTGTCAAATTATTCTTTGGTAATTCTGGTTTTTATATAGGGCGGCGGGTATTATCACAATGCACAAACAAGGCTGCTCCCAAGAATTTGAGGACAAGATGTGCTCTGCTACATCTGTAGAAATAAAATGTACATAGTCTTTTACAATGCAGAATCTATCTGTCTATCCATCCAATATTCTATCTAATTTCTATCTATCTATCTATCTATCTATCTATCTATCTATCTATCTATCTATCTATCTATCATTCCAATATTCTATCTATCAAATCTAATATCTGTCTATCTATCTATCTATCTATCTATCTATCTATCTATCTATCTATCTATCTATCTGTCTATCTATCATTCTAATATATGTATACCTATTCATCAATCCATCTACAAAACTAATATCGATCTTATATCTGTCTATCTATCTATCTATCTATCTATCTATCTATCTATCTATCTATCTATCTATCTCATATCTATCTATCTATCTATCTATCTATCTATCTCATATCTATCTATCTATCTATCTATCTATCTATCTATCTATCTATCTATCTATCTATCTATCTATCTATTATCTATCTATCTATCTATCTATCTATCTATCTCCTATCTATCTATCTATCTATCTATCTATCTATCTATCTATCTATCTAGTATTCTAGTATATATTTATCTATCCATCCAACCATCTAGAATTCTAATATCTACATACGCAGCTGAGCTAAACTTGATGGTTTACGCATTAAGTAAAAAATGGCACAAGAAGGTAAACTAACTCTTTAAATGTATTGCAATGGCTTTTGTCACAAGATGACACGAGATAACACTGTGACGTGTTATCAGAGTCAATTTTAGCTCGGCTAAATCTGTATCTGTATCTATGTAGTATTCTAATATCTATCGTTCTATATAGAGATATATATCTCATATCTATCTATCTAATATCTATCTGTGTTAGAGTACATGTGCTTTTATGTAATTTGTATATATATTTATTTTGGAGTTAGGGGTCAGATCTATAGTCCACACAGAAAACCAAATATAGTGCAAAGATCAGTTTTCTGCATATTCTATGCCTCCTCCTGGTATATCTTATTGTGATGTCTCTGAGGTTGTATCTTTTGGTGGTGTATAACTACATCAATGTGCACAGTAACATTATAGGAGCAGTTGTTAAAGGGGGGAATTGCCATTGTGCATGTGGGACGTACTGTATATACAGATTCTATCCATACAAGCAGGACATATGTACAGAATAGTGTCCTCCCTCCCCGGTCAGTTACTGAAATCAGGGGCGTGCATTTATACATTTATGAGGGATGTCCCCTCTCTGATTTCTGGGGTCACAGATCTGGAGATTCAGACCTCTAGTCTAGACCTTTGGCAGCAGACCTGACATGGCTGTTTTAGTAAATACGGTAATTGTATTCCCCATAATATAAAAATTCTGAAGCGTCTCTTCTTATAACCTTGTATTGTGCTGTTCCTCTGTTATTCATGCTAGAAATATATGAATAAATTGACACTTGAATGCTACTAGTCCCTAGAAAGTCTGACATTGTCCAATCAGTGATAACTCTGTAAGGACACACCACTTAGAAAGGGGGAAAGATGACACCCAATTGCCAATGTATTGATACATTTCTAGGACGAAAAATAGAGGAACTTTACAACACAGAGTTATAACAAAAGATGCCGCAGAACTGTTTTTTCATGGGACACAAGAGACAGGTCCTCTTTAAGAAAGGCTATGTTTATATAGTGACTAACCATTAAAAATCCGTGCCCCTCATTTCTCCAGGCAATGGAGACCTGCACACATGCATGGACCTACTCAGTCTGCATTATCTTGATAGGAGCAATCACGGGGGGGTGGATGGATCCCCACTGTCTTTCATTTCTTGCATACGTTGTGGAGATGCGCTACATGAATGATGTGGGTAAAGCACTATTTATTAAGCCATAAAATCCATTTATTGACTAGTGTTGATATAGAGTACATAGGAACGGTGAGTGTGCGCCATAATTACAATATGACCTCTATGACAATGCAGAAATGCTTTATATAATCCAGTGGCGTGACGTGGGTGATCCAGGTTAGGAACTCGTTTGAGTGATAACAATCTATCCCATCTCTACGGAATTCGAAAATATAGGAAAATCCAGCTCAAGAAATGGTGAAAAAAATTTGTAGCTTTATTGCGGCATAAAATCTTCGACAGAAACAGGAATGTTCGGTTACGCGTTTCAGACCACTAACAAATATCGGTCCTTACTCATGACTATGACTATGAGTCATGAGGAAGGACCGATATTTGTTAGTGGTCTGAAACGTGTAATTGAACATTCCTGTTTCTGTCGAAGATTTTATGCCGCAATAAAGCTACAAATTTTTTTCACCATTTCTTGAGCTGGATTTTCCTATATTTTCGAATTTACCATTACGCATCCAGGTGCTCGACTGGTGAAGGGGAAGATGAGAGCTGCTGTGTGCTTAATGTCATCTCTACGGAATATATTGAGGCTTTGTAAGAAATGAGAAGTCTACTTGTGATGGCGGATAGCATCCCACCCAACATTTACTATTGGGCAGGTTGGCTTTTCCTGCCTGATCTTATTGCTTCCCCCAAGATAAAAAATTCTGGAGGTGCCTGGTTTCCACTTATCCTTCCCCGTGAAAGTTCAGCCAAGACAAACATACATGTGAATGGGGGTATTGACTATCTTAGATGTTGGCTACCCGGTATGCCTGGCAAGGTTTATCACCTCCGTTTGCACGTCTAGCAGCCAGTGCCAGTAGACAGACCTGACCTCATGTCTTTGTCAATAGCCCTGCTAATGATCCTTAAAGCCACAGTCCACATCGCCCGACACGTTGTAACTGTGTGTTTTGCATAATATGTAGGTTGTTTGGAGACTATCTCAGCATGCGTCGCGCTTGCTCAATATGCTGGCTCGTAAATACAGGAAGATGTCAATCAGGAAACAAAATGTGTGCATGGAATTTTACAGCCCAGCGAATGCTCTAAAAATGTTCTGGGAATGCAAACAAACACATGACATCCATGCAGTGTGGCCACAAGATAAGGCAGAAGGGCACTGCTGCATCTCCTGAAAGTCAGAAGCCCTTCTCTTCAGGGTAAAGCCAAACAGTCACATGCCAAAGGCAAAGTTCACCCACCTCACATGCATTAGCTGGCATGGGTGGGCACGAACTTCTGCAGGCTAGACCATGGTTGGACCGCTTGACCTTACCTTAGTCCTCCACATTACCCCACAGGACTTCCAGTTTTCAACTCTGCTAAGAAGCCATAATGAAGGGGCACTGTGATGAGTGCCACAGTTTGCCCACATACAAGTGCCCTTTTGTTTTGTATCTCTACCCTGTCCCCACAGCTGTGTTGTATAGGTGAATATAGTTCTCCTGAGCTTGGATTTTTCTCCAGTTACCTTCACAGGGAACCGATGCATGTTATACATGGGTAAAAAAGAGTTAGCACTGTGCTGCCCAGCTAAATTTGCCATCTGGATAGTTCTGTCTGTGAGTGGTAACCTGAGTGGAGGGTGATGCTGGGTCACATTGAACTACAGACAATACGTATGCAGTGTAGCCCCTAGAGCCGGTGCAAGATACATCCATACTATTACCCATCACTTGGACCAGCTTTGCTTTGCTCCCTCCACCAACACTAACACTTATTTTATTTCATTTTGGGTAGGATTGGCTGACAATGTGTATGGGGGGGGGGGGGGGCTCCCAACTCTCTGCCAACACATGTTGTCATGGGAGAGAAGAACTGGACCCAATGATTTTCAGCTAATGAGCCTTTTTGTCTCAAGGGAGAGGTGTCTGAAAGCAACTTTGTCCTATCTCCCCATTGAAAACACACACACTCTCAGCCAAACCAAGTAGGTATGTGTATGGGGGATTCAGGAGAGATCAGTTGACAGCTTTTGATGATGTATGGGTACCTTTAAATAAAACCCACTAGACTGCCTACAACCTTCTGCCTACAACCATGATGGGGTTCCTTGGCCCCCATCACGGTTCCATGAAGGCATAGCCAGCTCATTGGAGTTCAGGAGGAAGAGAGGGAACATCCAAGCTGATAAATTCTTTTTAGAACCTTATGTCACTTTTGGCCACCAAATGTCAATAAATATCCATTTAGTTACTGGAAAATCTCTTTAATACTTCATTTTACTCACCATGTATAGATTTATTTACACTGTATGTTTATTATATGCACTGTAATCTGCACTGTAATGTTTACATTGCTAGTAAACTAGTACAAATGAAGATAAGAAACTTTGTTATATATCTAATTACAGAAAATGCCTCGTTCTCCACTTAGCAGACTACCCACCCATCCCCCCCTGCTGTATCCTGCAGTGATCACTCTCAATTTACTGTTAAAATCCTCAGTGAAGATAGGAAGTCAGCTTAACTGATAGATCAGGTTACAGTGCCAGCCCATAGAAATATAGAAGCATTATATACTGTAAGTGCATAAACTAACTAAATAAATATTAGGGTGTGGCAGGAGTGGCAGGGAAAGCAAGAGGAAAACAGAGACAGAGACACACAGAGATGCTGTAGTAAGTTTTCTGTCTCACTTCAGTGCTGGATTCATAGCTACATTTTTCATTACTTTTGTACAATGCACTCCATGCTGCTGCTGCTTCTGAGGTTGTGCTTCAGTGAGATAGCAGAGCAGGATCTCCTCTTCCCTGTGTGTGCTGTGTATAGGAGGCAGTCTTCAATTATCAGCTCACGGAAAACTTACAATCAGAAATGGAGCCTGCAGAGGGGTACACTGGCGATACAAGTGATAAAATGATCAAGTATAGAGTTATTCTTCTTGTACACACACATAATAAGTCATGTGAAATGACAGCTACACTTTGAACAGAAATGTTTTGTTCACTCATCTTTAGATGAAATGTCAGAAAATTTGGGGAATCTGGAAGGTCCGGTTATACTGAATGTGAATTTTTTGCGAGCTTTAAATTTAACACTGACAAAAGTGATAAGTAAGTTTAGGATGAGCTCTAAAAACATGACCATAAAAAGCTGCAATCGACTGAGAGCAAATCATGCGGGAAATGACTGTTTTAGGGTAAACAGTTGCTATAGACTTTAGGTTTTTTCTTATAGTAAATATCATGCTGTTATTTGCACAGATTCTAAATGCTAACCTAAAGAGTGACATGGAACCATTTAAAGTCCTATGTGGCAGATTTAAATGGGTTGTTCGGCCCTTGGGACCTTTTCTGCATACCTCCAGCATGGCCAGACCCACAGTGTGAATCATCCTTACCCGTACCCCAGGGCTGGCTTCCAGCCGCTTTGCTCCTCTGGCTCCACTGCTGCTACTGGGGTGTGGTTTGAAGCGGGTCATTTGACATAACTTGCCATCACTGCAGCCAGTCAGTGACCACTGCAGCAGAGCCAGGGAAGCGAAGGAGCTGGAACCTAGCATTGGGGTCTATGAAAGTGTGATTTCCACCACTGCTGGGGGGTCTGCAGTAAAGGTCCCCAGAGGTGAAGAACCTCTTTAAGCAAGCAGTTGAGTGGGCTGTGCATAGAAGTGAAGGTGAGTTACAAAACAGTATAGCACAGCCCATTCGGCTGTTTCCATAACTCCATCCATCCTGGCCGCTGCATAAGATGGGTATTCCAACCTCACCCATTCATGCTTGAGATAGGATTACCCCTTTAAGCTTGCAATATCTGCCATTGGTGGAAAGAAGTCTCAGGCAGCTGGATTTCAACATGCCCACTCATTTATGTACTTAGAGAAATATGCCATCTCTAGAGGTGTCTGGAAGTAGTTTACTCCCCTCTCTGTATCCAGAACACATGCATGCTTGGCTGAGCCAAATGGACATGCGTATAGGGGGTTGAAAGAAATATCTGTTCGCTGAGCCTGGCATGCATATATACGGGGTCGGGAGAGATAGCTGTCAGCCCACAACTATCGAACATGTATGACTAGATTTTATCTTCTGCCTTGGGTCATGTGATAATCAAGATTATTAAGTCCATATACGAATCTACAGTTCCATAAACAGTATTATGATATGAAAAGAAGGAAATGGAAACAAAAAGTAACATAAATTCAGTAAATCAGTCTCATGCATGTCAACAAGCCAACCATGGCCCTTTAACTATCGACGTAAGCTTGTATTCGCTCCAGGAGGAACTTTGCACCGTTTTATGGCGTATTGTACTGAAGGTCTATTAGACTTCTCTACAGCGTCGTGTGTCATCCTGTAATAAATGTCTTTTTTTTTTTTTTACTCTGGATGGCTTAATAAATTGTATTTTAAATACTTGTGATGTTGAAACCCCCCATAAGTGCGTTTATGGCAAACAGTTTGGTTTTTACGAGGCCATTCTCTTTCTAGTATAAATTAGGGTGATTTGGGTATTACCACTTCTCATTAAATAAAGCTGAACAGTATGTATATTTATAGTGCTGTCAGAGGCAATGAGCAAATGTGGATAGATCTCTAGATCTCTACCAGCGGCACACAGCTTGAAGGTCGAAAGGGAGGAAATGAACAGTCTTATATAAGTGACCAATGGCCACATGCAATGCCAGCTTTACTGTGGATAGTGACCTGCCTGGTACTATCAAAATTGTCACAGACTTTACAAATACCTATAGCATACAGTGCCTAAATTATAAGTGCTATACAGTATGTTGCACAGATAATACTTCCATATACTGCTATACAGTGGCAATATCACCACAACTGCAAAAACAATATACAGTACAGTGCATAAATAGCAGTGCCATATACTGTGTACATAGATGACAGAGCAATAAAAAGGCCTTGTGCATGAGATCAGTCTCAGAACTATTGAGATAAATCAAATATATATATAAAAATATATATAATAAAAAATAAAAAATATATCAAATATAAAAAATATATAATATAAAATATAATATATATATTATATATACATACTGCATATATCTTAATGCGCATACAGTATGTATCGGCATGAAGCAGATACATCAGGAATCTAAATAAAGGTGGACCTCCCCTTTGATAAGCTGATTTGCATACTCCAGACCTCAGTAGTAAATAACAGGAAACGTATTTTTCTTTTTTTTCTTTATAGTGTCCTTTTAAAGGGTTTTTTGGGGATTTACATATTGATTGCCTATCCTCAGAATAGGTCATCAATATCAGTTTGGTGGTGGTCCAACTACCGAGACCCCCGCTGATCTGTGACCGCTTAGGCCTCTTCCTAGGCCAGGCATGCTCAACCTGCGGCCCTCCAGCTGTTGCAAAACTACAACTCCCAGCATGCCCGAACAGCCTACAGCTATCAGCATACAGCAGGGCAATTGTGGGAGTTGTAGTTTTACAACAGCTGGAGGGCCGCAGGTTGAGCATCCCTGTCCTAGGCCATGTGTTGTCACGTTCATCGGTCACATGGCGCCCTAAACGCAGCTTATTTCCCATTTAAATGAATGGGGCTGGGCTTCCATACCAAGCATAGCCGCTAATAAATAGATAGCGTTGTGCTTGGTAAGCTGTAAGGGTTCTACGAAGCTAACCAGAGCTCTGATGAGTGCCGCAGCTTCCTCAAAAGCTGATCGGTGGTGGTTTCGGGAGTTGGACCCCTGCCAATCTCATATTGATGACCTATACTGAGGATAGGTCATCAATATATAAATCTCAGAGAACCCTTTTAAACTGCTGTGATGATAAATCCTCAGACAACTATGTTTATTTACCCCTAACGTGGACTCGTGAACAGAGGTCCAGACACATGAAATAATTTGGCTGTCCCTCATTGTTTTATTGTGTAACTAGAAACCTTAGGACATCATTCGTTGTCCATAAACATGTAATAACGTAAATGATTGCCTTATTATAATATAGGGGTTATCCAATCCCCTCTCAGATTGGAGTCTTGCACCACTGGGAAACAGCTGCTGGCATGGAAATGAAGCATTACATGGATGCCTTTTAGACGAATTGCCCACATTAATCGAATTTGCCAAAGATGTGGTCTAATAATGTATATGGATATGGTGTTTTTTTTTTATGAGACCCTTTTAACATTTTTCACATTCAAAATGGCAGCTAAAATATGATCAATTGCTACTCCTAGTGGACCCCACCCAATAACGCCACTTGATATCACTTCTTCAGCTAGTAATGCACACTCTCAGTGCTTGTGGCTTGGCTTTGTTCGATGGGGCAGAGGGAAGACTATGGCACGAAACCTATAAGCTGTGAATATTTGAAGTTGAGATGTAATGGAATTTTTGCTGTCTAATATTTGTCATCTTGTGACTTATTATTACTTTTATTATTTTTCTGATTGAATGCAATGTATGGAATGATGCTGCTCTTCCTCCCCTCTCACAGCACAGAAATTAAGGGGGAGATGCCTCAGATGCATATTCATTCATACCCTTTTCACAGTATTGTCCAAAGATCAACACTTATCACTTTACCACAGGATAAGATGATAGTGAACCCCAACAATCATAAAAATAAAGCTCCGTGTGTCCCTGCCGGAACATTCAAAGCCTATAGGACTGATGAAAATAACCAAATGTTGTACAACTATCTCCATCAGTCTTATAGACATTGAAAAGAGTGGCAGAACACATGCTCAATTGGTGCTCCATGTAAATGGGCACAGAGAACATTTGCATAGGTCATAAGTGTTGATCTTGGAACAACCCCTTCAGCCAGCTTTTTGGGGACTGAGAGATTTAGAAACACCTGAAGGTAGGGAACTACAGGTTGATGGAAGGTGAGCAAGGTGCGACTTTCCCCTAATAAAAGCATGTAGTTTTGTATTACTGATATAAGGAAACAAAAAGTTAGAAATGCTCAAGGATCAAGGTGGAACATGTTGGAGTTTGCACATAATATAGAAAAGTGTTGTTGGAGAACGTTACAAGATCCTATCCCAGCCCTAACTCATCTCTTCAACCTATCACTAACCTCTGGTGTCTTCTCCTCTGGTTTTAAACATGCTACCATTACACCCATCCTCAAAACGCCTTCACTTGACCCATCTTATTTGTCCAGTTATCGCCCCATATCACTTCTTCCATATGCCTCAAAGCTATTTGAGCAACATGTCCATTCTGAACTGTCCTCTCATCTGACCCCACCACTCAACTGAGACTGCCCTCACCAAAGTCACCAATGACCTACTAACAGCCAAAACCAAAACACATTACTCTGTCCTCCTTCTCCTTGACCTGTCCTCTGCCTTTGACACTGTCGACCACTCCCTTCTGTTACAAACTCTCTTGGCATCACTGACCTGGCCCTCTCCTGGATCCCATCATACCTCACATAGTGGACATTTAGCGTCTCCCACTCTTATACCACCTCCTCGTCTCATTCCCTCTCTGTGTGTGTACCGTAAGGCTCTGTCCTAGGACCCCTGCTCTTCTCTATCTACACTTTCGGCCTGAGACAGCTCATAGAGTCCCATGGCTTTCAGTATCCCTTTTATGCTGATGACACAAATATACCTCTCTGGTCCAGATATCACCACCTTACTATTCAGAATCCCACAATGCCTATCTTCTTCTCCTCTTGCTTTCTAAAACTTAACATGGATAAAACAGAATTCATCATCTTTCCCCCATTTTGCTCAACCTCCCCAACAGACCTATCTATCACAATCAATAGCTGCACACTCTCCCCGGTCAACCAAGTCCGCTGCCTTGGAGTGACCTTGGATTCTGCCCTCTCCTTCTGACCGCACAACCATGCCCTTTCCACCACCTGCCGCCTCCAACTCAAAAATATCTCCCGCATCCGTGCTTTCCTCAGCTTTGAGTCTGCGAAAATGCTTGTACATGCCCTCATCATCTCCCGCCTAGACTACTGCATTATCCTCCTACGTGGCCTTCCATCTAGAACTCTCACACCCCACCAATCTATCCTCAACTCGACTGCTGCCCGACTAATCCACCTCTCACCCTGTTACTCCTCTGCCTCTCCCCGCTGCCAATCCCTTCACTGGCTCCCCATTGCCCAGCAAATTCAGTTCAAACTACTAACAAATACATACAAGGCTGTCCACAACCTATCCCCCCCCTACATCTTTGAGCTACTTTCCCGATACATCCCCACACGCAATCTTTGATCCTCACAAGACCTTCTTCTCTCCTCTCCTCTTATCACCTCTTCCCACAATCGCCTCCAAGATTTCTCCCGTGCTTCCCTTACACTCTGGAACTCGTTCCCCAACATATCAGACTCTCACCTATAGTGGAATCCTTCAAAAGAAACCTAAAAACCCACCACTTCAGACAAGCCTACAACCAGTGACCCTGCCGTCTCTATACCACCATGACCAACTTTACCCTCTCCTACTGTGTCCTTCTCCCCTTCTCCCCCGTCTTGTTCATGCTTAGTGCAATTGTCTGTATTATGTATGTACACCCCTTTTCATATGTACAGCGCTATGGAATGAATGGCACTGAAATAATAATAATAATAATAATGAAGAATTGTACAATGTATTTCTTTACAGTTGTCAAGTTCTTGAGCACTTGTCTTTTTTTTTGCTCATGCAGATGAAGAAGCTGATTTTCTCTGTCATTCTGATCTTGTCATGTACGCTGTGTCAAGGGCATCGCATAAGATGCAAAGATCCCTCTGAGGAATCTTTAAAGCAGAAATATCAACGACTGTCACCAGAATCTCTCCTTCTAAGCAAGACAGACTACGTCCCTGATGTAAAGATGAAAAGATGCCCCACAAGTGTCAACGTCTCCTCAGAGCTGATGCAAGACAGAAGTATTTCCCCATGGTCCTACAGGTAAGACGTATGTTTATTGTACTTGGAGTGTCTTCTTATAGATACATTCGGAATAATTATTTTCTCACCCAACCCATTGCATGTCTATATTTAGGTTGCTATAAGCTAGTCAGTATAGTAGAAACTAAAGGGGTTAAGAATGGGATAAAAACATCACAAATGCTGTGCTAGGATTAAAGAGTCACTAACTTTTCAAAAAATACTTTTGATATGTCATAGAAACATCAAAAGCTTAGATCGATAGGGGTCTGAACGCTAAGACCCCCAAGATCCCTAGAATGAGGCCACATAAGAAGGGCTCCATATAAGTTTATGGGCCCATCTCAATTCATATTCAGCAGCTAGAGTGATATGTATGTGCTTCTCTCATCTCGTTCTAGGGATTGGTGGGGATCTCAACTTTTGGTATTTCTCTATGACATATCAACATTTTTTTGAAGTTAGTGACCCTATAAGATGTGATCATGTATGTGCAAAACTTACACTTCCTGTAATGTAATGCTGAAATATTTAAAGAGGTTGGCCACTTTCTGGTTACTGTTGAGCAATGTGTTTGTAAGATGACAATATGGCACTTACTAATATACCCTTTGTTGAAATTCTGTGCCATTTTATGTATGTCAAGAGGTGTGCCCCCTTGTTTGCCAAGTCTTTTCTGCTGTCTAAACAGAGGTCCTGTCCATAAAATGGCTACTGTTGAAGGATCATGTGACCAGGTAAATAACCTCCATGTAATATCTACTCTATTCAAATATACTGCACCTGCCATCTGCACTAGCACTGCTGGAAGTTTAGTGCAGGTGCAGTGGATTTGAATGGGGGAGGCTGTATGACATCAGCGCCCATCTTATGGACAGGACCTCTATGTGGACAGCACTGAGGATTTGCCTATCAAGGGGACATGACTTATGAAATATGGAAAACAGGACAGAATAGCAACAAAGGCTATATTAGAAAATGCCACATACTCATCTTACCTACACACTGGTCACGAGTAGCCAGAAAATGGCCAACCGCTTTAAGGGTGAGAGATATGGGTGGGTATCCTGGATAGAATCAGCTTTATGTAGGTGGTGGAAATATTTTGAGAAAGTGGAAAGTGCAAAGTAAGTTTCAATGACGTGTACCTTAGAGAAACCAAGGGGCTGCAACTGCTATGGGGCACCCGGAGACAGGTGGCAAATTCTAGGTTGTCCTTGTCCACATATAAGTGACGTGATCTCCACATGGGCTGTAATGTTAGCAAAGTAGGAAATGGTCATTCAATGCAATCAAGTTGTTAAAATGGCATTAGTAGGAGTGTGATGAGGTCAGGGGCGGATTGGCCATAGACCCCACCAGGAAAGTTCCCGGTGGGCCGATACTCCATTGCTCTCACCACTGTCTTTATGATTTCAATACGTAAAGTAGTACTATCTTCCAGGCAGCTGTCCGCATACATCAGAACTTGACATCAGGCCTGATGTACAAGGACCGTGGCCCTGGTAGATAGGTCTATTACAGTATTCATTTATTAATACTGTACAGACCTAGAAGGACCTGACACTCCCAGCGTCAGGAACATCACATGACCTCAGGACGTAGCCAATGGTGTCCAGGGACGTCACCTAGCACACAGACCATGACTATAGCTTACTCCACTGCCAGTGCGGAGCTAGGTTGATGCTCCACCTCCCTTCTATGTCCATCAACTCTCCTGCTGAGAACAAGCTGCCGAGTGGGCCCTCACCTCATCAGCCTGCCTAGCTTCTTCAGACAATGCCCCAGGCCTGCTATGTGCTGCTCACAGCTCCCGACTGCCTCAGCTTCCAGTGTGGACCTTCAGCTGCCCTGGTGCCTGGTGTGGTGGACTGGTGGTGGCATGTGTTACCTAAGTAAAAATATTTAGTGTGATGCATATCTAATGTACTAGTAATATAATGCATTATTATACACAGTATATTCTAGTACATTACATTAATAATAGATTACATATACATATGTAATGTACTAGTATACACTGTGTATATACATAGGAATGTAATACACTAGTATACACAGTTTATACTAATACATTACATTACTAGTACATTATATATTCATAACGTGTTGTATGACATACCTTATATATGTAATGTACTAGTATATACATAGTAATGTAATGCACTAGTATGCATAGTGTAGACGAGTACATTCCATTACTAGTACATTACATATGTAGGCACCCAAATTCTCCTGCTGCACTGTGGTATCTGGTTCTGCTGGGGCAGTATATTTTGCTGCACTGTGGTATTTGGTTCTGCTGGGGCAGATGCCCAGCGGCATTGTCTGTGAGCTGCAATAAATGTCCTATAGGGTGAAATCAGACGATCACATGTTAAAGGCTTAAGATAATTGAAAAGTTTTTAAAGTATAAAAAAAAAAAAAAATTCAAATCAGTGCCCTTCCCCATATAAAAAAAAAAGTAAACAATAAAAATAAAGATCATTTTTATTGTTGCACACAAAATGCCTGTACTATTAAAATATAAGCGTATTTATTCGGTACGGTGAATGCCGTAATGGAAAACAAAATCGGAATGGTGGATTCACAGTTTTTTGTCAGTTCATCTCCCAAAAAAGCTGAAAAAAATGTGATCAAAAAGACATATACATTCTAAAATGGTATCAATAAAAACTACAGATTGCCCCGCAAAAAATCCACCTACTTGGCTTAGCCACACCTTTTACCAGTTTGACTCCGTCTACAACATGGGGACACTTTTACTTTTTTTTTTCCAGGGCCACTTTGAGTTCCCAATCCGCCCCTGGATGATGTCAATCAGTTCCTGAAAGGGACCTCATTTTTATTGTTGGCAATATGTTTCTATGGTACCTTATAGTATGGTTTATCATGGCGATATTATAAAGAGACTATGCCAGGAATTAAGAGTTGGATAATTCTGCCCATGTATTTCTATAAAACTGTATGTCCACCATCTAACTGCATTTTATACAATTTTATGGTTTTAGTTAGAATTATTCGATGAGTCCATGGATAAGCTTGTAAATGCAGCCTTAGGGTACTTTTCCCACTAGCATTTTTCTTTTCCGGCACTGAGTTCCGTCAAAAGGGCTCAATGCCGGAAAAGAACTGATCAGGTTTATCCCTATGCATTCTAAATGGAGAGTAATCCGTTCAGGATGCATCAGGATGTCTTCCGTTCAGTCATTTTGACTGATCAGACAAAAGATAAAACCGTAGCATGCTGCGGTTTTATCTCCGGCCAAAAAAACTGAAGACTTGCCTGAATGCCGGACCCGGCATTTTTTTTCCATAGGAATGTTTTAGACCCAAAAAAAGGTGAAAAAAATAAATGCCGGATCCGTTTTGCCAGATGACACCGGAAAAACAGATCCGGCGTTTCAATGCATTTTCCTGACTGATCAGGCATTTTTAAGACTGATCAGGATCCTGATCAGTCTTACAAATGCCAACAGTTGGCATACATTTTGCCGGATCCAGCAGGCAGTTCCGGCGACTGAACTGCTTTCTGGATCACTCTGCCGCAAATGTGAAAGTAGCCTTAGGCGCCTTTCACACGGGCGTTGCGGGAAAAGGTGTGGTTGCGTTGCGGGAACATGCACGATTTTTCCACGCGAGTTCAAAACATTATAATGCGTTTTGCACTCGCGTGAGAAAAATCGCGCATGTTTGGTACCCAAACCCGAACTTCTTCACAGAAGTTCGGGCTTGGGATCGGTGTTCTGTAGATTGTATTATTTTCCCTTATGACATGGTTATAAGGGAAAATAATAGCATTCTGAATACAGAATGCATAGTAAAATAGGGCTGGAGGGGTTAAAAAATAATAATAATAATAATTAAACTCACCTTAGTCCACTTGATTGCGCAGCCCGGCATCTCTTCTGTCTCCTTCTTTGCTGATTGCAGGAAAAGGACCTGTGGTGATGTCACTCCGGTCATCACATGGTCTATTACATGATCCATCACCATGGTAAAAGATCATGTGATGGATCATGTGATGACCGGAGTGACGTCACCACAGGTCCTTTTTCTGCAATCAGCAAAGAAGGAGACAGAAGAGAAGCCGGGCTGCGAGATCAAGTGGATTAAGGTGAGTTTAATTATTATTATTATTTTTTTTAACCCCTCCAGCCCTATTTTACTATGCATTCTGTATTCAGAATGCTATTATTTTCCCTTATAACCATGTTATAAGGGAAAATAATAATGATCGGGTCTCCATCCCGATCGTCTCCTAGCAACCGTGCGTGAAAATCGCACCGCATCCGCACTTGCTTGCGGATGCTTGCGATTTTCACGCAACCCCATTCATTTCTATGGGGCCTACGTTACGTGAAAAAGGCACAAAGAGGAGCATGCTGCGATTTTCACGCAACGCACAAGTGATGCGTGAAAATCACCGCTCGTGTGCACAGCCCCATAGAAATTAATGGGTCATGATTCAGTGCGGGTGCAATGCGTTCAACTCACGCATCGCATCCGAGCGGAATACTCGCCCGTGTGAAAGGGGCCTTAGTATCAGAGCCAATTTTGCAGAAAAAAGTGCAACAGGTAAAGTAGGCTCTCTCTCTCTCTCTCCTCAGGGTTTATACTTGAATACTGCCATAGTATATCAAATAATGCATTGCACAACCAATACTATCATTCAGTGGCCAATGCATACTACTATGCAAAGCCTAAATATGACTTCCATGCAGTATCCAAACAATACCACCATGTACACAGTGTCCACATTGCACTGCCATATATTTCACACCCAATAAGGCTATTCAGTGGCCTAAAACTGCTACTTAGTGTACTTGTAAAACCACCAGTAATGGGGGGAGAAGTAAAGAGGTTAATGGTAAACTTCATGTTGGTCTAGGGCAGTTAAGGCACTCCACTCTCAGGTTGCTCCTATATGAATAACCACTAACCCAACATTTCCTTTGTTATTTTTAGAATTACTGAAGATATGAACAGATACCCGCGAGAGATTGTTGAAGCCTACTGTCTGTGCAAAGGCTGTGTTACCTCCAAAGAAAGTTCAATGGTCAGTGAACCATTCTACAGAGAAGTCCCAGTCTTATACAAATCCTCAAAATGTAAGAAGTCTCGCTACGTCTACAAGCTGCGATCCATAAGGATTGCTCAGTTTTGCATCTGTCGTTTCCACTAAAGATCTGAAGACTTGTGAACAGGACAACCCTTCCACGTTGATGCCTGATGTTAAGGAGATAGCTTGGTTTGTCTTTGCTTGATATCAATCTTAAAAATCTGTTAAGTGAATGACATAGTTCAAGTGTTTAATGGATTAACCTCTCCCATACATCGATATCTGTACTGCCATAATCTGCAAACCCTGTTTTTGAGAAATCTTTACAAATCTTTACAAATTTTGGGAAATCCGTAATGCAACCATGGAATGAAGATCAACATTACATTAGAAGAAATAACTAGATGTTCTAAAAAGAATAAAAGGCAAATGTTATCCATGATGACCTCATATTTGGTTAATCCAGTAAACGTGTAGCATTTTAGAAGTTTTTTTAGTTTCCATATCTGTGTGTTGTTTTTGTACATTGTGTTACTAGGAGAGTGAGGTGTTTTTCGGCTTTTTTAGGTATGGCAATTGTGTATCTTTTATAGGAGACTATGAAACTTGACTACCGATAATATACATTCAGGATTTTAGAAGGACTTTCTGCACTTGTTTTTCTTCTTTTGCCTAGAAAATACAGAAGAGTAAAAGAATGTATGGACAATTGTTAGGCTTGTTTTGTACATGCACAGTTGACTGCACTGCTGTATAAAGTTCGGCACATTGTGTTTTTATGCTTTTTATTGCAGAGTTTATATCTTTTATTAATAAAATGAAGAATGTCTTTACCAAATCAATATTTCTGCAAAACATTTAAGTGGTACATCTCTTCATATTTCATTTTTAAATAGGATCTGTCTCAAAGCAAATCTGTCACATTGAAAATACAGCACAATTTGTAGAAGGCATGTTATAGAGCAGGAGGAGCTGAGCAGATTGATAGATAGTTTGTGATGCCCAATTAGGGCTTTGGGCTCCACGGTGCATTTGTCTGGGTTATAGGCTTCAGATACTCAGGCATACTGGTGAGGCAGATTGCAGGTCTGCTAGAGGACTATCCCCTGCAGCTGTACATTGTAGAGTCACATTTTGAAAAGCGAGAAAAAGAAATACAAAATTTCACTCCACTGGTTAGATTCGAGAAAAAGAGAGCAAAAGTACCAGGCCCCTATAGCAGCCTCTAGAACTGGGAATGGTTTAAAGGAGCTGTGCCAGGAAAAATATTCTATATTTTTTAAACCGGCACCTGGATCAGAATAATTTTGTAATTGCATGTAATTAGAAATTTACTATAGCCACTGAGCTATTCAATAAAATTTATCTGTATAGCGCCACCTGCTGTTTGTTCTTTTCCTTATTTCTTGTCCACCTCACTGTGGTGGTCACACACGCTCAGTTTAAATCTTCAACAGTCACCAGCCTTATCTTCTCTTAGAAGTTGTGGCAGTTACAGGGAAAAAGAAAGGATATGCCCCCTGATAAATGACACACACCCTGAGCTTCCTGCCTGACATATATCTAGCAAAACAATTGGAGAAATAAATTCTCTGGTTCCATGTGAGGTACAGGGCTGGTTGTAGCTTTGTTAGAAAGAGATTGCCATGTACTATATGATGTTTGATTTTCATTCTTTACATCAATCATGCAAATAATGGCCACAGGAAGAGAAAGGTGCTCATAGGGTGAGTATGTCAAAAACAGTGTCCTCCAAACACAGGCGGGTTAATTATGCTCACCTGTTCAGGTTACACCAATCTGCGACTTTGCTGTGGCTCATCATCACTAGTGCTAGTGGACGATCAAATTTGAAACTGTTCTGCCTCTCTTGCGCTTTCTGTATCAGAACAGATAAATGCGTATGCCTCTTCTGCCATATAAATATGCTCAGTCATTTTATATGGTGCAAACTACAACTTTTTTTAATATCTATATGAATATTTTTTTAAAAATATATTCTCAAACCGCTAACCCTAACACTAGTCCAAACAATTTATATATATTTTTTTTGTATACCGTATTTTCCGGCGTAGAAGACAACTGGGCGTATTAGACGACCCACAACTTTTCTATTTAAAATATAGGGTTTGGGCTATACTCGCCGTGTAAGACTACCCCTGAATGCCCAGCCCTCCCTGTCTTCAAGACGATCTTATCCAGTCCAGGGAACTGACTGGGATCTGTGGATGGCACTGTTATGAGGAGGGGGGTCTGTGAATAGCACTGTTATGGGGAGGGGGATCTGTGGATGGCATTGTTATGGGGATTGGGATCAGTGGATGACACTGCTATGGGGAGGGAGATCAGTGGATGACACTGCTATGGGGAGGGGGATCAGTGGATGACACTGCTATGGGGGGGGGGGGGGTCTATGGATGACACTATATAGCATCTTATGCTATATGTGTCATCCACAGATCCCCCCCTCCCTATAACAGTGTCATCCACAGATCCCCCTCCCCATAACAGTGCCATCCACAGATCTCCCTCCCCTAAATAGTGCTATCCACAGATCCCCCCTAAACAGTGCCATCCACAGATCCCCCTCCCCATAACAGTGCTATCCACAGATCCCCCCTCCCCATAACAGTGCCATCCACAGATCCCCCTCCCCATAACAGTGCCATCCACAGATCCCCCTCCCCATAACAGTGCTATCCACAGATCCCCCTCCCCATAACAGTGCCATCCACAGATCCCCCTCCCATAACAGTGCCCTCCACATATCCCGCCCCTATGACAGTGCCATCCACAGAACCCCCTCCCCATAACAGTGCCATCCACAGATCCCCCCTAAACAGTGCCATCCACAGATCCCCCTCCCTATAACAGTGCCATCCACAGATCCCCCTCCCCGACGCTCAGAGGAGTAATAAGCCCTTTTTCCCACTAATTCAGGCCAAAAATGCTTTAGAACATATATGTCACGTAGGGAGGGAAGAGTGCAGCCCGGATCTCCACCCACACCTCTGTCCCTACCTTCTTGCACGGCCCATCCTAACTGACGGCATACAACTTGGCGGCGGTCCCTAGCTTAGATACGTGCAGGGGCCTAAAGGGTGCTAAAGTAATACGTAACAGAGTCAGGGAAGCAAAGGTCAAAGCCAGGAGGTCACGCAGGTACACAAGGGAAAAACATAATAGCAAGGTCAAAACAAACCAAAGTCAGAAGCCAAGAGGTCACGTCAAATCCAAGGAGGTAACAAGGTCTAGGTCAGAAACAAAGCCGAGGTCCAAACACAATGGAAAGGTAAATAGGAACGCTGGTGAAGGTAGAAAGACCAATCACAGGCAACCTGTGGCCAGTAGGCTGCCTGTTTAAATAGCGCAGACTGGTGAGTCACATGACGTGGCCAGTGTCACGTGACTCGCATAACACAGCCCAACATAGCCGCATAACACAGCCCAACTATCTTTTATCCTCCGTCCGTGCTATTTTCGAGTCACTCTTGAAGTCAAGCGGGCAGCAGCCTCCTTGCTTCAAGTCAAGGTAACCATGCCCCCTTCCCTGCCTCTTCGCTGTGACTGACAGCCGGCTGTTCAGCAAAGCCAGCCGGCTGTCGGGCATAAGCGCTGTAAGTTACAGCGAAGGGGCAGGGAAGGGGGGCGCGGGTACCTTGACTTGAAGCAAGGAGGCCGCTGCTCGCCTGACTTCAAGAGTGACTCGAAAATAGCACGGACGGAGGATAAAAGATAGTTTTTTCCTGCTTTTACCGCATCTGACTGCAGGAAGAAAATCATCATTAGAAACACACTGCCGGCTACTTGAACGTACTGCTGGTGGTTCGGGGTGGTTTTTGCCGCTGACAGGTTCCCTTTAACCCCTTAAGGACTCAGCCATATTTCACCTTAAGGACTTGGCCATTTTTTGCAAATCTGACCAGTGTCACTTTAAGTGCTGATAACTTTAAAATGCTTTGACTTATCCAGGCCATTCTGAGATAGTTTTTTTGTCACATATTGTACTTCATGACACTCGCCAAAATGAAGTAAAAAAAAAAAAAATTTATTTATAGAAAAAAACCAAATTTACCCAAATTTTGTAAAAACTTGCAAATTTCCAAGTTTCAATTTCTCTACTTCTATAATACATAGTAATACCTCCAAAAATAGTTATTAATTTACATTCCCCATATGTTTACTTCATGTTTGGATCATTTTGGTTATGATATTTTATTTTTTGGGGATGTTACAAGGCTTAGAAGTTTAGAAGCAAATCTTCAAAAACCCAATTTTTAGGGACCAGTTCAGGTCTGAAGTCACTTTGCGAGGCTTACATAATAAAAACCACCCAAAAATGACCCCATTCTATAAACTACACCCCTCAAGGTATTCAAAACTGATTTTACAAACTTTGTTAACCGTTTAGCTGTTCCACAAGAATTAATGGAAAATAGAGATACAATTTCAAAATTTCACTTTTTTGGCAGATTTTCCATTTTAATAATTTTTTTCCAGTTATAAAGCAAGGGTTAACAGCCAAACCAAACTCAATATTTATGGCACTGATTCTGTAGTTTACAGAAACACCCCATATGTGGTCGTAAACCGCTGTACGGGCACACGGCAGGGCGCAGATAGAAAGGAATGCCATATGGTTTTTGGAAGGCAGGTTTTGCTGGATTGTTTTTTTTTACACCATGTCCCATTTGAAGCCCCCCAGATGCACCCCTAGAGTAGAAACTCCATAAAAGTGACCCCATCTAAGAAACTACACCCCTCAAGGTATTCAAAACTGATTTTACAAACATCGTTAACCCTTTAGGTGTTCCACAAGAATTTATGGAAAAAAGAGATACAATTTCAAAATTTCACTTTTTGGCAGATTTTTTATTTTAATATTTTTTTTACTTTTACAAAGCAAGGGTTAACAGCCAAACAAAACTCTATATTTATGGCCCTGATTCTGTAGTTTACATAAACACCCCATATGTGGTCGTAAACCGCTGTACGGGCACACGGCAGGGCGCAGAAGGAAAGAAATGCCATAACGTTTTTGGAAGGCGGATTTTGCTGGACTGGTTTTTTTGACACCATGTCCCATTTGAAGCCCCCCTGATGCAACCCTAGAGTAGAAACTCCATAAAAGTGACCCCATCTAAGAAACTACACCCCTCAAGGTATTCAAAACAGATTTTACAAACGTCGTTAACCCTTTAGGTGTTCCACAAGAGTTATTGGCAAATGAAGATGAAATTTCTGAATTTCAATTTTTTGGCAAATTTTCCATTTTAATCAATTTTTCCCAGTAACAAAGCAAGTTTTAACAGCCAAACAAAACTCAATATTTATGGCCCTGATTCTTTAGTTTACAGAAACACCTCATATGTGGTCGTAAACAGCTGTAGGGGCACACGGCAGGGCGCAGAAGGAAAGGAATGCCATATGGTTTTTGGAAGGCAGATTTTGCTGGACTGTTTTTTTTGACACCATGTCCCATTTGAAGCCCCCCTGATGCACCCCTAGTGTAGAAACTCCAAAAAAAGTGGCACCATTTTAGAAACTACGGGATAGAGTGGCAGTATTGTTGGTACTAGTTTAGGGTACATCTGATTTTTGGTTGCTCTATATTACACTTTTTGTGAGGCAAGATAACATAAAATAGCTGTTTTGGCACCGTTTTTATTTTTTGTTATTTACAACATTCATCTGACAGGTTGGATCATGTGATATTGTTATAGACCAGGTTGTCACGGATGCGGCGATACCTAATATGTATCCTTTTTTTTTTATTTATGTAAGTTTTACACAATGATTTCATTTTTGAAGCAAAAAAAAAATGTTTTAGTGTTTCCATATTCTGAGAGCCATAATTTTTTCAGTTTTTGTGCGATTACCTTGGGTAGGGTATGATTTTTGCGGGATGAGATGACGGTTTTATTGGCACTATTTTGGGGTGCGTGTGACTTTTTGATCGCTTTTTGTTTATTTTTACTTGAAACTTTTAATTTTTTGGGGGGAAAAACTTTATTTTTTCCACTTTTTTTTCACTTTATTTTATTTCCCACTTTGGGACTTGAACTTTTGGGGGTCTAATCCTTTACAATGCATTCCAATACTTCTGTATTGGAATGCATTGGCTGTATGAGTAATACTGTGTGTATTACTCATACAGCTTCCGGCCTGTGAGATCCAGGGGGCTGGATCTCACAGGCTCTTCACCGGAAGGCAGCGCGATGCCTTCCTTAGACATCACGCTGCCTTCCATGGCATAGGGTCCCCCCTACAGCCGCATGGGTACCCGATGGCACCGCCGCACAGCCGCCGCAACCGCAGGTAAAAGCCTCAAGGTTGAATTGACCTGCGGTTTGCGGCGATCGCCGATACGGGGGGGAGGGGGGGTCACATGACACGCCCCCGGCGTTGTGACAGGATGCCCGCTGAATGATTTCAGTGGGCATCCTGTTCCTATTAACCCCCGCCGCGCCTCAATGTCTGTTTAAAGTCCCTAAGGGGTTAATGCCTGTATCAAACAGCACTTGCACCCTAATAAGAACGGTTTGCTGGAATTACAGAGCTGTATAATGGCAATTTGGATCTGCAGTCAGTGCAGCAAGGTGTAATAGGATTGTTCCGATTACCCAATCTGTAACCTCCCCTACTGAACCCTGTTCAACATAAAAGCTGTGGAATGATTCCTCCCTATCCTTTCCCTACAACTTGAAAAATCTTTCCCTGAACTTGCAAATTGTTGTTTTCACAAGGCTATTTATAGGGCTGTGAAATCACAGGGCTGGCTGGCTGCTGATTGGCTGCATGCATGGCATTATGGGTGATCCCGCCTTCCCAGAGTTCCTTGCTCCATGTCCTCACATGTGCAGCAGCCATTTTAGGAAAAAAAGCGAGGAAATTTGGATTCAGTGCAAATCTAATTTTGTCAACTTTGATTCGCTCATCTCTACTGGATATGAACACATTTCTTGAATATAGTTTTGGGTCCAATTTGCATGAATTGGTCACCAGATTCAATTCGGTCAAATTAAATTCAACCTGAATGGAAAGCTCCCCGATTGCGCCACCCGCAGCAGCACAGATCCCATGTGATCAGCTACGCTATCTGCACCAGCTCGGACCCCAAAGACTTGAAAAAGGAGTATATTCACTCCGAAACGCATTGTCGCACTGTACCAATCAAAAATAAAAAAAAGATTTTGATTTTATATGCATCCATGAAAAGTCATGTATGAGACATTGGGGTCTAGGACTGTTGGGGATCCGCAAAACACGGATACCGGCCGTGGGTGTTCTGCTAAATAGAAAATGCCTATTCTTGTTTGTGATTGCGGACAAGAATATCACATGCTCACTGAAAAAAGTGGCCTAAACGGGTGGAAATGCTCCAAACCCAGACACTGTAGCGTGTCTATAACCGGGGGAGCAATTCCTCCGTATGCGGTCCGCAGATAAAGGCAATCCCCAGCAAAAAATGCGTACAATGGAGGATGCCGGGGCGGACCGCATGCACCACAAGGACATCTTACACAAAATGATACATTGTGCAGATGAAAAAATATATACATTACACAAATCACTGCAGAAAATGCACCAAAATGATACGCAACTGACAATACTAGCTAATTCCTCAGGCCGATGTTAAAAGCTGAGAACTTTGCCAATATCTTCCAGTCAGGAACATATCGGAGCCCCTCATGCACCACACCACTCTGTGTGCTGTCCGCATCCGTTGCTCTGTCCCGTGGCCCGGCAAAAATTATGAGTCCTGTCCTATTCTTGTCCGTTTTACGGACAAGAATAGGCATTTATACAATGGGCCTCCTGTTCCGTTCCGCAAATTGCGGAAGGCACACGGGCGGCATCCGTTTTTTGCGGATCCGCAATTTGCGGACCGCAAAAAACTGCACGGTCGTTTGAACAAGCCCTAACTGTGAGATCACACAATTACAGTATGGTCCTGAAGACAATCTCTGTTTCTATGTTGGACACTAAAAATAATATACATGTAGACCAATTATGTAATGGTGGTATGGTGGTAGATCCTGTGTTATATTAGTGCATTTATATATACTGTATATATTAATAGCTGAAGTTTGTTGGATTGTTATATATACATATCTTCTATTAAAATCTGCTACAATGGCACGAAACCTCTTTAATTATTACCCAGACACATAAAATGCAGTCTTGTGTCATCACGAGGATGCCTGCTGCTTTCTCACCATGACTTCAAGAAAATGGCAGCATCTGATTAATATACTGTAGGCTGTGTGAGTAAGGAACTTAACTAAACTAGAAACTGGGAGGTGTGGAAGTATACCTTAAAAAGTCATAAATTACAGCCATGAATGGTGTTCACTCTATATGATGAAATCATTATGATGAGTGTTCTCCAGGACTTGGCCGTGACTCATTGCACTTGTATTTCATGGTCATGACGAAACCCAGAGCTGATGTAACTGGTTGTGGTAGTGGCATGAACTGGCATTTATATGAGGTGGTGCTCTGCATTCATTGTTAGCTCAGTAATCCTGAAAGGGGCAAATTCCCCACATTCTTGTTCGCTATGACTGTTGGATCACCACTCATTATGTGTGCAGCCAACCTAGTAAGGTCCCTCTATACTGGGGCTCTATTGCAGCTTTATGGATGGTCTTTCTTAATGATAGTTAGAAGAATTGTGGGTCGGGGACTACTAAGGCCACGGGCGGATTAAGTGCATGATAGGCCCGAGGCTGTCTTCCCAACTCCCCCCCCCCCCCATTTTATTTTTATTTTTTTTCAGTATGAAGAGGCTGCGGTGCTTCGTAAGCGCCAAAGTCTCTTCCTAGGCCATATGACATCGTTCACATGGTCTAGGTGCAGCTCAGTCTCATCTGAGTGATTGGGTCTGATCTGTAATCACAGTGCTATCGAATGGACAGAGCTGTGCTTGGTAAGGAGCAAAGAGGCGGCGGCGCTCACTTTAACATCGCGGTCTCCTCAAACAGCTGATTGGTGGGGGTGCCAGGAGTCTGACCCCCCACCATCTCATAACTCTCTGTGTACAGATGTCCTAGATGTTACCTGCAGTCCTATGTAACACCCCACATAAAACAGTGAACTATTGTGTTATGTGGGGTGTTACATAGGACTGCATGGAACATCTACTACATTATCTGTACACAGAAAGTTATCACTGTTATCTGGGCTGCTACATAGGACTGCAGGAGACAAATTAAAATTTTAGTTGCCAAATTTAAAATACATACGATTATGATAAAAAAAAAGACTTGGAGGAGAAGATGAGACACAGGTCACAGCAGTGAGCCAGCTCTACATATAGGGGAATACAGCACCACATACCTGTTACAGCCAGTGACATCTCCTGTCATAGAAACATAGAAACATAGAATGTGTCAGCAGATAAGAACCATTTGGCCATCTAGTCTGCCCAATATACTGAATACTATGGATAGCCCCCGGCCCTATCTTATATGAAGGATGGCCTTGTGCCTATCCCATGCATGCTTAAACCCCTTCACTGTATTTGCAGCTACCACTTCTGCAGGAAGGCTATTCCATGCATCCACTACTCTCTCAGTAAAGTAATACTTCCTTATATTACTTTTAAACCTTTGCCCCTCTAATTTAAAACTGTGTCCTCTTGTGGTAGTTTTTCTTCTTTTAAATATGCTCTTCTCTTCTCTTTCCTCTTCTCCTCCGTTTGACCCAGACCGCCATGACAAATTCTTTCAGCCGCATCTCGTCTCTACAGAGTTTGTTACACAGACATGTTAGATTTCTCATAATTGGGATCATTTATCAAACTGGTGTAAAGTACAACTGGCTTAGGTGCCCATAGCAACCAATCAGATTCCACCTTTAATTTTCCAAAGGAGCTGTGGAAAACTAAAGGTGGAATCTATTGCTATGGGCAACTAAGCCAGTTCTACTTTACACCAGTTTGATAAATTTCCCCAAAGGTCCCTATACTGTCTACAGCAATTATAATGTCCCCTAGAGTCCCCCCAGTAATAATAACACCCTATATTGTGCTCCAGGTAATAATGCCTGTATAGTGTCCCCAAAAATAATGTCCCCTAATAGAAACGCCCCACACTACCCCCATATAGTAATTTCCCCCACACTGCCCCATATAGTAATTTCCCCCACACTGACCCCATATAGTAATTTCCCCCACACTGCCCCATATAGAAATTTCCCCTACACTGCCCCATGAAGTAATTTCCCCCCACACTGCACTCCCATGAAATAATTTGCCCCCTTTCAGGCTTGGTGCTTGTTCACACACACAGAAAAAAACTAAATAACGTTCACCTGGTATCCTGGGTGTCAGTTCACACCCAGCTGAATGCTCAGCCTCAGAAAGTCCACTTGCAGGCTGTAAGGCGGCCTGCTCGCCTGACACACGGTCTTCAGAGATCTCCACAGCTCCACTGTCAGAGGGAGGTAATCCACATCACCTGACAGTGCTGACTGCTTTTAAACCTGCCAAGACCCGGCCTGGAACGTGGGGAGTAGCCACCCACCCAGCACTTTGGCTGCTCCCTGTAAAAGGCGTCCCGGATCAGCTTTAGAGCCATACTAAACAGATGAAGTGTCAAACTGCAATCTGCAATACTGACACTTCAGGAAAAAAGACCGGCTCTTACCTCACCGAGGCCAGGAACCTCGGTGACACGTACCGACCATCAATGATGGCCCCTTCATGGGCGTCCGCAGAAATTTTTCCTGGGGGGGGCATAATTTTATTGACATTGAAACGGGCACGTGTATGAAGCCTAACTGCAGATATAAGAGGGTGGAACGGAACCCCGTTTGTGTACAGGGACTAAACTTTAAAATAGGAAGCCACCACAAAAGGAAAGACCAATTCTTCTTACTTCACTTGAATGTCTATTAATTCTATATTATTTTTGCACCCTTTGTTATAGTCTCAGCAATATGTTAATTTGCATTTTGTCGCCAACAAATGAAATGTTGGGTTCTGTACCTGAACGCTTCCAAGCTTTTGTCATATGTAACTTACAAGCAGATGGTCTGCAGAATACCAGGCCTACCACCAGTATTACCGCCTGCCTGCCTGGTCACCCTGACCAGGCGGGCAGGCGGTATATGATTGAAGGGGCAATACTGCCTGGTAAATGGACAGCAGAGATGGCATCCTCTGGGCAGTACTGTCTATGGTCATCCTTCACCAGCACCCTGACTGCCACCTGCTTGGCCTGGCTGTCATGGCACTTCACTGCCTGCTGCTTGGCTATCAGTGACTCACCCCACACCTAACACTCAGGGTCAGGGAGTGACTCCGTAGTCACACTGTGACACTGACTGACTGTCACTCACTGACTGCGAAGCAGGTGGCAGTCAGGGAGCTTCTGAAGGATGAATTGACCATAGACAGTACTGCCCAGAGGATGCCATATCTGCTGTCCGTATAATACCAGTATTGCCCCTTCATATACCGCCTGGTCACCCCACACCTAACACTCAGGGAGTACTGTCATCAATAAAAACAATAATAGGCTTAATCGTGGCTGGCCCACACATCTGGTTCATCAATCAGTCTGGAGATTTAATTTGTGGACGTTCATACAGAAGAAACTGCATATTGTGTGGCACAGTGTATACTGTATGTGTATAACATAAATATATTTTACATGAAAACTTACAGTTACTTGGCTTGGCCCTTGGGGATCTCGGACGCCACTTCCACACCTTGTCCGGGGGCTCGGCGGAGCTGACGGGTTTTATCCTAATGAGAAAGATTTCATAATAAGGATTTGGAGAAGGGGCAGAGGGATAGCAGAGCAGGGAGAGGCTGGTGCTGCTACTAGGGGGTCATACCATGGGGGAGTAATAAAGCCCACCATAATGCCCCCCCCCCCCAGTAGTAATAATTCTCCTTATATTAGACAGTGCAAAAATACCCCCTTGTAATGCCCCCAGTTGAGCTAATGTCCCCATAGTGCCCCCATAATGTACCAGTATAAAATACCCCTATATAGTGACCCCAGTAAATGCTGCATAGTGCTCCTCTCCCCCTTCCTCCTAGTGCCCCCATAATGTACCAGTATAAAATGCCCCATATATAGTGCCCCAGTAGATGCCCCTCAGTGTCCCCCATAATTTGCAAGCATAAAATACCCCTTCTTAGTGCCCCCCGTAGATGACCCCATAGTATTCCTCTCCCCCTTCCCCATAGTACCCATCATAATGTGTCCCAGTATAAAATACTACTGTACAGAGCCCTCCATATAACATACCACTTCTTTGTAGCTTCGCCCTCAGTAGATGCCCCTATAGTGCCCACCAATAATGTGTTGGCAAGAAGTGCCCCCATAGTGCCCCCCAATAATGTGCCAGTAAGAAGTGACCCCATAGTGCAACCTAATAATGTGCCAGTAAAAAGTGCCCCCAATGATGCCCCCCCGGGCCCCGGCCTTAATGTCACATTTCTCCCCCTCCATGTCACGTCACATTATTTCTCCCCCTCTCCATCATGGCAGCACACTTCCCACCCGTGACCATCCACAAACCCCCCCCACACCCCCGTCCATGGCACATTTCTCCCCCTCAGGCTCGGGCCCCTCCATGGGCCAGTGTCAGCAGCACATCTCTCCCCCCCCCCCCAGGCACATTTCTCCCCCTCAGGCTCGGGCCCCTCCATGGGCCAGTGTCAGCAGCACATCTCTCCCCCCCCCCCCCCCGGCACATTTCTCCCCCTCAGGCTCGGGCCCCTCCATGGGCCAGTGTCAGCAGCACATCTCTCCCCCCCCCCAGGCACATTTCTCCCACACTCCATCACATGGGCCAGACCAGTGGCAGACATGGGATCCATGATGGATCCCATGTCTGCCACTGGTCTGGCCCATGAGATGGAGTGGGAGAAATGTGCCTGGGGGGGAGAGATGTGCTGCTGACACTGCCATCATCCACCATGTCATCATGATCCATCATCCATCCACTTGTTGATATGATGTACTTATGTTGTGAATCTGATTTATCTTTCTTTTTCTTTGTACAATATAAAGGCTGTAATAATGTTCACTTACTACTTCTGTGACTGTTGGACAGTTAGGATAGGAAACTTCTTCACTTGTCTTGGAACTTGTTGGAGCCGTTACTGAACTTGGCTCAGGGTCAGTGATAGGCAGGCTCTCTTCTGGGGGCGGAGCCCACTGGCAACATCACGTTCAGTGCCTGTGCTGTGCGGCAGCTGCTCCAGCAGCCACTGTCTGAGTCTAGAGTCTAGACAGGCAGGCCAGGCAGCGGAGCTCAGAGCGGCTCACTCTTTCAGGCCGGGCGTGCGCTCAGTCAGTGTGCTGTCAGCTGTTGTTAGCCGGCCGGCGGCCGCCCGCGCCCCGCAACTAATTAGTAGTAACTTTCTTAATAGTACTGGGTTAGTTGCGGCGCCAGGGGGGGGGGGGCACTTGCCCCCCCCTGCGGACGCCCATGGGCCCCTTGTTCCTTCCTACAGTAAGGACAGCAGAGAAACAGTAATTCCTATCACACTATCTAACCTACCCTGACTATCTCCCATTAACTATCTGTATTATATATATATATATGAGCTAACTAACTAATGTAATTGGATAAGGAATAGGATCCAGATAAAAGCACAGAGCACAGCAATGTCACTGCTCTCTCTCTCTCAGAACTGCAAAAAACAGCAGAAAATGGCTTTCTCTTGGCCCACAATGGAGGTTACTGATGAAAAAAAAATCTAGAATATTTGCGATTACGAATATATAGCACTATATTCTACATCTTCGCGAATTCTCTAAGTGCCGATATTCACGATAAAAATTCGCGATTAGAATATTCTCAATCAACACTATTAATTACCCCTATCACATACCTGCAGCCCATTTATCGAACCGTAATTGGTTCAATGAGTTGGAATTAACTGTTGGTAGCCTGTAGAAAGTCCCTAAGTAATTTTTTTATGGCATATCTTTCGATAATTTTTTGATAACCCCTATTGTATATGGGCAGTAAGGGGAATAATATCTCAATTTCCCCCCCCCCCCTTCCACCCCTCTCTATCCTAGAGTAGCATCAGCACTGTATGAATATCTAATAATATAATTAAATATACCCCTTTTACCAATGTAGAAAATTTCCCCCACTATATTGGGGATTATAAGTTCTTTCCATGATTTAATACAGTGGTGAATTTATTGCACTTTTGATTTCTGTGGGGCGCATATGCATTTCACAGGCAATACAGGCGTTGGAGCACATCCAGCATTCAACTGAGAATTTCCAGGAGAGAGGTAATGGCGCTCCTTCCAATCTAGGCCACTCTGTGGAGCGCAATTTGCATTCCACACGTAACTTCCGGTAGAGCGGCGGTAACGTCACATTCGGTTTCGGACGCTCTGTGGAACGCATTTGCGTTCCACAGTGGCGTTCCTCACTAACTTGGAGCACTATATTGTGTTTAAATTCTAGAGGATCGTCCCTGTGTATCAAGGCAGTACTTTTCAAGGAGGGGAACTAATTTCTATTGAATAAATAATGTGTTTTTTGTATGATCTCTTCTAGGGGAGGTGGAGAAAGGACAGGAAATGAAGGGGAATAGTACATAGACACCACAGATCTGGAGCCCATACCTGGGGCTGCAGCTGAGCTGACCCTGTAAAACATTGTAGGTGAGAGCCTGCTGGTGAGATGACCCTCTAAAAATTTATATGCAAGGGCCTGCTGGTGAGCTGACCCTGTATAACATTATATGCAAGGGCCTGCTGGTGAGCTGACCCTGTAAAACATTATATGCAAGGGCCTGCTGGTGAGCTGACCCTGTAAAACATTATATGCGAGGGCCTGCTGGTGAGCTGACCTTGTAAAAATTATTTTGGGGTGCATACGCCTTTTTGATCACTTGGTGTTGCACTTTTTGTGATGCAAGGTGACAAAAATGGCATTTTTTTAATGGTATTTATCGGACAGGGTGGATCATGTGATATATTTATAGAGCCGGTCATTCCGGAAGCGGCAATACCTAATATGTGTGTTTTTTTTTCTTTCAGTTTTTTTTTATAAAATAAGTGGAAATGGGCATTTTTCTTTTTCTTTTTTTACTTTCTTTACTTTATTTCTGATGTTCACTTTTGGGGGTCTGATCCCCTCTGCAATGCATTACAATTACAATCCCCTAAGCCACAATACAGCGATGCCCATGAGCTGCTTTGGGTGCCACCCTGCTGTGAACACGGTTCCTCCTCATCATCATCCTCCTCCTTCTCATCCTCCTCCTTCTCATCCTCCAGAACTATGCTCTGGCTGGACAATTGTGTACCTGGCCTCTGTTGGTGCAGGAACCCACTCTCTGAGCCACGTATGGAAGACTAGCCTGATAACCGTGGAAATGATCCCTCTTCCTCCTCCCTCCTGTGCCACATCCTCTTCCATCATTGCCCGAAGTGGGATGGAAATGCTGAGGACGGTTCCATTGGCACTTCCCATGTTGGTGGAGTACTCGAAACGCGTCCCGCATGAAGGCCCACTCTTTGGTGGTGAAGCGGTGCTTTTCCGCAGAGCGACTCACCCGTGCGTGCTGCAGCTGAAACTCTGCTATCGCCTGCTGCTGTTTGCACAGTCTCTCCAGCATGTGCAAGGTGGAGTTCCACATTGTGGGTACGTCGCATATGGGGCGGTGAGCGGGAAGGCCAAAGTTACGCTGCCACTCAGTTAGGTGACCAGCAGCAGGGTGAGAACGCCAAAAGCGCGCACAGACAGCCCGCACTTTCTGCAGCAGCTCTGACATATCAGGGTACCACCAAATTCAGCACATGAGCGGTGTGTGTCAAACCAGCTAGGCCCAGAGTTGCTACGAGATTTTGCCTATTATCGCACACCACCAGGCCGGGCTTGAGGCTCAGTGGCACCAACCACTCATCGGTCTGTTGTTCCATGCCCGTCCACAGCTCCTGCGCGGTGTTTTTTTTCCCCCCTCAAACAGATGAGTTTCAAAACAGCCTGCTGTCGTTTCCCCCTGGCTGTGCTGAAGTTGGTGGTGAAGGTTGTACACTGAAGTGATAAGGAGGCGGTAGAAGAGGAAGCGGAGTAGGAGGAGGCAACTTGGGGCAATGAGAAGCGTCTTGCAATCCTCGGTGGCGGTAGGACATGCCCCAAACTGCTATCCTCCTCAGGCAGAGCCGCCACTGCATTTACTCAGTGTGCAGTTAGGGAGATATAACGTCCCTTCCCCTGCTTACTGGTCCACGTATCGGTAGTTATGTGGACCTTGCCAAAGATGGCGTTGCACAGTGCACACCTGACTTTATCCGCCACTTGGTTGTGCAGGGCAGGGATGGCTCGCCTGGAAAAGTAGTAGCGGCTGGGAACCACGTACTGTGGGACAGTCACCGACATAAGGTTTTTAAAAGTCTCTGTCTCCACCAGACAGAATGACAGCATTTCAAAAGCCAGGAATTTTGAAATGCTGGCATTCAGGGCCGGTAGGGGGGTACTTCCTCTTTCTCTCCAGTGTTTGGGGGATGGACAGCTGAATGCTTCCATGGGACAGTGTGGAGGTGCTTGGTGACAGTGTTGGAGGTGGTGGTGTTGCTGCCACATCCTCTGTTCACGGGGTGGCAGGTGCCACTGTCACTCCAGAGGGGGAGGAAAAGGCTGAGACTGCAGCAGAAGAGGAAGCAGGAGGAGCCTGAGATCTTGTGGTTTTTCAGGTGTGTACGCCACTGCAACTCATGCTTTGCATTTAGATGCCTAGTCATGCAGGTGGTGCTCAGGTCTAGAACATTTATGCCTCACTTCAGGCTTTGATTGCACAGCGTGCAAACCACTTGCGCCTTGTCATCAGCACATTGTCTGAAGAACTGTATCTTCTCACATTTTCAGGAGCCGTATCGCCACCGGAGCATATAAAGATAAATATGCATAACAACTTACTCTTGTTCAATAAATATCCGGTGAGGCGATAATACAGAAACAATAAATGGGTTTACTTACAATTTGATGATCTCAGAGACACGGTAGGGTTTAGCAAAGTGGAGTTGGGTTTGGGAAAATTATATATATCCCTAATTTGTCCCTATGGCTACCCCTGCCTAAAACCGGAGCACCTGCCCCGAAAGGGGCGGCCCCACATATCGGTGGCTAAACCCTATCTTGTAAACTAAATCGCGCTGAAAATGAGCAAGTCATTAATCTATGATGTGCTTGTCCCGACACGTTTCCCAAATGTACTGGTTCCTCAGGGGACCAAAGTGCGATATTTGGAGAAAAAAAGATGGTGGCGCCACTATTCATCAGGATGCCATCATCTTTTCTCTCCAAATATCGCACTTTGTTCCCCTGAAGAACCAGTAAATTAGTAAAAGTTAAGTTTTAGAGGGATTTATTTTCTATATATTCATATTAATTTCCTTGTTACGTATGCAGTGCAGTTGTACCTCACACCATAAATGGATATATGTCACCCACCAATCTAACAGACCGATTAACTATATTAATTTCACTGTCACAGACGCATTGCAGGTGTACCTCACACAAAAAATGCCAGAGCTTTATTAAAAGCCCGAACACCGAACTCGAAACCGAACTTATGCAGCAAAAGTTGCCATTGTGGAAGCACTTATCTCCATAGTCATCTGTATCGCCGTCCCCAGGACATCGATACAGATGGCTGTGCTGCAGCCATGCAGGGGAGGGAGAGGCGTGTACCTTCCCTGTTAGTCTGATAGGCTGCTGGCACTGAGCCGTACAGCGCGGGACACAGGCCGGAAGAGGCCTGCATCGCATCGCTGACATGGAGGTAAGTATAAGTGTTTTTTTTTTTCATATGTACAATACTTTAAAGTTTTACTGGCACATGATGGGGCTCTTGTTACTGGCACATGATGGAGGGGCTCTAGTTACTGGCACATGATTGGGGGGGCTCTTGTTACTGGCACATGATGGGGCAGGCTCTTGTTACTGGCACATGATTGGGGGGGCTCTTGTTACTGGCACATGATGGGGGCTATTATTACTGGCACATGATGGGGGGTGCTATTATTACTGGCACATGATGGGGGTGCTCTTGTTACTGGCACATGTTTGGGGGGGGCTCTTGTTACTGGCACATGATGGGGGCTCTTGTTACTGGCAAATGATTGGGGGGTTCTTGTTACTAGCACATGATGGGGGCCTCTTGTTACTAGCACATGATGGGGGGCTCTTATTACTGGCACATGATGGGGGGTGCTCTTATTACTGGCACATGATGGGGGTGCTCTTGTTACTGGCACATGATGGGGTGCTCTTGTTACTGGCACATGATGGGGGGCTCTTGTTACTGGCACATGATGGGGGAGGCTCTTGTTACTGGCACATGATTGGGGGGCTCTTGTTACTGGCACATGATGGGGGGGCTCTTATTACTGGCACATGATGGGGGGGTGCTCTTATTACTGGCACATTATGGGGGGGTGCTCTTATTACTGGCACATGATGGGGGGTGCTCTTATTACTGGCACATGATGGGGGGTGCTCTTGTTACTGGCACATGTTTGGGGGGGCTCTTGTTACAGGCAAATGATTGGGGGGCATATATGGGGGCACATTTTACTGGCACATTATTGGGGGGCATCTATGGGAGCACTTATTACTGGCACATGATGGGGGGGCTCTTATTACTGGCACATGATGGGGGGTGCTCTTATTACTGGCACATGATGGGGGTGCTCTTGTTATTGGCACATGATGGGGGCTCTTGTTACTGGCAAATGATTGGGGGGTTCTTGTTACTAGCACATGATGGGGGCCTCTTGTTACTAGCACATGATGGGGGGCTCTTATTACTGGCACATGATGGGGGGTGCTCTTATTACTGGCACATAATGGGGGTGCTCTTGTTACTGGCACATGATGGGGTGCTCTTGTTACTGGCACATGATGGGGGGGGGCTCTTGTTACTGGCACATGATGGGGAGGCTCTTGTTACTGGCACATGATTGGGGGGCTCTTGTTACTGGCACATGATGGGGGGGTGCTCTTATTACTGGCACATTATGGGGGGGTGCTCTTATTACTGGCACATGATGGGGGTGCTCTTGTTACTGGCACATGTTTGGGGGGGCTCTTGTTACTGGCAAATTATTGGGGGGCATATATGGGGGCACATTTTACTGGCACATTATTGGGGGGGCATCTATGGGGGCACTAATTTCTGGTACATTATTGGGGACACTTATTACTGGCACATTATTGGTGGGCACTATAGGGGCATTTACTGAGGCCACAAAGAAGGGATATTTTATATTTTATATGGGGGGGGGCTCTGTACAGTAGCATTTTGTACTGGGACACATTATGGTGGGTACTATGAGGAAGGGGGAGAGGAGTACTATGGGGTCATCTACGGGGGGCACTAAGAAGGGGTATTTTATACTTGAAAATTATGGGGGACACTGATGGCATCTACTGGGGCACTATATATGGGGCATTTTATACTGGTACATTATGGGGGGCACTATGAGGAAGAGAGGAGAGGAGCACTATTGGGGCATTTACTGGGGCACTATATAGGGGTATTTTATACTGGCACATTATGGGGGCACTATGGGGGCATTACAAGGGGGTATTTTTTGCACATTATAAGGAGAATTATTTCTACTGGGTGGGGGGGGGGGGGGCATTATGTTGGGCTTTATTACTCCCCTATGGTATGAGCTCCCTAGTAGCAGCACCAGCCTCTCCCTGCTCTGCTATCCCTCTGCCCCTTCTTCAAATCCTTATTATGAAATCTTTCTCATTAGGATAAAACACAACATCAGCTCCACCAAGCCCCGCAGCCAAAGTGTTGAAGTGGTGTCCAAGATCCCCAAGGGCCAAGCCAAGTAGTTGTAAGTTTTCATGTGAAATATGTTTATGTTATACATATATAGCATACACTGTGCCACACAATATACAGTATACCTCTACACTGTGTAGTCTGTTCTATAAGCACCATTGTTTTGTGGCGGCAGATAGAAAATAATCTGGAAGTGCCCCCTACGGCAGTAGCACCCCCATATATGGCTAGAAAATTATTGTTTGGGGGGGGTGACACCAGCCCTAGCAACGCCACTGCTCTGGGACCTACAGACACCAGCCCTAGCAACGCCGGCTGCAGGGTATACAGATGAAACTCGAAAAATTTGAATATTGTGCAAAGTTAATTTTTCGAGTTTCACCTGTAGAGATGCAGGTGCATGTGCAACTTTGTCAGTTCACTTCTATTGGGTTTTGGGACAACTGAGCATCTGCGCTCCGCACTCCCAGCAAACAATGCCCCATACTTAAGATAGATGCGTGTTCCATAGGTGGGACCCACATCTTTTATGGCATCCTGGAGAGATGGCATAATAGTTCAAGGTAGAAATACCCCCTTTATTGTTTTATCCGTTATGGAGTAACCCATCAAAATGTTCCTGTAATGGCTAAATGTCTACTCTCACAATAAAGGCCTTCATAAGTGTAATCTAATGTAGACTCCAACTTTAAGAGCTGCATTCAATACAGTCCTGCACAATGGACCTTTTGTGACATTTTACTGCTTTATTTTACAGTCCACACCACTTTGATGAGACACAGAAATGTAGCCAACAAGTCTGGCATTGCATTGCACAAGTCAGCACGTGTCATTATTTCCTTATTATTACCAAGTGTGTATGCAGAAATGACACCAGATATGATCACTGGACATTGTGTTTGCATTGTCTAAAAACTCACCACGATTTTGTGAGATTACTTCCTCAATCATTTGTATGACCAAAAAAGGAGAAACGAATGGACCAATAACCTACCTGCACCCTTTCCATCTCAGCAGTACTTACCATAATATCTCCTCTTTGATCCTGTCCTGTCCAATATTATGTATAAAACTATGAAGAATAAAAATAAGAAGTCTGTAGCTGGCAAGCTAAGACCTGTCCTAGGTTGCTAATATAGCTTATATGTTTATACAGCTAAACCTGCCAATAACCTTAATACAGTTCCTATGTTTGTGTGTTAAAGACAAAAGCAGAGTTATTTACAGTGACTTCATGTTTGGATGTCATAAAACTGTTTTATATTGTGTTCACAGAAGCAGAAAAGATAATATGCCTTTAAGATTCATTATATAATGTAAGGTAAACTCAATGACACAGCAGAAACGTAGAAAAAGTTTAATATCTTTGAGTTCAGCTCATGCAAAATGGGAGCAAAACCGAAAGTGTTGCGTTTATACTTTTTCTCAGTGTATAAACTACCGTATTTTTCGCTTTATAAGACGCACCTGATGATAAGACGCACCTAGGTTTTTGAGGAGGAAAATTAGAAAAAAATATTTTGAACCAAAAGGTGTGCTTTTGGTAGATTTTGAACTAATGGTGGTCTGTGGATGCCGCACTGTTATGGGGGATCTGTGGATGCCGCACTGTTATGGGGGGATCTGTGGATGACGCACTGTTATGGGGGGATCTGTGGATGACGCACTGTTATGGGGGGATCTGTGGAAGACGCACTGTTATGGGAAGATCTGTGGATGACGCACTGTTATGGGAGGATCTGTGGATGACGCACTGTTATGGGGGGATCTGTGGATGATGCACTGTTATGGGGGGATCTGTGGATGATGCACTGTTATGGGGGGATCTGTGGATGATGCACTGTTATGGGGGGATCTGTGGATAAATGCACTGTTATGGGGGATCTGTGGATTACACTGATGGGGGATCTGTGGATGACACTTATGGGGGATCTGTGGATGACACTTATGGGGTTCTGTGGATGACACTTATGTCATCTACTGATCCCCCATCAGATCCATCAGTGTGGAGGGAGGAGGCAGAGACACTCATGGCGGGGCCCGGTGCAGTGATTCTACTCTAATACACCGGGCCCCGCAGCTGTTAAGTACATTCAATCCGAAAGGGTCCGCAATTTCTGTACTGTACTTACTGTAGTACCTTATGTATAGCATTAAGATGGCGCAGACCGGCAGCTCCCTTGGTCATGTGCCGCCTGCCCCGCCTGCCGCAGCTCCCTCCTCATGCGCCGCCTGCCCGCGGCGCATGACCGAGGAAGCTGCAGCAGGCGGGGAATGTAGCGCATGACCGAGGGAGCCTCCGGCAGCATAGCGGCCAGCGAAGTATCCGCTTTATAAGACGCACAGCCATTTCCCCCCCACTTTTGAGGGGGAAAAAGTGCGTCTTATAAAGCGAAAAATATGGTGTGTGTATATATATACAGTCTTGTGAAAAAATTAGGACACCCTTTGAAAGCATGTGGTTTTTTGTAACATTTTTAATAAATGGTTATTTCATCTCCGTTTCAACAATACAGAGAGATTAAAGTAATCCGACTAAACAAAGAAAACTGAAGAAAAGTCTTTTCAAGATCTTCTGTAAATGTCATTCTACAAAAATGCCTATTCTAACTGAGGAAAAAGATAGGACACCCTTGCCCCTAATAGCGAGTGTTACCTCCTTTGGCTGAAATAACTGCAGTGAGACGGTTCTTGTAGCCATCTACCAGTCTTCGACATCGGTCTGAGGAAGTTTTACCCCACTCCTCAATGCAGAACTTTTTCAGCTGTGAGATGTTTGAGGGGTTTCTTGCACGTACAGCCCTTTTCAAGTCACCCCACAGCATCTCAATGGGATTCAAATCTGGACTTTGACTTGGCCATTCCAGGACTCTCCATTTCTTCTTTTTCAGCCAATCTTTGGTTGATTTACTAGTATGTTTTGGGTCATTGTCATGTTGCATGGTCCAGTTCCGCTTCAGCTTTAATTTTCTAACTGATGGTCTCACATGTTCTTCAAGCACCTTCTGATACACAGTAGAATTCATCGTGGATTCTATGATGGTGAGCTGACCAGGTCCTGCTGCAGCAAAGCAGCCCCAAACCATGACACTTCCACCTCCATGCTTCACAGTTGGTATGAGGTTCTTTTCTTGGAATGCTGTGTTTGGTTTACGCCAAACATGTCCTCTGCTGTTGTGTCCAAATAATTCAATTTTGGACTCATCTGTCCAAAGAACATTATTCCAGAAGTCCTGGTCTTTGTCAACTTTATCGCTGGCAAATGTCAGTCTGGCCTCGATGTTTCTCTTGGAAAGCAAAGGTTTCCTCCTTGCACACCTCCCATGCAAGTTAAACTTGTACAGTCTCTTTCTGATTGTAGAGGCATGTACTTCTACATCAACAGTAGCCAGAGCCTGCTGTAGTTCTCGAGATGACACTTTAGGGTTTTTGGATACCTCTTTTAGCATCTTGCTGTCTGCTCTTGGGGTGAACCTGCTGGGGCGACCAGTCCTGGGCATGTTGGCAGTTGTTTTGAAAGCCCTCCACTTGTAGACTATCTTCCGGACAGTGGAATGGCTGATTTCAAAATCTTTTGAGATCTTTTTAAATCCCTTCCCAGACTCATAGGCTGCTACAATCTTTTTTCTGAAGTCCTCTGACAGCTCTTTTGCTCTCACCATGGTGCTCACTCTCACTTCAACAGTCAGGAGCACACCAAACTAAATGTCTGAGGTTTAAATAGGGCAAGCCTCATTCAACATGCAGAGTAACGATCTACTAATTATGTGCACCTGGTGTGATATACCTGTGTGAGATCTGAGCCAATTTAAGAGGGAATACATGTGAGGGTGTCCTATCTTTTTCCTCAGTTAGAATAGGCATTTTTGTATAATGACATTTACAGAAGATCTTGAAAAGACTTTTCTTCAGTTTTCTTTGTTTAGTTGGATTACTTTAATCTCTCTGTATTGTTGAAACGGAGATGAAATAACCATTTATTAAAAATGTTACAAAAAACCACATGCTTTCAAAGGGTGTCCTAATTTTTTCACATGACTGTATATATATATATATATATATATATATATAAAAATATATATATATCACCTCATGTATCTGGTGCAGATTGTTATAGAGCAGGATGAGTTGAGCAGATAGACAACTGCAAACAAGCATCATTGGTTATGAAGTTACTGTGTTGTACAACCCAAACAACCATCCTATGGTGCAGATTCTTGCATGTTTTGTGTCTTTATTTCCTAAAGGACTATGTTGCCAGTTGGCTGCATGTATTTTGCATCCATAATAGGGGGGAAAAAGTGAGTGAAAAGTCATTATAACAAGGAAGGACCAAAGTTGAAAGTAGTTAAATCAGGAAGCACCAGCTCAAGGCTGAACATGACTAAACCAGTATAACACTTAGTAATCATTTTATCTGTTTATATGATTTATGACCACGACCATATCACAATTAAAGACGCAGTTCATGTGTTCATGGATTAAATGTGGCACAAGACCATAGCAACCAATAACAGCATAGCTACACATTTGCACCTCAACTGCTACCATGCTCTTTTCACTTCTATGGATGCTCTGAGAACACCTGAGCAATGTGTATGCTGGGAGTTGTACTGTGAGCCCAGGAGAAGAGAAAGGAGGAGAAGATAGGAGTGATAGTTGCAAGAATAGTGGTTGTGGTCGGTACTCAATCTGACGCTCCCCTGGGCTGTGCAGTGATGAGAAGAGTTCACGTTTTGTCCCTTCGGGGCACCCCCTGGTCTTAGGGTTCTCCTGCCTAATGGTGGTTTGGGGTGTCCTTGATGGTGACGAATTGTGAGGTGCAAGGCAGGGTCCCATGCAGCGGAAGAGGAGGCAATAATGAGACAGTTGTGCAGTAGAATAATTTACTGAAAATACAAGTTCAAGTACATCAGTTCAGTATAGTTCTCAGCATGCATGGACTGGCAGATTTTAAACAAGTGCCCTTTCCTCACATCTTACAGGTCAAATGGCTGCAAAAGTAGTTGGTAGGCCAAGATGTCTCTTTAAAGCAGGCATGCTTAACCTGCAGCCCTCCAGCTGTTCTAAAACTACAACTCCCACAATGCCCTGCTGTACGCTGATAGCTGTAGGCTGTTCGGGCATGTTGGGAGTTGTAGTTTTGCAACAGCTGGAGGGCCGCAGGTTGAGCATGCCTGCTTTAAAGCAATTATCCTTGCACTGTACTTCTTTAGCTGAATATTGCACAAGCATCCAGGCATGGAGTGTAATACTTCTCTTTCTGAAATGCAACCCTAGACTAGACAGACCTCTTTCTAGTCTACTCCTCCTCTCTATATAGAGAGGGTAACACTAGTCCCATCTAGTGGTGGATGTGGATGTGGTTTATTAACACCTCACATGCAACTTAGGCTAGTTTCACAGTAATGTTCACAGATCTTGCAGGTTGTTTCAGCCGGGAACAGCCTGCCAGATCTGGCATTGCCGGACACTGCTTGAATGCCTGCCGGCTCCATTAACTATAATGGGATCCAGCAGATATCTGGCAGCAACCCGGCAAATATGACGAGAATCGACCAGACATATACCACTGTGTCCAGCGGTTTTTGTCTGGCGGATCCCTGTCTTTCTATGCCGAAACAGCCTACCAGAAGGCTGTACCAGAAGTGTGAAACTAGCCTAATACAGTAAATATACAGTATATACCATGCAAAGGCACATTTTAACCTGCTTTGCAGTGTACCTCTGCTTTTCAGTGGCACGATGTATAATGCCCTTCTTTAAAGTAAACAGTTTTCGGAGCCTCTTGTCTCTTGACATGTAGGCATTCGATAACCTAGTGACAAAAGTTTAGGCATGTAAGCGTATATAAACAATAATTCACATTACTATTCTTCATCTGTCTCTTCTTTGTCCACCAAAGGATAGGCAGAATAAATCATAGCAACACAGTAGCACAATATACATATAAGGCAGCTGAGGAACAAGGACAACGACTGTTGTTGAAAGTAGTAGTTGGCATAGGGGCAATGTTTCTTAAGGCACAGTCCATGGCAAAATTGATTACTTTAAAGAGCAACAGTGGAAAGTCCCTTCCATGGGTAGATTTCATAGCAGTTTTGAATCTGTCACAGGAGGCTTTGGCACATAAAGTCTCTTTCTGGTCATTAAGCTTGACGCTCAGATAGCTTTGGTAAATGAAAGGCTTTTGCTCTGGGCATAAAAGTTAAACATTGTATATTTTGCATAATCACAGAGGAAGTGTTGTAGCTGGCCAGCTAAGACCTGTCCTAGTTTGCTAATATAGCTTATATGTTTATACAGCTAAACCTGCCAATAACCTTAATACATTTCCTATGTTTGTGTGTTGAAGACAAAAGCAGAGTTATTTACAGTGACTTCATTTTTGGATGTCATATAACTGTTATATATATTGTGTTCACAGAGGCAGAAAAGATAATATGCCTTTAAGATTAATTATATAATGTAAGGTAAGCTCAATGGCACAGCAGAAACAACAGAAAGCATACCACTCCACTAAGAGCTGTGTTTTATGGTAGCAGAGAGGCCAAAATAGGTATTTAAAACAGTTATTTACTGTTCCTACTGTAAATATAGTGATTAGAACTGTATACTGAACCAGTTATATGTATGTTTACTTACAATTGCAAACTACAAAGTTCACAATCCAAATTAAAATTCCATATTGCAATCCAAATTGCATTCAACCATACCAGATCACACTCAACCAATCTGCAAATAGTTACTGCTAACTGCATACTGCAAATTGTGACTAAATTCAGCAAGTAGATGTCACCGCCAGCTCTCTGAGAAGCTGTGGCAGACGTTCTTCTGTACCTCTTGCATGATGTTCTTTGTTTTGGTCTCACTTTGTCATCTCTTTTCCTTCTCCCAGCTGTCATCTATTTACACTAATTGCCTCCCTTTATATTCCCTCCCATACTGCCTCACTTTGCGGTTTATACTACTTTCTGGATTGTGTTCACTGCAAGAGGCTGCAACTGCTGGTTCCTCAGATAAGTCTTTTCCTTTATTTGTGTTTCCGTGCTGGCTTGATTCTAGGTGACCCTGACTCCCTCCGTATTAAGTGCAGGGAGCCGGTGGTCGTGTCCCCTCACTATTATAGGGTTTTCAGGTGTCACTCAGTCTAGGTACGAGGGCATGCAATCATCTATCATAGAGATCTTTGCATGGGCAAAGCAGTCAGGGAGAGCTCTAGGGGTTTTATAGGGCTCACCCATATGTTCCTTAGTTTGGGATCAAGTCAGTCAGATGTTTATTTATAACTTCCAGTTTTCTGCAACACCATCCGTGACATTATTAACCGCCATAACCGTCTTAAGCATGGATCCGGTTTCAGCCTTGATTGACCGCATGCAGGGTCTTTCACTGGAGGCAGCAAATCTCTGTAAAACTGTGTCTCAGTTTCAGGTGACCGATTCTGCTTGCATTCATGGAGTTTGTTCCGAGCCTAAGATCTCGCTTCCGGATACGTTCTCCGGGGGTAGTGAGAATTTAGTTAGTTTTAGAGAGGCTTGCAAACTCCATTTTCGCCTACTTCCCCATTCCTCTGGTGATGAGGAGCAGAGGGTGGGGATCATCATCTCGCTGCTCAGGGATAACTCTCAGTCTTGGGCCTTTTCGCTACAGGTGGGGGCACGGCCCCTCCGATCGGTGGATGAATTTTTTTGTAGCCCTGGGGCAGATATATAATGACCTGGATCGTATTGCTCTGGCTGAATCTAAACTGCGTCTTTTATGCCAGGGTAAACAGTCCGCAGAGATATATTGTTCAGAATTTCGGAGATAGGCAGCTGATACTGGTTGGAATGATGCTGCACTCCGAAGTCAATTTTGCCATGGTCTTTCGGAGGGATTAAAAGATGCATTTGCCTTTCATGAGAGACCTGCCTCCTTGGAGTCTACCATGTCTCGAGCTGTTCGTATTGACAGGCGTCTTAGAGAGAGAGGAGAGATCACTCCTTCCTGTCATATTCAGTTCAAGGACAGTGGGGCGGTCTCATTCAGTGCACAGGGGCCTCAGCCTCTCTCAATCCCCTCTGAGGAGGAGGCCATGCAGCTGGGTTTGCTTGCCTCTGATAGTAGAGGATTCAGCTCTCAGAGGAGGGTTTGTTTCTGTTGTGGAGGTATAAATCATTTGGCAAATGTTTGCCCCTCTAGGAGATTCAGGGAGTTTTCTGAGGGTAATAAAGAAACAAAAAGAAAAAAAACCTCTAAAAACTTTCCATCTGTTACTATTGGCAAGGTTGATGCGGAAATTGAAGGTTTGCCGTTTGCTTGTAGTTCCCGTTTTGTCCTACCTGCCAGGGTGGCGCTAGATAGCAAGAACATTGTTTGTGAGATTTTTGTAGATAGTGGAGCAGCTGTCAATCTCATTGATAATCAATTTGCTATAACACATGGTTTCCAGGTATGCACTTTGGGAAAGGACATACCTGTTTTTGCTATCGATTCCGCTCCACTTTCTCAAAAATCGTTAAAGGGCATAGTTCACAATATCCGTTTGACTGTGGGTGATGCTCATGTTAAGGATATGTCATGTTTCGTCCTAAGCGGATTACCTACTCCTCTAGTGTTGGGGCTACCCTGGCTCACTAAACATAACCCCACCATTGATTGGCAAGCAAGGCAAATAAATGGTTGGAGTGACTTTTGCAGAGAGAATTGCCTCACGGCGTCTCTTTCAGAGGTTTCTACCAAGACTGTACCATCTTTTATCTCTGAATTTTCGGATGTGTTTTCAGAGAGTGGTGTCCAGGAGCTGCCCCCTCACCGGGAATACGATTGCTCTATTAATCTCATCCCAGGCGCCAAGCTGCCAAAATCACGTTTATATAATCTCTCCCAACCTGAAAGAGTCGCTATGCGTACTTATATCTCTGAGAGCCTGAGAAAGGGACACATCCGACCCTCGAAGTCACCTGTTGCCGCTGTTTTTTTTTTTGTTAAGAAAAAAGATGGTTCTTTAAGACCATGTCTGGATTTCAGGGAGCTGAACTGTATCACAATCCGCTTCCTCTGATCCCGGACCTGTTTAACCAGATTGTTGGGGCTAAAGTTTTTTCTAAGTTGGATTTAAGAGGGGCATACAACCTAGTCAGGGAAGGGGACGAATGGAAGACGGCCTTCAATACCCCTGAGGGCCATTTCGAGAATTTGGTTATGCCCTTTGGTTTGATGAATGCTCCAGCCATCTTCCAACATTTTGTGAACAGCATTTTTTTATCATTTAATGGGGAAATTTGTACTGGTGTATCTAGATGACATTTTGATTTTTTCTCCTGATTTCAAAACTCATAGGGACCACCTACGTCAGGTCTTGCTCATTCTGCGGGAGAATACATTTTACGCTAAACTGGAAAAATGTGTGTTTGCGGTTCCAGAAATTCAATTTCTAGGTTTTCTTCTCTCCGCTTCTGGTTTTCGCATGGACCCTGAGAAGGTCCGCGCTGTGTTTGATTGGGAGCTTCCTGAGACTCAGAAGGCGCTGATGTGGTTTTTGGGTTTTGCCAATTATTACAGGAAGTTAATTTTGAATTATTCCTCTGTTGTTAAGCCACTCACTGATATGACTAAAAAGGGGGTAGATTTTTCCTCCTGGTCGGTAGATGCACTTAAGGCCTTTTCTAGTATCAAAGAGAGTTTTGCTTCCGCCCCCATCTTGGTACAACCTGATGTCTCTCTGCCTTTCATTGTTGAGGTGGACGCTTCTAAGGTGAGTGTGGGTGCGGTCTTGTCTCAGGGTCCCTCTCCTTCCAAATGGCGACCGTGTGCTTTTTTCTCAAGGAAACTCTCCTCTGCAGAGAGAAATTACGAAGTGGGAGATAGGGAGTTGTTGGCCATCAAATTAGCTTTTGAGGAATGGCGCCATTGGCTAGAGGGAGCCAGACACCCTATTACCGTGTTTACCGACCTTAAGAATCTGGCCTACTTGGAATCAGCCAAGCGTCTGAACCCGAGACAGGTCAGATGGTCTTTATTCTTTTCTAGGTTTAATTTTGTTGTCACGTTCCGCCCTGGGGTTAAAAATGTGAAGGCTGATGCCTTGTCACGTTGTTTTCCGGGAGGGGGGAACTTTGAAGACCCGGGTCTCATTTTGGCTGAAGGGGTGGTCGTCTCTGCTCTTTATCCTGATTTGGAGGCAGAGGTTCAGGCAGCCCAGGCAGAGGCTCCTGATCTTTGTCCTCCTGGGAGGTTGTTTGTGCCTCTCGGATTACGACGCAAGGTTTTTAAGGAGCACCACGATACTGTCCTTGCTGGGCATCCGGGAAGTAGAGCCACAGTGGATCTCATTGCTCAGAGATTCTGGTGGCCGGCTCTTCGTAAGACGGTTGAGGGTTTTGTGGCAGCCTGCGAGACCTGCGCTTGTGCCAAGGTCCCTCATTCACGGCCATCGGGTTCTCTCCTCCCGTTACCCATTCCTTCCCGTCCTTGGACGCATCTGTCCATGGACTTCATTACGGACCTGCCTCGTTCCTTGGGGAAGACTGTGATTCTGGTAGTAGTTTTAGCAAAATGGCGCATTTCATTCCCTTTCCTGGGTTACCCAATGCTAAAACGCTGGCGCAAGCATTTGTTGATCACATTGTCAAATTGCATGGCATTCCTTCAGACATAGTTTCTGATAGGTGCACGCAGAATCTGGAGACATATCTGTGCTGTTTTGTGGCAGAGAATCAGGAGGGTTGGTGTTCATTTTTGTCCCTTGCTGAGTTTGCTTTAAACAACCGTCGCTAGGAGTCCTCGGATAAGTCACCATTTTTTGGTGCATATGGGTTTCATCCGCAGTTTGGGACATTCTCTGGAGAGAGGTCTTCTGGTTTACCTGATGAGGAGAGATTTTCCTCGTCTTTGTCATTTATTTGGCAAAAGATTCAGGGTAATCTGAAGAGGATGAGTGAGAGATATAAGCGTGTGGCGGATAAGAGACGTGTTGTAACGGGGTTCCGAAGGTGCACTCGGTCTCCCATTAGCCGCAGACCTGCTGCTTAGCTTCTGGAGCAAGGATCTGTGTTTGACCTTTGCTAGCTGGGAGGCCCCCTGCTCCTAAGTCTGCCTTGAGCGCTGAGCTGATCACTCGGTGCTCGACTGGTTGGTCTGTCGGTCATGTGACGCTGGCCACGTCACATGACCCTCACTCCCCACTATAAATACAGGCAGCCTGCTGGCCACAGGTTGCCTGTTAATTTAGGTTCCACCTGTAATTTTGTCTTTCCTGGCGTACTTACCTCCTGCTGAATTCCTGACGATCCTCTGCCTGCTCCTTGTGTACTTTGCTGCTCTCCTGGTATTCTGACCCCGGCCTCCTCCTGACGATCCTCTGCTGACTCCTTTGGTACTTCACGGCTCTCCTGGTATTTATGACCCCGGCTTCTCCTGACAATTCTCTGCTTGCTCCATTTGTACTTTGTAGCTTTCCTGGTATTGACTCGGTCCGTTCACGTTCTGTTGTTTGTCTGTCTGTCCTCCCTGCACTTATTCCAAGCTAGGGATTGCCGTCCAGTTGTCCCCTGTCATTAGGACTCACGAGGCAAGTAGGCAGGGCCAGGGGTAAGGGTGGAGCGCAGTGGTCACTTCCCTCCCCCCTGTGTGTGTGTGTACACGACCGTTACAGATTAACAGGCCCAATAACCACTGTATAATGAATCCTCTGGTGACCCTGACTGACCATGTCTCTAATCTGACGCAGATGGTGCAGGAGTTAGGGGAAAAACTCAGTTCTTTTGAGTTAGGGCAAGGTTCTTCCACTCCTCAGGTCTCCAGTCCGCATTTTGAGCCCCAGATTAAGCTCCCAGAACACTTTTCTGGAGACCTGAAGAAGTTTCTCTCTTTTAAGGAGAATTGCAAACTTTACTTCCGTTTGCGCTCGTGTCCTCTGGCCCCGAGAGTCAACGCGTGGGCATTATCATTTCCCGACTACAGGGTGATCCCCAGGACTGGGCGTTCTCTTTACCTGCTGGCGCCAGTTGTTTATCTTCTATGGAAGGGTTCTTTCAGGCCCTGGGTACCCTCTATGATGAACCAGACAGGGCTCTAGTAGCCGAGACGGCTCTAAAGGCACTGGTTCAGGGCAATCTACCTGCGGAGGATTATTGCACCCAATTCAGAAGGTGGTGTGTCCCCTCAGGATGGGAACGAACCAGCCCTGAAGAGTCAGTTCAGGTCAGGTCTGTCTGATAATTTAAAGGATCTTCTGGTCAGTTATCAACTTCCAGAGACCTTAGAGGAGATGATGACCCTTGTTGTCCGACTTGACCGACTGGTTTGAGAGAGACGACAGGAACAACAGTTCTCTTCCCAGATGGTGGTCCAGCCAGAAGCCTATCCCAGAGACAATGCTGAGGTCTCCACCGAGGAACCCATGCAGGTTGGCATGACCCGAGGGAATCTTCGCCGCAGACATGGAGAATGCTTTTACTGTGGAGATCCTGACCATTGGATCAACCAGTGTCCTAAGAAGGTCCTCTCTGCCAAATCTCCTAAGGCAAGGCAACCTAAAGACCTTGTACACCCTGATTTTTCTAAATGTAAGCTTTTGGTACCCATTACGATTTCTCTGGGAGTAGATAAATGGCCGGGTAAGGCCTTTATTGATTCTGGCTCAGCGGCCAACTTTATTGACTCTGAGTATGCTGTAAGATTGGGTATTCCAATGTTTGCTTTACCAACTCCTATCCATGTCATGGCTATTGATGCTACTCCTCTTATTGGTGGTACGGTGAGCTCATGTAACTCAGAGATTACTCTAACTGTGGGTGTGTGCCACTCAGAGAGATGTTCCATTTTAGTCCTGGAGAACCTACCCGCTGAGGTGGTACTAGGGTTGCCTTGGCTCCGACTACATAACCCCACTATAGATTGGTCCAATGGGGAGTTGGTGAGATGGGGGCCTAAGTGTGACTCGTGCTTGTCCGTGGTACAGGCTGGGGTCTCAGTAAAGTCTGATACTTTACCCACTGTTGTTAGGGAATATTCGGATGTATTCTCATCACCAACCCCGGAGGTTCTACCCCCCCATAGACCTTATGATTGTACTATAGAGCTAGTAGAGGGGGCCAAGTTTCCTAAGGGGCGAATTTATAATCTTTCTAAGCCCGAACGCAAGGCCATGGAAGATTATATTAAGGAGATCCTTGGTAAAGGGCATATTAGACCTTCTGTCTCTCCTATGGGGGCGGGGTTTTTCTTCGTTAAGAAAAAAGATGGTGGTCTTAGGCCATGTATCGATTACCGGAGATTAAATAAAATCACTGTCCAGAATAGATACTCCCTCCCAGGGGCGTAGCTAGAAATGCATGGGCCCCATAGCAAAAAAAATTTATGGGCCCCCCCCCTGTGCCATCCACAGATCCCCCTCCCCTAAATAGTGCCATCCACAGATCCCCCTCCCCTAAATAGTGCCATCCACAGATCCCCCTCCCCTAAATAGTGCCATCAACAGATCCCCCTCCCCTAAATAGTGCCATCCACAGATCCCCCTCCCCTAAATAGTGCCATCCACAGATCCCCCTCCCCTAAATAGTGGCATCCACAGATCCCCCTCCCCTAAATAGTGGCATCCACAGATCCCCCTCCCCTAAATAGTGGCATCAACAGATCCCACTCCCCTAAATAGTGCCATCCACAGATCCCCTCCCCTAAATAGTGCCATCAACAGATCCCCTTCCCCTAAATAGTGCCATCCACAGATTCCCCTCCCCTAAATAGTGCCATCAACAGATCCCCCTCCCCTAAATAGTGCCATCCACAGATCCCCCTCCCCTAAACAGTGCCATCCACAGATCCCCCTCCCCTAAATAGTGCCATCCACAGATCCCTCTCCCCTAAATAGTGCCATCCACAGATCCCCCTCCCCTAAATAGTGCCATCCACAGATCCCTCTCCCCTAAACAGTGCCATCCACAGATCCCACTCCCCTAAATAGTGCCATCCACAGATTCCCCTCCCCTAAATTGTGCCATCCACAGATCCCCCTCCCCTAAATAGTGCCATCCACAGATCCCCCTCCCCTAAATAGTACCATCCACAGATCCCCCTCCCCTAAACAGTGCCATCCACAGATCCCCCTCCCTTAAACAGTGCCAGCCACAGTATCAGGTGCCTCTCTTCCCCCCCCTCATGTGCCAGTATCAGGTGCCAAACCCCCCCCCCCCCCCTGGTGCCAATATCAGGTGCCAACCCCCCTCCCCCCATGTGCCAGTATCAAGTGCCCCCCGCTCCCCCCATGGCAGTAACAGTCGGGTATTAAAAAAAATAAATAAACACTTCTACTTACCTCCATGTCAGCAATGCGATGCAGCCTCTTCCTGTGTCCCGCCCTGTATGTCCATATATGGAGTCAGTGCTTGTATTTCAGAAAAGTTTCTGCTGGGATTCGAACCCACAACCTTCTGTATCAGAGGCAAAGCATCTAACCACAAGACCATAAGAGATGCCTTGCTGCTAACTGAAAAAATATGAGACTTCTACTGTTATAGCTGCTCATATATAGAGATATAGCAGAGCTGAGTGTGCTGGGACAGCTGTCATATAGAGATATAGCAGTGCTGGGTGTGTTGGGGCAGCTGTCATGTGTATAGATGTACACTTAGCCAGCTATAACAGTAGAAGTCTCATATTTTTTCAATCAGTTGCAATGCTTCCTTTATGGCTGTGAGGGTAAATGCTTTGCCACTGATACATTGGAGGTTGTGGGTTCGAATCCCAGACACATCAGGAGACTTTAGAATACAGTAAGATTAGATCACATTAGCGAGGGGGCCTGAACATTAAAGGGTTTCTATCACTTGGTATCACATATTTAGGTGTTAGACACTACCGATCCGCTAGTGTCTGCTCTAACAAACCATCCTAATATGATAGGTTTTGGGGCGGCCGTTTTGCTAAAATAACAACTTATATCTATATGCTAATGAGCCTCTAGGTGCTATGGGGGCGTCATTAGCACCTAGAGGCTCCGTCTACCTTCATAAACTGTCGCCGCCCAGCGCGTCCCTCCAGCCCGCCCATCTCCTGCTGAATGCGATCCTCTCCGTGCGTGTCTCTGTTCTGCGCATGCGCAGTGAATGTCTGACCGCTTCCCTGCTCAGACATCTCCACTGCGCCTGCGCCGATGACATCATAGTGCTCCGAGGAACAGGTGCAGTGGAGATGTCTGAGCAGGGAAGCGGTCAGACATTCACTGCGCATGCGCAGAACAGAGACGCGCACGGAGAGGATCGCATTCAGCAGGACATGGGCGGGCTGAAGGGACGCGCTGGGCGGCGACAGTTTATGAAGGTAGACGGAGCCTCTAGGTGCTAATGACGCCCCCATAGCACCTAGAGGCTCATTAGCATATAGATATAAGTTATTTTAGCAAAACGGCTGCCCCAAAACCTATCATATTAGGATGGTTTGTTAGAGCAGACACTAGCGGATCGCTAGTGTCTGACACCTAAATATGTCATACGAAGTGATAGAAACCCTTTAAGACTGCTGCTGTGAAGGGGCCCTGAACATTAAGATAAGAATCGATATTTAACTAACTTGAAAATAAACTGTCGGGCCCCGAAGCAGCTGCTTCCCCGGTAGTTACGCCACTGCCTGGCTGTCTGTGTGTGTTAATAAAAAATAAAAAAAACTGAATGCGGTCCGGACAGGCCCCCAGTGGCGTAGGGCCCCATAGCCACTGCTATGGTTGCTATGGCGATCCCTACGCCACTGCTCCCTCCCATTGATTCCGGATTTATTTAACCAGGTTCTGGGGGCAATCTGGTTTTCCAAAATTGACCTGAAAGGGGCATACAATCTAATCCGAATCAAGGAGGGAGACGAATGGAAGACGGCGTTCAATACTCCGGTAGGACACTTTGAATATCAGGTGATGCCTTTTGGACTCAGCTGTGTTCCAAAACTTCATGAATGACATTCTAAGGGAGTTCTTAGGTAAATTTGTTATTGTCTATCTTGACGACATTTTGATATTCTCTCCTGACTTCGAATCCCATGTGTCTCATGTTAAACAAGTATTAGAGGTGTTGAAGGAGAATCAGCTATCCGCTAAGCAAGAGAAATGTGTCTTTGGTGTACAGGAGATTCTGTTTCTAGGGCATGTTCTGACTCCTCACGCCTTCAAGATGGATCTTGGTAAGGTACTAGCAATTAAGGAATGGGTAAGACCTTCATCCTTAAAGGCCTTACAACGGTTCTTAGGTTTCGCCAATTACTATCGTAAATTTATTATGAATTTTTACGTAATTGCTAAACCGTTGACCGACCTTACTAAGAAAGGGGCGGATTTGGAGAATTGGTCTACTGAGGCCATTTCTTCATTTGAAAAATTAAAAAAGGCATTCAGTAGCGCTCCCATTCTGATCCAGCCTGTTCAGGAGAAACCTTTTATTGTGGAGGTGGATGTGTCCGAGGACGGCGCAGGAGCAGGCCTTTCACAAGGTCCTGCTAGCCTCACTAACCTGAGACCATGTGCCTTCTTCTCCAGGAAATTCTCTCCCACGGAGAGAAACTACGACATAGGGAATAGGGAGCTGCTGGCCATTAAATGGGCATTTGAGGAGTGGAGGCATTTTCTGGAGGGGCAAGGCATTGTGTAACCGTTGTCACTGACCATAAAAACCTGATGTTTATCGAGTCTGCTAAGAGGTTGAATCCCCATCAAGCCAGATGGGCTCTGTTTTTTACTCGTTTTGATTTTTCCATTACGTTCAGGCCGGGAAGTAAAAATGTGAAGGCGGACGCATTATCTCAGAGCTTTCATGCTTTTCAACCTACTAAGGTACCACCTGAATCCATCCTACCAGCAAAAATCTTCATAGCAGCTCTAACCCAGGATATCTCGGCTCGCATTAGGTCTGAACAACATCTGGCACCAGTATCCACCCCAACAGATAAGTTGTTTGTTCCCGTACAATTTCGTCTCCAGCTGTTGGGGTGAGTGTCACGATTCTGCCTTTTGTGGACATCCGGGTGTTGAGGGCACTAAGGATCTGGTTTCTAACTAGGGATGTCAAGTCCTACGTGTCAGCCTGTGAAGTTTGTGCCAGGTCCAAGACACCTAGGACTCGCCCTGCTGGTAACCTACGACCCCTACCCATTCCCAGTAGACCCTGGTCCCATATCTCGATGGACTTTATAACTGACCTACCGCCGGCGGAGGGTAAGACTGTAGTTTGGGTAGTGGTCGATAGGTTTAGCAAGATGGTCCATTTCATTCCCCTGTCTAAACTCCCGAATGCCAAAACCCTGGCGTCTATTTTTGTGAAAGAAATTGTTCGATTTCATGGTATCCCGGAAAATATTGTTTCTGACAGGGGTGTGCAGTTTGTGTCCAAATTCTGGAGGGCCTTCTGTCAAAAATGTAAAATTTCATTGTCTTTTTCCTCTGCCTACCACCCTGAGAATAATGGGCAGACTGAACGCCTTAATCAGTCTGTGGAACAATTCTTGAGGTTGTATGTTGCTGATGACCAGCAATTATGGGTGAAATTTCTTCCATTGGCTGAATTTGCTTTGAATAACCGTGTCAATTCTTCTGCTGGGGTTTCACCTTTCTTTTGTAACCATGGTTTCCATCCCCGTTTTCATTCTGGGTCATCCGTCTCCTCCTCTAACCCTGAGGCGGATAGGCTCTCCTCTGAACTGTGCACAGTTTGGGCCCGGGTTCAATCGAACTTAGAAAAGGCTCAAAGTTCTCAGAAACTCAAGGCCGATAGGAGACGTTCAAGGGGGGTGAATTTTCAGATTGGGGATAAGGTATGGTTGTCCTCCAAGAATCTCTCTCTTAAGGTAGATTCTAAAAAGTTTGCTCCTCGTTTTATTGGACCATATAAGATCACGGAGGTGAATAACCCGGTATCATTTAGGTTGGAGCTGCCCGAGTCATTCCACATTCATAATGTGTTCCATAAATCTCTGCTTAAAAAATATTTTGAACCGGTAGTACCATCGAAAGCCTCGCCTCTGCCGGTTCTTGTTAATGATGCTGTCGAGTATGTGGTGTCTAAAATAGTGGATGTCAGGAAGGTGCGTAATTCCTTGCAGTACCTGATTCACTGGAAGGGGTATGGACCTGAAGAGAGATCTTGGGTTCCTGCCAGGGAGGTTCATGCTCCTAGACTTGTTTGAAAATTTCATTTAGAACACCCTGAAAAGCCATCGCCTGAAGTCTTGGGTCCGGTGGACCCTCGTAAAAGGGGGGGTACTGTAACAGGGTTCCGAAGGTGCACTCGGTCTCCCATTAGCCGCAGACCTGCTGCTTATCTTCTGGAGCCAGGATCTGTGTTTGGCCTCGTTCCCAGGGCGGCTTTGCTAGCTGGGAGGCCCCCTGCTCCTAAGTCTGCCTTGAGCGCCGAGCTGATCACTCGGTGCTCGACTGGTTGGTCTGTCGGTCATGTGACGCTTGCCACGTCACATGACCCTCACTCCCCACTATAAATACAGGCAGCCTACTGGCCACAGGTTGCCTGTTAATTTAGGTTCCACCTGTGATTTTGTCTTTCCTGGCGTACTTACCTCCTGCTGAATTCCTGACGATCCTCTGCCTGCTCCTTGTGTACTTTGCTGCTCTCCTGGTATTCTGACCCCGGCCTCCTCCTGACGATCCTCTGCTGACTCCTTTGGTACTTCAAGACTCTCCTGGTATTTATGACCCCGGCTTCTCCTGACAATTCTCTGCTTGCTCCATTTGTACTTTGTAGCTTTCCTGGTATTGACTCGGTCCGTTCACGTTCTGTTGTTTGTCTGTCTGTCCTCCCTGCACTTATTCCAAGCTAGGGATTGCCGTCCAGTTGTCCCCTGTCATTAGGACTCGCGAGGCAAGTAGGCAGGGCCCGGGGTAAGGGTGGAGCGCAGTGGTCACTTCCCTCCCCCTTGTGTGTGTGTGTATGCGACCGTTACACGTGTGCCTGGTCCGGATCTGAATGTGGGTGATCTGGTGTGCTTGTCTACAAAGAATATCAAACTGAAGGTTCCCTCCTGGAAGTTGGGTCCTAAGTTTATTGGGCCTTACAAGATCTTGTCCGTCATCAATCCCGTTGCCTTCCGTCTTGATCTTCCTCAGACTTGGAAGATCTATAATGTTTTTCACAGGTCCCTATTAAAACCGTATGTCCAACCCACTGTACCCTCCTCTTTGCCTCCTCCTCCGATTGTTGTTGATGGTAATCTAGAATTTCAGGTCTCTAGGATTGTGGATTCTCGCATTATCCGCGGTTCTCTCCATTACCTCGTTCATTGGGAGGGTTATGGTCCTGAGGAGAGGATATGGGTCCCAGTGGCGGACATTAAGGCCACTCGTCTTATCAGGGCTTTCTATAGGTCCCACCCTGAGAAGGTGGGCTCTGAGTGTCCGGAGTCCACTCGTAGAGGGAAGGGTACTGTTACCGCCAGCTCTCTGAGAAGCTGTGTCAGACGTTCTTCTGTACCTCTTGCATGATGTTCTTTGTTTTGGTTTCACTTTGTCATCTCTTTTCCTTCTCCCAGCTGTCATCTATTTACACTAATTGCCTCCCTTTATATTCCCTCCCATACTGCCTCACTTTGCGGTTTATACTACTTCCTGGATTGTGTTCACTGCAAGAGGCTGCAACTGCTGGTTCCTCAGATAAGTCTTTTCCTTTATTTGTGTTTCCGTGCTGGCTTGATTCTAGGTGACCCTGACTCCCTCCGTATTAAGTGCAGGGAGCCAGGGGTCGTGTCCCCTCACTATTATAGGGTTTTCAGGTGTCACTCAGTCTAGGTACGAGGGCATGCAATCATCTATCATAAAGATCTTTGCATGGGCAAAGCAGTCAGGGAGAGCTCTAGGGGTTTTATAGGGCTCACCCATATGTTCCTTAGTTTGGGATCAAGTCAGTCGGATGTTTATTTATAACTTCCAGTTTTCTGCAACACCATCCGTGACAGTAGAACTATTAGCTAGACCTCAGATATACCTCTCAGAGAGATCATAAAGTGCTTAAATAACTTAAAGTGAGAGTACAGATACTCAAGAGAGAAATATATACCACAATTTATGTTGAATGACAAGATTGAACAGTTGAACCACCATCTTTTGCATACCGCCATTTTATGAATTTTTATGCAACACGTGTTTAGTACATGGACTATCTGCTATAGAGGCTGCAGTGTTATATGAAGAAAAGTTGAAGTTAATAAAGAAGTTATTTAAAGCATTTGGTGTGCTCTTTAAAACTACTGTTTCCATAGAACGTCACTAGAGGAATTACAAAGTAATAGACAGTCTGGTTAGACTAAAAAGTCAGAGATATCAAAATTCTTATAATGCCACAGCGCAAAAGGCACTTCATAGTGATGTGCCTGCTATAGTGGAACTGTTACCCTCAGAGGGCGAAGCGATAGCGCTCCTTAACTTGCACAGTAAAGAGCGCATTAGAGCAGTGGAGCGGCGGCATATACCGCCGCGCAACAACTGTTCCCTGAGTGAGCAAGGAAAGACACCTCAGTGGAGCTACCATAGAGGCCATAGAATGTGTGCATTAGTCAAACTGCCGCCGACTCTTAAAGTGGCAGAACGGCAAAGGCAAAATAGTCCGAGAAAGAGCGCCAACCCCCCTGCGATCCCTAGAGAGAGAAAGAGAAGCATGGTGGGAGGCAAAAGTCCAGAGCTAGAGTGCCCGCACCGCTATCCACGAAGAGGCCACATACTGCAGCCAGCTAGTTTCCCGCCACTAGGCCCAAAGCCTGCAGCAGTGTATCCAAACCAACGCATCGTATGTCATCAAAGAGTATCGCAAGTCATCACAGAGCATCGCAAGTCATCACAGAGCATCGCAAGTCAGAACAGAGCATCGCAAGTCAGAACAGAGCATTGCATCATCAAGAAAAGACACGTCTCCTTTAAAACAGACATTTGTTCCTGCTCTTCAGAATAAGGTCAGAGCTTTCCTTTTATTACTTATCATTGCATATAGGCTTTGCCATAAAGAGACATTTTTTGTGTTCAGAAATAAGAGACTTTAAAGTAAAAACAAAGGACAGTTTGTAGTATATGGACTCTAAAGTATTTGAAGTGAAATTCATTTGTTTCTGCATTTTGTCAGTATTGCATTTAAAGTGAAAGTCCTTTATTTCTGCATTTTTCAGTATTGCATTTAAAGTGAAAGGCATCTTATTATTTGTATTGATTGTGATAACATTGAAAGTAAAATGTCTGAGCCTAGTATTACCATGCCACTGTTAGAGGATGCAAAGATAGATAGTGTGACGGTCACGTACACTACACACAAGGGAGAGGATAGTGACCACTGCGCTCCACCCTCACCCCTGGCCCTGCCTACTTGCCTCGCAAGTCCTAATGACAGGGGAAAACTAGACGGCAGTCCCTAACTTAGGATACGTGCTGGGAAGACAGACAAGACAAATAACGGAGCGTGAACGGACCGGGTCAATACCTAGAGAGCTACGCAGTACTAAGGAATGAGCAAAGAATAGTCAGGAAAAGCCGAGGTCAAATACCAGGAGAGAAACGAAGTACAACAGGAGTCCGCAAAGAATCGTCAGGTGGAAGCCGGGGTCAGGATACCAGGAGAGATGCGCAGTACAGGAGGAGCAGGCAAAGGATCGTCAGGGAACAGGATCAGGTAGTATTCAGTAGTCCAACAAATAGCCAGGAACCTAGAATTAACAGGCAACCTGTGGCCAGCAGGCTGCCTGTATTTATAGTGGGGTCTGAGGGTCATGTGACGTGGCCAGCGTCACATGACCGACAGACAGACAAGTCGAGCACCGAGTGATCAGCTCTGCGCTCAAGGCAGACCTAGGAGCAGGGAGCCTCCCAGCTAGCAAAGCCGCCCTGGGAACGAGGCCAAACACAGATCCTCGCTCCCGAAGCTAAGCAGCAGGTCTGCGGCTGATGGGAGACCGAGTGCGCCTTTGGCGCCCCGTGACAGATAGAGTATAAGTTGAAGAGCAAGGGAACCTGTCTGAGGTAGAAGAGTCTGATGCAGCTCAAGCAGATGAACGAAGACCTTCATCACGTGTCAGAAAACCGACCCCAAAGATGCTGGAAAATTTGGAGCAAGAAGCAGCGCTGAAAGGAAAAAAGTTCGCCAGAATGTATGATAAGTGGAAATTATACATTAAAGACCTTCGTAGAAAGCTGAAACAAGAAAGTATAAAAGGGAACTTGAGTGATATGGTAGAGACGGTAGAAGAATCTGAATCAGAGCTTATGGCAGCATATGTCAACCTGCGGTCGTCTACGACACCTTCCCAGGATATTGTAAGGAACATGGACACGTACTGCGGTCACTAAAGATTTGGTAAAGCTCATGAGAGAACAATCATCTGCAGAAAACTATGATGAAGTTAAAGCAAGAAGTAGAATAAATGATCTTTTTAGGGGAGACTATACTAGGTCCTTAGGTGGAACCACAATCTCAAGTGTGACTTCTTTCGCTAGCAGAAGTGCCACCCACATATCAGAGTCCTCAAGTACTTCGGCCAAAAGAAAAGAATTAGCTGAACAACTTGCTGTCAAAAGAAATTGAGATGGAAGCTGCCATCAAGGCACAGCGCTATCAAATGGAAGCTGAAATGGAGGCACAGCACCAACAGATGAAAAGTCTGGAAAGGCAGAAAGAAGTTAAGATTATAGAAGCCAGACTCAGAGTACATGAAGAGGATATATATCAGAGTAGTCATAGGTTCAAATCTGTACGAAGTGAAGAAACAGACTCCTACTTTCCTCCATATGCCCAGGAAGATGAAAGGGAATTTCCAGCTTGTAGTAAAAAAATAAGTCATTATCCTTCCATCCCTGCTCAGAAAATCAAAGAGAGGCCTAGTCCAGTGTCAGGAAAAAGGTGTGTGAATTTACCCTCTATCTCTACCAGAAAATATAAAGATGGACGTGGATGAGATAAAAACAGATGAACCTCTTCTGCGGGCGCTGCCAAGGATACCATTCAAATGAAGCGTATAGTTTAAATGGCTTTTATTTGTCTACGCATTTCAGGGGTGAATAACCCCCTTCATCAGGACATTAAAACAAATATATAACAGAGGGGCCACATGTATTTGTATGCTATTGTGCTTGTGTTCTGGTGCCAAAACCACTGTGGGGGGAGGGGGGAGAGTTTGGGGAGGGTGTGTATACAGGAGGAGCGATCCCAGAGTGACAGTGCCGATTGGGATGTTTTCTGGTCGATCACATCAGAGCTGTGTCAGCTGTATATGTAAACACATGCTCTGAAGCGATCGGCATGTAGGAGGGGGCGTGGTGTGCCGCAGGTATCTTCTCAATAGCGTTAGTGCGCTCAGCCGGTATGGGGGCGTGGCCTAGGGTCCCGTCTCCCCTTTGGCCTCACGTGATTTGTTCCCTCAGAGGTGACATCATAGCCACGCCCCCAGACAGTGTCCAGAGCTCCTCGTGTGTTCGCTGTGCTGCTTCTTACTGTCATGTCACCGCAGCATGAGCGAGCACTATAACAGATAGGAGTGTAGTACATAGGATACAATGTAGCTGGGGCATATAAGTTGGTACTATATAGGTGTGCCAGATGTTTTATATATTTCTGTTGATAGACAGGTTCAATAAAATGCAGGGATGTGATAGTCCCTACTATTAAATTCATTATAATATAACAACTACCTTATTATTGGTATAACACACGAGGAGCTCCGGACACTGGCCGGGGGGGGGGGGCGTGGCTATGATGTCACCGCTGAGGGAACCAATCACGTGAGGCCAAAGGGGAGACAGGACCCTAGGCCACGCACCCATACCGGCCGAGCGCACTAGCGCTATTGAGAAGATACCTGCGGCACACCACGCCCCCTCCTACATGCCGATCGCTTCAGAGCATGTTTTTGCATATACAGCTGACACAGCTCTGATGCGATCCACCAGAAAACATCACAATCGGCACTGTCACTCTGGGGGCGTTCCTCCTGTAGACACACCCTCCCCAAACTCCCCTCCCCCAGCAATGCTCAGGGGAGTGTTACAACCCTTGTCCCAGCAAGACAACAGAGAACAGTCCTAGCTAGACTTTCAGTTCCGGAACCTACTGTATTTTCAGGAGACATACTGAAGTTCATAGAGTGGAAGACAAGCTTTGAAATGATCATTGAGCATCATTGCTTCAGTCTAGTTGACAAGTTATTCTACCTTCAGAGATATGTTGGTGGGGAAGCAAAAGAAAGTTCTTGAAGGTAACTTCTACAGAAAAAACGAAGAAGCCAACAAGCAAGCTTGGGAAAAATTAAATGCAAGATATGGTCATCCTTTCTAAGTACAAAGAGCTTTTAGATAGAAATTTAATAACTGGCCTAAAATAGGTCCTAAAGAACACTTCAGACTCCAAGAGTATGCTGACTTCCTGCAAGCATGCAGCAATGCCATCACACATGTTCAAGGTCTAGAAGTACTGAACGACTATCTAGAAAACCACAGGATGCTAGCCAAGCTACCTAAAGAAGTGGCTTCTAGATGGAATCGCTATGTGACTTAACAGTTAAATCTAGGCAAGAACTTCCCAAGAGTTCTACGAGTTTGTCAATGAGGAAGCATAGATGGCATGTAATCCAGTGATATCATCATACGTCTTAAAATCCTTGGAGAAAAGGCTTGCAATAGAGATAAGACTTGCAAGAGCAACTAGCTTTACAACCAACGCAGCAGCTAAAGGTCAAGATACCTACGAGAGCAAGTTCAAAGTCACTACTGGAATCAGTAGATAGACAGAACCGACAAATCTTCAGACTACCTTCAAGTGTATGTTCTGTGGAGAGAACCACTCCATTCACAAGTGCCAACAATTGAAGGAGGAGTCTCCAGATGAAAATAAAAGGTTTGTACTTGAGAACTATCTGTGTTTCGGTTGTATAAGAAAAGGCCATGTTACTAAGGAGTGTAAGAAAAAGGCCACATGCAGCATTTGCAAAGGACGCCATCCTACACCACTACATGAAGAACGTTTAAAGAAAGATAAATCCTCAGTACCTAAAGATATTGAGGAATGAAAGAAAGTATCGGTATTCTCTTGCAGAGTGAGGGAAGGACAAAGCGACGGCACATCAACGGTTGTACCAGTGTGCATTTCAAATCCTAAAAGGAGGAACACGAAGGTATATGCCTATGCGCTACTGGATGCCCAGAATGATGTCACCTTCATTGATCAAGAAATCTGCAAGAAATTACAAGTGGCTACAGAACCAGTGAAGCTCAAACTCACCACAATGACGGGGAGAGATACATTAGTGAACAGTCAAATGATCAAAGGACTGAGAGTTACAGGCCTTGATTCAAACTTCACATTAGATCTACCTCCAGCTTATACAAAAGACGATATACCTCTAGATCGAGATTGCATACCTACCTGTGAAACAGCCAATAAATGGGAACACCTATCTGTCATATATCATGAAATGTCCCCGCTGAAGGAGTTTGGTGTTGGACTATTGATAGGCTACGATTGTCCCGAAGCCTTGGTACCACGAAAGATAATTACAGGAGGAAAGGGTGAACCCTATGCTGTTCAAACTGATCTAGGATGGGGTGTTGTTGGAGCAAAACAGCAGATCGCAAACTCAAGACAGGTGACAGGATTGTAGTGGAGGAATGGAGAACCGCACTTGCAGCGAGCCGGGACCGCAGGGGAATAACTTGTGAGGTGACGATGTACTGAGGAATAATAAACAGTCAGTTCTTTACTCACAGTTTTGACGCTCCCTGGGCCGGGCTGCAGTGAAGAGGAGAACAGCACCAAATTCTCCGGGGCACACTCTTCTACAGGGGACACCGGCCAGGTGGTGATTGAGGTGCCCTCGATGGTGATTGGATTTTCTAGGTACTTGTGCGACTGGGCCCCTGAATTAGGTAATGTCATGACGCCAGCACCTTGCTGGTGCAAAATGATGAGAGTGGTTGTGGTATGGAGATTGCAGAAGGAGACAGGGTTCGAATCCAACTAGGAACTTTACTGTAAGCAGGGTCTTGACAGCAATTTACATCCAGATATAAACAGTCTCTTATGAATATGGAGGTTGGATGTGGTAAATCCAGGTAACAGGCTGTATATGTGGTTATATCTCAGGCTATAGTAGGAGGTTGTGTACTCACTGGTATTTAGTCCTGAATCTGGTCCTTTTTCTCCAGCTTATTAATGGTGAGGCTGCCGGAAGCTAATAAATCCTTCACCTGGAATCCAAAGGTCCTTAAAGCCTGGTAAAATGGCTATTGTCCTTTGTGATTTTATCCATTCCTTCTCACTTGAGCTGACTTCTACTAATACTGCTAGCTACTGCACTCTCACTCCTTCAACTACTACTCCTCCTCCACCAAAACTAGGCCTGAACTGAGCTATATATACAGTCGTGGCCAAAAGTTTTGAGAATTACATAAATATTGGAAATTGAAAAATTTGCTGCTTAAGTTTTTATAATAGCAATTTGCATATACTCCAGAATGTTATGAAGAGTGATCAGATGAATTGCATAGTCCTTCTTTGCCATGAAAATTAACTTAATCCCCAAAAAAACTTTCCACTGCATTTCATTGCTGTCATTAAAGGACCTGCTGAGATCATTTCAGTAATCGTTCTTGTAAACTCAGGTGAGAATGTTGACGAGCACAAGGCTGGAGATCATTATGTCAGGCTGATTGGGTTAAAATGGCAGACTTGACCGTGCACCTGGACCGCGACTGAAGCGCAGTGCCGCCCATTCATTTCTATGTTAAAAGGAGGGTGATGCTTGAAATCATTGTTCTTCCATTGTTAACCATGGTGACCTGCAAAGAAACGCGTGCAGCCATCATTGCGTTGCATAAAAATGGCTTCACAGGCAAGGATATTGTGGCTACTAAGATTGCACCTCAATCAACGATTTATAGGATCATCAAGAACTTCAAGGAAAGAGGTTCAATTCTTGTTAAGAAGGCTTCAGGGCATCCAAGAAAGTTCAGCAAGTGCCAGGATCGTCTCCTAAAGAGGATTCAGCTGCGGGATCGGAGTGCCACCATTGCAGAGCTTGCTCAGGAATGGCAGCAGGCAGGTGTGAGCGCATCTGCACGCACAGTGAGGCGAAGACTTTTGGAAGATGGCCTGGTGTCAAGAAGGCCAGCAAAGAAGCCACTTCTCTCCAAAAAAAACATCAGGGACAGATTGATCTTCTGCAGAAAGTATGGTGAATGGACTGCTCAGGACTGGGGCAAAGTCATATTCTCTGATGAAGCCTCTTTCCGATTGTTTGGGGTATCTGGAAAAAGGCTTGTCCGGAGAAAAAAAGGTGAGCGCTACCATCAGTCCTGTGTCATGCCAACAGTAAAGCATCCTGAGACCATTCATGTGTGGGGTTGCTTCTCATCCAAGGGAGTGGGCTCACTCACAATTTTGCCCAAAAACACAGCCATGATTAAAGAATGGTACCAAAACACCCTCCAACAGCAACTTCTTCCAACAATCCAACAACAGTTTAGTGAAGAACAATGCATTTTCCAGCACGATGGAGCACCGTGCCATAAGGCAAAAGTGATAACTAAGTGGCTCGGGGACCAAAACGTTGATATTTTTGGTCCATGGCCTGGAAACTCCCCAGATCTTAATCCCATTGAGAACTTGTGGTCAATCCTCAAGAGGCGGGTGGACAAACAAAAACCCACTAATTCTGACAAACTCCAAGAAGTGATTATGAAAGAATGGGTTGCTATCAGTCAGAAATTGGCCCAGAAGTTGATTGAGAGCATGCCCAGTAGAATTGCAGAGGTCCTGAAAAAGAAGGGCCAACACTGCAAATACTGACTCTTTGCATAAATGTCATGTACTTGTCGATAAAAGCCTTTGAAACGTATGAAGTGTGTGTAAACAGGGATTTTACATAAGGGTGGAATACAGCATGATATAACATATAATATAGCAACTTTGCAGTACCCACGTACACGAGTGGGAAACTGCACACTCTGAGGGTTTTCTGGTGCCAACAAGGGCTGAAATAGCCACGTTACCAGCTGCATATCCAAACGCTCTGCCAGCCATCACACATGCTCTACAGATGAAATCTGAACGCTGACGGTCATTTTTCTTTAATTTTGATGTGAAAATTGGGCAACTGGATTATGAAACTGATGTCTGAATAAAAAATCTTTTCTTAAATGCAAAACTGAATGGTCTGAGTGCCTCAATCTCTAGTATAGGTGACAAGATTGTGTCATCGAATATCTGTCTATGAGTTACCAACTGTAAGTCGAGCAAAAGTAATCAAGATCCTTTAATCCGACTTTGCAGACATAAGTTCTAAAGAAAAGAGTGTATCCCAAGAAGACATAAAGTTTGTACACACTCTAAAAGAAAGTATTCAACAGAATCAACAAGGTCATCTTGAAATTCCCTTACCTTTTAGAGAGCGACCTCGTCTGCCAAATAACAGAAATCTTGCCCTAGCAAGATTGAAATGTTTGAAGAAAAAGATGGGAAGAGATCCCAAACACAAAAATGATTATTTGAAATTCATGGAAGGCATCCTTGAAGAAGGACATGCAGAGAAAGTTAATAACCAACCTAAAGAAGGAGAAGTGTGGTACATCCCACATCAAGGTGTTTACCACTCAAAGAAACCAGATAAGATTAGAGTAGTATTTGATTGCTCTGCAAAATACGATGGTGTTGCATTGAATGATCATCTACTAAACAGATCAGATCTTACAAACACTCTGCCTGGAGTACTCTGTAGATTTAGAAAGTATCCCGTAGTGGTCATGTGTGACGTTGAAAAGATGTTCCACCAGTTTCATGTGAAGAATAAAGATAGAGACTTCCTGAGGTTTCTATGGTGGGAGGACGGAGATACAGATTCAAAGCCAGCAAAATACAGAATGAAACTACACTTGTTTGGAGCAGCATCGTCTCCAGGTTGCGCCAATTATGGTATGAAGTACCTGGCCAATCATAATGAAAAGGATTGCGCATCAGCAGCAAATTTTCTGAAGAAAAACTTTTATGTTGATGATGGTCTCACAAGTCCACAGTCCACAGCAATTAAACTAGTGAAAGAAAGCATAGAGTTATGCGTAAGAGGAAACCTGCACCTTCATAAATTCATCTCAAACAACAGAGAGGTACTGGAATCCATCAGTGACTCTGAACGTGCAGCATCAATGAAGAAAGTAGATCTCAATTATAATCATCTTCAAGTCCAGAACGTACTTGGATTGGGATGGAATGTAGAGAATGACAAGTTCTTCTTTGAAGTATCTATTGAAGAGAAACTTGCAACAAGACGCACCATTCTTTCAGCAGTGGCTTCTATATTTGATCCATTAGGATTCTTGGCCCCAGTAATCCTCAGAGCAAAAGAAATACTGCAAGAATTATGCAGACAGAAGTTGGGATGGGACAAGCCCATATCTAAAAATTTGAGGCCAAGGTGGGAGAGTTGGATAGGAGACTCAAAACTTGACAAAAAAGGAAAACGTCTCACTACTCCACTCAAGTTAGAACGTCCTATACAGAAGTTAGTTGTTCTAATTGAGAGTGATAAAAGACTCTTGGAAGTTGAGAACCTGATGGTAAAATCCTCAAATACATGTTCAAGTCCTACCACTAAGAACATAGAATTATAGGTCATTTTGGTGGGAGTGTAGCTGGCCAGCTAAGACCTGTCCTAGGTTTCTAATATAGCTTATATGTTTTGTAGGGATTTGCTTTGGTAGGCAGGGTAAGCGGACGCAATACAGAGGCAAAACCACGGTTGAAAAGCAAAAGTCAGTGTTTATTCACACAAAAAGACAGAAAAGAAACACACTACTTGGCAGGGCCCTGGTGTTAATTCACACCGCAGGAATCCTAGTGTTAATTCACACAGCAAAAGTCCACAGAACTCAAAAACTCATCACCTGGCAGTCCACAGCAGGCTTTAGGGCGCCTGGCTTCCAGCTGACAGCTCTCATGCGGCTCTCAGCCTTGCAGTATGGCAGACCTCCTCAGCTCCCAAAACACAGAGCTCCACTATCACCTGGAGGTTCATTCCACACCCAGCTGAGCTGCTGGCTGGGTTTTTAAACCCAGCCCAAAACCTGGCCTGGACGTGGGGAACAGCCACCCACCCTGCTCTTTGGCTGCTCCCAATAAGAACCGGCCCGGACTGGCTGTACAGCCACACTAAGTAAAACAGTACTAGCACTAGCTGCCGATGACACACAAAATTACCGGTTCTTATCTCACCGAGGCCAGGAACCTCGGTGACACGTACCTTCCGTCAATGACGGACCCTTGCGCCTTCCTACAATTTATACAGCTAAACCTGCCAATAACCTTAATACAGTTCCTAAGTTTGTGTGTTAGGGTACTTTCACACTTGCGGCAGAGGATTCCAGCAGGCAGTTCTGTCGCCGGAACTGCCTGCCGTATCTGTCAAAACGTGTGCAAACTGATGGCATTTGTCAGACGGATCAGGATATGACAAATGCATTGAAATGCCCGATCCATCTCTCCGTTGGTATCTGGAAAAACAGATTTTTTTTTTCCGGTCTGAGCATTCGCAGACCGCAACGCCGGATCCGTTTTGCCGTAACACTCAGGGCTGGATCTGGCATTAATGCATGTCAATGGGAAAATGTTCCGGAATTTTGGACAGAGATAAAACCGCAGCATGCTGCGGTATTATCTCCATCCTGAAAAGGCAAAAAGACTGAACTGAAGACATCCTGATGCATCATTAACGGATTGCTCTCCATTCAGAATGCATTAGGATTAAACTGATCAGTTCTTTTCCAGTATTGAGCACCTAGGACAGAACTCAATGCCGGAAACGAATAACGCTAGTGTGAAAGTTATTTACAGTGACTTCATGTTTGGATGTCATATAACTGTTATATATATTGTGTTCACAGAAGCAGAAAAGATAATATGCCTATAAGATTCATTATATAATCTAAGGTAAGCTTAATGACACAGCAGAAACAACAGAAAGCATAGAGTTAAACTGTTGTTGCTGGGCAGGAGTCTTGACCAATCACAGCCAGCCTCACACACAGCCTGTATGGAAAATTCCCCTAGCAGGAGCTGCTAGAATCATTACACCAGAGGAGAGAAGCTGAACAGACATTCACTCCACTAAGAGCTGTGTTTTATGGAAGTAGAGAGGCCAAAATAGGTATTTAAAACAGTTATATACTGTTCCTACTGTTAATATAGTGATCAGAACTGTATACTGAACCAGTTATATGTGTGTTTACTTACAATTGCATACAATTGCAAACTACAAAGTTCACAATCCAAATTCAAATTCCATATTGCAATCCAAATTGCATACAACCATACCAGATCATACTCAACCAATCTGCAAATAGTTAGTGCTAACTGCATACCGCCATTTTGTGATATCTTTTCAACACGTGTTTTGTACATGGACTATCTGCTGCAGAGGCGGCAGTGTTATATATGAAGAAAGGTTGAAGTTAATAAAGAAGTTATTTCAAGCATTTGGTGTGCTCTTTAAACCTACTGTTTCCATAGAAAGGCGCTAGAGGAATTACATAGTAATAGACAGCAAATTTGGCAATATAAACGGGAAAAAAGGCGCTCATAGGGTAGTAAGTTTTGGGTACCAGATTTAGAGAGTATGCTGTGTCAATTGTTATACTCACCTTCTGGTGTTGTGCGTGCGTCAGTACAACACTTACGAAGGCGGGGGGGGGGGGGGGGGGGGGAAGGAAGGTTGTGCTGCCGGTATCTTCTCAGTCCATGGAGTTGCCAGCACTCCGAAGGAGTGATGTAGAGTACTGTGAAAAGCTGTGTACTGAGGTCGTACACGATATGATACCTCTTGGCGCAAAACCACAATTGCGAGTGACGTCTTTTAAAAAAGGTATTTATTCAGGTGACAACGCGTTTCGGAGTGAGGGTACTCCTTTTTCAAGTCTAAAAAATATAGTAGTATGAGATATAGTAGTGCTAAAAGGCAAAACATGAATAAATAAAATGAAGAAAAATAAAATAAAATAAAACGAATAGACTTATATAATTCATCAGCAAGGTGCGAGGGTGATAGACAATATAATAATCACATGAATGTAAAGGACATAGTTAGAATGATCCGATATAATCTAATCTAATCAAACTGGGTGTCCATATAGTAATACAAATTTTCTTCACCATTAGGGAAATATTAATATTAATAATCTTAATAATAATAACATGATAATAATAATGATGTTAAAATTGATGTTAAAAATGGTGGCCTTGATATAATAAACGGGACCCAAAATACAAGGAGACTGATAAAATTTAAGTACCAGGGGAATCAAAATTAGGATAGTATCACTGATAGGATTATAATGGCACTAGTAATAATAATAATAATAATAATAATAATAATAAAATTAACAGCAATAATTGCAACCATAGCTATAATAAATAGCAATAATCACAATAATATAATGAAATAATACGAGGAGGGACGACGAGGAGGGAGAACAAGAGCAAATACGACTACCAACTTCCCCAAAAACAGAGGCACACAAGGTAAGCTCAAAGAGGAACAAGAGGACACACTAGTTAGAATCTTCAATCTTTCCTCACACTCACTTACTAAGGCGGAAACCAGCCTATTACAAAAAGGCCTATCATTTTGCCCCACCAGCAAATTCAACGAATTTGAACTGTTCGTCGACCTAAACACTTACATCCGCAAACTAACACTAGCTCGACATTTCGAGATCCAAGCCTCAAGACCCAAGATCTCACCGCAGGCAACATCAGATAATGTGACCTCACAGTCTGATATGGCCCCGGAAGCTATCAACACTGGGTTGAAACCCAAGTCTACGTTCAACCCCATACACCATAGGGGGAGCCACATAGAGGCATTTTCTGCCCTGGTCACAAAAGACCTTAGGACCATAAATAGAGGCCTGGAAATTTCCAAATAACCTCAGCAGAGAAGAAAAGACAGCCTTAAAAAACCTTATGGCCAACAAGTCCCTTGTCATCAGGAATGCGGACAAGGGAGGCGGCATCGTGATCCAGGATAGGAAGGCCTACCTGGCAGAAGCACACAAAATTCTAAGTGACGAGGAGTATTATCAAACTTTAACAGAAAATCCACTAAGAGAAGATGCCAAAAAAAAAGACTAACAGCCCTTTTGGAAACAGCCGAAATTCAGAAAATATTATCCAAAAAAGAAAAGGAATACATCACCATAGACCATCCGAATCTAGCATTATTCTATCATCTACCTAAAATCCATAAATCCATCACCAACCCACCAGGGAGACCAATCATCTCCGTAATTTCCTCTTTGACCTGCAACTTATCCCACTATATCGACATCTTGCTACAAAAATAAGTCATACAACTACCATCATATCTAAAGGATTCAGCTAGCCTGATGTCACGGCTGAGGATGGGGGAAATCCTCAGCCGTGCGGTGACGGAAGATGTCCAGTCGCTACTCGCCAGGAACACAGAATTAGGGAGCAGGTCACCTCCTGTTGCGTCCCTAACGCTGACCCTGTCTCCTACCTGCATGGGCCGACCTTGATGGTAGGAGGACCCATGCGCAGGAACCTCGGATCCCTGACTTACCCTCCGACCGGTCCCTGGGCTAAGGGGCAGGGTAAGACAACCCACTCCTCCTAGACACGGAGGAGCAGGAGTCTCACTGGCCAAGCAGCATGAAGAAGGGGGGTACATAAACAGGACTATGGATAAGACAGGTGAACCAAACAGTTCCACACAAACCTGTCTCAGCCTTGCTGACTGGAACCCGTGCTAAGGAAAGGCTGTCCACACAGACAAAGGTAAACAGCACACACATGAAGACACACAGGGACCAGGACATCCATAGCTGCACAAAAACCAAAGACACAAGACATTAACAACACATCACGGTATTAGAACTTATGACCGGAAGGGTGGCCCTTACAAGAAGATGGAAATCACAGGAGGCTGCAACAGCAAAGCATGACTGAAGCAACCACAGTGAAGGGAAGATGAAAGTGCACACCACACATAAGACAGAGTGCACACAGACATACATATCACACGAAACCGCATGCATAACATAGCAAGCTGCCACGTACATACTGTTGCCAGCGGCAACCACAGGTAAGGCAAATACCACAGCCCTCACCTGTGATTGACAACCAAACTAAACCGCTGACAACCGCATGCGGTTCAGGAGTCACGGTCATAGCCATGGCCGTGACACCTGATCACCCTTCTTAAGGGAATTGAATGGAAGGACTCTCATCCTTATATTCCAATATCCCACACACAACAGGAATCAATGCCATACGGCAAATCTTACAGCGAGACGAGAGCCTGCCGCATATGCAAAGCCAGTTTATACTGGAGGCTATAGATTTTATACTCAACCATAATGTCTTTTCCTTTGAAGATAAAATATATAAGCAGACAAAAGGGACCGCGATGGGGGACGCGTTTTGCGCCAAGCTTCGCAAATTTATACATGGGAGTTTTTGAGGAGCACTTCATCTATAATAAACATCCTTGGCAAAAAGAAATTGATATTTTACAGACGTTATATTGATGACCTACTATTCATTTGGGACGGAAGTATGGATGACGTTAACAAATTCACTGCTCACTTGAACAATAACTATTTTACCTCACTTTTACGGCCAACTATTCCAAAACATCCATTGAATATTTAGACCTGGTCCTCTCTTCCAAGGAAAACTCTATAGAAACCAAGACCTTCTTCAAAAAAGTGGATGGGAATAGCTATTTAGATTACCAGAGTGCACATCACAAAAAATGGAAGAACAACGTCCCATTTAGTCAGTTCAAACGCATCCGCAGAAACTGTACTAATGATGAGGATTTCAAGCAACAGAGTCAAGTCATCAGAAAGAGATTTCTAAACAAAGGGTATCCCAGTGGAATCATTAAGGCAGCCCTCCAGCGAACACAAAAATACACCCAGGAAAATTGCTTGTCCTCAAAAACCGAAGAAACTGACTCACAAACCACCAAAAAACACAAAACTTCCTTTATCACCACATATAATATCAATCATAATGTCTTGCGTAACATCTTCTTAAAGCACTGGCCCATTGTACAAGCAGATCCTTTTTTTAAAAAACATATTCAACCCAGGCCTCAAATAACCTTCAGAAGGGCCCAAACCCTCAAGAACCTCATCGCTCCCAGCCGATTACGGTCCCAAAAGAAGCAAATACCGTCTACCGTAACCTTGTTCCCCCAAGTCCTTGGGAGTTACAAGTGCGGACACCGCCGATGCAAATGCTGTGGCAACATCTCCTCCCGGGTCACTAGATTCTTAAGTAACGTCACCGGGGAACAATTCAAAATCAAAAGTTTTCTAAATTGCTCATCATCTTACGTCATCTACTTACTAGAATGCACTTGCGGATTGCAATATATAGGCCGCACTACCCTGACTCTGAGAGAAAGAATAAACAAACATCGGTGGAACATTACAAATGGCTTCACAAAACATGGGGTCTCACGACATTTCCTCCACTTCCATAACAAAAATCCTGCGGACCTTTCCATAACACCAATAGAACAAATTCCCACCACCCACACCAACCGGTATCAGAAACTAAGGAGAAAAGAAATGTTCTGGATCTTCAAATTACAAACAATAGAGCCTTATGGCCTCAACGAGTCCCTTGAAAGCAACTGTTTCTAAACCCCCCTCTGTCGCCCCACATCTACCTTCCCATACATTTTCATCCCTATCTGTTAATTTTATTTTTATTTTTCTTCTTCTCCTTTTTTTATATATTTATTTTTAATTTTTATTATTATTATTATTATTGGTATTATTTTTATTATTATTATTATTATTATTATTTATATATATATTTTTTAAATATTTTTTTATTATTATTTTTATTTTTTATTATTATTTTTATTTTTAGTTACATTCATATTTATATTTTTTTTATTTTATTTTATTCATTTTCACCTTTATATTCACAATTATATTCACCTTTATATCTTATTTTCCTTCAGTCCCATCATCTCATACACCATTCCACTATCCCCTGTTTCAGTCACTCTCAGTCCATCCTCCATTTAGGCACACCAGTACATTCACATTCACTTGCACTATTCCCAATCATCATTTCACCCTACACACAATCAAGCACATCTCAGTCCCCAGATCTCCTATCTATTTGTGCCAGCACTCCGATACAGAGCGCACTGACACTGCGCACATAGGACAGTTTCACTTCAGCGGTTCGTTAGTAGCCCCGCCCCCCGCTTTCCCGCATTCTCCAGTCGGCAGCCCGTAACCAGCCACGCCCCCTATTGCCTGGCTCAAGAAAGCGCGCGCTCTCTCACACGTGGGAAGCCGCGCTACACACACAGCAGTACGATACCAAGGTAATACTTTTAAATTCCGATTCCCCTTCATTTCATCAACATTTCAGATTGCAAGACCCATAATAATTTTCAATTTCTATCTAGTTCCTTTTATCTCATTTCCAATTAATCGACTATTTAAGCTCCTAACCATCCAATTTTTTTGACCTATAGTATCTGGATTGGTTGCGCTAACTGTATGTGCCCGGCTCCAAAGGTAACTACCCCCACCACCCCCCTCACCTGTGCTTCTGATCACAATCATCATCATTATTACGTCTACCCAATACCAGCAACCTTCATCAATTAACTATCTAAACACACATTTGAACGATGTCTCTCTCCCTCTCCCATATATATATATACAGTACAGACCAAAAGTTTGGACACACCTTCTCATTCAAAGAGTTTTCTTTATTTTCATGACTATGAAAATTGTAGATTCACACTGAAGGCATCAAAACTATGAATTAACACATGTGGAATTATATACATAACAAACAAGTGTGAAACAACTGAAAATATGTCATATTCTAGGTTCTTCAAAGTAGCCACCTTTTGCTTTGATTACTGCTTTGCACACTCTTGGCATTCTCTTGATGAGCTTCAAGAGGTAGTCCCCTGAAATGGTTTTCACTTTACAGGTGTGCCCTGTCAGGTTTAATAAGTGGGATTTCTTGCCTTATAAATGGGGTTGGGACCATCAGTTGCCTTGAGGAGAAGTCAGGTGGATACACAGCTGATAGTCCTACTGAATAGACTGTTAGAATTTGTATTATGGCAAGAAAAAAGCAGCTAAGTAAAGAAAAACGAGTGGCCATCATTACTTTAAGAAATGAAGGTCAGTCAGTCAGCCGAAAAATTGGGAAAACTTTGAAAGTAAGGGCTATTTGACCATGAAGGAGAGTGATGGGGTGCTGCGCCAGATGACCTGGCCTCCACAGTCACCGGACCTGAACCCAATCAAGATGGTTTGGGGTGAGCTGGACCGCAGAGTGAAGGCAAAAGGGCCAACAAGTGCTAAGCAACTCTGGGAACTCCTTCAAGACTGTTGGAAGACCATTTCAGGTGACTACCTCTTGAAGCTCATCAAGAGAATGCCAAGAGTGTGCAAAGCAGTAATCAAAGCAAAAGGTGGCTACTTTGAAGAACCTAGAATATGACATATTTTCAGTTGTTTCACACTTGTTTGTTATGTATATAATTCCACATGTGTTAATTCATAGTTTTGATGCCTTCATAGTCATGAAAATAAAGAAAACTCTTTGAATGAGAAGGTGTGTCCAAACTTTTGGTCTGTACTGTATAGATATATTATTATTTTTTATTTTTTTCACATCATCTCAATTAATCCTGCCGGGGTGAACCTGATTGATGTTCAGTTTGTCCGCATGCATGGGTTATCACCAAGTACATTACAAAAAGACATTCCTGTATTTGCTATTGATTCTGCCCCTCTTACTCAGAGGTGCTTGTCGCAAGTTTTGCATGATATCAGATTAAGAGTGGGTGACTTTCATCAAGAAGTTATCTCGTGTTTTGTCTTGGAAGGTCTCCCTGCACCTATGGTTCTGGGTTTACCGTGGCTTACCAAGCAAAATCCTACTATCGATTGGCAAGCTAGGCAGATTCTGGATTGGGAGGACTATTGCATCGATAATTGTCTCAATACATCCTCAATACATGCTCTTTTCCGGGTGTAGGCTGATGTCATCAGCGCAGGCGCACTGAGGAAGGAGCGGGCAAGCGAGCGTCCTTCTTTCAGAGCGCCTGCGCCGAATGAGAACCGGTACGACGCAGGATTTTATGGCAAGAGAGGGCCTGCGAGAGGAGGAGAGCGCTCGCTGGCCCTGTCGATCAAGTGGAGGAGGGGGCGTGTTTATAGTCCTAAGATACGGCAGCTACCAGCAAGTAACCGCCCAACTTGCTGGTAGTGAAGTAATTTGCATATTATAAAAGTACGATTTTTACTGAAATTACAGCACAGAGACAGGTAATAGTGATATATATGGACTCATCTGACATTAGCAAATAGCTAATGTCCGATAATGAAAATTGCTAAATGGGGGGTGACAGAAGCCCTTTAAAATGACTTTTGAGGAATGGCGTCATTGGTTGGAAGGGGCGATTCATTCGATCACGGTATTCACTGATCAATCTGGCTTATCTGGAGTCGGCGAAACGACTGAACCCAAGACAAGCCAGATGGGTGCTGTTTTTCACCAGATTCAATTTCACTCTCACCTATCGTCCTGGGATTAAGAATGTCAAGGCAGACGCCTTGTCACGTAGTTTCCCAGGAGGTGGTGATTTTGAAAACCCGAGTCCCATACTGTGATATCCGCCCTCTACCCTGACCTTGAGGTGAAGGTGTTAGAGACTCAGGGAGACGTACTGGACTCGTGTCCCTCTGGGAAACTATTTGTGCCACCGGAATTGCGTCACAAGGTGTTGGAGGAACATCATTGTACGGTTCTTACAGGACATCCTAGGAGTAGGTCCACTGCCAACCTCATATCTCGTAGATTCTGGTAGCTAGCTTGGGTGGCGTAAGTGTGTGAAGGACTATGTGTCAGCCTGTACTACCTGTGCACGTGCCAAGGTGACACATACTCAACCTTCTGGATCTTTACTTCCGTTACCCATTCCGTCCAGACCATGGACTCATGTATCAATGGACTTTATCACTGATCTACCTAATTCTTCAGGAAAGACAGTTATTCGGGTGGTAGTTGATCGCTTTAGTAAAATGGTAAATTTTATTGCATTACCAGGCATACCTAATGCTAAAACCCTTGCACAGGTATTTGTTGACAACATTGTGAAACTTCATGGCATTCCCTCTGATGTGGTCTCAGATCGTGGGACTCAGTTTGTTTCCAGATTCTGGAAGGCGTTCTGTACTAGTCTGGGAATTCAACTGTACTTTTCTTAGATTTTTCATCCTCATTTGAACAGACAGACGGAGCGCCCTAATAAGAGTCTGGAGACTTACTTGAGATGTTTTGTATCTGAGAACCAGGAGGAGTGGTCTTCGTTTTTGTCTTTGGCAGAGTTTGCCATAAACAATCGTAGTCAGAATTCCACTGGTGAGTCGCCATTTTTTGGGGGCATATGGATTTCACCCGCAGTTTGGCACATTTTCTGGTTCTAATACTTCTGGTATCCCTGAGGAAGAACGTTTTTCAGCATCATTGTCATCAATATGGCGAAAAATTCAAAATAACTTGAAAGATATGGGCAACAAATATAAATGTGTGTTGGTCCGGACCTAAGTGTGGGTGATTCTGTGTGGCTGTCCACAAGAAACATTAAGTTGAAGGTACCTTCCTGGAAGTTGGGTCCAAGGTTTATGGGCTCATATAAGATCACGGCCATTATTAATCCTGTAGCTTTTCGTCTTGAGCTTCCTCAGGCCCTGAAAATTCATAATGTGTTCCATAGGTCTTTGTTGAAAAAATATGTGGAACCTTTACAGCCATCTTCCTGGTCATGGTAGTCGGTAATCGCAAAAATAGTTGACTCTCGAGTTCTCCGTGGATCCCTTCAATATCTTGTCCACTGGAGAGGTTATGGACTGGAGGAGAGGATGTGGGTGTCGGCATCCAACGTTAATGCAAATCGTTTAGTGAATGCTTTTCATAGATCTCACCCTGATAAGGTCGATCCTGGGTGCCCGAAGGTCACCGGTAGAAGGGGGGGTACTGTCACGGACGTTCCCATGGTAGGTACCAGGAGATCGAAGAGACTGGCAACTTGTGGATTAAATTGATGAGTTCACTGTGGTCCTTATTGTGTCTGTGTTTTGGTGAATGCCACACCCCTTGCTTCAGGTGTTGCTTGTTGGTAAATTTCCTTTCCCATAAGTAGCCGCTTTTCATTAGGTTGTACTCTGTAGTGCTTCTGGAGTTGCCAGTTTTCTACTTTGAGATAAGTCTTGTCTTTCCTTTTTGTTTTGTTTGTTATATTCCCTGTTGTTTGTATCTGGGCCTGAGACAGAGACTTCCGTTCGTCCATCTAGGGAGGGATTAGTTGTCTCTCATTCCAGGGCCTTATAGGGATATAAGGGCCTAGGTATACAGCATATGATTATTCCTACCTTCAAGGTCTATTCATATTGATAGGTAGTTAGGACCCGGATTAGGGTTGTTTAGGAGGTGACCTGTTTCTTCACTAGTTTCCAGGCCCAGTTACTGTTCCCCTTCCCTCCTGTGTTTAGTTTGGAGTTTTCCCCCCACACAGATCATGACAAAGTGTCTTTCTCTGGCCACAAGTTCTTTAATGTTGCACTTCAGGTTTATGTTTAACCTGAGAAGGAGAAGATTGTGCAATAGGCACAACTTTGATAGGGAAAGCATACTGACTGGAGTCCATAAGGGACTCCATGAAGTAGGCTCCTGGATGGCCTGGAGAACTACCACATGAACTTTAACATTAGGCGTCTTTATTCAACTTTTGCTCCATCGCTCCATTTTCTTCTCCTCCTACTGATAGGAGGTTGACCTGAATGGCCTACTCACATTTGGTGTCATCTTCTGTGGCAGGGGGACCAGGTGGCAGTCTGGTGATGGTGTTGGAATCTTAGACAGCCATTATCCTCCACTGGCCCAGGAACTCCCTGAAGGTGGCAGGAAAGTGGACCACAGGTGGAATGTCCAGCTCTATACAGTCAGTAATCCGGTAGGAGTGATCTGCAACACCTTCCCTGTGATGGCTCTAGACAGGGGCCACCAGCTGCCAAAACACATTTGTTACAGTGAACGTGACTAGTAATGAGCGGCAGGGGTCATATTCGAATTCGCAATATTTTGCAAATATTTAGTCGAATATTCGCCGAATATTCGCAAATTCGAATATTCGTTATATTCTACTATTTTTTTGCGAATTTTTCAACTTTTAGACAAAGAATATTATAGCACTATATTAGCTAAATTGCTCTATATTCGTTTTTTTTTTTTTTTAATATTCGCTATATTGCTATAACTTCGTTTTTTCGAATATTCGTAATATTCTAAAACAAATAATATAGCAATATAGCGAATATTCGAGAAAACGAATATAGAGCAATTTAGCTAATATAGTGCTATAATCTTCTTTGTCTAATAGTTGTAATTTTTTTCTCATCTGAAGTTCAGATTGGAAAAAAATTACAACTATAAAAAAAGATTATAGCACTATATTAGATAAATTGCTCTATATTCGTTTTTTTTTCGAATATTCGCTATATTGCTAAAGCAAGAATATATAGCAATATAGCGAATATTCGAAAAAAAATAATATAGAGCAAAATTCGCAAACAACACTACTCCTAAAGTCAAGTATATTGGAGCCTTCTTATTGGCCCACAAGCTAGAAGCAGGGAGGGATCATGTGTACTGATTTTTTTTAAAAAAATCGAATATAAAAAAAAAATCGAATATTCGAAATTACGAATATATATCACTATATTCGAAATATTCGCGAATTTTCGAAGTGCCTATATTCGCGATAAAAATTAGAAATTCGAATTTTCATGATCAACACTAAACGTGACAGTGGGTTGGTACTGAGGCCCACCTTAGCACAGGTCTGGATAAGCAGTGGACCTGTGTTCAGGCTTCTACCATTCCTACGGAGGTGTGTAGCTGATCTGATGAGCCGGCAGCGTGATCCCTATGGCAAAGAGAACTCTTGGGCTGTCAGTGGTGGTGTAGTCCACCACATCACCTGGGTGGAGGTTGTGTAATCGCTCCAGGAGGTAGGTGGCTGACAAAGTAATCCCGACCAGTCTATGTCCCGGAGAAAGCCATATATTTTTTCTAAAATAACCCCTTGTCTCCTCTCCGAATGGGACAAACCCTACATCTAGGTTTACTTGCATTTCTGGGGGGAGGGGGTGACTGGACTTTCTGCTATAAGCAAGGCAGAGTAGACATTTAGAGATATAATGTAAGTCTGACCAAAGACCCATAGACTAGACTGACTTATTTCTATAATACAACTCTTCTCTATATAGAGAGGGTCACACCAGCCCCATCTAGTGGTGGATGTGGATACAGCCTATTAACACCTTGCATGCAACTAACCCAGTCAATACATATACCATACAAAAGCATATTTTAACCCCTTTTGCAGTGTAACTGCTCTGCAGTGGGACCCTGCAGTTGTAGTTTCACAATAGCTGGAGTGTTACACAGGCTGCTGACCCCTGCATTAGGAAATTACAGGCCACTATGGTTTCTACATATGTCATCTTGACCAGAAGTGCACCTGTTTCTGTCCTGTGTGTAGTGTCCCACTACGTCGGAGTGGGCACTACACAAGGGTCAATTGGGTCACATGTTATTCCTGCTCCTAAGGGACAGTGATATTGTATTTAACTATATGCATTTAATGTATTTTTCTATGTGTTGTTTCCCCTGTGATATGCATAGCAGGCCTATTAGCATGTAGTTAGGCATCCTAGACACTAGAGGGGGATAGGGAGCCCCTAGTATAAATGTTCAGGCCCAGACAGGGAGGAGTTAGTCTGTAGTCAGGAGTCTGTGGACACAGAAGTGAGAGGGCATCTTAGCCAGAGATATGCTGAGGGCCTCCTCCTGACATGCAGCTGGATAGTCCAGGCTGCTAGTTGCTACCAGGAGGCTAGTGAAGGACTCTAGCCTGCCTGTTGATAAAGTGAGCCTCAGTTAGCTCAGAAGATTACCCCAGTAGTAGGAATGAACCTCCTGGGAGAAACCTGCAGCTTCCCTCACAACAGGAACAATACAACCAGCTCAGATAAGTAAGCTGATGGGCAGAGGTACTATAAGATAAAAGCAAGGGTCAATACAGGAGGAAGATTTATTACCAAGGATTAAAAGCCAACATTTAGGCATCCGGGCCTTGGGATCCAGCCAGACAGAATAGCTGAAGGGTATAGAGCAGCCTTGACTGTGAAGCATTAACTGTTTACCCTCCAAGTATCTTGCAAGATTGTTACCTGCCATATTAAGAAGTGAACCTGCTTGTGAATGATATGATTCAAGGGACTGCATAACCAACTGTCTGTATAAAGTTTGGACTGTTTCCCAAGTAAAGCAACGTTTGGTTCATCATATCACCTCTGTACCTCACTTATTGCTACTGGAAAACTGGTGTGCCACCGTTACCGGCACTGGCGTCACGATCCTTAAAGGGACCTTGCCCCAGGCACTCAAAACACCTGCAACATCCAGGGCACCTCATCCACCATCAGGCCTGGTCCCTACATACAGAGTGTGCCCCAGAGGAACTTTGTGTCTACCTCTCCTTCACTGCCGCATGCCTGCCCAGGGTTCTCCTCTAAAAAGTGAGTAACCCTCGATTGCCCATAACCGTGACCTCACTATCGCAATACCCTGCAGGTCTGGCGTGCTGCATGTGTACTTCTACAATAATCTTTTTGGCCCAAAAGCCAGTGCCAGTTATGTGGCTTCTGCCCTGGTAATACGATAAGTTGATGCTGTGACATCTGTGGAAATATTGACGCATAATAGTATCTGTAACTATAGCTGGTGAGCCAAATAGAGAGAACCTGAAAAATTCAGGTGGCTCCTGTGACACGGACTGGAGTAAACTGTCTTGTATTCTAAAAATGTATTTGGGTAACCTTTTAGGTGTCCACGAAGACAACTCATTTTTAAATGTTATCACCTGAGAAGAGTCATGGTTATTCATGATGTCCTGCTCCCTGCCCACCTGCTGATGACTGACAGTCTTCTACCTAGTTTTCTCCCTTTCTCTCTAGGAGAGAACTGCCAATCATCAGCAGATGGGTGAGATAGCAGGAGATTATGTATAACCAGGACTCTTCTCAGGTAGATGTGACTCTTTCCAAGGCCTGGGCTGCGATGTTTATGGTGCTGATTCTTGGCAACCACTTACTTTTAGCTCATGAGTGACACACCGCTGACATCAGCATTTCTGTCACTATTTTATGCTGCCCTCAGTGAGGTTCACTTTAAGCTAAGGCAGGCAGGGCAAAATAGTCCAAGGAGTTAACTTTTAACCCATGTTAGGCTACTTTCACACTAGCGTTCTGCTGTCCGCTCGTGAGCTCCGTTTGAAGGGGCTCACGAGCGGAGCAGAACGCTTCCGTCCAGCCCTGATGCAGTCTGAATGGATGCGGATCCGCTCAGACTGCATCAGTCTGGCGGCGTTCAGCCTCCGCTCCGCTCGCCTCCGCACGGCCAGGCGGACAGCTGAACGCTGTTTGAGCCATATGGTGTCATCTTCAAGCGGATCCGTTCCCATTGACTTACATTGTAAGTCTGGACGGATCCGCTTGAAGATGACACCATATGGCTCAATCTTCAAGCGGATCCGTCCCCCATTGACTTTACATTGAAAGTCTGAACGGATCCGCTCAGGCTACTTTCGCACTTAGAAATTTTTCTAAGTTATTAATGCAGACGGATCCGTACTGAACGGAGCCTCCGTCTGCATTAGTATGATCGGATCCGTTCAGAACGGATCCGATCAAGCGCAAGTGTGAAAGTAGCCTTACAGACCTCAGTTTGGAAGGTGCAGAAGTCACATTGTGTGTGTGTCTTATGATGGTGACTCAGGGTTGCCCACATGGGTCAATTAAGGACTGCCAGCTGCACTGGAGAGACGTGGGCCCCGGTCATACATATGAGTGTTGTGCCACTATTTGGTCATCCTCCACATGACATCAGGTTTTCTTAAATCAGCAACCACTTTTGCCAAGAAATCATGTCGTGTCATCATTCATGTCTAGCAGGTATCCGCTCCATCGTGTCATATATCAGGGTTTCTCAACTCCGGTCCTCGGGACCCCCCTACCGGTCATGTTTTCAGGATTTCCTTAGTATTGAGCAGGTGATATAATTAGTGATCAAGCATCAGGACTTACCACATGTATTCATTCTATGGAATTTTCTCAAATCCTGACCGGTAGGTGGGTCCCAAGGACCGGAGTTGAGAAACCCTGTAATATGGTATTAGTGAACATAGGGGGAATTTTTTTTATATCCTGGTGGCTCTTACTTTACTGTAGGGCACATTTACATGGTCTGATACTTAGGGCATGGATTGTAATCGAACCATTTATTCCCATTTATTGCCCACTCGTTCAGCTGCATTTACATGCAACAATCAGCTTGTCTGTGGGGATGAACAATCACGACTGTGATCATTCATCCCCTTGCAGATTAATTGTTTGTCAGCAGCACTTTCTGGTTGATACAGGATGAACCCCTGTCACCAAACAATGATTTTATGTGCTGAATAAAAGACAGCTAAACCAATTAATAAGTGTTTTTCTCGTTTGTCAGGTGATCAGCGGCACATTTACACAGGTAATTTTTGGGAACATGCATTTTGATGAACATTTGTTCCTAATAATTGTCCTTAAAATCTGCCTATGTAAATAGGCCCTTATTCCTACTTTTGAAAAGGAATGTCTACAGTAGACATAAAGGAATGTGCAGGGATTGGTTGAAGTAGGTAAAGTGCTCATAAAAGTTTGCTTCTTAGTAAGATAGGTGATAGGTTACCTTACTTCATACTTCTGCTCCTCCAGCTTTGCTCCCTTTTTCTTTTTGCAGAATAACAAGGTGTTTACAAGATAAGGTCGGCTTTAGCTGTCACTGCCCTGTCACTGGCAGTAGACCCAGTATGTTAGGTCTAAACGCTGCCAAGTTATGTCCCCACCTAACAAATTCCACATTATGTAAGTAGATCTAGAGTAGGCAAATAGTAGTGACTTGTGGAGCGTGCATGACAACACGGCGCCTTCAAAAAGGGCTCAACTAGGAAAGCCATTAATTGTGGACAAGTGGCGTCATAATGTACGGAGTGATTAATCATCCCGGAGAGTGGAATGACATGATGCAATATTTCACATGGTGAGGCTCAGGAACGTGATCTTGTGCAGGGCGAAGGCAAGAAATCTGTGATGTCTGTCTACAAAATGGTTTTTACTGTTGTTTCCGCAGAAGAAAGATATTGGGTTATTCAAGTCATAGAGAGTGATGATATGTCGTTTATCTGTGTCATCACTTTCTGGGGGATCCGACAGCAGTTTCTTCCTGTACAGCTGCGCTCCTGGCATCCTGCTCAGAGTGAATGGGGCCGGGCTGCAGTTCTTAGCACAGTTGGGGTTCAGACCACCGCTGTGCAAATATCACTTTAATGGAGCTGTGTTGCAGTGCCCTGCAGAGGGTGTCTGGGTGGTGCCAACGTGTAGGGGATAAACTGTACCAATGCTAAATCAGCATTCAGAATAAGAAAACATTTTCCGCAAATGACAGATGTACAATTTGCAAAAATAATTATGCTCTGTAGACTGTTAACTAAGGCACATCTACGGCAGAGACTCCGGCAGGCTGTTCCAGTAGAGAAAAGCCTGCCAGCATACCTCCCAACTTTTTGTAAGGTCAAAGAGGGATAATTTTGCTTCACTGTCTGCAAGATCCATTTTCCCACCATATATATATACCTCAATAGTTTTCTTTTACACAATAGCGCAAAAATTATCATAATATAGAAATTTCTAAAAATAAAATATTGCATTAGCTAATAAAATGATATACTAAGCGGGCTTTTAAATACAGAGATCAATACTGTAAATGTAATAATGCAAATCTATACCTCAGATCAAAAAGTGGGACCTTTAAAGTGCTTCTGTCACCCCCAAAACAACTTATTTTTTTTTGGGCTTGTTAAAATCCTTATTTAACGACTATTCCCTATATAGGGCTCTTACCTTTGGCTGTGGCTTCTTTTCCTTAAAAATCGATCTTTTAAAATATGCAAATCACTTCACTTCCAGCAAGTACGGCGTCTACTTGCTGGTAGCCGCCGCAAAAAAACACCCCCTCCTCCTGTTGATTGACAGGGCCAGCGAGTGCTCTCCTCCTCCGGCTGGCCCTGTCAGCATTTCAAATCCCGCGCCTGTCTTCATTCGGCGCAGGCACTCTGAGAGAAGGAGGCTCGCCTCCTCAGCACTCCCTCAGTGCGCCTGCGCCAATGACGTCACCGAAAGAGCGCCTCAGAGCGCCTCTGAGAGCCCTTCTCTCAGAGCGCCTGCGCCGAATGAAGACAGGCGCGGGATTTGAAATGCTGACAGGGCCAGCCGGAGGAGGAGAGCGCTCGCTGGCCCTGTCAATCAACAGGAGGAGGGGGCGTTTTTTTGCGGCGGCTACCAGCAAGTAGACGCCCTACTTGCTGGTAGTGAAGTGATTTGCATATTTTAAAAGAGACAAAGGTAAGATCCCTATATAGGGAATAGTCGTTAAATAAGGATTTTAACAAGCCCAAAAAAAAAAAATGTGTTTTGGGGGTGACAGAAGCCCTTTAAGGAGCAAAGCAGGACAGAGGGACTTGGGTCAAAAATAGGGACTGTCCCTCAAAAAGAGGGACACTTGCGAGGTCTGAGCCAGAGTTCTCCAGATCCAGCATTGCCGAATACTACTACCTTCCAGCTGGACCACATTGATTATAATGGCGTCCAGCAGAGATCGGGCCTCTACTCTGCAAATATGCTGAGAATCATGCACCGTTTTTGTCCAGCTGATTCCCGCGATTGTCTGCCAGACCTGCAGGCCGGAACACCCGGCTGCAGATGTGAAAGTAGGCTAACCTCATTTTTTTATGTTTGGGTATATACTCCCTACCCTATATTGGAGACAGCTGCAGCTCAAAGACACATCACCTCATACAATGCCAACACCAGGGTTTTACCTGTTTAGTACAGTCAATGCAGGTGACAGCATAGAGTTTGTACCTTTCCACTATTGACACACACACATATATTTATTCATATACATATATACACAAGATACATACAGTCAGGTCCATAAATATTGGGATATCAACACAATTCTAACATTTTTGGCTCTATACACCACCACAATGGATTTGAAATGAAATGAACATAATGTGCTTTAACTACAGACCGTCAGCTTTAATTTGAGGGTATTTACAGCCAAATCAGGTGAACGGTGTAGGAACTATTACACCAGTTTGCATATGTGCCTCCCACTTGTTAAGGGACCAAAAGTAATGGGACAGAATAATAATCATAAATCAAACTTTCACTTTTTAATACTTGGTTGCAAATCCTTTGCAGTCAATTACAGCCTGAAGTCTGGAACGCATAGACATCACCAGACGCTGGGTTTCATCCCTGGTGATGCTCTGCCAGGCCTCTACTGCAACTGTCTTCAGTTCCTGCTTGTTCTTGGGGCATTTTCCCTTCAGTTTTGTCTTCAGCAAGTGAAATGCGTGCTCAATCGGATTCAGGTCAGGTGATTGACTTGGCCATTGCATAACATTCCACTTCTTTTCCTTAAAAAACTCTTTGGTTGCTTTTGCAGTATGCTCTGGGTCATTGTCCATCTGCACTGTGAAGCGCCGTCCAATGAGTTCTGAAGCATTTGGCTAAATAGGAGCAGATAATATTGCCCGAAACACTTCAGAATTCATCCTGCTGCTTTTGTCAGCAGTCACATCATCAATAAATACAAGAGAACCAGTTCCATTGGCAGCCATACATGCCCACGCCATGACACTACCACCACCATGCTTCACTGATGAGGTGGTATGCTTAGGATCATGAGCAGTTCCTTCTCCATACTCTTCTCTTCCCATCACTCTGGTACAAGTTGATCTTGGTCTCATCTGTCCATAGGATGTTGTTCCAGAACTGTGAAGGCTTTTTTAGATGTCGTTTGGCAAACTCTAATCTGACCTTCCTGTTTTTGAGGCTCACCAATGGTTTACATCTTGTGGTGAACCCTCTGTATTCACTCTGGTGAATTCTTCTCTTGATTGTTGACTTTGACACACATACACCTACCTCCTGGAGAGTGTTCTTGATCTGGCCAACTGTTGTGAAGGGTGTTTTCTTCACCAGGGAAAGAATTCTTCGGTCATCCACCACAGTTGTTTTCCGTGGTCTTCCAGATCTTTTGGTGTTGCTGAGCTCACCAGTGCGTTCCTTCTTTTTAAGAATGTTCCAAACAGTTGTTTTCGCCACGCCTAATGTTTTTGCTATCTCTCTGATGGGTTTGTTTTGTTTTTTCAGCATAATGATGGCTTGCTTCACTGATAGTGACAGCTCTTTGGATCTCATCTTGAGAGTTGACAGCAACAGATTCCAAATGCAAATAGCACACTTGAAATGAACTCTGGACCTTTTATCTGCTCATTGTAATTGGGATAATGAGGGAATAACACACACCTGGCCATGGAACAGCCGAGAAGCCAATTGTCCCAAAACTTTTGGTTCCTTAACAAGTGGAAGGCACATATGTAAACTATTGTAATTCCTACACCGTTCACCTGATTTGGCTGTAAATACCCTCAAATTAAAGCACTGTTAAAGCACATCTTGTTTGTTTCATTTCAAATCCATTGTGGTGGTGTATAGAGCCAAAAATGTTAGAATTGTGTTGATGTCCCAATATTTATGGACCTGACTGTATATACACTTACCATTATGCAGGCAGATGCAGTCCATCAGAAAGGAAGCTCAGCTAGGACAGCTGAGGGTCTGCAGCCTCGGCTTTCCCTTCCATTTGTCAGGACTGATGAGCACTGAGCAGAAGCTTTCCGCAGGAGGCTCTCCATGAGCTCTACCTGCACACTCTTCAGAATGCCATGATAGGTTGGAGGGGTTTCTGCTTCAGCTAACTGCCCTGTTAGAGCAGATAGGGAAGCTTCATTTCATAGGATAGAGTGCCCACAGGAGGATACTCTGGCACTCACTTTAGATGTGGAGTGGGATGCGCCCCGTGAGTGCACCTGGAGTCTAGGTGCACTCACATAATGTTGGCCATTGTATAACTTTTCTTGCCCTGATCTGGACCTCCCTCTGTTGACCAGTGGACAGCTAAGTATCAGCAGCTCCTACGGTAGTGGACGTCTCCCATCCTTATAAATAATTTGAATAAGGCTACATTCACACGACCGTTGTGTGTTTTGCGGTCCGCAATTTGCGGAACGGCACGGACAGCCATTAATATAACTCCCTATTCTTGTCCGCAAAACAGACAAGAATAGGACAGGTCATATTTTTGGGGCGGAACGGAGCCACGGATGCGGACAGCACACGGAGTGCTATCCACATCTTTTGCGGCCCCATTGAAGTGAATGGGTCCGCATCCAAGCCGCAAAAACTGCAGCTCGGATACGGACCAAAACAACGTTCGTGTGCATGAGGCCTAACTGCCATGTTTTGCTAGTAAAGATATAGCTGGCTACAACTGAGTGGAAACCAAGGGGTGGGGCCAATCCTATTGGTACAGCTCCTCAGCTTTCCAGTGCTGGCCCCACCCCTCGGCACACTGAAGCTCTCATTTCTATAAAGAATATAAGTTTTTTTTCTTGGAAACGCTGCAACTGATTTTCACAAGACAGATATCTTTTTAATCATCATGTCTAGTATGCCTATTTTAATAGGGTTGGTCCTGCTGACAGGTGCTTTTAAGCATTATAGCTCTATAAAGAGTTACCAGCACTGCCCTACAAACAGGAAGTCTGGGGAAAAAAATCTCACCTATGCTTGAATCTTTATTTCATGTATCTGCCTGGCTGATCACACTTTCACATGTAAATTTGCTGAATGTTATTCGTTCATATTATGTAGAAAGTCATTTTTAGAACTATGCTAGAATAAAGGAAATTTAATCCAACCGAAAACAAGAAGCCAACGCTGTTTACATAATTTTCTTAAGTGGTACATACAGTATGGCAACTGCAGGGGGAAGCTACAGGGGGTGGAGATGTAGCAGTTGAGCCCCGATTAAGTTGCATGCAGGGGCCCAAAGGTGGGAGCTGTTACAGTTTTGCTTTGCAATGCAATGTACTATGAGCAAACATTTTATTACATGCCCAAAAGTACTTCAAGATGTTGTACAGGATTAAAAGAACATGGGTGCCTTCTTCCAACAACAGTGCCACGCCTGTCCATATTGTTGGTGGCGATTTTTAGAGACAGTCTCAGCGAATTTGGGCTGTCCTGGGTTGACAATGGGTGAGGCTTGGGTAAGAACAAACAATGAAATAGCACTCTGCAAACACAAATAACAAAGTAAATACAATAGGGCCATACTCACTATAGAAAATATACTAGTGCTATGCTCATTATATAAACGTGAGGTTCTTGGGAAATACATTTTGTACAAAATTATTTGTGCCTGTCTGCCCCGGCAAGGCAATCTCTTTAGGACAGGAACCTACGCTAAATATTACCTCCGCTGGTGCCATACTGGCCTCCCTTAAATTCGGGTAATGCAGCAGTAGAGGATGAAGCATAGTGCAGGCCCAGCTATGACTAGATTTGGAAAACATAGGCAGTCAGGAGATGATTAATCAACTCAAAGGGCTGAAAGAAGGCTAAGGAGATTGATGGGGGTAAATGGGTAAATCCATCTGGAACAGTGAATTCAGAAGAAGGAGTTAGGGAAGGATACCTCTCAGTAGGTAGGTGGAGTGAGTACATTTCCCTTGGGAGCCTTGACCTGAAAGCCACCCCCATTATGATAAAATTTTGGTTGGTGAGTTTTGCGTGATGATTGGTTGCTGCAACCAGTGGACACAAGGTCATGGATGACACTTACTGAGGTGGTTGGAGTCCATCAAAAGTATTCTCAACCCTCTTCAATTAAGTTCAATGGATGTGTTGTTCCTACTGGAGTAGTCCCAGGGAACATGTTCTAAAATTAACCAGTACATTGGACAGATTTAGCCTTCCCCGAGACGGTGCAGTGTGGCTGGGGACTCAGTACAGTACGGTGCGGAAGAGGGCCATCCAAGACCTCCTTAGTTTGGTCAGCGCCTTTTGGAACTTTCTTTATGTTCATTATTTTAATGATATACTTTCCTTTGGTGAGAAATCGTAGTGTCACGCCTGTGACAGGTGTTAGAAGGTCTGAAAGACTGACTGCACATAATTGATCTGACAGCCTCTTTTGGTTTCACTTTGTCTATTTGTTACTGGTATGGCCACACCTTATTTTTTTCTTCTGCAGCATCACTGTTGAAGATCTGCAAGCAGTATCAACCAACATAATCCAACGTGACAAAGAGATTCTTAGACGTGAAAGGGGACTACTTTCAGCATCTTTTGTAACTTGTGAGTAATAAAAAAAAAAAACAATCCACTTGTTTGTTCATCTTGTCATACTATCGCTGGAGGCGGGCTACTTTTTCGTGGGCCACCCTGTATTATGTAAATGCATTTTGTGCACTAGTTATTTAATAAAGAAACTGCTGTGGTCATAAACTCTCCTAGGTCACATAGTCTTATTTTTATGGGTTGGGAGATTGGCAGAAAGTGAGTGTTGATTATGGCATGCCTAGCACTTTTATAGTTTACTAGCAGAAGGATCCGGCTTCGCACGGATATATTTCATCTATTTCACAGTAACCTCTACAGTACCCCGTCCCCTTAACAGTGAACTCCACAGCCTCTCACCCCTTAACACTGACCACACCCCCACAGTGCCCCGCCTCTTTAAAATGGGACCTCCAAAGCAGCACATCCGCTTAACTTTGACCTTCACAGCAGCCTGCCCTTTTAACAGTGAGTTTCACAGCACCCCACTCCCTTGACATTGAACTCCTCAGGGTTCAGTCCCCTTAACAGTGACCTATACAGCACCCCGCCCCTTAACACTGACCTCCATAGGGGACCATCCCCTTATCTGTCAACGCCACTGTTCCCTACCCCTTTACCAGAGACCTCCACAGCACCCGTCTCTTTAACAGTGACCTCCACAACAGCTGCCCCTTTAATAGTGGCCCCTGCCCCCTTAACAGTGACCTCCACATCGCCCTGCCCCTTTAAGACTAGGGCTACACGACGACATGTGTCGCGCAACATTTTGTTGCACCAATGTCACGCAACAATTTTTAAAATCATAGGCTATGGTGTCGCACTGCGACATGCGATTTGCAGCGACTGCGATGTGATGGAGATGGATTTTTCTGTAACTGTCACATCACAGTCTCAGCATGTCGCATGTCGCAGTGCAACATCATAGACTATTATTATAAAAAATGGCATGTGACATCAATTGTCGCATTGTAGTTGTGCCCTATGTGTCGCGCGACACATGTCATCGTGTAGCCCTAGCCTAAAGCTGAATTACAGCAGTGAAGAAAAATGGTTTGTTATAGAAACCTGGAGTAAAATTGTGTGTATGTGGAGACTAAGGGCCTGCCAGCTTCTATTAGCTGATAAGGGACATGTGACCGTGTGTATGGCAGTTGGAATATGAAGAGAAAGACTTGCAGGCTTCTATTGGCTAATGCAGGTCATTTTTTGGGAATATCTATGAGACCCGGTCTAAAACCTTCCCGGACACCTGATGTACCTGTGCCAAATTTGGTGAAGATCGCTCCAGTCGTTTGGTGGCGCATAAAAAACAGACAGACAGACGGAAAATCATTTATATATATATATATATATATATATATATACACTGCTCAAAAAAATAAAGGGAACACAAAAATAACACATCCTAGATCTGAATTAATTAAATATTCCTCTGAAATACTTTGTTCTTTACATAGTTGAATGTGCTGACAACAAAATCACACAAAAATAAAAAAATGGAAATCAAATTTTTCAACCCATGGAGGTCTGGATTTGGAGTCACACTCAAAATTAAAGTGGAAAAACACACTACAGGCTGATCCAACTTTAATGTAATGTCCTTAAAACAAGTCAAAATGAGGCTCAGTAGTGTGTGTGGCCTCCACGTGCCTGTATGACCTCCCTACAACGCCTGTGCATGCTCCTGATGAGGTGGCGGACGGTCTCCTGAGGGATCTCCTCCCAGACCTGGACTAAAGCATCTGCCAACTCCTGGACAGTCTGTGGTGCAACGTGACATTGGTGGATAGAGCGAGACATGATGTCCCAGATGTGCTCAATTGGATTCAGGTCTGGGGAACGGGCGGGCCAGTCCATAGCATCAATGCCTTCGTCTTGCAGGAACTGCTGACACACTCCAGCCATATGAGGTCTAGCATTGTCTTGCATTAGGAGGAACCCAGGGCCAACCGCACCAGCATATGGTCTCACAAGGGGTCTGAGGATCTCATCTCGGTACCTAATGGCAGTCAGGCTACCTCTGGCGAGCACATGGATGGCTGTGCGGCCCTCCAAAGAAATTCCACCCCACACCATTACTCACCCAATGCCAAACCGGTCATGCTGGAGGATGTTGCAGGCAGCAGAACGTTCTCCACGGCGTCTCAAGACTCTGTCACGTCTTTCACATGTGCTCAGTGTGAACCTGCTTTCATCTGTGAAGAGCACAGGGCGCCAGTGGCGAATTTGCCAATATTGGTGTTCTCTGGCAAATGCCAAACGTCCTGCACGGTGTTGGGCTGTAAGCACAACCCCCACCTGTGGACGTCGGGCCCTCATCACCCTCATGGAGTCTGTTTCTGACCATTTGAGCAGACACATGCACATTTGTGGCCTGCTGGAGGTCATTTTGCAGGGCTCTGGCAGTGCTCCTCCTGTTCCTCCTTGCACAAAGGCGGAGGTAGCGGTCCTGCTGCTGGGTTGTTTTTACTCCTACGGCCTCCTCCACGTCTCCTGATGTACTGGCCTGTCTCCTGGTAGCGCCTCCATGCTCTGGACACTACGCTGACAGACACAGCAAACCTTCTTGTCACAGCTCGCATTGATGTGCCATCCTGGATAAGCTGCACTACCTGAGCCACTTCTGTGGGTTGTAGACTCCGTCTCATGCTACCACTAGAGTGAAAGCACCGCCAGCATTCAAAAGTGACCAAAACATCAGCCAGGAAGCATAGGAACTGAGAAGGGATCTGTGGTCACCACCTGCAAAACCACTCCTTTATTGGGGGTGTCTTGCTAATTGCCTATAATTTCCACCTGTTGTCTATCCCATTTGCACAACAGCATGTGAAATTGATTGTCACTCAGTGTTGCTTCCTAAGTGGACAGTTTGATTTCACAGAAGTGTGATTGACTTGGAGTTACATTGTGTTGTTTAAGTGTTCCCTTTATTTTTTTGAGCAGTGTATATATATATATATATATATATATATGAGACTAGTTAATAAAAACAGCTGTCTATGGGCTGTGCCTGATATTGCAACATGTAAAGGAGTAAGTTTTTTGGGTGTTGCCATTGATTAAGTTGCAGTAATTTTACTTGGCTAAGGAAAAAAGTATAATGGTTACTGACAATGGCACTTGACTTGGAAGTTATAGCCTCAAATGGTTGCAGTTTGGTGGGTACAAGTAATGGCATGCAGCTTGGCGGTAATAGTCTTAGAAGAATACACAGCTTGGTGGTTACAGTCTCTACTGGGCATGCAGCTGGGTGGTTACAAGTAATAGTATGGATATGTAGAGAGAATCTCTAAATCGCACATCCTCATACCTATGCTTCTGATATACAACTGTTTTCAATTATCAGCATTTCTTATGATAAAACATGGCTATACAGCGATGCTATCAATCATTTGCTGTGCACTATAAAGAGACAATTAGTATACAGTTTGATCAAAGCGCATAGGCCCATTTACCGCGACAAGGTTGCCTCTTGTTTAAGTGGGAACCTACTCTAACCATGGCGCAGAGCCGTGCGGCGACCACCACGCCTCCACACCGCTCCAGCAGGCAATGGGATCCAGCAGCCGCACAGCAGCCCCACTATACAGTGAGGCCACATGGGCCCCGGATCCCATCACTCCACCAGCACGGCACAGAAGCAGAGACGGCCGCCGTCCAGCGCCGCATGTGAACTGGTGCAAATGGCTCACCTGTTCACAGCCTCTCAGGAACTCCAACTGAGATGTGGTAGGAATTTATAGACCCTTTGCAGACTTCTGCTAATTTAAAAAGCACCTGAGCCACATGGGGAGGAGTGCTGATTCAGGGGAGGGGGGAAAAGAAGTTTATAGCATAAATTGTATGGATATGTAGAGAGAATCTCTAAATCGCACATCCTCATACCTATGCTTCTGATATGCAACTGTTTTCAATTATCAGCATTTCTTATGATAAAACATGGCTATACAGCGATGCTATCAATCATTTGCTGTGCACTATAAAGAGACAATTAGTATACAGTTTGATCAAAGCGCATAGGCCCACTTACCGCGACAAGGTTGCCTCTTGTTTAAGTGGGAACCTACTCTAACCATGGCGCAGAGCCGTGCGGCGACCACCACGCCTCCACACCGCTCCAGCAGGCAATGGGATCCAGCAGCCGCACAGCAGCCCCACTATACAGTGAGGCCACATGGGCCCCGGATCCCATCACTCCACCACACAGCTTGGTGGTTATAGTTTCTAATGGGTACACTTGGTCTTTACAGTTTCTCGTGGGCACACAGCATGGTGGTTAGTGTCTCTTTTGCGCTCACAGACCAACTCAGGTTTTTAAGATAATGCAGGACCACCATTAGATTGGCACTCTCTTTGTCATCACAGTTGCAGGCCATAGTAACTTGGCTTACACTTATCCATGGTACAGAAACATGCTGGAAATTGCTGCAGGATACTCAGGGACTTTGACAGCCATGGATCACTCTCCCTACCCAACCCAAGCAAGGCATCAGTCCAGTTCAGGATGAAGGTATTGAGAAGGCCTTTTAGAAGGATTCTCAGGAGCATTGGTATTTCAGCAACAAATGCTGACAGAACTTAACTCTTCTCTTTTTATCCTGTGCAACGTTTGCTAGTGGACTCTCCTTCACATATGTGAATCTCATCTTTCACAGTTTAAGGCCTCATGCACACGACAGTATTGTTTCACGGTCCGCAAAACGGGGTTCCGTTGGTCCGTGATCCATGACCGTTTTTTCATCCGTGGGTCTTCCTTGATTTTCGGAGGATCCACGGACATGAAAAAAAGTCGTTTTGGTGTCCGCCTGGTCGTGCGGAGCCAAACGGATCCGTCCTGACTTACAATGCAAGTCAATGGGGACGGATCCGTTTGACGTTGACACAATATAGTGCAATTGCAAACAATGTAAAGTCAGGAGTCCCTATTATACCATCGGATCGGAGTTCTCTCCAATCCGATGGTATATTTTAACTTGAAGCGTCCCCATCACCATGGGAACGCCTCTATGTTAGAATATACCATTGGATTTGAGTTACATCGTGAAAACTCATATCCGACAGTATATTCTAACACAGAGGCATTTCCATGGTGATGGGGACGCTTCAAGTTAGAATATACTACGAACTGTGCACATGACTGCCCCCTGCTGCCTGGCAGCACCCAATCTCTTACAGGGGGCTGTGATCAGCACAATTAACCCCTCAGGTGCCGCACCTGAAGGGGTTAATTGTGCGTATCATAGCCCCCTGTAAGAGATCAGGGGCTGCCAGGCGGCAGGGGGCAGACCCCCCTCCCTCCCCAGTTTGAATATCATTGGTGGCCAGTGTGTGGCCCCCCCGGCCCCCCTCCCTCTATTGTATTATCATTGGTGGCCAGTGTGTGGCCCCCCCCGGCCCCCCCTCCCTCCCTCTATTGTATTATCATTGGTGGCCAGTGTGCGGCCCCCCCGGCCCCCCTCCCTCTATTGTATTATCATTGGTGGCCAGTGTGCGGCCCCCCCGGCCCCCCCTCCCTCCCTCTATTGTATTATCATTGGTGGCCAGTGTGCGCCCCCCCCCGGCCCCCCCTCTATTGTATTAATATCATTGGTGGCCAGTGTGTGGCCTCCCCTCTCCCCCCCGCCCTCTATTGTATTATCATTGGTGGCCAGTGTGCGCCGCCCCCCGGCCCCCCCTCTACACTGCGTGCAGAATTATTAGGCAAATGAGTATTTTGACCACATCATCCTCTTTATGCATGTTGTCTTACTCCAAGCTGTATAGGCTCGAAAGCCTACTACCAATTAAGCATATTAGGTGATGTGCATCTCTGTAATGAGAAGGGATGTGGTCTAATGACATCAACACCCTATATTAGGTGTGCATAATTATTAGGCAACTTCCTTTCCTTTGGCAAAATGGGTCAAAAGAAGGACTTGACAGGCTCAGAAAAGTCAAAAATAGTGAGATATCTTGCAGAGGGATGCAGCACTCTTAAAATTGCAAAGCTTCTGAAGCGTGATCATCAAACAATCAAGCGTTTTATTCAAAATAGTCAACAGGGTCGCAAGAAGAGTGTGGAAAAACCAAGGCGCAAAATAACTGCCCATGAACTGAGAAAAGTCAAGCGTGCAGCTGCCAAGATGCCACTTGCCACCAGTTTGGCCATATTTCAGAGCTGCAACATCACTGGAGTGCCCAAAAGCACAAGGTGTGCAATACTCAGAGACATGGCCAAGGTAAGAAAGGCTGAAAGACGACCACCACTGAACAAGACACACAAGCTGAAACGTCAAGACTGGGCCAAGAAATATCTCAAGACTGATTTTTCTAAGGTTTTATGGACTGATGAAATGAGACTGAGTCTTGATGGGCCAGATGGATGGGCCAGTGGCTGGATTGGTAAAGGGCAGAGAGCTCCAGTCCGACTCAGACGCCAGCAAGGTGGAGGTGGAGTACTGGTTTGGGCTGGTATCATCAAAGATGAGCTTGTGGGGCCTTTTCGGGTTGAGGATGGAGTCAAGCTCAACTCCCAGTCCTACTGCCAGTTTCTGGAAGACACCTTCTTCAAGCAGTGGTACAGGAAGAAGTCTGCATCCTTCAAGAAAAACATGATTTTCATGCAGGACAATGCTCCATCACACGCGTCCAAGTACTCCACAGCGTGGCTGGCAAGAAAGGGTATAAAAGAAGAAAATCTAATGACATGGCCTCCTTGTTCACCTGATCTGAACCCCATTGAGAACCTGTGGTCCATCATCAAATGTGAGATTTACAAGGAGGGAAAACAGTACACCTCTCTGAACAGTGTCTGGGAGGCTGTGGTTGCTGCTGCACGCAATGTTGATGGTGAACAGATCAAAACACTGACAGAATCCATGGATGGCAGGCTTTTGAGTGTCCTTGCAAAGAAAGGTGGCTATATTGGTCACTGATTTGTTTTTGTTTTGTTTTTGAATGTCAGAAATGTATATTTGTGAATGTTGAGATGTTATATTGGTTTCACTGGTAAAAATAAATAATTGAAATGGGTATATATTTGTTTTTTGTTAAGTTGCCTAATAATTATGCACAGTAATAGTCACCTGCACACACAGATATCCCCCTAAAATAGCTAAAACTAAAAACAAACTAAAAACTACTTCCAAAAATATTCAGCTTTGATATTAATGAGTTTTTTGGGTTCATTGAGAACATGGTTGTTGTTCAATAATAAAATTAATCCTCAAAAATACAACTTGCCTAATAATTCTGCACTCCCTGTATTGTATTAATATCATTGGTGGCCAGTGTGTGGCAGTCCTGGTTGCCATGGTTACTTAGCAATATTAGAAGCATCATACTTACCTGCTGCGCTGTCTGTGACCAGCCAGGAGCTCCTCCTACTGGTAAGTGACAGATCATTAAGCAGTGCGCCGCACAGACCTGTCACTTACCAGTAGGAGGAGCTCCCGGCCGGTCACAGACAGCGCAGCAGGTAAGTATGATGCTTCTAATATTGCTAAGTAACCATGGCAACCAGGACTGCAGTAGCGTCCTGGTTGCCATAGTTACCGATCGGAGCCCCATCGATTAAACTGGGACTCCGATCGGAACTCTCCGCTGCCACCAATGATCGGGGGGGGGGGAGAGGGGAGGCCGCACACTGTGCCACCAATGATATTAATACAATAGAGGGGGGGCCAGGGGGGGGCGCACACTGGCCACCAATGATAATACAATAGAGGGAGGGAGGGGGGGCCGCACACTGGCTACCAATGATAATACAATAAAGGGAGGGAGAGGGGGCCGGGGGGGGCCGCACACTGGCCACCAATGATATTAATACAATAGAGGGAGGGGGGGCCGGGGGGGGCCGCACTGGCCACCAATGAAATTAAAACTGGGGAGGGAGGGGGGTCTGCCCCCTGCTGCCTGGCAGCCCCTGATCTCTTACAGGGGGCTATGATACGCACAACTAACCCCTTCAGGTGCGGCACCTGAGGGGTTAATTGTGCGGATCACAGCCCCCTGTAAGAGATTGGGTGCTGCCAGGCAGCAGGGGGCAGTCATGTACACAGTTCTCAATATATTCTAACTTGAAGCGTCCCCATCACTATGGGAACGCCTCTATGTTAGAATATACTGTCGGATTTGAGTTTTCACGAAAAAGCTTTTATGCAGACAGATCTTCGGATCCGTTTGTATGAAGTAGCCTACGGACACAGATCACGGACACGGATGCCAATCTTGTGTGCATCTGTGTTTTTTCACGGACCCATTGACGTGAACCGTTGTCCGTCCAAAAAATAGGACAGGTCATATTTTTTGGACGGACAGGATACACGGAGGCGGATGACAAACGGTGCATTTTCCGAGTTTTCAACTGATCCATTGAAAGTCAATGGGTCCGCAGAAAATCGCGGAAAACGGAACAACGGCCACGGGTGCACACAACGGTCGTGTGCATGAGGGCTAAACCTGAAGAAAATAATTAGAATCAGTCAAGGGGACATAGTTATGAGCACAGAAAAGAGCAAGATAATGCTGCAGGTATGGGACAGAGGTCATGCCCTCTTGGGATGGCAAACTCAACAACTGACCGGGATCCTTGGTTCCCAATGCCCCCCAACCACCACCACCACCACCAAAGATTAGACCACTAAGGAAGAACTTGAGAATGAAGCATGTAACCCTTTAATGCCTTGAACCACCTGGGGCTTTATTATGACTATGACTGACTATGCAGTTACTTGGCCCCATCAATTAAGAAGGGAGGGGCTGACAGAGGAAGCAGGAGGAGCAAGGGTGCACAGAGTGACTTGGGTCCGCCTTTGATGCACTTAACATTTCATTTGCAAAGAACTTAAAAGCAATGGCTCATTAAGTGAAAGATACAACTATGTTCAGCTGAGCTAGCCCTACAAGGCCTTGTGCCTGGTTTAACAGTGCATTTCCTGGTGACAGACTCCCTTTAAGGCTCAGTTCAGACCTGAGCGTTTTACAGCGCGTTCCTACGCGCTGTAAAACGCTCAACAAGGAGAAACCAATGCTTCCCTATGGGAATGGTTCTCACCTGGGCGTTTTACAGCGCGTACGATCGCGCTGTAAAACGCCCGACGCTCAAACAAGTACAGGAGCGTTTTTTTGGGCGCTTGTCGCGCGTTCCCGTACATAGACTTTCGGGAACGCGCGACACTGTGTGTACACTTGTCTCTGTATGCGCGATTGTAAACGCCCGTACAATCGCGCATACAGAGCGCTCCTTTCAGAACGCTCAGGTCTGAACTGAGCCTTAGAAGGACACTAGTTCTTTGCAGCAGTTCTCTGCTCAGGGGCATATGGTATGTGGAAAGTCCAGCAAGGGTACCCTGTTATAACATAGGATGGCTAAATTTAATAAGAAATATAGAAGTATACATAAACACAAGAAATCTAAATAATAAATCCAAGGTAAGAGGCCAGTATACAGCTGGATGCACTGGGTAAGTGGTGGGGAAGGAAATCCCTAGCACTGATACCCTAAACTGGTCCTCTGCCCAGGGACGTCTCCTGATGGTGGGGACGCCCTGTCCACGTGCCTATTCTCAACCTCCTGGCTGTCCCTAGTAAGGTGAACAGTGGAGGGAGATAGGTAAAGAGTGGTATTCTACCGGATAACTCGGATCTAGCACACAATAGGAGATTTAGATAGGTGTCCACTGTATTCAGCCCTCGTGACAGTCTGCCAGGAGGTACAGGGTCCACCAAGAGGATAAAAAATATACATACAGACACACGCACAAGTAAACACAAATGTAATGACAATAGATGACCTACAACCCCGACGCGTTTCACCCACAGCAGTGGGATCCTCAGGGGGTGATAAGGGGTAGGTATACTGAGGACCGGAAGCCCGTGACAGTGGCAATAGCAGGTCCAGTCCAAGGATATGTGCGTAAATAAATGCGTTGATAAATGAACGCTTATAACGCAAAAATCAGACCCAAAATTAATAAGTGGTTGCCTAATGGCAGATTACATACGGTACATCAGCGGCACGGATAGTGGATTCAAGCGCCTAGATGCAGACTGAGATTGGCGATGGCATTAGGATCACATAGAGATAATTTGTAAAGAGGCTCATGCAGGGGCATAAAGAATAATCCCCCCGAAACTGCCTTGTGTGCACTCCAGGAATATGATCACAAAGTTAGTAGCTCCTCAGGTGTAGGGCTACCCTCCAGGAAGGTACCTAAAATGCATAAGTGCCTGAAGTTAGGGACTAGGCCGTATAGGGGCTATAATGGATGCAGTGTGCTGGTACTTACATGTTGCCGCCGTAGGAGTGGAAAGGTGGGTCTGAGGCGGTCATGCTGTATTGCCCCGCCCTTCAAATACCCTATGTGCCCATTCCATAGGATAAAGAGAATGCCCGGGGGGGGGGGGGGGGGGGGTGGAAGAGAAACGGCTCCAATACAGACGCCGTGATTAGTGCGTTCCAGGATGGAACGCACGCTAGGATGCGTCCAGATAGTTGATTAGCCGGACGGATATCCGGTGAGTATGAGGCTGGCATACGGCGTGCGTGCCAGCATGGAACGCACGCCGGAAGTGACGCACCCCAGTTGATACAGGACCGGAAGTGCGGTGTGTGGCGTACGTCCTGCGTGCCAGCGTGGAACGCACCCCGGAAATGACGTACCCATGTTACCACTCGGCCGGAAGTGCGGTATCTAGGACCGCATACCTCCGATTGGCCAGAAGGACAGTAAGTGGGCCAGGGTGGGTACATATATTGGGAGGATGGAGAAAAATAAAAATGGTAATAATAGTAAAGCACGGAAGAAAAAACCTAACTCATGTGTTTAATATAGAGTCAGCAGGGGAAGGTAACCCCAGCTCTCCATGTATCCCATTCCAGGCCACACATGGGATAAATAATACAGAGGGTAATAGTTAAGGAAATGGGCATAACGTAAAGGGACAAGGGAGAATTAGGAAATGAGGTGGGGGGGGCGGGGGTACTTATGTGCCAAGGGAGATATAGATAGAATAATGACTATATATACACACATATTCTTAGATGCAGAGATGGGGCTACCTTGAGGATACCAAGGATGCCCTCTAAAAGGGTGTAGGAGGATATAAGAACACCCCAAATAAGTAACATTCGGGTACTTAGCGTGCCCAGGCTACGTTTCAGGGAATAACTAATATTTTTACTGAGGCCACAAGTGCTAAGGAAACAACCCCGGATCAGGGAGGCCCCGCACCGAGACCAGAGCAGCAAGGCAAACTGGAAAATTACAGTCTAAATAAGGGTGGATGAAAGTGGGCATACAGGTGAGGTGGGCAATTAAAGAAAGTACGAAAAGGTCAGGCGCTCGTTAAGCCCACGGGGTGATTGGGAGCGGAACCTGTGAATCCACTCACTCTCCTTCTGTAGAATACGCCTGTCCAGGTCACCACCTCTAGGGGAGGGGGGTATCAATTCAAGGACAGTAAACCGGAGACAGGAGGGATCGCCCCCATGGCAGTCATTAACATGTGTGGCCACAGGTGTAGGCTCCTTATTGATGACGTCATTAACGTGTTCTAAGATTCTTCTCCTGAACTCCCGTATCGTTTTACCCACGTAGTCCATGGGGCATGGGCACTGGCATAGGTAGACAAGCCCCTTTGACAGGCAGTTGATAAAGTCCCGGACCTGGAATGAGTGACCTGTGGCCGAGCAGGTGACTGATTTAGTGGTCAGGACATATTGGCAGGCCTTGCATCGACCACATTTGAAAATACCCATGGGTTTCCGGTCCAGCCAGGAGCCGCCCTTCAGGGGTGGTGAAAAGTGGCTCCAAACCAAACGGTCCCTAAGGCTCCTACCTCGTCTATAGGAGACCGAGGGGTGCTTGCTAATGATGTCCGAAAGATCCGCATCCATGTGTAAAATCGGCCAATATTTATGAAGGACTTCCCTAGTTTCACGGTTAGCGGAGTCAAAGTTTGCGATAATCCGGGCCGGTTGAGGGCCGTCATCGATTTTCCTTCTAGGAACTAAAAGTTCAGTCCGTGGTCTAGTAGATGCGCTCTGGAACGCTTCCCGTAGTACTCCTCTAGGGTAACCCCTTGCCAGGAATCTATCCTGCAGCCTGCCAGCCTCATGAAAGAAGGAAGAATCATTGGAGCAGTTTCTCCTAACCCTAAGGTATTGACCTTTGGGTATACCCCGTCTAAGAGGGGCGGGATGATAACTGCTCCAATGAAGAAGAGAGTTGGTAGCCGTACTCTTCCGAAAAATATTAGTGGATAAACCATCGCCCACCTTTGTAACCCTTACATCAAGGAAGGTGATGGATTCATAATCCCACTCGCAGGTGAACTTAAGACCTACCTTGTTCTCATTAAGGTCCACAAGGAACCGTCTAAAACTTAGAGGATCACCCTTCCAGACAATAAACACATCGTCTATATATCTGGTCCAAAATTGGATGTAATCAGCCCACCAGACGACGTGGTCCGGAAACACGTGAGTGTCCTCCCACCAGCCCAGGAAGAGATTGGCGTATGACGGGGCACATGGGCTGCCCATCGCCGTCCCCCTGAGCTGGTGGTAGAACCGTGCATCGAACAGAAAGAAGTTATGATTGAGGGTGAACCTCAAAAGCTCACGGATAAAGGCATTGTGAGGAAAACAATGAGTACCCCTGGTTCCAAGGTAGTGGTCAACCGCTCTGAGACCCTGCTCATGTGGTATGGAGCTATAGAGAGCTTCGACGTCGATACTGCCCAGTATACACACTGGATCCAGATTCAAGGTATTGATTTTGTTGAGGAAGTCCATCGTGTCCCTCGTGTAGGCCGGGAGGGACACGACGAACTCCCTCAGAATCTGGTCCAGATAAATGCCACAGTTCTGTGTTAAGCAGTTGACGCCTGAAACTATTGGACGACCTTTAAGGGGAGAGGTACCCTTATGTACTTTAGGGAGGCCATAGAATGTCGCTACTAATGGTTTCGCTGGTAATAAAAAGGCATATTCTGCGGCGCTAATGACCTTATTTTGTACACCCATACTCAGGATATTTTTGAGTTCCCCCAAGTACACTGCAGTCGGGTTAGTCTGTAAGATCTCGTATCCCTCTCTGTCTTTAAGGAGGTCCAGGCACATGTTTTTATACATCAAAGAGTCAAGGATGACAAGATTGCCGCCCTTGTCGGATGGCTTGATCACGATCGTGTCATCCTTCTCCAGTGACATTAGTGCCTCCATCTCAGCGACTGATAGGTTAAAGGACTTAGGTCTCACATATCCCAGCTGGTCAAGATCTCGTATGACCAACTGAAGGAATATGTCGATATGCTCGGAACTCGATGGAGGTGGCATTCTGGTGCTTTTGGGCCGTAGTTTGGTGAATGGACCTATGCCAGGGGTTCTATTGTGTTCACTGTTAAGATCAACCAGGTCCTGCAGGTCCCCATAGTCAGCCTCATCAAGGCCCAATCTACGGCATGTGTCCCTGTTGGAGTTCTTAAAGAACTTATGCCATTTTAACCTTCTACAGAAGAGATGGAGGTCCTTAGTCCAGGTAAAGAGGCTGAAGTCCGTGGTGGGTACGAACGACAGTCCCCGCCTAAGGACCCCCATCTCCTCAGGGCGAAGGGTCCGGGTGAGGGTCCCTCTATTGTATTATCATTGGTGGCCAGGGGGCGCCCCCCCCCCCCCCCGGCCCCCCCTCTATTGTATTAATATCATTGGTGGCCAGTGTGTGGCCTCCCCTCTCCCCCCCGCCCTCTATTGTATTATCATTGGTGGCCAGTGTGCGCCGCCCCCCGGCCCCCCCTCTATTGTATTAATATCATTGGTGGCCAGTGTGTGGCAGTCCTGGTTGCCATGGTTACTTAGCAATATTAGAAGCATCATACTTACCTGCTGCGCTGTCTGTGACCAGCCAGGAGCTCCTCCTACTGGTAAGTGACAGATCATTAAGCAGTGCGCCGCACAGACCTGTCACTTACCAGTAGGAGGAGCTCCCGGCCGGTCACAGACAGCGCAGCAGGTAAGTATGATGCTTCTAATATTGCTAAGTAAACATGGCAACCAGGACTGCAGTAGCGTCCTGGTTGCCATAGTTACCGATCGGAGCCCCATCGATTAAACTGGGACTCCGATCGGAACTCTCCGCTGCCACCAATGATCGGGGGGGGGGAGAGGGGAGGCCGCACACTGTGCCACCAATGATATTAATACAATAGAGGGGGGGCCGGGGGGGGCGCACACTGGCCACCAATGATAATACAATAGAGGGAGGGAGGGGGGGCCGAACACTGGCTACCAATGATAATACAATAAAGGGAGGGAGAGGGGGCCGGGGGGGGGCCCGCACACTGGCCACCAATGATATTAATACAATAGAGGGAGGGGGGGCCGGGGGGGGGGCCGCACTGGCCACCAATGAAATTAAAACTGGGGAGGGGGGTCTGCCCCCTGCTGCCTGGCAGCCCCTGATCTCTTACAGGGGGCTATGATACGCACAACTAACCCCTTCAGGTGCGGCACCTGAGGGGTTAATTGTGCGGATCACAGCCCCCTGTAAGAGATTGGGTGCTGCCAGGCAGCAGGGGGCAGTCATGTACACAGTTCTCAGTATATTCTAACTTGAAGCGTCCCCATCACTATGGGAACGCCTCTATGTTAGAATATACTGTCGGATTTGAGTTTTCACGAAAAAGCTTTTATGCAGACAGATCTTCGGATCCGTTTGTATGAAGTAGCCTACGGACACAGATCACGGACACGGATGCCAATCTTGTGTGCATCTGTGTTTTTTCACGGACCCATTGACGTGAACCGTTGTCCGTCAAAAAAATAGGACAGGTCATATTTTTTGGACGGACAGGATACACAGAGGCGGATGACAAACGGTGCATTTTCCGAGTTTTCAACTGATCCATTGAAAGTCAATGGGTCCGCAGAAAATCGCGGAAAACGGAACAACGGCCACGGGTGCACACAACGGTCGTGTGCATGAGGGCTAAACCTGAAGAAAATAATTAGAATCAGTCAAGGGGACATAGTTATGAGCACAGAAAAGAGCAAGATAATGCTGCAGGTATGGGACAGAGGTCATGCCCTCTTGGGATGGCAAACTCAACAACTGACCGGGATCCTTGGTTCCCAATGCCCCCCAACCACCACCACCACCACCAAAGATTAGACCACTAAGAAAGAACTTGAGAATGAAGCATGTAACCCTTTAATGCCTTGAACCACCTGGGGCTTTATTATGACTATGACTGACTATGCAGGAACTTGGCCCCATCAATTAAGAAGGGAGGGGCTGACAGAGGAAGCAGGAGGAGCAAGGGTGCACAGAGTGACTTGGGTCCGCCTTTGATGCACTTAACATTTCATTTGCAAAGAACTTAAAAGCAATGGCTCATTAAGTGAAAGATACAACTATGTTCAGCTGAGCTAGCCCTACAAGGCCTTGTGCCTGGTTTAACAGTGCATTTCCTGGTGACAGACTACCTTTAAGGCTCAGTTCAGACCTGAGCGTTTTTTACAGCGCGTTCCTACGCGCTGTAAAACGCTCAACAAGGAGAAACCAATGCTTCCCTATGGGAATGGTTTTCACCTGGGCGTTTTACAGCGCGTACGATCGCGCTGTAAAACGCCCGACGCTCAAACAAGTACAGGAGCGTTTTTTTGGGCGCTTGTCGCGCGTTCCCGTACATAGACTTTCGGGAACGCGCGACACTGTGTGTACACTTGTCTCTGTATGCGCGATTGTAAACGCCCGTACAATCGCGCATACAGAGCGCTCCTTTCAGAACGCTCAGGTCTGAACTGAGCCTTAGAAGGACACTAGTTCTTTGCAGCAGTTCTCTGCTCAGGGGCATATGGTATGTGGACCAGGGTGTCTTGAGTTGATAATGCCTTTAATAACTTAGTGAAAGCTTTACTGGGGACCTGTTTGTGTAAGCATGCATTGCTGTATTTGTACTTGGGCTCTACTCTAGGAGACACCTCTTTGCAGATACTATTGAAGCCCAGAACTTGACCTTTGGTTCATTGTTTACAACTGTAAAAGAAAGCTGTTTTCTTCAGTTACCTCTATACCTGGAGCCCGTGTGCTGGCAGCATGCAATGCATTGTGCGAACGCATATTGTCAAGTAGATATGTTTGCATAGGACAAAAACAACTCTGCCTTGTAGATTCAATTACGATCTGATTGTAAAAGTTCTCTGACCCGCGCCTTACTTCATTACAAATGCAGTTGTATAAATATTTGCGTCCATGTATTTTTAGTGGGAGTCCACAAGTGTATTTTTACTGGTTGCTAAGTAGTCTGGGCAGGTTGAGCCCCAGCAGCAGAGGGTGATTCACATCAGCAGTAGTAAACAGGAGAGATGGCGGTAGATGGATGTCACACCTGCCCAGACTGGTTCGACCTGATACCTAGATATTTATGTAACACGCATGCAGATATTGGGATTCAATAAGGCCTAACATCTGCCGTATTCTTTGTTAGTTCAAGCTATTGGCTCTCCCATTATTTTCTGCCCATGTGTCTTTTTATATAGATTCTAATTAAGGCTACTTTCACACCTGCGTTCGGGGCTCTGCTTGTGAGCTCCGTTTGAAGGGGCTCACAAGCGGCCCCGAACGCATCCGTACTGCCCTAATGCATTCTGAGTGGACGCGGATCCGCTGAGAATGCATCAGTCTGCCAGCGTTCAGCCTCCGCTCAGCTCAGTTCGGGTGTCCGCCTGGCCGTGCGGAGGCAAGCGGATCCGTCCAGACTTACAATGTAAGTCAATGGAGACGGATCCGTTTGAAGATGACACAATATGGCTTGCAGAATGCAAATTTGATGGATTTGAACAGAATTCATAAAAGGACTGTTAGGGAGAAGAGAAAGAGGGTCTAGAAACAAGCTGTTCTTAGTGTCTACATGAAAACTGCAGGAGCCTGATGGAATAAAAAATATATTTTTTTTTTTTAATACATAATTGATGAAATACAATAAATGATGATCAAAGTTTAGACAACTTTGATCATCATTTATTGTATTTCATCAATTATGTATTAAAAAAAATATTATTATTTTTATTCCAGGCTATGGACTAGCCTTTTTGCTTAAACGGTAGTCTTAGATTTTGTTATTGGTTGCTTATTCTCATGGCTCCCAGGACTTGTTGCAGCTTACCAAGCACTATGCCATACATTGGATAGTGGCTGTTCTTGGTATTGCGCCTCGGGCTCATTCACTTAAATGGTACTAAGCTGCTCTTGGCCATGTGACCTATGAATGTGATGTCACTGGCCGACCCCCACCCATCAGATATAATTGACTTTTCCTGAGTATAGGACCTTAATATCAAAATCTTGGACAACCCTTAAATTTGAATCATTGCCATGTATTATAACTACTTGTCATTTATAGCTACGTTTACAACTCTGCTGGCTGCCACTGAAACAGTGTGCCCCATTGAGACATGCAAAACCTTTATAGCAACAATTTCAAATTAAGTGTTTGTGGTTCCGAGGAGTTTGTGGCACCCAGTTAGGGGTTCAAATACAAAGTTGCACTGTATTTTTAACTACAATTCGGCCTTGTGCATCAGGTTTGATAAATCTTGACCAGTCAATAAAATACTTACCTGGTTACTGATGCCAGTTTCCTCCTGGAGTGGAGGCACAGAGTGGCCATACAGTCCCACAGCCACAAACAGCATTTTTGTTGTTTGTTTATGAGACAAAAGTCTAGTTTAGTTTTCATACTAAACAGCATGTTCCATTTTCTGCAGCTCACTTGACACCTTTACATTGTAGGCTGGGTTCAAGGTCAGTGGAGAGTAAGCACATTAATGACAACTCTTTTATACTGCTGGAGGCCCAGATTAGGAGAGGAGGGCAGTGAGACATGCAAGCCAGTTCTCCTTCCAAAAGGACAAGAGTACTGAGTGTCTCAAAAGAAAATTGCCCTGGTTTGAGGGTCATCTTTTGCATTAGGGAGACCAACTCGTATGCATGAGTAGTATTGTAGTCCAGCCAACACTGCTCTGCGTTTCTGGGAAACATATATGTAAATTAGCATGTCTTAAATCTGCTGCATCAGACAGGGTTAGTGTACCATACCATTGGGATTTTAGGAAAGATATTTGAATTAGCTTTCCTTCCTTGGTCTGACGAAGAAGCCTTTACCCGAAATGTGTCACCACCCGTAAAAGAAACTGACTTTAATAACGATATCTTCCTAAAGATACACTTCGTTTGGATCTTACCTGATAGCGCCGCGGCTCATCCTGTATTATTTTCTTCCTATCTCACTTCCAAAAAGAAAAGAACACTAAGCCTATCTGATGCCTATGGTGGTCTCCCTGATGAAAAATAGTACCCTTAAAGGGGTATTCCCATCTTAATGATCACTGTTAAATCTGTTAATGATTTAACAGTGATAATTTTTCTAAATATATTTAATTAACTAATTCCCACCCCTTAGATGAAAATGAACATATACTTACCTGACTGTTGTCTTCAGTCTCCCCTGGTTACGGCCACCACTCTTCTCTGGAATTGCGGTGGCCGCGCTTGCGCAGATGACTGCTTCTTTTCTCCAGGCCGGCCGCGCGCAGTCCCAAAAGCGCACGCCGAGGCCGCGCATGCGCTATGGTGATTTCTTCCTGGCCAGTATTGTATACTTGCCAGGAAGAAGTCACCAGGGCGAATGCGCGGCGGCGTGCGCGTTCAGTCCAGCGCGCGGCCCGGCCGGGGGAAGACTTCAATCAAGATGGAGCCCGCCCCCTGCCGAAACCAGGAAGTGGACAGCGCGCCGGGAGCAGGTAAGTATAAAACAGCGTGATGGGAAAACCCCTTTAAGTGCACCCCCAATGCCACTCAGCTAACCAGAGCAGTTCTCTCTTGAGACACTCAGTGCTCTTTTACTTTTGGAAGATAAACTACAGGGTGGGCCATTTATATGGATACATGGGAATGGTTGGTGATATTAATTTCCTGTTTGTGGCACATTAGTATATGTGAGGGGGGAAACTTTTCAAGATGGGTGGTGACCATGGCGGCCATTTTGAAGTCGGACATTTTGAATCCAACTTTTTTTTTTTCAATAGGAAGAGGGTCATGTGACACATCAAACTTATTGGGAATTTCACACGAAAAACAATGGTGTGCTTGGTTTTAACGTAACTTTATTCTTTCATGAGTTATTTACAAGTTTCTGACCACTTATAAAATGTGTTAAATGTGCTGCCCATTGTGTTGGATTGTCAATGCAACCCTCTTCTCCCACTCTTCACACACTGATAGCAACACCGCAGGAAAAATGCTAGCACAGGCTTCCAGTATCCGTAGTTTCAGGTGCTGCACATCTCGTATCTTCACAGCATAGACAATTGCCTTCAGATGACCCCAAAGATAAAATTCTAAGGGGGTCAGATCAGGAGACCTTGGGGGCCATTCAACTGGCCCACGACGACCAATCCACTTTCCAGGAAACTGTTCATCTAGGAATGCTCGGACCTGACACCCATAATCTGGTGGTGCACCATCTTGCTGGAAAAATTCAGGGAACGTGCCAGCTTCAGTGCATAAAGAGGGAAACACATCATCATGTAGCAATTTCGCATATCCAGTGGCCTTGAGGTTTCCATTGATGAAGAATGGCCCCACTATCTTTGTACCCCATATACCACAATATGCCATCAATTTTTTTGTTCCAACAGTCTTGGAGGGATCTATCCAATGTGGGTTAGTGTCAGACCAATAGCGGTGGTTTTGTTTGTTAACTTCACCATTCACATAAAAGTTTGCCTCATCACTGAACAAAATCTTCTGCGTAAACTGAGGGTCCTGTTCCAATTTTTGTTTTGCCCATTCTGCAAATTCAGTGCGCCGGTCTGGGTCATCCTTGTTGAGATGCTGCAGTAGCTGGAGTTTGTACGGGAGCCATTTGTGAGTAGCTAATATCCGCCGAAGGGATGTTCGACTAATGCCACTCTCCAGTGACATGCGGCGAGTGCTACGTTGTGGGCTCTTGCTGAATGAAGCTAGGACAGCCACTGATGTTTCTTCATTAGAGACAGATTTCATGCGTCCACATTTTGGCAAATCCAACACTGAACCAGTTTCACGAAACTTAGCAAGCAGTTTGCTAACTGTAGCATGGGAGATGGGTGGTCTCATAGGGTGTCTTGCATTGAAATCTGCTGCAATGACCCGGTTACTGCGTTCACCAGACATCAACACAATTTCTATCCGCTCCTCACGTGTTAACCTCGGCGACATGTCAATGGCTGTAAACAAAGAGAAACTTGTAAATAACTCATAAAAGAATAAAGTTACGTTAAAACCAAGCACACCATTGTTTTTCATGTGAAATTCCCAATAAGTTTGATGTGTCACATGACCCTCTTCTTATTGAAAAAACAAAAGTTGGATTCAAAATGGCCGACTTCAAAATGGCCACCATGGTCACCACCCATCTTGAAAAGTTCCCCCCTCACATATACTAATGTGCCACAAACAGGAAGTTAATATCACCAACCATTACCATTTTATTAAGGTGTATCCATATAAATGGCCCACCCTGTATTATGTATCTCTCAGGAGGAATTCCAAATTGATTTGCTCATCTCTAATTTGTACGCTATTGCTTCCTGCAACCCATTCCTTGCAGATGCCTTAAAACATGTACAACCTGCTGCACTTTCTATACAGACAATACATAAAGGAAGTGTCTACATATTATTTCTCTTCTACATGTGCATTTGAATAATGAAGACATTCCTTGTGTATTAGAAATTGTGTTCCAGATATTATTATATCCAAAGAATATGTATATATGAAATGTACATGTAAGGAAGGTAAAAAACATTATCTCCACCCATGATAAAACTTCCAAAAATGTTCACACTGCATACACCTGGCTCTTATAGTGAATGTAAAACAGGAGCAGGACCAGTGTTATTGAGCTTGGCTTTGTTTTTATCATTTGGACAATATTCAAGCCCACCTGGCCCCATTGTAATGCTATTTATGGTGTTGAACACGGCTAATGAGAATCTACAATGCTTTTCCCATTGTTTGAGCAGCTTTGCTTTCCTATTTGTGGAAACTGTTGTACTTGTTCATTTTACCACCATTGTCGAAGATAATAGAGAGAACAAGGTAACAAGAAGTCACATAATAAGAAGGAAAAAGTCAAAGGTCTGACAAGTTTCATTTTAATCTCATTTATTTCCTGATGGTACCTGTAAAAATCTGTTCAAAATACATATGATCAAAACAAGCAACTAACCACTCAAAATATCAATAATATAGAAAAATCTGATGACTAAGTTGGATTTCTATTAATCAAAGAAAATCCAATTCTATTGGATTCATGGTGACTATCCAAACAAGGAGCCTACGACAGGCTTGATGAAATTGTTTTTATCTTAAGCTTAGAATTGTGTACCAGGGCTTCTTAGGTCCCTCCTAGTCTTTGTATTCTGGTCTCCAATGATGATGTTTTCATATCAACATGTGACCTCTGCCGCCAGTCAGTGGCTGCAGTGGACACCATTAAGGTGTCATCAGTGATTGACTGCAGCATGTACTTGTCAAAACTACATCACTTGAGGCATAGAGGCAGAGTTACTCATTTTCTCATCTTTTGCCATTCTAAGCTTTTGGCAAAGATTTTAAGTAGCTGAAGAACTTCTACAACCAACCAGAGTACAGCACATGGGTCCCTCTTCTTAGTTGTGATCAGACAGTCTGAATGGGGCATTGTCTTGTTTGAGTAGATAGAATATGGACAAACTATTCCCCCTCTAACCTGTAGCTAGATCAGTGGTGGTCAACCTGATTCATTATGGCTGCCTTAATAGTAGCTGTTGACTTCATAAGAGGGCTAGATACTGCATATAGCTGGGGACAAGGGGTCAGCACTCACACATCTTCCTAAAAATTTATATTTTTTTTACAAAACACATATACAAAAGAAACAATGCAGCCATAAATATAGTACATGCACACCTCACAACCTTTGAGTAAGATACCACAGTTATGGCTGGGTAAAACACTTAGTATACAGAAACCCTCCTGCCCAGGGGTGGGACAAACTCTCCTGGTGTCCAAGGCAGATGATTCGGACTGACCTCACCATACCATAGTAGCTACTGGATGCACAATCATTAAAGGGGTTTTCTGGGATTTTGATAGTGAGAGAGAATAGGGCTGAGCCGCAATACCAAGCACAACGGCTATCAAATAGACAATGCTGTACTTGAAAAGGTGCGAGGAGGCCACAGTACTCACCAGAGTTCCCCACAAACAGCTTACTAGCGGGAGTTCCGGAAGTCAGACCCTCACCGATCACATTTTGATCACCTATCCTGAGGCTAGGCCATCAATATGAGAATCTTGGAGAACCCCTTTAATCTAATTACCTCTTTTGCCACTCCAATTACTAGAATTCCTATTTTTAATGCATACCCCCCCCCCCCCCATTATGGTCCGTCAACCCTACCAAACATGCAGTTTTCAATGGAAGGTCAAAAAGGCTACCCCACCATGAATCTGTATCACGTTCCTTTGGCTAATGTAGCTCTTTTTCTGATTTCATCACTTATACTGATGGTTGGTGATCACTTGGCAAATATATGGCCAGGCACATTTTTGACAAGCAGATAGCAAATAATCACTGGAGATTAGAAATGGAGAGCCTTTTCCAATCAGCTGATCACTAGTCTGACTTGTATTTGTTTTTTTTATCTTTATAATATATATAGATATTTAGACATGCTTTGGGACATCTGTCCTCATTGTTCTGTCATTTAAAATTCTTTTACCCATATGTTTTTTATTTTTTTATTTTAATTTTATTTTAGAGCTACATATTATCTGGGATGGTATCTCTATGGATGCACATGTAAAAGCATGTTTGCAATATTTTACATATGCTGTTTAGACAGTTCTAGTTCAGGTGTAAGTGTGAATTTGAGTGCATGTCATATTCTTGATTAACCCTCCACTAAAACCTTCTGAATGTATTGTCGGTTTCCATGCCTATATTGACCTGTTGGAGGAGACGTGATGTAGATTAGACATAGCACTTCAAATCAGTGTGTGGGGCTTATGTCTGGTGTGTCAAGTTGTAAGTGAAATACTGACCAGTTTCAAATGCAGCCCATTTATATAGATGACAGAGACATTGACAAGATAATGAAAAATGTAAATGATTTTCCTCTGACACTTGGAAGCTGCGCCCTTCTCTAAGTGCTCCTGATAATCTAAAATGACTAACTAAAACAATAGAGAATAAGGTCCCATCACCCACTGGTTCTGTAGGCTTGCTCATCTGGCCTACACCCAATAGTCCCAAAGTCAAGGTCCATTAATCCGTATTTATCTGTTTTTTATTATCTGTTTTTGCTATAATCCTCATGTAAACAGTGTCATGATCCCGGCATACACAATAAACCAGCAGTCATTATGTTCTTGAGAAGGTTAAAATGCAAATATCAGTTGGCTCGTGCATCTTGGAAGCCATTGTTTATGTAAACGTAAGCTTCTTTCCTTTCCCCCACACACAGTGGCCCATGGATCTGTAGGTCCAAAGGTGTTACAGGTATGCGTCGGAAAAATGTCCACAATGTATATACAGAACATAATACACAAACGGTTTTAGGCTGTTTTATCACATTTAGGCCTATGTAGTAGGTTGTCGGCCTTGTGAATTTGTGCTTCTGTTATTGTTCTATTAGTTGTGATCGGACAGTCTGATGCCTCCCCAGATGCCTCAAAAAAACTATAAGGAAAAAAAATAGAACATGTAAAAAACTAATAAAAGTGGCCAAACTAGAGACCGAGAGATTAATTGCCAAAGAGAGTAAAACTTACCCTAAAATGTTCTTTATTATTAATTATTTAAATGTTAAAAAGTATAAATATGAAGGAGTCGGCCCTTTAAATAGAGTAATGAGGGGGGAGTCGCAGAGAGCGACGAGGAGAAAGCTAAGCTGTTAAATATTTTTTTCTCCAATGTATTCACTGAGGAAAATAAACTGTCAGATGAAATGCTGAATGTAAAAATAAATTCCCCATTAAAAGTGTCCTGTCTGACCCAGGAAGAAGTACAACAGCGACTTAAAAAGATTAAAATAGACAAATCGCCAGGACCGGATGGCATACATCCTCGTATCCTAAGGGAATTAAAGGGATTCTGTCACCTCCCCTAACCCAAAATCGGATTTTAAAGCAGTCATGCAGCACAGCTTACCTTGAATCGGCTGTGCTCTTCTATCTTGTAATCCGTCCAGTAGTTTATGAGAAAAACGACTTTTATGATTATGTAAATTAGCCCTGAAGGTGCCCAGAGGGGCATTTTGTTCCCCTTAGTGTGCCCAGTAACGCCCCTCTCACAGTGCCCAAAACGCCTTCCTTCCGACTGCCTAACCGCCCACAGCCTCTCATCCCTCTCCTCCCCCTCCCTCACTGCCGAACGAACTCTCGCGCAGGCGCAGTACCCACTGAGGGCTGCGCCAGTGCGATCTGCAGGAGACTGAGGGCAGGAGCTTGATCCTCGTCACTGGGCATGCGCCGAGCCCAGTGACGTCCGATGCTCACCATTTCTGCCGCCCAGCACGCTCCAGCCCACCCCTCTGCTCTAGATTGACAGCCTACTCGCGCCTGCGCCGTGTGCTTCTGTATTCGGCGCAGGCACAGTGACTGTTGGACTGCTCCCTGCTCCAAAATCGGCGCAGTGAAGATGCCGGCGCAGGGAGACAATCACTGCGCCGAATACAGAAGCACACGGCGCAGGCGCGAGTAGGCTGTCAATCTAGAGGAGAGGGGTGGGCTGGAGCGCGCTGGGCGGCAGAAATGGTGAGTGGACGGAGCCTCTAGGTGCTGAAAAGACGCCCCCATAGCACCTAGAGGCTCATTTGCATACCAATAAAACTACGTTTTTTAGGGTAACCGCTGCAGAGAAAGGAATTACAATAGCATGGTTAGGTACAGCAGACACTTGCAGATCGCTAGTGTCTGACAGCTAATTAGGTCAAAATGTGGTGGTAGAAACCCTTTAATGATCTTGTAGAAGGCTTGCTTAGTAAAATAAAAATTTTCACTAAACTGTGTAAAGTAATTAACACTGAAGAGGACAGTATACTACTACAGGGGGATCTGGATAGATTGGAGGCTTGGGCAGATAAGTGGCAGATGAGGTTTAACACTGACAAATGTAAAGTTATGCACATGGGAAGGAATAATGCAAGTCACCCGTACATACTAAAAGGTAAAACACTAGGTAACACTGATATGGAAAGTACTGATGGTGAGTACAATAAAGGAATTCAAGAGGAGCCTGGATGTATTTCTGGAGTGTAATAATATTACAGGCTATAGCTACTAGAGAGGGGTTGTTGATCCAGGGAGTTATTCTAATTGCCTGATTGGAGTCGGGAAGGAATTTTTTATTCCCCTAGTGGGGAAAATTGACTTCTACCTCACAGTTTTTTTTTTTTTTGCCTTCCTCTGGATCAACTTGCAGGATGACAGGCCGAATTGGATGCACAAATGTCTTTTTTCGGCCTTATGTACTACAGTTGCAAGAAAAAGTATGTGAACCCTTTGGAATGATATGGATTTCTGCACAAATTGGTCATAAAATGTGATCTGATCTTCATCTAAGTCACAACAATAGACAATCACAATCTGCTTAAACTTATAACACACAAAGAATTAAATGTTACCATGTTTTTATTGAACACACCATGTAAATATTCACAGTGCAGGTGAAAAAAGTATGTGAACCCCGAGACTAATGATATCTCCAAGAGCTTATTGGAGTGAGGTGTCAGCCAACTGGAGTCCAATCAATGAGATGAGATTGGAGGTGTTGGTTACAGCTGCCCTGACCTATAAAAAACACACACCAGTTCTGGGTTTGCTTTTCACAAGAAGCATTGCCTGATGTGAATGATGCCTCGCACAAAAGAGCTCTCAGAAGACCTGCGATTAAGAATTGTTGACTTGCATAAAGCTGGAAAGGGTTATAAAAGTATCTCCAAAAGCTTTGCTGTTCATCAGTCCACGGTAAGACAAATTGTCTATAAATGGAGAAAGTTCAGCACTGCTGCTACTCTCCCTAGGAGTGGCCGTCCTGTAAATTTGACTGCAAGAGCACAGCGCAGACTGCTCAATGAGGTGAAGAAGAATCCTAGAGTGTCAGCTAAAGACTTACAAAAGTATCTGGCATATGCTAACATCCCTGTTAGTGAATCTACGATACGTAAAACACTAAACAAGAATGGATTTCATGGGAGGATACCATAGAGGAAGCCACTGCTGTCCAAAAAAAAACATTGCTGCACGTTTACAGTTTGCACAAGAGCACCTGGATGTTCCACAGCAGTACTGGCAAAATATTAAGTGGACAGATGAAACCAAATTTGAGTTGTTTGGAAGAAACACACAACACTATGTGTGGAGAAAAAGAGGCACAGCACACCAACATCAAAACCTCATCCCAACTGTGAAGTATGGTGGTGGGGGCATCATTGTTTGGGGCTGCTTTGCTGCGTCAGGGCCTGGACGGATTGCTATCATCAAAGGAAAAATGAATTCCCAAGTTTATCAAGACATTTTGCAGGAGAACTTAAGGCCATCCGTCCACCAGCTGAAGCTCTACAGAGGATGGGTGTTGCAACAGGACAATGACCAAAAGCATAGAAGTAAATCAACAACAGAATGGCTTAAACAGAAGAAAATACGCCTTCTGGAGTGGCCCAGTCAGAGTCCTGACCTCAACCCGATTGAGATGCTGTGGCATGACCTCAAGAAAGCGATTCACACCAGACATCCCAAGAATATTGCTGAACTGAAACAGTTCTGTAAAGAGGAATGGTCAAGAATCACTCCTGACCGTTGTGCACATCTGATCTGCAACTTCAGGAAACGTTTGGTTGAAGTTATTGCTGCCTAAGGAGGTTCAACCAGTTATTAAATCCAAGGGTTCACATACTTTTTTCCACCTGCACTGTGAATGTTTACATGGTGTGTTCAATAAAAACATGGTAGCATTTAATTCTTTGTGTGTTATTAGTTTAAGCAGACTGTGATTGTCTATTGTTGTGACTTAGATGAAGATCAGATCCCATTTTATGACCAATTTGTGCAGAAATCCATATCATTCTAAAGGGTTCACATACTTTTTCTTGCAACTGTATGTTACTATATTACTATATAATCTGAACAAAAACTATAGACAGTACACGTGTCTGTAACAGCGGATGCTGTACGCCGCTGTTCTCCTGCTTACCGCCGTGGTCCTGGGCGCCGTGCTCAGCAGTGATCCTTACGTCCACCACTGCAGTCTTGGGCTCTGTCGCTGTACGTGCTGTGGTGCTGAGGATTCCGCTCCAAAGGGTCCACTCAGCCCTGGCCACAATATGCTTGCTGCTGGTTTTGTGTTACACTGCCCTAGGGGCGGCGCGCATCACTCCCTGGGCTGCATGGGTTGGCTCATGTGACCTCGCTGACCAACCCAGGCTCTCCTGCAGGTACTTAAGTGGCTCAGCATCTTCCCCAGATGCCTCACTGTCAAGGCCCTTGTGTTTGCTAGGCTCCTGATACTCACGTGTGCTCCTGACTTATTTCTTGTTCCTGGATTCTGCTACTCGTCTGATCCCTGCCTGCTTTTCTTGACTTTCCTGTTGCTGATCCTGATTGTCTGACCTGTTCCTGTGCCGCCTGCCCTGACCTTTTGCCTGTCTGACTACCCCTCTGCCTCATCTTTCGGTCCTGCACTGTTGCTCTTGGTAACGACCCCGCCTGCCTGACTTTGCTTGAACTTCTGGTACCTACCTAGGTATCTCCTGGTCTGCCGGGACCAGCTGCCTCGTGTGCCTTCTCTTCTCAAGAGGTAGCGACCTGGAGTACCCCTCAAAAAAGTCTATGCCCAACATCAGGGGTACTGTGAAGATTCGAGGGGTACACTTAGACAACGCCCTTAGAGGAGGTGGGACACGTGGCACAGTGGGTTCACACCCGCTGGTTCGTGACAGTGTCAAGTGCAAAATATGACAATATTTTTTTTTTCTTTGTCAAGAACCCCATGTCTGATCTTTGCTTTCATACATTTATATCCTGGCTGTTTGCTGTATTGTTTTTTATTGAAACCTGCCAAGGAGAAGAAGCTACCTACTTCCTACGAAGGCTGAGAAGCAAGCTACCTCCTCACTCACCGGTAGTACTACTGGATCATTGTGAGTGAGTGCCAGGTATAGCTCATAAAGGGAGATTAGGACCATCTGTGTGACCAGATGGCAGTAAAAGTAGCTCCATAGGAGCTAATATGGCTGCCGACAATAGTAGTTGTCATACAGTTTCTCCCAGAAGAAGGAGGCAGTAGTAACACAGTTACTACTCATAAATGATTCAGGGGAGCAAACAGTTCTTCATTTCTACTTCAAAGACCATCTATACTAATAAAAGCCCTGTGTGCATTATAAGAAGGTACAAGGAATCATCGTGAATGATAGGTACGTGTCACCGAGGTTCCTGACCTCAGTGGAGTAAGAGCTGGTTTTTATGTGTCAGCAGCAGTTGCTATTTGACACCTTAATACTTAGTATGGCTGTATAGCTGATCCGGGACGGCTTTTACTGGGAGTAGTCAAAGTGCTGGGTGGGTGACTACTCCCCATGTTCCAGGCCGGGTTTTGCCAGGCCTGAAAAACAGCCAGCACTGCCAGGTGAGGAGGATTACCTCAGTCTGACAGTGGAGCTCAGGAGGTGTGTGTGCTGGGATCTGAGGCTTGTGCCATGCTGGAGAGCTGAGACCCGTCTGTAAGGGAAACGGGCCCTCTAAAAGCCTGCTATGGACTGCTGGAGGCAGAATGACCAACAAGGTGATTTTTGCTATGTGGACTTTCCATTGTGTGTGACGGAAGGTATGTGTCACCAAGGTTCCTGGCCTCGGTGAAGTAAGAGCCAGTATTTTTAGGTGTCAGCGGCAGCTAATGCTGCTTGACACTTTACTATTTTAGTATGGCTGTATAGCTGATCCGGGATGGCTCTTACAGGGAGTAGTCAAAGTGCTGGGTGGGTGACTACTCCCCACGTTCCAGGCCGGGTCTTGACTGGCCTATAAAAAAGCCAGCCGGCAGTGTCAGCTGGGAGTGATTACCTCTCTCTGACAGAGGAGCTCTGGCAATCGCTGGTGTGGGAACTGAGCTCTGTGCTGGGCTGGAAAGCTGAGACTTGAGTGTTGGGAGTACAGGCCACCTAAAGCCTGCATTTGGACTGCTGGAGGCAGAACCGCCGACAAGGTGACTTTTTTTTTATGCACAAACTTTCTACTCGGTGTGAACAAACACCAACCTTGCAAAGAGTGTTTTTGTTTGACCTTATGTGTGAATAAACACAGACATTTGAATTACGAACTGTACTTTGCATCTGTACTGCACCCGCTTATCCCAACTACCAGAGCGAATCCCCACAATTGGTGGAGGATGCGGGTATTGCAGTGAGGCAGGCGTGAAGGCACAGTTGTATGTCTTACATTAAACCAGCAAGATTACAACCCGTGTCCCTTGACAAAATGGAAGCTGTCGTGAAAGCCCTTGTAAAAGCTAACCTGCAACAGCGGGAGGCCAATAAGCAACAGCAGGAAACAAACCAGCTGCTGTTGCAACATCTGATGGCTTTACAAGCAGCAAGAGCATCCCAGAGCATCCACGATGCCCGGAAAGAAGTCCGTGCAGCGAACCCCAAGATAACCCCCGCAGACGACATGGAGACCTATTTGGCGATCTTTGATAAGGTATCCGTGAGAGAGAAGCTACCCCGGGAGCAATGGGCTGAGGTTGTCACTCCGTTCATGGCGTCTGGACCCCAGGAGGTGTATTTTGACTTTCCGGATGATCAAGCGGCTGATTACCCGACAGTAAAGGGTGAGATCCTGGTGAGACTTGGTGTGAATGTATTAGTCTGGGCCCAGTGGGTGCATCAGTGGGAGTTTAACCCAGCTGAGCCCGCAAGGACCCAGTATTATACCCTGTTACAAAAATGGCTGCAACCTGACGTCCACTGCTATGTTGGACCGTCTGTTGGCTGATGTGTTCTGGAGGGCTTTGCCAAACTCCCTCCAGCATTGGATCGGCCAGGTGTCTCCTGGTAATGCCCTTGAGATGGTGAACCAGGTGAAATGCTATGAGTCTACCAGGAATTTGAAAGGGGGTTCATTTGGGAGAGGGGCAGCCAAACCCCAGCAATTTCCATCCCAGACCCAGAGACTTGTGCCAACCAAGCCTGCCCGAGTTGTAGCCCCCGTAAACCCGGCTCTGATAGTATGCTGGCGGTGTCAGGAGCCTGGCCACGTAAGGGCCGACTGTCCCCATCGGGGTGAACCCATGGAGACTAACTATGGATACCACAACTCGTTGTACGCCAGGAAGCTGTGTGCATCAGGTATCCCAGAGACCATAGACAATAACCACCTGTGCCAGGTAGAAGTGGGAGACACTCTGGCAGTGGCTTTGTTGGACTCAGGGAGTCTGGTGTCCCTGGTAAGAGCTACCCTGGTGTGGCCCGACAAGTATACTGGCCGAAAAATGGGGGTCGTGTGCATACATGGAGATTTAAAGGACTATCCCACCGCCCTGGTGTCTCTATCCACGGGAGGCGGCAAGTGGACCCACGAGGTGGCCGTTGCCACCACTTTACCTTATTAACTAATAATAGGGAGAGACTTTCCGGGCTTCCCGACCCTGTGGCTGGCTGTGAGTGTTGTTGATGCCCCTGAGTCAGGGGTAACTTCAGCAGAGTGGCCTGGCTCGGGCGGGAGGCCAGAACCTTGGGAACCCAAGGCCGAAGGGCCAGAAGTAGGGGTGACCGCCACTTTGGTGGAAGAGGAGGAGACAACCCCGCTGAGTGTGTTGGTAGGAGACGTTGAGGACTTGCCGCGGGGTATTGAATTGTCAGACCTCAATGTCTCCGGTGAAAATTTCGGAACAGCACAACACCGGGACCCAACCTTATCCCGGGCCTGGGAGAATGTTGTAATAATTGATGGTGAACCACAAAAACCTGGGGCCGAGTCAATGTTTTCCCGTTTTGTCGTTCACCAGAAAATACTGTATCAGGTAAACCAACTATGGGGTGAGCATATTGAACAGCTGGTAGTTCCCAAGGCGTATCGCAAGCTTGTATTGGAGCTTGCCTACCAACATATTCTTGGGGGTCACTTGGGGTGGCAGAAAACTCGGGATCGGATACTACAGTGGTTTTACTGGCCCAGTGTGTTCAGAGAGGTAGAAGAGTTTTGTAAGTCTTGCCCAACCTGCCAGATAAATAGCCCCCAGCCACATTTCCAGAGCCCCCTGGTGCCTCTCCCAATCATCGAGGTAACGACCGAGCGAATCGCTATGGATCTCATAGGCCCAGTACCGAAGTCCGCTAGAGGGCACCAACACAACTTGGTCGGTCTCGACTACGCCACTCGGTACCCAGAGGCGGTGCCACTGCGACATCATACATCAGCCAAACTCATAGCTAAGGAGTTAATGGAGAGGTTTTCCCGAGTGGGTCTACCTAAAGAGGTTCCGACTAACCAAGGGACCCCTTTTATGTCCAAGGTCAAAAGGGAACTCTGTAAGTTGCTCCACATAAAACAGCTACGGATGCCCGTATATTATATCATATGCAAACGGATGGCCTGGTAGAGAGATTTAATCAAATAGAAAAAAACATGTTAAAAAGAGTGGTGTCTAAGGATGGGAGGGACTGGGACCTTCTTCTACCCTATCTCATGTTTTCAGTGCTTGAGGTGCCCAAGGCCTCTACTGGGTTCTCGCCCTTCGAACTGCTATATGGTAGACACCCTCACGGTCTGTTGGACATAGCCAAAGAAGCATGGGAACAACAACCCACACCGCACAAAAGTGTTATTGAGTACGTCACCAAAATGCAAGGACGAATGGAGACACTGTTGCCTCTGGTCAGGGAGCATATGGAGGCAGCGCAGTGAGCCCAGAGTAGGGTCTATAATCAGCAGGCTCAGGTCCGTATCTTTAACCCGGGTGATCGGGTTTTGGTTCTGGTACCAAACGTAGACAGTAAGTTCCTAGCTAGGTGGCAGGGGCCCTAAGAGGTACTTGAGAAAGTGGGAGAGGTAAATTACAAGGAATGCCAGCCAGGGCGGTGAAAGCTGGAGCAGGTGTACCATGTGAATGTACTAAAACCGTGGAAAGATAGGGAGCCCTCTACTGAAGACAGCCTGTGGCCAGGTATTGTAGAAGAAAATGTTCAGGCTCCTCGGTCTGATGCAAGAGAACCACTTGCCACAGTAAAAATAGCTGACAGACTCTCCTCTAAACAGGCTCAGGAAGCCTTTAGCCTCTAAACAGGCTCAGGAAGCATTAGTCAGAACACGGATGTGTTCTCAGACCTCCCTGGATGCACTTCCATAATCCAGCATGACATTTTCACTGAGCCTGAGGCAAAAGTCAGGTTAAAACCATACCAGGTACCCGGGGCTCGGCGACAAGCCATTGCGGATAAAGTGCAGCTAATGCTGCAACTAGACGTCATTGAGCAGTCCAAAAGTGAATGGGCCAGTCCGAAAGTCTTAAAACCCAAGCCGAACGGGACGTTACGGTTCTGTAACGATTTTTGCAAACTAAACGAAATCTCCAAGGTCGATGCGTATCCCATGCCCCGGGTAGATGAGTTTATCGAGAGGTTAGGACAAGCCCGATATTTTTCTGCTTTGGACCTCATGAAGGGCTACTGGCAGGTGCCCTTAATGGAGGCTGCCAAAGAGAAAACTGCCTTTGTCACCCCGAGGGACTGTATCAGTATAAAGTGTTGCCCTTTGGTCTGCATGGTGCCCCCGCCACGTTCCAACGACTCATGGACATTGTACTTCGTCCACATCGTCAGTACGGGTTGGCTTACCTGGACGATATCGTCATCCACAGTACCAACTGGGAAAGTCATCTACCCAAAGTGCAGCCTGTAGTGGACTCCCTTAGGAAGGCTGGACTGACCGCTTACCCAAAGAAATGCGTGATAGGGTTAGAGGAGACTAAATACCTGGGGTACATCATTGGATGTGGAGTTATCAAACCCCAAGTGAATAAAATAGAGGCAATTCGGAATTGGCCACGACCTGTCACCACGAGGCAAGTTAAGTCGTTCCTGGGATTGGTGGGCTATTATATGAGGTTCGTTCCCCATTTTGCCACTTTAGCAGCTCCGTTGACAGGGCTCTTGAAGGGACGGAAGTCCGTGATGGTCCGCTGGAATAACCAGGCGGAAGAGGCTTTTTCCACGTTGAAGTCGGTCCTGTGCGGGTCACCGGTTTTGGTGACGCCCGACTTCAAAGTTTGTGGTACAGACCGATGCCTCTGAAGTAGGCCTCGGAGCTGTACTCTCTCAGGAAATCAATGGGGAGGAAAATCCCGTTGTTTTCCTGAGCCGCAAACTCACCCCAGCAGGGACTAGGTACAATATAGTGGAGAGAGAGTGCCTGGCAATCAAATGGGCACTCGAGTCTCTCCGCTATTATCTGTTGGGGAGGAAGTTCTATCTGGTGACCGACCACTCCCCTCTCAAGTGGATGAGTCAAGCCAAAGAGAGGAATGCTCGGGTCACCAGATGGTTCTTGTCATTACAGAACTTCAAGTTCTCAGTGGACCACAGGGCAGGCCGTTTGCAGAGAAATGCGGATGCCCTGTCCAGGGTACACTGTCTGGCAAGTGTTAACCCACACAGGGTTAAACAAAGGGGGGAGGTATGTAGGAAGGCGCAAGGGTCCGTCATTGACGGAAGGTATGTGTCACCGAGGTTCCTGGCCTCGGTGAAGTAAGAGCCAGTATTTTCAGGTGTCAGTGGCAGCTAATGCTGCTTGACACTTTACTATTTTAGTATGGCTGTATAGCTGATCCGGGACGGCTCTTACTGGGAGTAGTCAAAGTGCTGGGTGGGTGACTACTCCCGACGTTCCAGGCCGGGTCTTGACTGGCCTATAAAAAAAGCCAGCTGGGAGTGATTACCTTTCTCTGACAGAGGAGCTCTGGCAATTGCTGGTGTGGGAACTAAGCTCTCTGCTGGGCTGGAAAGTTGAGACCTGTGTGTTGGGAGTGCAGGCCACCTAAAGCCTGCATTTGGACTGCTGGAGGCAGAACCGCCGACAAGGTGATGTTTTTTTATGCACAAACTTTCTACTCGGTGTGAACAAACACAAAACTTGCAAAGAGTGTTTTTGTTTGACCTTATGTGTGAATAAACACGGACATTTGAATTACGAACTTGTATTTTGCCTCTGTACTGCACTCGCTTATCCCAACTACCAGAGAGAATCCCCACAGTGAATAAACACGGAAGTTTGATTTAAGAACTGGTAATTTGCCTCTGTACTGCGTCCGCACACCCTGTCTACCACAGCGAATCTCCACAATTGGTGGAGGATGCAGTCAAGGGCAGTGAGGCTGTCGTAAACGCCGATATTTTTGGGTTCTGCATTTTTCCAGGCACGGTTGTATGTCATACATTAAACCAGCTGTATTACAACCAGTGCCCCACAAAAAAATTGAGGCTTTTGTGAAGGCCCCGATGGAGGCTAATTTGCAGCAGCGAGAGACAAACCCGCACCAACGCGAAGTTAATAAGCATCAGCAGAAGACCAACCAGTTGCTGCTACACCATATGATGGCTTTGCAGACAGCAGGAGGAACTCCGAATGTCCACGATGCCCGGAAAGCAGTCCATGCCGCGATTCCTAAGATGACCCCCGCAGACGACATCGAAACCTATCTGGCGATGTACGAGAAAGTGGCCATCAGGGAGAAGCTACTCCAAGACCAGTGGGCTGAGGTCGTCGCTCCATTCCTGGCACTCGATTCCCAGCGAGTGTATTTCGACTTGCCGGACGTTCAAGCGGGTGACTACCAAAAAGTAAAGGGTGAGATTTTGGCAAGACTGGGGGTGCCCAGCGGGTACATCAGTGGGGCTTTAAGCCGGCAGAGCCTGCAAGACCCCAGTATTATGAGTTATTTCTTGCAAAAGTGGCTACAGTCTGATGTGCTGAGTCCCACAGCTATGCTGGATAGACTATAGGCTGATATGTTCTGGATGGCTCTGCCACCCCCTCTCCAGCACTGGATCGGCCAGGTGTCTCCTGGCAATGCCCTGGAAATGGTGGACCTGGTGGAGCACTACGAGGCTACTAAGAATCTTACGGGGGGTTCTTTTGGGAGGGGGGCAGTCAAACCCTGTAAATCTCCATCCCAGACCCTGCGACTGATACCAACCAAACCCACCCGGGATGTACCCCCTACGAACCTGGCTCCGATAGTCTGCTGGCGGTGTCAGGAGCATGACCATGTAAGAGCTGACTATCCACATCAGGTGGAACACATGGATATACTAACTATGGCTACCGTCAGTCATTATATGCCAGGAAGCTGTGTGCAGCAGGTACCCCAGAAACTCTAAACCACTTGTGCCGGGTGAAAGTTGGAGACACTCCAGCGGAGGTTCTGCTGGACTCAGGTAGTCTGGTGTCCCTAGTAAGGGCTCCCCAGTACGGTCCGTGGAGTATACTGGCTGGAAAGTTGGGGACATGTGCATACATGGAGACTTAAAAGACTATCCCACCACCCTGGTGTCTCTAACCACAGGGGCTGGCAGGTGGACTCATGAAGTGGCAGTTGCCACAAACTTACACTACGAACTTAAAATAGGGAGAGACTTCCCAGGCTTGCTTCGAGGTGACTGGCACTGTGGCTTGCTTCGAGGTGACTGATACCTATGAGACAGGGGTAACCCCAGCAGAGTGGCCTGGCTCCAGGGAAAGGCCAGAACCATGGGAACCCGAGGCCGAAGGGGCAGCAGTAGGGGTGACGGCCACTTCGGTGGAAGAGGGGGGGACAACCCCACTAAATGTAATGTTGGGAGATGTAGAGGACTTGCCGCTGGGGCCTGAGCTGGCCGACCTTAATGTCTCTGGGGATAATTTTGGTACTGCACGACACCGAGACCCAACCCTATCCCGAGCATGGGGAAATGTATTAATAGTAGATGGTGAACCACAACAACCAGGGGCAGAGTCGGTGTTTCCCCGTTTTGCGGTTCATCAGGATATGTTGCATCGGGTAAACCAACTTCGGGGGGGAACATATTGAACAGTTAGTGGTGCCCCAGGCTTATCGCAAACTCATGTTAGAATTAGCCCACCAACATGTTCTCGGGGGGCATCTGGGAATGCAGAAAACACAGGACCGTAACTACAACGATTTAACTGGCTCAGTGTGTTTAGAGAGGTGGACAAATTCTGTAAGTCTTGCCCGACCTGCCAGGCAACTAGCCCCCAGCACCTTTTCCGCAGTCCCTTGGTACCTCTCACGATCATCGAGGTACTGTTTGAGCGAATCGCGATGGACCTCGTAGGCCCAGTACCGAAGTACGCTAGAGGACACCAACACATCCTGGTCGTCCTAGATTACACCACTCGGTACCACTGCCACTGCGACATACATCGGCTAAACTGATAGCTAAGGAGCTAATGGAAATGTTCTCCTGAGTGTGGCTACCTAAAGAAGTTCTGACTGACCTGGGGACCCCTTTTATGTTTAAGGTCATGAGGGAGCTCTGTAAGTTGCTGCATATCAAACAGTTACGGACGTCCGTCACCATCCGCAAAAGGACGGTCTGGTTAAAAGGTTTAATAAAACATTAAAAACCATGTTAAAAAGGCTGATGTCTAAAGATGGGAAGAACTGGGACCTTCTTCTGCCCTATCCCATGTTCACTGTGCGAGAGGTGCCCCAGGCCTCTACTGGGTTCTCGCCCTTCGAATTGCTATATAGCAGACATCCTCATGGTTTGTTGGACATAGCCAAAGAGGTGTGGGAGCAGCAACCCACTCCACATAGAAGTGCCCTTGAGTATGTTACCAAGATGCAACAGCAGATAGAGACCGTTTTGCCTCTTGTCAGGGAGCATATGGAGGCCGCTCAGCGAGCCCAGAGTCGGATCTATAATCGGCAGGCTCGGGTCCAGGTCTTTAAAGGGAGTCTGTCACCAGCATTTCACTTTTTTAACCCTTCCCACAGCTCCCTAGCATGCTTACAGTTAATAAAAACGTTACCTCTGGCATCAATCCTGGACTTATAGAAAACGATCTTTATAAGATATGCAAATGAGGGCTCGCAAGTGCCCAGGGCGGCGTTACTCTCTTAGGTGCCCTGCTTGCTCAGCCTTCTCATTGCGTCCCCCCGCCGCTTCCTACCCTCTGCCCGCCCATCCTTTCCCTCTGACCGCCTTTGTACTAACTTGTTATGCTGCCGATATCCCGCGCCGGCGCACTCATTCCTTTGGCCGGCGCATGCGCACTGCGATGCCCATTCCTTGTACGGCATCACAGTAACTATTGCGCATGCGCCGGCTAACGACGCGAAAACCACAGACAGTAAGTTCCTGACCAGGTGGCAAGGGCCCTACGAGGTACTTGAAAAAATTGGAGAGGTAAATTACAAGGTACACAAGCCAGGGAGGCGAAAGCTGGAGCAGGTGTACCATGTGAATCTACTCAAACCGTGGAAAGATAGGGAAACCTGTACTGAAGACAGCCACGGCCAGGTTTTCTAGGTGAAGCGGTTTCGGCCCCTCTGTCTGAAGCAAGGGAAGTGGCTGCCACAGTAAGAATTGCTGACAGCCTCTCCTCTAAGCAGGCTCAGGAGGCCAGGGAGTATATTAGCTGGAACACGGATATGTTTTAGGATCTCCCTGGACGCACTTCCAAAATTCAGCATGACATTGTCACTGAGCCTCAGGCGAAAGTCCGGCTAAAACCATACCGGGTACTCGAGGCTCGGCGACAAGCCATCTAAGAGGAAGTGCAGATGATGCTGAGGCTAGACGTCATTGATGAGTCTAAAAGTGAGTGGGCTAGTCCTATAGTCCTAATACTCAAGCCGGACGGTACATTCCGGTTCTGTAACGATTTTCGTAAACTGAACAAGATTTCCACATTCGATGCGTATCCCAGGCCCCGGGTGGATGAGATTATCGACAGGTTAGAACAAGCCCGGTATTTTTCTCTTTTGGACTTCACGAAAGGCTACTGGCAGGTGCCCTTAACAGAGGCTGCCAAAGAGAAAACTGCCTTCATCACACCTGGAGAGCTGTATCAGTACACTTTGCTATACTTTGGTTTGCATGGCTCCCCAGCCACTTTTCAGCGGCTTATGGACATTGTGCTGCGTCCACATCGTCTGTACATTTCGGCTTACCTGGACGATATTGTCATACACAGTACCGATTGGGAAAGTCACCTACCCAAAGTGCAGGCTGTAGTGGACTCCCTTCAGAAGGCGGGACTAACCGGTAACCCAAAAAAGTGTGATAGGGTTAGAGGAGACTAAATACCTGGGGTATGTTATTGGGCGCCGAGTGATCAAACCCCAAGTGAACAAAATAGAGGCGATAAGAAATTGGCCCCGACCTGTCACAACTAAACAAGTAAAGTCATTCCTAGGAATGATAGGCTATTACATGAGATTTATTCCCCACTTTGCTACTGTAGCCATGCTATTGACAGTTATTGAAGGGATGCAAGTCAGTGATGGTTCACTGGAATGACCGGGCGGAAGAGGCCTTCTCCGCTTTGAAGTCGGCCCTGTGTGGGTCCCCGGTTTTGGTGACGCCCGACTTCAAGCGGGAATTCATAGTGCAGACAGACACCTCCGAAGTAGGCCTCGGTGCTGTACTGTCTCGGGAAGTCAATGGGGAAGAGCATCCCATTGTCTTCCTAAGCCGCAAGTTCACCCCTGCCGAGACCAGGTACAGAGGAGAGAGAGTGCCTGACTATCAAGTGGGCACTCGATTCTCTCCGCTATTATTTGTTGGGGAGAACATTCCGCCTGGTTACTGACTACTCCCCTTTCAAGTGGATGAGCCAGGCCAAAGAGAGAAATGCCCGAGTCACCAGGTGGTTCCTGTCCTTACAAAACTTAAAATTCTCACTAGAACACAGGTCAGGCCGGTTGCAGGGAAACGCGGATGCCCTGTCCTGAGTATACTGTATGGCATGTGTTCACCCCCTCAGAGTTGAACAAAGGGGGGAGTTATGTAAGAAGGTACAAGGAATCATTGTGGATGAGGTCCTGGCCTCGGTGGAGTAAAAGCCAGTTTTTATGTGTCAGCAGCAGTTGCTGTTTGACACCTTAATACTTAATATGGCTGTATAGCTAATCCGGGACGGCTCTTACTGGGAGTAGTCAAAGTGCTGGGTGGGTGACTACTCCCTATGTTCCAGGCCGGATTTTGCCAGGCCTAAAAACCAGCCAGCACTGTCAGGTGAGGAGGATTAGCTCAGTCTGACAGTGGAGCTCAGGAGGTGTGTGTGCTGGGATCTGAGGCTTGTGCCGTGCTGGAGGGCTGAGACCCGTCTGTAAGGGAAACGGTCCCCCTAAAAGTCTGCTATGGACTGCTGGAGGAAGAACTGCCAACAAGGTGACTTTTGCTATGTGGACTTTCCATTGTGTGTCAACTAACACCAAGACTGCAAAGTGAAGTTTTGTTTTTGCTTTATGTGTGAATAAACATGGAAGTTTGATTTAAGAACTGGTACTTTGCCTCTGTACTGCGTCCGCACACCCTGTATACTAGAGCGAATCCCAATAGCGTGCTCAGGGCTGGTATCCGTGGGTGTGTGCCGATTATTGACGTGCACCACACGCCACCCGCACCGCCCACACCAGCACGCCGTCCTATCACAGCTGCCCTACAAGCCACCCATACCACCCACACCTGTGCCGGCCAATCAACACATGGCGCACCACACTCCGCCCGCACCAGCACACTCTCGGCCTCGCCATGACAATTAATAAAGCTCAGGGGCAAACCTTAGAAAAAGTTGCCATTTACTTGCCAGAACCAGTATTCCGCCACGGTCAGTTATATGTTGCATTATCAAAAGTTAGAACCTTTTCAGATGTGGTTGTTAAGGTTGTAAATGGTCCTGAACAATGCAAACTGTTGCCAAATTCAGACAGAATCTTAACAAGAAATGTTGTCTATAGAAACATAGAAACATAGAATGTGTCGGCAGATAAGAACCATTTGGCCCATCTAGTCTGCCCAATATACTGAATACTATGGATAGCCCCTGGCCCTATCTTATATGAAGGATGGCCTTATGCCTATCCCATGCATACTTAACCACCTCCGGACCGCTGTACGCACAGACGCGTCCTGGAGGTGGTTGTTTCATTCCGAGTGGACGCGCCGGCGCGTCTTCTCGCGAGACGCGAGATTTCGGTCACAACCGGCCCGCGCATGCGCATCGCGGGCCGGCAAAAGTTTGAGGAGAGTTGCATCAGCAACCTGCCAGCCAATGATCGTCGCTGGCAGGTTGCTGATTTTTAAAAAATCGAATCACAAACCAGATAACAGATCATATTAGTAAATATGATCTGTTATATGGCTTCTCTGCTCCTCTGCTGGTCCTTTTCGTCGGTTGGATCCAGCAGAGGAGCAGACTTCACAGTGAGTACACCAAACAGCACACCTTAGCCCCAGATCACCCCCCTGCACCCCAATTAACCCTTTGATCACCCCTTTGATCGCCCCTGTCAATCACTAGTGAAAGGAAAAAAAGTGATCAGTGTAAACTGTCACTTTTTTTTTTTCACTGGTATTGGCTGTTAGGTTTTAGGGATAGTTTAGGCCCCTTGGTTAGGTAGTTAGCGTCAGTTAGCGCCCACCCCACCGCACCGCAGTCACTTTTATTCGCTGATTAGCGTATCGCTAATCAGCATTTGTACTTTTATAGTATCTGTAAGTGATCAAAACTGATCACGGTCAGATCTATAATAGTATTAGTGTCACTTTAGTTTGCCCTCCACCCAAAACGCAGTGTTTGCCCGATCAGGCCTGATCGGTCGCCCACACGTGCGTTCACCCACGCCCGCCCCACCGCAGTGACAAAAAATTATTATTTTTTGATCACTGCACATTCACTTTACACGCACTGCGGCGATAAAAAAATCTGTTTTGATATTTTTTATCAACCGCAGCGGCCTCCGGTACTTCGCTAGCCTCCCCTTTGTAAGACAGGTTTGCTTTTTTTCTTGGGTAGTCTCAGGGAATACCCCTAAATTTAGTAGTCCAAAATGTCAAACAGGGGGTATTCTTCTGAAGAGGCCTACAGGATTCTGACCCAGTCGGATGAGGAGTGGGAACCCTCATCTGACGAATCTAGCGGGTCAGAATATGAACCTGTAGAAAGCAGTGGCTCTCTGACCCAAAGTTCGGACGAGGAGGTTGAGGTCCCTGGCAGCACCAGGCGTACCCGGCCCCGTGTCGCTAGACCACAGGTTACGCAGGATCCGCTTCAAGAGCAGCAGAGTGGGGCTGTCGCTGCCGGATCACGTGGTGAGGCATACACCAGCAGCGCAGCCCTTCCTGGACCTAGTACCAGCACTGCCGTACAACATGGTGAAGTAGCGAGCACCAGAAGGGCAGTTGAAGCTGGTACGGTGGCACGTGCAGTAGTTACCCCGTCGCAGCCACCGCGCAGACAGGCCCGTAGACCCCCTAGAGTCCCTGAGGTGCTGGCAAACCCTGATTGGCAGTCACCAACTTCAGCCGCACCTGTAGTTCCCCCTTTCACCGCCCAGTCTGGAGTTCGGGTTGAGACGGCTCAAATCGCTTCGGCCCTGGGATTTTTTGAGCTGTTCTTGACTGCGGAGCTCTTGGACTTAGTCGTGGCAGAGACCAACCAATATGCCACACAATTTATAACCGCAAACCCGGAAAGCTATTATGCCCAGCCTTTCCGGTGGAAACCAGTCCAAGTTTCCGAACTTAAAATTTTTCTGGGCCTTTTCCTCAACATGGGCCTGACAAAAAAGCATGAATTGCGGTCATATTGGTCCACGAACCCAATTCATCACATGCCCATGTTCTCTGCTGCTATGTCCAGGACACGATTTGAGACCATCCTGCGTTTTCTGCATTTTAGCGACAACACCACCTCCCGTCCCAGAGGCCACCCAGCTTTTGACCGGCTCCACAAAATTCGGCCCCTCATAGACCATTTCAACCAGAAATTTGCAGATTTGTATACCCCTGAGCAAAACATCTGCGTAGACGAGTCCCTAATACATTTTACCGGGCGCCTTGGCTTCAAACAATACATCCCAAGCAAGCGTGCCCGGTATGGGGTCAAATTGTATAAGCTCTGTGAAAGGGCCACAGGCTATACCCACAAATTTCGGATCTATGAGGGAAAAGATCAGACCCTGGAGCCGGTCGGTTGCCCTGACTACCTGGGGAGCAGTGGGAAGACAGTCTGGGACTTGGTGTCACCCTTATTCGGCAAGGGGTACCATCTTTATGTGGACAATTTTTACACAAGTGTGGCCCTCTTTAGGCATTTGTTTCTAGAACGGATTTGCGCCTGTGGCACCGCGCGAACTAGTCGCGTGGGCTTCCCCCAACGGCTTGTAACCACCCGTCTTGCAAGGGGGGAGAGGGCTGCCTTGTGTAACGAAGAACTGCTCGCGGTGAAATGGAGAGACAAGCGTGACGTTTACATGCTCTCCTCCATTCACGCAGACACGACAATCCAAATTGAAAGGGCAACCCGTGTCATTGAAAAGCCCCTCTCAGTCCACGACTATAATGCGCTCATGGGAGGGGTGGACTTCAATGACCAGATGTTGGCTCCCTATTTAGTTTCCCGCAGAACCAGACGCTGGTATAAGAAGGTGTCTGTATATTTAATTCAATTGGCGCTGTACAATAGTTTTGTTCTCTACAGTAAGGCTGGGAGAACAGGATCCTTCCTCAAATTCCAGGAAGAGATCATCGCGAACCTCCTTTACCCAGGAGGTTCCGTGGCCCCATCCACCAGTGTAGTTAGCCGTCTACACGAGCGACATTTCCCCAGTGTCGTTGCTGGTACCTCAACCCAACCGCCACCCCGAAAAAAATGTTGTGTCTGTAGCAGGAGTGGAATAAGGCGTGACACCCGCTATTTCTGTCCTGACTGCCCTGACCACCCTGCCCTATGCTTAGGTGAGTGTTTCCGGAAGTACCACACACAGGTACACCTAGCATAGGGATTGCATCTCACAGGACAGGCACACAGGGCTATTAGGGCCCTTTTACTCACAGCTGCTGCAAACCTCTCCTTTCACCTGGGATAAAGTGCATAACGTACTTCGCCACATCTTTGGGCGATTTGCGCTTTGCACATTGTCCCATGGGGAAGGAGAGGTTTGTTCTATAAAGGTAAAAAAAACTAAACAAAAAAAAAATTACCGGTAAGTAAAAAAGTTACAAAAGTTAAAAAAAAGTTAATATGTTCTGTTCTAAAGTTAATAAAGTTATTGCTTTGCGGCCTGGTTTTTTCTTTTTTTTTTTTTTTTTTTTCCCTTTCAGGTGGACCAACCGATCGACTAGCTGCAGCACTGATGTGCATTCGGACAGAAGCATTGCGCTGCTGTCAGATTACACGCAAGTCGGTGTATGCGGCGCTGCAAGACGAGATTTCTCCTCTGCAGTAAAAGATACGTTTGCCGAGGCATATGAGCTGAGGAGGTGGCGGTGTTCATATACTTTGGCAAACACTTTGTATATATAAAAAAAAAAATCCCGGCAATGATTTATTCATCCACATCGATTGATGTGAATGGAGAAATCGGGTTTGCCAGGGCATACGAGCTAAGTGGGCATGGATGTTGGGCGGAGCTCCTATGTCCTGGCAGACGCCTTTCCCCTCCTTTTTCTTTTTTTGGCAGAGATTTTTTCATCCACATTGATTGATGCGAATGAAGAAATCTGTGCCGTTCATTTTTTTCTTTCAGCCCAGCGGCTGAACGGAAAAAAAAAATCTCATTACCTGTATGCTCAATATAAGGAGAATAGCAGAAACTCCTAATGCTGGGCATACATGTAATGATTGCGGAGACCCTCAAATGCCAGGGCAGTACAAACACCCCACAAATAACACCATTTTGGAAAGAAGACACCCCAAGGTATTCGCTGAGGGGCATATTGAGTCCATGAAAGATTGAAATTTTTGTCCCAAGTTAGCGGAAAGGGAGACTTTGTGAGAAAAAAAAATCAATTTCCGCTAACTTGTGCCAAATTTTTTTTTTTTCTATGAACTCGCCATGCCCCTCATTGAATACCTTGGGGTGTCTTCTTTCCAAAATGGGGTCACATGTGGGGTATTTATACTGCCCTGGCATTTTAGGGGCCCCAAAGCGTGAGAAGAAGTCTGGTATCCAAATGTCTAAAAATGCCCTCCTAAAAGGAATTTGGGCCCCTTTGCCCACCTAGGCTGCAAAAAAGTGTCACACATGTGGTATCTCCGTATTCAGTAGAAGTTGGTGAATGTGTTTTGGGGTGTCATTTTACATATACCCATGCTGGGTGAGATAAATATCTTGGTCAAATGCCAACTTTGTATAAAAAAATGGGAAAAGTTGTCTTTTGCCAAGATATTTCTCTCACCCAGCATGGGTATATGTAAAATGACACCACAAAACACATTCCCCAACTTCTCCCGAGTACGGAGATACCAGATGTGTGACACAGGGGCCCACATTCCAAAGAGCACCTTTCGGATTTCACAGGTCATTTACCTACTTACCACACATTAGGGCCCCTGGAAAATGCCAGGGCAGTATAACTACCCCACAAGTGACCCTATTTTGGAAAGAAGACACCCCAAGGTATTCCGTGAGGGGCATGGCGAGTTCCTAGAATTTTTTATTTTTTGTCACAAGTTAGTGGAAAATTATGATTTTTTTTTTTTTTTTTACATACAAAGTCTCATATTCCACTAACTTGTGACAAAAAATAAAAACTTCCATGAACTCACTATGCCCATCAGCGAATACCTTGGGGTCTCTTCTTTCCAAAATGGGGTCACTTGTGGGGTAGTTATACTGCCCTGGCATTCTAGGGGCCCAAATGTGTGGTAAGGAGTTTGAAATCAAATTCTGTAAAAAATGACGAGTGAAATCCGAAAGGTGCTCTTTGGAATATGGGCCCCTTTGCCCACCTAGGCTGCAAAAAAGTGTCACACATCTGGTATCTCCGTATTCAGTAGAAGTTGGGGAATGTGTTTTGGGGTGTCTTTTTACATATACCCATGCTGGGTGAGATAAATATCTTGGTCAAATGCCAACTTTGTATCAAAAAATGGGAAAAGTTGTCTTTTGCCAAGATATTTCTCTCACCCAGCATGGGTATATGTAAAATGACACCCCAAAACACATTCCCCAACTTCTACTGAATACGGAGATACCAGATGTGTGACACTTTTTTGCAGCCTAGGTGGGCAAAGGGGCCCATATTCCAAAGAGCACCTTTCGGATTTCACTCGTCATTTTTTACAGAATTTGATTTCAAACTCCTTACCACACATTTGGGCCCCTAGAATGCCAGGGCAGTATAACTACCCCACAAGTGACCCCATTTTGGAAAGAAGAGACCCCAAGGTATTCGCTGATGGGCATGGCGAGTTCATGGAAGTTTTTATTTTTTGTCACAAGTTAGTGAAATATGAGACTTTGTATGAAAAAAAAATAAAAAAAAAAATCATCATTTTCCACTAACTTGTGACATAAAATAAAAAATTCTAGGAACTCGCCATACCCCTCACGGAATACCTTGGGGTGTCTTCTTTCCAAAATGGGGTCACTTGCGGGGTAGTTATACTGCCCTGGCATTCTAGGGGCCCAAATGTGTGGTAAGGAGTTTGAAATCAAATTCTGTAAAAAATGACGAGTGAAATCCGAAAGGTGCTCTTTGGAATATGGGCCCCTTTGCCCACCTAGGCTGCAAAAAAGTGTCACACATCTGGTATCTCCGTACTCAGTAGAAGTTGGGGAATGTGTTTTGGGGTGTCATTTTACATATACCCATGCTGGGTGAGAGAAATATCTTGGCAAAAGACAACTTTTCCCATTTTTTTATACAAAGTTGGCATTTGACCAAGATATTTATCTCACCCAGCATGGGTATATGTAAAAAGACACCCCAAAACACATTCCCCAACATCTACTGAATAAGGAGATACCAGATGTGTGACACTTTTTTGCAGCCTAGGTGGGCAAAGGGGCCCATATTCCAAAGAGCACCTTTCGGATTTCACTCGTCATTTTTTACAGAATTTGATTTCAAACTCCTTACCACACATTTGGGCCCCTAGAATGCCAGGGCAGTATAACTACCCCACAAGTGACCCCATTTTGGAAAGAAGACACCCCAAGGTATTTCGTGAGGGGCATGGCGAGTTCCTAGAAGTTTTTATTTTTTGTCACAAGTTAGTGGAAAATGATGATTTTTTTTTTTATTTTTTTTTCATACAAAGTCTCATATTCCACTAACTTGTGACAAAAAATAAAAACTTCCATGAACTCGCCATGCCCATCAGTGAATACCTTGGGGTCTCTTCTTTCCAAAATGGGGTCACTTGTGGGGTAGTTATACTGCCCTGGCATTCTAGGGGCCCAAACGTGTGGTAAGGAGTTTGAAATCAAATTCTGTAAAAAATGACGAGTGAAATCCGAAAGGTACTCTTTGGAATATGGGCCCCTTTGCCCACCTAGGCTGCAAAAAAGTGTCACACATCTGGTATCTCCGTACTCAGTAGAAGTTGGGGAATGTGTTTTGGGGTGTCTTTTTACATATACCCATGCTGGGTGAGAGAAATATCTTGGCAAAAGACAACCTTTCCCATTTTTTTATACAAAGTTGGCATTTGACCAAGATATTTCTCTCACCCAGCATGGGTATATGTAAAAAGACACCCCAAAACACATTCCCCAACTTCTACTGAATACGGAGATACCAGATGTGTGACACTTTTTTGCAGCCTAGGTGGGCAAAGGGGCCCATATTCCAAAGAGCACCTTTCGGATTTCACTCGTCATTTTTTACAGAATTTGATTTCAAACTCCTTACCACACATTTGGGCCCCTAGAATGCCAGGGCAGTATAACTACCCCACAAGTGACCCCATTTTGGAAAGAAGAGACCCCAAGGTATTCGCTGATGGGCATAGTGAGTTCATAGAACTTTTTATTTTTTGTCACAAGTCAGTGGAATATGAGACTTTGTAATAAAAAAAAAAAAAAAAAAAAATCATCATTTTCCGCTAACTTGTGACAAAAAATAAAAAGTTCTATGAACTCACTATGCCCATCAGTGAATACCTTAGGGTGTGTACTTTCCGAAATGGGGTCATTTGTGGGGTGTTTGTACTGTCTGGCCATTGTAGAACCTCAGGAAACATGACAGGTGCTCAGAAAGTCAGAGCTGCTTCAAAAAGCGGAAATTCACATTTTTGTACCATAGTTTGTAAACGCTATAACTTTTACCCAAACCATTTTTTTTTTACCCAAACATTTTTTTTTTATCAAAGACATGTAGGACAATAAATTTAGAGCAAAATTTATATATGGATCTTGTTTTTTTTGCAAAATTTTACAACTGAAAATGAAAAATGTCATTTTTTTGCAAAAAAATCGTTAAATTTCGATTAATAACAAAAAAAGTAAAAATGTCAGCAGCAATGAAATACCACCAAATGAAAGCTCTAATAGTGAGAAGAAAAGGAGGCAAAATTCATTTGGGTGGTAAGTTGCATGACCGAGCAATAAATGGTGAAAGTAGTGTAGGTCAGAATTGTAAAAAGTGGCCTGGTCTTTCAGGGTGTTTAAGCACTGGGGGCTGAGGTGGTTAAAGGGGTTGTCCCACTTTGCTTTTTCAATCTTACCAGCAGTAAATGTCCTGATAACTTCCTGGTTTGGCTCAGGCAGTTGAGTGAAGGCCGGCCACGCCTCCTCATGACTCACCCTGAGAGCTCAGTCCTTGCGTGCTCTGTGGATGAGTCATCATTCTTGCAGCTTGCAGAGTATGTAAAGCCCATCCCCCTGCTGGGGAATCACTCAGTGACCACTGACCAATGCTAGTGAACTAATGTAGTAGTAACTTGTGGCTGTCCTGCATTCTAATACACTTTTACACATAAAACCTGTGTTACAAACCCATTCTGTGCAGCAAAAACAATAAATCACTACAGCCCAAATGCATGTTAGCTAGTAGCCATATGATCTGTGCTAGATATAGATAGATATATTCACTAACTTATTACCCAGCTTTCCCGATGTCTGATATTATCACTGACTTATTACCCAGCTTTCCCGGTGTCTGATATTATCACTGACTTATTACCCAGCTTTCCCGGTGTCTGATATTATCACTGACTTATTACCCAGCTTTCCCTGTGTCTGATATTATCACTGACTTATTACCCAGCTTTCCCGGTGTACAATATTATTACAGACTTATTACCCAGCTTTCCCGGTATCAGATATTATCACTGACTTATTACCCAGCTTTCCCGGTGTCTGATATTATCACTGACCTATTACCCAGCTTATGGGGGGGGGGGGGGGGGGGGCATCTGTGGATGGCACTTATGGGGGGGGCATCTGTGGATAGCACTTATGGGGGGGGCATCTGTGGATGGCACTTATGGGGGGGGCATCTGTGGATGGCACTTATGGGGGGGGCATCTGTGGATAGCACTTATGGGGGGGGCATCTGTGGATAGCACTTATGGGGGGGCATCTGTGGATGGCACTTATGGGGGGGGCATCTGTGGATGGCACTTATGGGGGGGCATCTGTGGATAGCACTTATGGGGGGGGCATCTGTGGATGGCACTTATGGGGTGGGGGGATCTGTGGATGGCACTTATGGGGTGGGGGGCATCTGTGGATTGCCGCCTGGACTCCTTCTGGGAACCAGAGAGCACGGCGTCCTCGGTTGCTATGACACCGTGCGCTCCCTCCTGCTGCCAGAAAACAGTAATACACGGCTATGATCGGGCGCCCGCGCATGCGCAAAACTATGCGACGTGCGCGCTCACAGTGTGAGTGAGAGGCCGGCTGCAGGATTGCAATAGATACCAGTGCGCAGGTGCGGCATGGATGCGGCCGGCGAGATGTGGCCGTATCCATGGGATACCAGCACAAACAAAGGGGAGTGAAAGGAGCATTTTTAGGCTGAATAGTATGGTTTTTTTTTTAATTACATGTATTATAAGAAATGTTCAGTGGGGGGCAATGATTTAATGTAACCCTATTTAATGAAGTGGGACAACCCCTTTAAACTCCTTCACTGTATTTGCAGCTACCACTTCTGCAGGAAGGCTATTCCATGCATCCACTACTCTCTCAGTAAAGTAATACTTCCTGATATTACTTTTAAACCTTTGTCCCTCTATAAAGAAATTTTATAGAAAACTTTCAAGAGGTAAAAAAAAATACAAAATTTTTCCTGAAAATCTGCTTCAGATATTGTATATTGCAGATTGTTACAAAGTTTTACACTAAGGCAATAATAATTATACTTACTGTATTGTGATATATACGTTTCCATTTTATTTTTATTATTATTTTACTTTTGACTTCTTGCCAAAATATTTTTGACAAAAAATAATTAAATAAGAAATACAATGTGGTCAAATTCCCTTGCTATTTAAAGGGATTCTGTCATGAGATTTTACCCCTATAACCTAAACATATGCCCATGTCCGTACTAATAACATGAATCCTAAGCTGGCCTTATTTAACCTGCTTGTGGCTCTATTAGCCCAAAAAACTGTTTTTTATAACCTGTCAATCACCTACCTATGGTGCCCAAGGGACGTCCGTTAATACAGGGTGCCCGGCCGCACCCATCGCCGTCTGGTGTCCAGCGCCGCCTTCCCTGTCTTAATCACCGCCCTCCCTGTCTACAGTGCCGCCTTCCTCACCTCAGCGCCGCCTCCGCAATCCTCCCATCCCTCTGCCAGATCCCGCGCGTGCGCACTAGGCTCAGCCTGATGCGCCCGTGCGGACTCCTGGCAGCGACTTCGTTGAGCGAAGTGCGCATGCGCATCAGGCCGGCGCATGCGCACTTCGCTCAACGAAGCCGCTGCCAGGAGTCCGCACATATATATAGTCGTGGCCAAAAGTTTTGAGAATTACATAAATATTTGAAATTGGTTGCTGCTTAAGTTTTTATAATAGCAATTTGCATATACTCCAGAATGTTATGAAGAGTGATCAGATGAATTGCATAGTCCTTCTTTGCCATGAAAATTAACTTAATCCCCAAAAAAACTTTCCACTGCATTTCATTGCTGTCATTAAAGGTCCTGCTGAGATCATTTCAGTAATCGTCTTGTTAACTCAGGTGAGAATGTTGACGAGCACAAGGCTGGAGATCATTATGTCAGGCTGATCGGGTTAAAATGGCATACTTGACATGTTAAAAGGAGGGTGATGCTTGAAATCATTGTTCTTCCATTGTTAACCATGGTGACCTGCAAAGAAACGCGTGCAGCCATCATTGCGTTGCATAAAAATGGCTTCACAGGCAAGGATATTGTGGCTACTAAGATTGCACCTCAATCAACAATTTATAGGATCATCAAGAACTTCAAGGAAAGAGGTTAAATTCTTGTTAAGAAGGCTTCAGGGTGTCCAAGAAAGTCCAGCAAGCGCCAGGATCGTCTCCTAAAGAGGATTCAGCTGCGGGATCGGAGTGCCACCAGTGCAGAGCTTGCTCAGGAATGGCAGCAGGCAGGTGTGAGCGCATCTGCACGCACAGTGAGGCGAAGACATTTGGAAGATGGCCTGGTGTCAAGAAGGGCAGCAAAGAAGCCACTTCTCTCCAAAAAAAAACATCAGGGACAGATTGATCTTCTGCAGAAAGTATGGTGAATGGACTGCTGAGGACTGGGGCAAAGTCATATTCTCCGATGAAGCCTCTTTCCGATTGTTTGGGGCATCTGGAAAAAGGCTTGTCCGGAGAAGAAAAGGTGAGCGCTACCATCAGTCCTGCGTCATGCCAACAGTAAAGCATCCTGAGACCATTCATGTGTGGGGTTGCTTCTCATCCAAGGGAGTGGGCTCACTCACAATTTTGCCCAAAAACACAGCCATGAATAAAGAATGGTACCAAAACACCCTCCAACAGCAACTTCTTCCTACAATCCAACAACAGTTTGGTGAAGAACAATGCATTTTCCAGCACGATGGAGCACCGTGCCATAAGGCAAAAGTGATAACTAAGTGGCTCGGGGACCAAAACATTGACATTTTGGGTCCATGGCCTGGAAACTCCCCAGATCTTAATCCCATTGAGAACTTGTGGTCAATCCTCAAGAGGCGGGTGGACAAACAAAAACCCACTAATTCTGACAAACTCCAAGAAGTGATTATGAAAGAATGGGTTGCTATCAGTCAGGAATTGGCCCAGAAGTTGATTGAGAGCATGCCCAGTCGAATTGCAGAGGTCCTGAAAAAGAAGGGCCAACACTGCAAATACTGACTCTTTGCATAAATGTCATGTAATTGTCGATAAAAGCCTTTGAAACGTATGAAGTGCGTGTAATTATATTTCACTACATCACAGAAACAACTGAAACAAAGATCTAAAAGCAGTTTAGCAGCAAACTTTGTGAAAACTAATATTTGTGTCATTCTCAAAACTTTTGGCCACGACTGTAGACTGTTCCTACTAATGTTTATGCACTACTGTTCTAGCGTCCGTTATTGTAACGGGCTAAATGTCTAGTAACAGTAAGTCAATAAACAGATTACATTCCAGCTCACCATATGATCCCACTGCGCGGAACAGACCGGACAAGTCCTTGGTGCAAACACAGAAAAAAAGTTCCCGCATCCAGTGTTGTATATGTTGCCGTTGTCTTTATTTGTCTTCGGTTAAAATACAGCTATGCAGACATCAACTCCCTCCAGTTATGAGTAAGAACTGCTAAGTTCGAAACATGTTAACCGGGCGGTGGAGGGAGTTGATGTCTGTACAGCTGTATTTTAACCGAAGACAAATAAAGACAATGGCAACATATACAACACTGGATGCTGGAACTTCTTTTCTGAAAATGTCTAGTAGTCATATAGTTGGAAATAATCCATATATGCTTAGGCTTAGAGATGCTTCATCCTCCATAGCAGCTCCAGCATCTAGATACGGCTTGAGAGAGGCCTTGTTAGACCAGAACTATGCTTATTAATGTGACTTCTGGATTTATGCCTAATTGCAATATGCTCATTGGATGACACACATATGTGATGAACTAGTGTCTTGTATACAGTATATGAAGTGCAAGAGAAACCCAGCTTCCAAAAGTATTCCAACAGCCTTTATTATTCCAACGTCTGATGTTGTGTCATCCCTGGATTTTATACATATGGAATAATAAAGGCTGTTGGAATATTTCTGGAAGCTGGGTTTCTCTTGCACTTGATATTTGGACATGTGCTGTGTTCCCAGCACGTCCCGTGCTTCCATCGCAATTTGTTTAGGTGAGCTCAGCTACTTTCTCCATTCCTTGATTAAGTGTCTTGTATAAATACGATAAAAATTGAGATTCCTTGCATTCAAATACGGAGAGCTGCCAGTTTTAATTTGACCTTACTTAGGCTTAGTTACTGTATGTCAGCATTAGTATCAACCCATGTGGAAGTGTAGCTGATATATACATAGGAATTTTAATAATGTTAATAATTTAACCTGAATAATCTATTTTAAATCATGTATAGACTTGTCTCTAGGCCATTAATGCTGGGCAGGGCTAGGTTAATCAAAGGTCAACCAAGGATTTTCATTATGGACACTGAGAGTAAAGAAAGTCCCCTTCATGTTGAAGATCAGTGGTTGTCCCAATCTTCTAACATTTACTGCCTCAATTACTAATGGCCCAAATGGACCCTCTTTAAATATTATCACTGGGTAGATGGTGCACATTTTTCTAAAATAAAATAAAATATAGCTAGTCATTATCCTTCATGCAACACAAGCCAAGGGCACCCCATGGTTAAAAGATCTAATCTTAAAGAGAACCTGTCAGCAGTATTGACCCTATTAAACCAGGCATACTTCCTGGTACGAAGCCTGTCTTGTGAAAATCAGTTGCAGGATTCTTGAGAGAAAAAGACTTTTTGGGCAAATGAAGGCTTCAGTACACCAAATAAATGTATTTCTCGAGAAAGCCCCAACCGATTATCACAGGACAAGTATAATTTTAATCAGCAGGATTTACCCTACCAGGCAGCATGCTTAGTTTAATAGGGGTGATGCTGCTGACAGGTACTCTTTAAAGGATTTCAAGCAATTCTTCATGTATTTAGCACAACCTCATTCTTACACGTAAGAAAAACGGTCTTGCAGGGACACATTTCAAGCACAATATATAAATGCCAATGTATTTTGGGCTCTGGTTGTATTTTGAGCACACAGTAAATAGGTCAGGTACAGGTGGTAGAGATCACTGGGTCCTGCGGGTTTCAGGTCTTAAGATATTAGTAGGGCTTGAGTAGTGTTCTTGAGTCATGGCCCTTTCTATAATGATAAGTTAATAAAACAACGTAGCCTTCTTTATAGCCCTTGGTTCATTATAATAAAGGTCAAGCATGGTGTGGCTTATTTGGTTGTTATCATGTAGGAATGTCATAGTACGCTTGTCCTGAAGTTACCTGAGTTGACTTTGAGGTTGTATATCTGGTATTGTGTCCTTTACGCCCAACTTCTCCATCCAGGAATACTACTGTAGATCTAGAAGTCCCATGGAGGACAATGACTAGAGCCACCCTCGTCAACCATGAATGACGTCATGAGAAGGGTGAGGGTGTATAATGCAAGTATGTGTTATTGCTGATCACTACGTTCTTTGAGGTGATTTGGTAGCATAGCCTTCAGGATCCTGCCTCTGTACTGAGTCAGATGTATGCGTCTAATAAGCTTAGTGGAGTGACATCCATTTATGTGTAAAAGGTGTGAACGCACCCTGGTGTGTCTGTGTGCAGTACGCTGCCTGGATTAATTGTGATTATTTGGGTCATCAGCTCCAGTTGCTAAGGTGCCTTGATTGTTCAGCCTGTAAGACTTGTAAACGAATTGTAACCACAATCAATCGCTGAATTGGCTTTGGCATTGATTGTTCTGGAAATGTTTAAAATGGGGCATTGGGTCCGGAAAGGTTTAAAATGGGTCAGCGTATTCTCCATTCTTGATGTTATTTTTACACTAATTATAAGCTTTATAGGGCACAGTCACAACGTATCTGCGATTGGTGGTGAAATTACTTGTGGAACTGCTAAGATTTTCACAGATTTCACTGTAAAGGGTGATATTCAACACATAAATTGACATGTTCCGGAGTCAAAATCAAGTTATGTCTCGGTCTTGTTGTTGAAATACTCCGCAGCTTGTGAATTACATTTTTTAAAATGTCAACCACTTTTCATGCTATTGTAAAAGCAGCACATTTTCTGCTTCCAATTCTGCACAGCAATGAGTGGAGTTGTGGAACATGATAAAATCCAACTATTATCCTCAAGGTGTCTCAGCTTACGCATTTCTGATTTGAACAGTGGAACCCCAGCTGTACAGAGAACTGCAGACTATATTTATGTGAACAGAGCTGTGCTGCATTTACCCTGCACAGCGGATGGCCAGATGACCTTCTGAGGATCAGCGATGGTCCCAAAGATCGGACCATCTTAGTGATATGATATGTAATCACATTATGAGGTGGCAGTATCCCTTTAAGTATCCTACAAACTTTCATGATCAGCATACATTCTATTTCTAACCAAGGAACCATGAGCCCTCAAGCAAATGTCCATAAGCTTGTCAGTCCATCCCTGGTTATTGGGGCATTGAGTAAATCCTAGGTGTGCAACCAGCAGATTGACTCTACCAGGTCCTGTGGAAATCATCAACGCTTTGTCTGCACTGCAGTGTTCTACTTTATTTTTAAAAGACAACTGCAACAATGTGGGCAATCGTGATGGTTAAATATATTTATGAAAATACTTGGTCAGGTCAAATTGTTATGACCACCTGCTAATATACAGAGTAAGCTTCATGTGCAGCACGGAAAGCAGCTAGACGGGCTAGGAATATCTCAAAAAGGTCCTGGTAGGTTGTCACAGGTATCTGGAGCCATGCTGACTGCAGTGCACCCCAGAGCTGCTGGAGGGGGTCGGGGGGGGGGGGGGGGGGATCTGTAGAGCAAACATGAATATCAAGGTGGTCCCACAGATGCTCAATTGGGTTCAAGTCTGGGGAATTAGGGGGCCAAGGTAGTACTTTGAAATCTTGGGTATGCTTTTCCAACCAATGTCGGACATTTCTAGCTGCGTGATACGTCTCATTGTCTTGCTGGAAGATCCCATCCACCCCAGGGAAGCATGTATGGGTGTAAGTGATCTGCAAGGCTAGATTCCTACACAAATCGGTTGAGAGTGCTTTCCACATAAAATGATTGGGCCCAGAGAATGCCATAAAACATTCCCCAGACCATAACACTGCCACCACCAGCATGTGTTCTCATAGCAATGGTTGCTGGAAGATGTGTCTCACCTGACACACCAACGTCCATCCTTACGATGAAGCAGAAAACGTGACTCAGCAGAGATAGCAACCCTTTGCCAATCAGCAGAGGTCCAATTCCAATTCTGCCATGAAAATTGAAGCCTTTTCTGCAGTTGCAGTGACCATCTGTCTGCTTTGGAGCCCTGTACGCAGTGGGGTTGTTTTAGACGTTTGGTAGCCCCCTGATTCATTATGGCGGTCATCTGCTCCACTGTAGTGTGTCAGTCCGCCTTCACACAACTTCGTAGCCGACGTTCAGTTCTCACATAAATGGCATGTGGTGCTCTGCAGTTTCCATGTTGCTTGTTTGCAATGGTGCCATTTGTGAACTCACAATAAACTTTAACGACTGCAGAACGCGAACAGTTTACAAACTGCGCAGTTTCAGAAATACCGCCACCCTTGGCCCGAAAGTCAATAATCATCCCTTTTTGCAACTCGATAAATCGCCCCTGTTAACCATGACAGCAACGAGGGATATCTGTGCAGACATCACTAACCTATATACTCACCAAGCCAGCTTACCACACGTGACTTCCGTCATGAGCTACTCTCAGCGTCGAAAGTTGTCATAATAATGTGACTCGACTGTGTATATTCATATGCCGTGAATGTGCTCCATCCATGATTGGTTTTTTACCAAAAAAAACACTGCAGTATATTGTTATAAAGTGTATAGCTCATGGCACTGGCTAAACCACATATGTCTCTCACTGGAAATCACTGGTTGAGCTTAAGATTAGAGAATTCAATGCAGGTGTGACTAAACCTCACAAAAAAGTAATGCAGGACTACTGACATAGTGTTTCTAGAACAGCGTTTTAGGCATAACTGAAAGGCAAAGAGCGACATCTAGTGGCAGACAGAGACAAGGCAGATCATATTTAGTGCCCAAGACATTACTTGTAAGTTTCTGAAAGAGGGACAGTAGTGTGTCACTCAGAAATGTTTGAGACCACCCCCCAGGGGTGCACTTAGACTTTCTGCTGCCTGATGCAAAAATTAAAACATCATTTCCCCCCCCCCCCCATATCAAATTCTTAATCTAACCCTTTACCCCCCCAGCCTTACTGTTAAAGGGGTTGTCCGCTATTTTATATTGATGACCTATCCTCAGCTGTTTGAAGAGACCACAGTGTAACACCCCAGAGTGGTTGCCACTTCTACACCCTGCTACTGTCCTTAATGGTCTAACACAGTGATAGGCAAACTGCGGCTCTCCAGCTGTTGCAAAACTACAACTCCCACCATGCCCTGCTGTAGGCTGATAGCTGTAGGCACTCTAATGTGCATCTATAATGATGTTTGTAACTGTTTATAACATGTAATATACATGGTTCACCAGCAGGTGGCAGCAAATATGGCAGAGCTGTACTTAGAGAAAATGAAACTCTCCATTCCATTCTAACCCCCCCTCTGTAGGGAAGTGGGCTAGTCCGACTTCCTGAAGGGAGGGTGGGGACCAGTTAGTTCCAGTCTAGTTTACCCCCAGCTAGGGGAAGGGTGTGCAGGGGAACGTCTCTGCTGGATGAGCCCATGCCAGCCAGAGCACCTTAACCACCTCCGGACCGCCTAACGCAGATTCGCGTTCCGGAGGTGGCAGCCCTGCGCAGAGTCACGCATATACGCGTCATCTCGCGCGAGCCGAGACTTCCTGTGAACGCGCGCACACAGGCGCGCGCTCTCACAGGAACGGAAGGTAAGAGAGTTGATCTCCAGCCTGCCAGCGGTGATCGTTCGCTGGCAGGCTGGAGATGTGTTTTTTTTAACCCCTAACAGGTATATTAGACGCTGTTTTGATAACAGCGTCTAATATACCTGCTACCTGGTCCTCTGGTGGTCCCCTTTGTTTGGATCGACCACCAGAGGACACTGGTAGCTCAGTAAAGTAGCACCAAGCACCACTACACTACACTACACCCCCCCCCCGTCACTTATTAACCCCTTATTAGCCCCTGATCACCCCTGATCACCCCATATAGACTTCCTGATCACCCCCCTGTCATTGATTACACCCCTGTCATTGATCAACCCCCTGTAAAGTTCCATTCAGATGTCCGCATGATTTTTACGGATCCACTGATAGATGGATCGGATCCGCAAAACGCATACGGACGTCTAAATGAAGCCTTACAGGGGCGTGATCAATGACTGTGGTTATCACCCCATATAGACTCCCTGATCACCCCCCCCTGTCATTGATTCAGGGCCGATCCTAGGGTCACAGGCGCCTGGGTGCAGAAATATTTCTGGCGCACCCACATGGGCGTGGTTATCTTACTAACTCCTCCCCTTTACAATGTTTCTATGGCAACAACTTCAGCCCCACGAATCGGCGGCTCGGCTGCTCGGCTTAAAAAAAAAAAAAAGTAAAAAAAAAAAAAGTCCCGGCGGCTCGCTCGGCCAGGGCCGGACTGGGGATAAAAACCAGCCCTGGAAAAAGTTGCACACCAGCCCCACAGCATTGCGTCATTATTTACTTGTTTATAATAGGAGAAAGCATTCATTTTAAAACACGTGTGTAAACACGAATATGAACTTTGCCCCACGATAGCTCTTTTGTAGAACCCCCATAAAAACTTACAGTTACTTGACTTGGCCCTTGGGGATCTCGGACGCCACTTCAACACTTTGGCCGGGGGCTCGGCGGAGCTGATGTTGTGCTTTAACCTAATGAGAAAGATTTCATAATAAGGATTTGGAGAAAGGGCAGAGGGATAGCAGAGCAGGGAGAGGCTGGTGCTGCTACTAGGGGGTCATACCATGGGGGAGTAATAAAGCCCACCATAATGCCCCCCCAGTAGTAATAATTCTCCTTATAATATGCAAAACATTTGTAATGCCCCCAGTTGAGCTAATGTTCCCATAATGTGCCAATATAAAATACCCCTTCTCAGTGCCCCCGTAGATGACCCCCATAGTGCCCCCCCTTCCCCATAGTACCCACCATAATGTGTCCCAGTATAAAATGCCCCTATACAGAGCCCCCATATAAAATATCTTCTTTTTTAGCCTCAGTAGATGCCCCTATAGTGCCCCCCAATAATCTGCAGTAAGATGTGCCCCCATAGATGCCCCCAATCATGTGCCAGTAATAAGAGCCCCCCCACCATCATGTGCCAGTAGCCAGAGCCCCCCCCCATATCATGTCAGTAGCCAGAGCCCCCCCATATCATGTGTCAGTAGCCAGAGCCCCCCATATCATGTGCCAGTAGCCAGAGTGCCCCCAATCATGTGCCAGAAATAAGAGCCCCCCCCACCATCATGTGCCAGTAGCCAGAGCCCCCCATATCATATGCCAGTAGCCAGAGCCCCCCCATATCATGTGCCAGTAGCCCCCCTTATGTGCCAGTAGCCCTCCTTATCATGTGCCAGTAGCCCCCCTTATCATGTGCCAGTAGCCCCCTTATCATGTGCCAGTAGCCCCCCTTATCATGTGCCAGTAGCCCCCCATATCATGTGCCAGTAGCCAGAGCCCCCCCCCATATCATGTGCCAGTAGCCAGAGCCCCCCCCCACCATCATGTGCCAGTAGCCAGAGCCCCCCCATATCATGTGTCAGTAGCCAGAGCCCCCCCATATCATGTGTCAGTAGCCAGAGCCCCCCATATCATGTGCCAGTAGCCAGAGTGCCCCCAATCATGTGCCAGAAATAAGAGCCCCCCCACCATCATGTGCCAGTAGCCAGAGCCCCCCCATATCATGTGCCAGTAGCCAGAGCCCCCCATATCATGTGCCAGTAGCCCCCCTATGTGCCAGTAGCCCCCCTTATTATGTGCCAGTAGACCCCCTTATCATGTGCCAGTAGCCCCCTTATCATGTGCCAGTAGCCCCCCTTATCATGTGCCAGTAGCCCCCCATATCATGTGCCAGTAGCCAGAGCCCCCCCCCCCCTTATCATGTGCCAGTAGCCAGAGCCCCCCCCATATCATGTGCCAGTAGCCAGATCCCCCCCATTATCATGTGCCAGTAGCCAGAGTGCCCCCATATCATGTGCCAGTAGCCAGAGTGCCCCCATATCATGTGCCAGTAGCCCCCCCATATCATGTGCCAGTAGCCCCCCTTATCATGTGCCAGCCCAGTAGTCCCCCCTTATCATGTGCCAGCCCAGTAGTCCCCCCTTATTATGTGCCAGCCCAGTAGTCCCCCCTTATCATGTGCCAGCCCAGTAGCCCCCCTTATCATGTGCCAGCCCAGCCCAGTAGTCCCCCCTTATGTGCCAGCCCAGTAGCCCCCCTTATGTGCCAGCCCAGTAGCCCCCCTTATCATGTGCCAGCCCAGTATTGTACCTATATAAAAAAATAAAAAAAAATAATACACTTATACTTACCTCCAGCAATGCGATGCGATGCAGGCCACCTCTTCCGTCTGTGTCCCTCGCTATACGGCTCAGGCGACGCGATGACGTCATCGCGCCATCACCGGCCTCTGATAGGCTGCCAGCACTAAGCCGGCAGCCTATCAGAGGAACAGGAGGGGACACACCTCTCCCTCCTCTGCCGCAGCACAGACAGGCATCTGTATTGCCGTCCTGAGGACGGCAATACAGATGACTATGGAGATGAGCGCTTCCGCAATGGAGGCGCTCATCTCCTGCTCTGCCCTGCCGCCGGCCGCGGCCGCCCCCACTTGTCACCAGGGCCGCAGCGCTGGGGTGCGGGGCACCCACTGCACCCCGTGTAGGATCGGCCCTGCATTGATTACCCCCCTGTCATTGATCAACCCCCTGTAAAGCTCCATTCAGATGTCCGCATGATTTTTACGGATCCACTGATAGATGGATCGGATCCGCAAAACGCATACGGACGTCTGAATGAAGCCTTACAGGGGCGTGATCAATGACTGTGGTTATCACCCTATATAGACTCCCTGATCACCCCCCTGTCATTGATTACACCCCTGTCATTGATCAACCCCCTGTAAAGCTCCATTCAGATGTCCGCATGATTTTTACAGATCCACTAATAGATGGATCGGATCCGCAAAAACGTATACGGACGTCTGAATGAAGCCTTACAGGGGCGTGATCAATGACTGTGGTGATCACCCCATATAGACTCCCTGATCACCCCCCTGTCATTGATTACACCCCTGTCATTGATCAACCCCCTGTAAAGCTCTATTCAGATGTCCGCATGATTTTTACGGATCCACTGATAGATGGATCGGATCCGCAAAACGCATACGGACGTCTGAATGAAGCCTTACAGGGGCGTGATCAATGACTGTGGTTATCACCCCATATAGACTCCCTGATCACCCCCCTGTCATTGATTACACCCCTGTCATTGATCAACCCCCTGTAAAGCTCCATTCAGATGTCCGCATGATTTTTACGGATCCACTGATAGATGGATCGGATCCGCAAAATGCATACGGACGTCTGAATGAAGCCTTACAGGGGCGTGATCAATGACTGTGGTTATCACCCCATATAGACTCCCTGATCACCCCCCTGTCATTGATTACACCCCTGTCATTGATCACCCCCTGTAAAGCTCCATTCAGATGTCCGCATGATTTTTACGGATCCACTGATAGATGGATCGGATCCGCAAAAACGTATACGGACGTCTGAATGAAGCCTTACAGGGGCGTGATCAATGACTGTGGTTATCACCCCATATAGACTCCCTGATCACCCCCCTGTCATTGATTACACCCCTGTCATTGATCAACCCCCTGTAAAGCTCCATTCAGATGTCCGCATGATTTTTACGGATCCACTGATAGATGGATCGGATCCGCAAAAACGTATACGGACGTCTGAATGAAGCCTTACAGGGGCGTGATCAATGACTGTGGTGATCACCCCATATAGACTCCCTGATCACCCCCCTGTCATTGATCAACCCCCTGTAAAGCTCCATTCAGATGTCCGCATGATTTTTACGGATCCACTGATAGATGGATCGGATCCGCAAAACGCATACGGACGTCTGAATGAAGCCTTACAGGGGCGTGATCAATGACTGTGGTTATCACCCCATATAGACTCCCTGATCACCCCCCTGTCATTGATCACCACCCCTGTCATTGATCACTCCCCCTGTCATTGATCACCCCTCTGTAAGGCTCCATTCAGACATTTTTTTGGCCCAAGTTAGCAGAATTATTATTTATTTTTTCTTACAAAGTCTCATATTCCACTAACTTGTGTCAAAAAATAAAATCTCACATGAACTCACCATACCCCTCACGGAATCCAAATGCGTAAAATTTTTTAGACATTTATATTCCAGACTTCTTCTCACGCTTTAGGGCCCCTAGAATGCCAGGACAGTATAAATACCCCACATGTGACCCCATTTCGGAAAGAAGACACTCCCAGGTATTCCGTGAGGAGCATATTGAGTCCATGAAAGATTGAAATTTTTGTCCCAAGTTAGCGGAACGGGAGACTTTGTGAGAAAAAAATAAAAAATATCAATTTCCGCTAACTTGTGCCAAAAAAAAAAAAATTCTATGAACTCGCCATGCCCCTCATTGAATACCTTGGGGTGTCTTCTTTCCAAAATGGGGTCACATGTGGGGTATTTATACTTCCCTGGCATTCTAGGGGCCCCAAAGCGTGAGAAGAAGTCTGGTATCCAAATGTCTAAAAATGCCCTCCTAAAAGGAATTTGGGCACCTTTGCGCATCTAGGCTGCAAAAAAGTGTCACACATCTGGTATCGCCGTACTCAGGAGAAGTTGGGGAATGTGTTTTGGGGTGTCATTTTACATATACCCATGCTGGGTGAGAGAAATATCTTGGTCAAATGCCAACTTTGTATAAAAAAATGGGAAAAGTTGTCTTTTGCCGAGATATTTCTCTCACCCAGCATGGGTATATGTAAAATGACACCCCAAAACACATTCCCCAACTTCTCCTGAATACGGCGATACCACATGTGTGACACTTTTTTGCAGCCTAGGTGGGCAAAGGGGTCCATATTCCAAAGAGCACCTTTAGGATTTCACAGGTCATTTACCTACTTACCACACATTAGGGCCCCTGGAAAATGCCAGGGCAGTATAACTACCCCACAAGTGACCCCATTTTGGAAAGAAGACACCCCAAGGTATTCCGTGAGGGGCATGGCGAGTTCCTAGAATTTTTTTTTTTTTGTCACAAGTTAGTGGAAAATGATGATTTTTTTTTTTTTTTTTTTTCATACAAAGTCTCATATTCCACTAACTTGTGACAAAAAATAAAAACTTCCATGAACTCACTATGCCCATCAGCGAATACCTTGGGGTCTCTTCTTTCCAAAATGGGGTCACTTGTGGGGTAGTTATACTGCCCTTGCATTCTAGGTGCCCAAATGTGTTGTAAGGAGTTTGAAATCAAATTCTGTAAAAAATGACCAGTGAAACCTGAAAGGTGCTCTTTGGAATATGGGCCCCTTTGCCCACCTAGGCTGCAAAAAAGTGTCACACATCTGGTATCTCCGTACTCAGGAGAAGTTGGGGAATGTGTTTTGGGGTGTCATTTTACATATACCCATGCTGGGTGAGAGAAATATCTTGGCAAAAGACAACTTTTCCCATTTCTTTATACAAAGTTGGCATTTGACCAAGATATTTATCTCACCCAGCATGGGTATATGTAAAAAGACACCCCAAAACACATTCCTCAACTTCTCCTGAATACGGAGATACCAGATGTGTGACACTTTTTTGCAGCCTAGGTTGGCAAAGGGGCCCATATTCCAAAGAGCACCTTTCGGATTTCACTGGTCAGTTTTTACAGAATTTAAATTTCAAACTCCTTACCACACATTTGGGCCCCTAGAATGCCAGGGCAGTATAACTACCCCACAAGTGACCCCATTTTGGAAAGAAGAGACCCCAAGGTATTTGCTGATGGGCATAGTGAGTTCATAGAACTTTTTATTTTTTGTCACAAGTTAGTGGAATATGAGACTTTGTATGAAAAAAAAAAAAAAATCATCATTTTCCACTAACTTGTGACAAAAAATAAAAAATTCTAGGAACTCGCCATGCCCCTCACGGAATACCTTGGGGTGTCTTCTTTCCAAAATGGGGTCACTTGTGGGGTAGTTATACTGCCCTGGCATTCTAGGGGCCCAAATGTGTGGTCAGGAGTTTGAAATCAAATTCTGTAAAAAATTACCAGTGAAATCCGAAAGGTGCTCTTTGGCATGTGGGCCCCTTTGCCCACCTAGGCTGCAAAAAAGTGTCACACATCTGGTATCTCTGTATTCAGGAGAAGTTGAGGAATGTGTTTTGGGGTGTCTTTTTACATATACCCATGCTGGGTGAGATAAATATCTTGGTCATTTGCCAACTTTGTATAAAAAAATGGGAAAAGTTGTCTTTTGCCAAGATATTTCTCTCACCAAGCATGGGTATATGTAAAATGACACCCCAAAACACATTCCCCAACTTCTCCTGAGTACGGAGATACCAGATGTGTGACACTTTTTTGCAGCCTAGGTGGGCAAAGGGGCCCATATTCCAAAGAGCACCTTTCGGATTTCACAGGTCATTTTTTACAGAATTTGATTTCAAACTTCTTACCACACATTTGGGCCCCTAGAATGCCAGGGCAGTATAACTACCCCACAAGTGACCCCATTTTGGAAAGAAGACACCCCAAGGTATTTCGTGATGGGCATAGTGAGTTCATGGAAGTTTTTATTTTTTGTCACAAGTTAGTGGAATATGAGACTTTGTATGAAAAAAAAAAAAAAAAAAAATCATCATTTTCCACTAACTTGTGACAAAAAATAAAAAGTTCTATGAACTCACTATGCCCATCAGCGAATACCTTAGGGTGTGTACTTTCCGAAATGGGGTCATTTGTGGGGTGTTTGTACTGTCTGGCCATTGTAGAACCTCAGGAAACATGACAGGTGCTCAGAAAGTCAGAGCTGCTTCAAAAAGCGGAAATTCACATTTTTGTACCATAGTTTGTAAACGCTATAACTTTTACCCAAACCATTTTTTTTTTACCCAAACATTTTTTTTTATCAAAGACATGTAGAACAATAAATTTAGAGCAAAATTTATATATGGATCTCGTTTTTTTTGCAAAATTTTTCAACTGAAAGTGAAAAATGTCATTTTTTTGCAAAAAAATCGTTAAATTTCGATTAATAACAAAAAAAGTAAAAATGTCAGCAGCAATGAAATACCACCAAATGAAAGCTCTATTAGTGAGAAGAAAAGGAGGTAAAATTCATTTGGGTGGTAAGTTGCATGACTGAGCAATAAACGGTGAAAGTAGTGTAGGTCAGAAGTGTAAAAAGTGGCCTGGTCTTTCAGGGTGTTTAAGCACTGGGGGCTGAGGTGGTTAAGCTCTGCTGGCCATGGAGGCCATAGCTTAAAGCCTCAGGAGACAGGAGGAAAGTTCCCTGGCATAACTTAAGTCAGACTACAGAGAGAAAGCGCAGCTTACAGAGGAAGCCAAGTTACCTATTCAGCTTAGGCTACTTTCACACTGGCGTTTCTGGGTCCGCTTGTGAGATCCGTTTCAGGGCTCTCACAAGCGGCCCAAAACGGATCCGTTTAGCCAGAATGCATTCTGAATGGATAAGGATCCGTTCAGAATGCATCAGTTTGCCTCCGTTCAGCACTCCATTCCGCTCTGGAGGCGGACAGCGTTTTGGTGTCCGCCTGACGATGCGGAGCCAAACGGATCCGTCCTGACTTACAATGTAAGTCAATAGGGACGGATCCGTTTTCCCTGACACAATAAGTCAAAACTGATCCGTTTGCATTATCATGAACAAAAAAATTCAGTTGAATATGCAGAGATGAGCACTACATGTCTCTACCTGGCAATCGCGTCACCTCGCCTCATTGGTGGTGCACGCCTGCCACCCCATATTAGGGTTCGTTTGGAGCACCTCACATGTGAGCCCACTATGCCGTGCCTCAGGCCTTTACTACAGCTCCTATGTAATCCCCACAAGGCTGCCTTATTTCACAGCCCTAACCAGAACAAGTTATAGCCTCCCCATGTATGAGCTCAGCACGGATATATTCTCCACAGCCACAGAACTCTCCCCTAGATCTAATTTCCCCCAAGCTGACAGTATACTTAGTCCAGACCTCCCAAGTGTCCCTCTTTTGGATGAACAGTCCCTACTTTTGACACAATTCCCACTAAACCTCTTTTTGATCTGAGGTACAGATTTACATTATTGATCTAGAAAGTGTTTGCCTCGTTCCTCTCTGTATATTAGAGCCGGCCTTGTATATTAGTTCATTATTTGATGCAATTTGGATTTTAGAAATTTCTGTATTCAGAAAAATGTTTGCGCTATTGTGTAAAAGAAAACTATTGAAGTGTATAAATATGCAGAAAGCGGATCTTTCACACAATGAACCCAATGTGTCCCTTTCTGATCGTCCAAAAAATTGGGGGGTATGCTTAGTCTATACTGCTTTAGTGGTAGCCTGCACAAAACACAGCAGACCACCATCCTCCACATCTAGTCTCCAGGGACCCTAGTCTTACAAGTGGCGACTCCATTAGCTTACCACCTGCTCGGTGAGAGTCGGGTCTTGCTCAGTGAAGCAGCAAAGTGCACCCCCTCCAGAGAGTCACCTCAATGCATCTGGTATCCTTTTGCAATGTTATCAATGTCCCAGCCTGCTCCAAGACACCATGGACCAGATTTATCATGACTGACAGCTCACTCCACTTTCACATATGGCTAAAGTCAGTTTTAGCCAAGTCAGATTTATGATCGGCCCTTTAAGACTGTAATAAATGTGGTTTGACGGTAGCAGTTTATCCGTCAGTAAGCAGCTTTACAAAAGTCGCACATCTTTACGAAAAAGTCGCACGTTTTTATGAAAAAGTCGCATGTTCTATTAAAAAATCTCATAAGATAAGCATGGTCCTCACTGGAGTGAAATTGCGACTTTTTAAATAATCCCAATAGTAAATCTGTCTAGAGATTCATTTACATAAGAAAACACGCTCACTTTCAGAAAACTGGCGAGCATAGTGCAGAGCAGAAAAAAGTCGCAAATTTGTGCGCAGTTTTAGCGTTTGGGACTTTTTTTGGGACTTTTTCACTCCATTATTCTGACCTGAGTTAATGATAAATCTGGCCCCATAACTGTCCCAGGCAAAATGGACTGAGGGCTTCTTGTTATTCAGGCCAATTGCAGGCCCAACCAGTGCTGTACCCCTCCAGACTATACTCTATTGGTATCAAACATCCCAGCAGACTCTGGAAATACCTGTGCCAGAATACACATACAATACTGCTGCCAGTGCGGGAGGAGTGGGAAGGGTGCTCAGGGACTATACTGGACTATAGTTCTTGGTTGCCACTGCTGGGGAGGTCTGTTGTGCTGCACTATGGTATTGGGTGCTGCTGGGGGTATTATGTGTGTTGCATTGTGGCGTTTTGTTAGTGTTGCTGAAGGTAAATAGGTGCTGGTATTTGACGCAGCATGTCGTATTTGTTTGCTGGTGAGGCCACGGGCAGATTTGCCATTGGCCCTACAAGAAAATTTCCTGGTGGGCCGACGACCAGCGGGTCACCTTAGCCCTTCTCAGTGCCCATCTGAATTCAACTATATTATGGTCCTCAGGCTGGTAATACGGTTAAATGCTGCAGGGGAGGGCGACTGTGGTGATATTTTGAAGGCCTACTTGTGTTGTCCCTTCTTACTTGTGCAGCCTTGCCTTCTGTCAATTTGGACCCGTCTACAACATGGGGCCACTTTTTGATTTTTTTTTCCAGGACCACTTTAAGTTGGCAACCCCTGGGTAAGGACCTGGCATCACCATGGATTGGCTGGTGAGGCCCAAGTAGTAACATTTGGACAAGCCCTGGTGTATAGCATGGTTACCATTCTGCAACGCCTGTGTTTTTGTCTCCCACTGAAGTCATTCGGTAAAGATGGCATGCTTTGGTTTGAAATAATGCAAAAATTATAGAATGCTAATTAATGTTCAGTAAAACTCTGCTCTTCCTGCACTAAAAAGGCACCATATCGAGAGGCTGCAAGGGTTGGGTCTGCTAAAAATTATTACTGCACCATTATAATCCATTGTGCTTGTAGATACTGTATAAAATCTGCCAGAGTAAAGGGACCTCATGGCAGTGGTGGCCGTATAGATGACCACAATGACCGGCCATTCTGATTAACCAATCCTCTAGTAAATGGAGGCTGTTCCCAAAGCCAGCAGCTGCACAGAGCTTTCTCTGCAATTTGCAGTCTCTGAAATACACTTTTAATGAAATGTGCTATTTTATAGGCTCTACACATTGGGTCTATTGACAGACTTACTGATGGTTTCCAATAACCACCAGCAGAAGTTTTAATTCAGCTCTGGGCTATACCAGAGTCTGTACCTAAGGATTCATTTCAGACAAGTAATGTATTTACAAAGTCAGTCATTAGCATGTAGATCACATGAAACTGGGGAGATTCATCAAACTGGTGTAAAGTAGAACTGGCTTAGTTGCCCATAGCAACCAGATTTCACCTTTCATATTTCACAGCTCCTTTGGAAACTGAAAGCTGGAATCTGATTGGTTGCTATGGTCAACTAAGTCCGTTCTACTTTGCACCAGTTTGATAACTCTCCCCCTATGTACACCTTTGTTTTTGTTTTTTTAGGATTGCATTTTTTCTCAATTTGGGCAAAAAATATATTTTTCAATTGTTTTTTTTTAAATGTTCAGCCACTAGTGTGATACAAGGGTTAAACAAATCGGCCTGTTTACAAGCTATGACTTTCTGTTTTCTTTGAATCCCATCAGTTGACAGCTCTTATCTTTGACCTCCTGACTAGTGATAAGCGAACTTCATGTTTTGAAGTTCGAGTTCGGCATTTGGGTTTTCTGGCAATTCCATTACCACGGGCCATAAAGGAATTCTATGACGGAATGCCTTTAGAGGCATTTCGTCATAATACAAGTCTATGGGCCACATAACAGATGCGTCTGGTTTCCGTTATGTATTCTGTCATAGAATTCGGTTATGGCCCGTGGTAAAGGAATCCATAATGGAATTTTCAGAAAACCCAAATGCAGAACTCTAACTTCAAAACATGAAGTTCGCTCATCACTACTCCTGACCTCCAACACTCATTAAAGTTCAGTTCTTATCAAGCTGATAACAATATGACAAATAAGTGTTTATAAGTTCAGGAGATCAGAGATAAGACCTCAATGTGAGCCATCAGCAGACGGGACTCAAAGAAAACAGAAAGTCACAGCTTGAAAACAGACTGATTTGCTTTAACCCTTGTTTCTTAGAAACATCTGAACATTTTTAAATAAAAACAAATCCCCCGAAGGTGTACATAGCCTTTAACCACTTCAGCCCCCAGTGCTTAAACACCCTGAAAGACCAGGCCACTTTTTACACTTCTGCACTACACTACTTTCACCGTTTATTGCTCGGTCATGCAACTTACCACCCAAATGAATTTTACCTCCTTTTCTTCTCACTAATAGAGCTTTCATTTGGTGGTATTTCATTGCTGCTGACATTTTTACTTTTTTTGTTATTAATCGAAATTTAACGATTTTTTTGCAAAAAAATGACATTTTTCACTTTCAGTTGTAAAATTTTGCAAAAAAAACGACATCCATATAGAAATTTTGCTCTAAATTTATAGTTCTACATGTCTTTGATAAAAAAAAAATGTTTGGGTAAAAAAAAAATGGTTTGGGTAAAAGTTATAGCGTTTACAAACTATGGTACAAAAATGTGAATTTCCGCTTTTTGAAGCAGCTCTGACTTTCTGAGCACCTGTCATGTTTCCTGAGGTTCTACAATGCCCAGACAGTAAAAACACCCCACAAATGACCCCATTTCTGAAAGTACACACCCTAAGGTATTCGCTGATGGGCATAGTGAGTTCATAGAACTTTTTATTTTTTGTCACAAGTTAGCGGAAAATTATGATTTTTTTTTTTTTTTTCTTACAAAGTCTCATATTCCACTAACTTGTGACAAAAAATAAAAAGTTCTATGAACTCACTATGCCCATCAGCGAATACCTTGGGGTCTCTTCTTTCCAAAATGGGGTCACTTGTGGGGTAGTTATACTGCCCTGGCATTCTAGGGGCCCAAATGTGTGGTAAGGAGTTTGAAATCAAATTCTGTAAAAAATGACCTGTGAAATCCGAAAGGTGCTCTTTGGAATATGGGCCCCTTTGCCCACCTAGGCTGCAAAAAAGTGTCACACATCTGGTATCTCCGTACTCAGGAGAAGGTGGGGAATGTGTTTTGGGGTGTCATTTTATATATACCCATGCTGGGTGAGAGAAATATCTTGGCAAAAGACAACTTTTCCCCATTTTTTTATACAAAGTTGTCATTTGACCAAGATATTTATCTCACCCAGCATGGGTATATGTAAAAAGACACCCCAAAACACATTCCTCAACTTCTCCTGAGTACGGGGATACCAGATGTGTGACACTTTTTTGCAGCCTAGGTGGGCAAAGGGGCCCATATTCCAAAGAGCACCTTTCGGATTTCACTCCTCATTTTTTCCTGAATTTGATTTCAAACTCCTTACCACACATTTGGGCCCCTAGAATACCAGGGCAGTATAACTACACCACAAGTGACCCCATTTTGGAAATAAGACACCCCAAGGTATTCCGTGAGGGGCATGGCGAGTTCCTAGAATTTTTTATTTTTTGTCACAAGTTAGTGGAAAATGATGATTTTTTTTTAAATTTTTTTTTTCATACAAAGTCTCATATTCCACAAACTTGTGACAAAAAATAAAAACTTCCATGAACTCACTATGCCCATCAGCGAATACCTTGGGGTCTCTTCTTTCCAAAATGGGGTCACTTGTGGGGTAGTTATACTGCCCTGGCATTCTAGGGGCCCAAATGTGTGGTAAGTAGGTAAATGACCTGTGAAATCCGAAAGGTGCTCTTTGGAATGTGGGCCCCTTTGCCCACCTAGGCTGCAAAAAAGTGTCACACATCTGGTATCTCTGTATTCAGGAGAAGTTGAGGAATGTGTTTTGGGGTGTCTTTTTACATATACCCATGCTGGGTGAGATAAATATCTTGGTCAAATGCCAACTTTGTATAAAAAAATGGGAAAAGTTGTCTTTTGCCAAGATATTTCTCTCACCCAGCATGGGTATATGTAAAATGACACCCCAAAACACATTCCCCAACTTCTCCCGATTATGGAGATACCAGATGTGTGACACTTTTTTGCAGCCTAGGTGGGCAAAGGGGCCCATATTCAAAAGAGCACCTTTCGGATTTCACAGGTCATTTTTTACAGAATTTGATTTCAAACTCCTTACCACACATTTGGGCCCCTAGAATGCCAGGGCAGTATAACTACCCCACAAGTGACCCCATTTTGGAAAGAAGAGACCCCAAGGTATTCGCTGATGGGCATAGTGAGTTCATGGAACTTTTTATTTTTTGTCACAAGTTAGTGGAATATGAGACTTTGTATGAAAAAAAAAATAAAAAAAAAATAAACATTTTCCACTAACTTGTGACAAAAAATAAAAAATTCTAGGAACTCGCCATGCCCCTCACGGAATACCTTGGGGTGTCTTCTTTCCAAAATGGGGTCACTTGTGGGGTAGTTATACTGCCCTGGCATTTTCCAGGGGCCCTAATGTGTGGTAAGTAGGTAAATGACCTGTGAAATCCTAAAGGTGCTCTTTGGAATATGGGCCCCTTTGCCCACCTAGGCTGCAAAAAAGTGTCACACATGTGGTATCGCCGTATTCAGGAGAAGTTGGGGAATGTGTTTTGGGGTGTCATTTACATATACCCATGCTGGGTGAGAGAAATATCTTGGCAAAAGACAACTTTTCCCATTTTTTTATACAAAGTTGTCATTTGACCAAGATATTTCTCTCACCCAGCATGGGTATATGTAAAATGACACCCCCAAAACACATTCCTCAACTTCTCCTGAGTACGGGGATACCAGATGTGTGACACTTTTTTGCAGCCTAGGTGGGCAAAGGGGCCCATATTCCAAAGAGCACCTTTCGGATTTCACTCCTCATTTTTTCCTGAATTTGATTTCAAACTCCTTACCACACATTTGGGCCCCTAGAATACCAGGGCAGTATAACTACACCACAAGTGACCCCATTTTGGAAATAAGACACCCCAAGGTATTCCGTGAGGGGCATGGCGAGTTCCTAGAATTTTTTATTTTTTGTCACAAGTTAGTGGAAAATGATGATTTTTTTTTAAATTTTTTTTTTTCATACAAAGTCTCATATTCCACAAACTTGTGACAAAAAATAAAAACTTCCATGAACTCACTATGCCCATCAGCGAATACCTTGGGGTCTCTTCTTTCCAAAATGGGGTCACTTGTGGGGTAGTTATACTGCCCTGGCATTCTAGGGGCCCAAATGTGTGGTAAGTAGGTAAATGACCGGTGAAATCCGAAAGGTGCTCTTTGGAATGTGGGCCCCTTTGCCCACCTAGGCTGCAAAAAAGTGTCACACATCTGGTATCTCTGTATTCAGGAGAAGTTGAGGAATGTGTTTTGGGGTGTCTTTTTACATATACCCATGCTGGGTGAGATAAATATCTTGGTCAAATGCCAACTTTGTATAAAAAAAATGGGAAAAGTTGTCTTTTGCCAAGATATTTCTCTCACCCAGCATGGGTATATGTAAAATGACACCCCAAAACACATTCCCCAACTTCTCCCGATTATGGAGATACCAGATGTGTGACACTTTTTTGCAGCCTAGGTGGGCAAAGGGGCCCATATTCAAAAGAGCACCTTTCGGATTTCACAGGTCATTTTTTACAGAATTTGATTTCAAACTCCTTACCACACATTTGGGCCCCTAGAATGCCAGGGCAGTATAACTACCCCACAAGTGACCCCATTTTGGAAAGAAGAGACCCCAAGGTATTCGCTGATGGGCATAGTGAGTTCATGGAACTTTTTATTTTTTGTCACAAGTTAGTGGAATATGAGACTTTGTATGAAAAAAAAAAATTAAAAAAAAATAAGCATTTTCCACTAACTTGTGACAAAAAATAAAAAATTCTAGGAACTCGCCATGCCCCTCACGGAATACCTTGGGGTGTCTTCTTTCCAAAATGGGGTCACTTGTGGGGTAGTTATACTGCCCTGGCATTTTCCAGGGGCCCTAATGTGTGGTAAGTAGGTAAATGACCTGTGAAATCCTAAAGGTGCTCTTTGGAATATGGGCCCCTTTGCCCACCTAGGCTGCAAAAAAGTGTCACACATGTGGTATCGCCGTATTCAGGAGAAGTTGGGGAATGTGTTTTGGGGTGTCATTTTACATATACCCATGCTGGGTGAGAGAAATATCTTGGCAAAAGACAACTTTTCCCATTTTTTTATACAAAGTTGGCATTTGACCAAGATATTTCTCTCACCCAGCATGGGTATATGTAAAATGACACCCCAAAACACATTCCCCAACTTCTCCTGAGTACGGCGATACCAGATGTGTGACACTTTTTTGCAGCCTAGATGCGCAAAGGTGCCCAAATTCCTTTTAGGAGGGCATTTTTAGACATTTGGATACCAGACTTCTTCTCACGCTTTGGGGCCCCTAGAATGCCAGAGCAGTATAAATACCCCACATGTGACCCCATTTTGGAAAGAAGACACCCCAAGGTATTCAATGAGGGGCATGGCGAGTTCATAGAAATTTTTTTTTTTTTGGCACAAGTTAGCGGAAATTGATATTTTTAATTTTTTTCTCACAAAGTCTCCCGTTCCGCTAACTTGGGACAAAAATTTCAATCTTTCATGGACTCAATATGCCCCTCACGGAATACCTGGGGGTGTCTTCTTTCCGAAATGGGGTCACATGTGGGGTATTTATACTGCCCTGGCATTCTAGGGGCCCTAAAGCGTGAGAAGAAGTCTGGAATATAAATGTCTAAAAAATTTTACGCATTTGGATTCCGTGAGGGGTATGGTGAGTTCATGTGAGATTTTATTTTTTGACACAAGTTAGTGGAATATGTGACTTTGTAAGAAAAAAAAAAAAAAATTCTGCTAACTTGGGCCAAAAAAATATCTGAATGGAGCCTTACAGAGGGGTGATCAATGACAGGGGGGTGATCAATGACAGGGGGGTTGATCAATGACAGGGGGGTTGATCAATGACAGGGGGGTTGATCAATGACAGGGGGGTTGATCAATGACAGGGGGGTTGATCAGGGAGTCTATATGGGGTGATCACCACAGTCATTGATCACGCCCCTGTAAGGCTTCATTTAGACGTCCGGATGCGTTTTGCGGATCCGATCCATCTATCAGTGCATCCGTAAAAAATCATGCGGACATCTGAATGGAGCTTTACAGGGGGGTAATCAATGACAGGGGGGGTGATCAGGGAGTCTATATGGGGTGATCACCACAGTCATTGATCACTCCCCTGTAAGGCTTCATTCAGACGTCCGGATGCGTTTTGCGGATCCGATCCATCTATCAGTGCATCCGTAAAAATCATGCGGACATCTGAATGGAGCTTTACAGGGGGGTAATCAATGACAGGTGGGTGATCAGGGAGTCTATATGGGGTGATCACCACAGTCATTGATCATGCCCCTGTAAGGCTTCATTCAGACGTCCGGATGCGTTTTGCGGATCCGATCCATCTATCAGTGCATCCGTAAAAATCATGCGGACATCTGAATGGAGCTTTACAGGGGGGTGATCAGGGAGTCTATATGGGGTGATCACCACAGTCATTGATCATGCCCCTGTAAGGCTTCATTCAGACGTCCGGATGCGTTTTGCGGATCGGATCCATCTATCAGTGCATCCGTAAAAATCATGCGGACATCTGAATGGAGCTTTACAGGGGGGGTGATCAGGGAGTCTATATGGGGTGATCACCACAGTCATTGATCACGCCCCTGTGAGGCTTCATTCAGACGTCCGGATGCGTTTTGCGGATCCGATCTATCTATCAGTGGATCCGTAAAAATCATGCGGACGTCTGAATGGAGCTTTACAGGGGGTTGATCAATGACAGGGGTGTAATCAGTGACAGGGGGGGTGATCAGGGAGTCTATATGGGGTGATAACCACAGTCATTGATCACGCCCCTGTAAGGCTTCATTCAGACGTCGGATGCGTTTTGCGGATCCGATCCATCTATCAGTGGATCCGTAAAAATCATGCGGACATCTGAATGGAGCTTTACAGGGGGGTAATCAATGACAGGGGGGTGATCAATGACAGGGGGGTGATCAGGGAGTCTATATGGGGTGATCAGGGGTGATCAGGGGCTAATAAGGGGTTAATAAGTGACGGGGGGGGGGGTGTAGTGTAGTGTAGTGTAGTGGTGCTTGGTGGGACTTTACTGAGCTACCTGTGTCCTCTGGTGGTCGATCCAAACAAATGGGACCACCAGAGGACCAGGTAGCAGGTATATTAGACGCTGTTATCAAAACAGCGTCTAATATACCTGTTAGGGGTTAAAAAAACACATCTCCAGCCTGCCAGCGAACGATCGCCGCTGGCAGGCTGGAGATCAACTCTCTTACCTTCCGTTCCTGTGAGCGCGCGCGCCTGTGTGCGCGCGTTCACAGGAAATCTCGCCCATCGCGAGATGACGCATATATGCGTGACTCTGCGCAGGGCTGCCACCTCCGGAACGCGATCCTGCGTTAGGCGGTCCGGAGGTGGTTAAAGGGCTTCTGTCACCCCCCAAACAGCAATTTTCAGTTTTGGACTTAATATATTTGCTAATGTACGCAGATTCCATATATACCCCTCTTACCTCTGGCTGTGCTGTAACTTCAGTAAAAATCGTACTTTTGTGATACGCAAATTTCTTCACTACCAGCAAGTTGGGTGGACTTGCTGGTAGCCGCCGCATCCTCGGTCTGAAAAAACGCCCCCTCCTCCACTTGATTGACAGGGCCAGCGAGCGCTTTCATCCTCCAGTTGGCCCTGCCTGCAGCTCAAATCCCGCGCTTGCGCCGTACCAGTCCTCATTCGGCGCAGGCGCTCTGAGAGAAGGACGCTCGCTTGGCTGCTCCTTCCTCAGTGCGCCTGCGCCGATGACGTCAGCCCTACACCCGGAGGAGAGTCTGCGTACATTAGCAAATATATTAAGTCCAAAACTGAAAATTGCTGTTTGGGGGGTGACAGAAGCCCTTTAATCCCTTTGTGCATTATCACATACATGTACATAATAATGTGTAAGGGGTTGTATGGAGCAGGCTGCTGCATTGAGCCTGCTCCATACATGGCAGGTGCCAGTGGTATAGTTCAGCTAACACCAGGCCACAATGACTGGGATTGAAAAATGAGGCAGAACCAGGTCATTTAACCTCTCTGCCATTTGATTGGAACCCCTGCAATGAAATTGCAGGGCTCCAATCAGTTACCATGACAGCCTGGGGCCTGCTGAAGGTGTGCATGCCTGTGATGGCAAACTGACTGCAAAGCTCTGCACAAGGCATGGCTCAGCAGGCAGAGCATCAGAATTCTAAGCTATTATGGTCCATGGGACAAGCAATCAACAAGATGACATGTTCTAGCCCCCTAAGGGGGCTAAAATTTGTTCTGTAAAAAGTTGGAAAAAAAAACATAAAAAATTTAATTCCCTCCCCTTTTCCAATTTTACATAAAAAAACAATCAATAAAAAAATAAACATGCATCAGTTATCGCTTTGTCCAAAAATGTCAGAAATATTAATGTCTGTACGCCATAACGGGAAAAAATAAAAACACGCAATTCGCCTTTTTTTTTTAGTCCCCCCAAAAATGAAAAGTGATCAAAAAGTCGCACTCCAAAAATGGTACAAATAAGGCCTCATGCACACGACCGTGCCGTTTTTTGCGGTCCGCAAACCGCGGATCTGCAAAAAACGGAAGCCGCCCATGTGCCTTTCGCAATTTGTGGAACGGAACGGGCGGCGGTCAATATAAATGCCTATTCTTGTCCGCAAAGCGCAGACAAGAATAGGACATGTTATATTTTTTTTGCGGGGCCACGGAACGGAGCCACGGATGCGGACAGCCGCATCTTTCCGGCCCCATTGAAGTGACCCAAACAACGGCCGTTTGCATGAGGCATAAAAGAGACAGTTCGTCCCACAAAAAACAAGCCATCATACAGATCTAAGTATACAAATTTTAAAAAGTTATGGCTGTCAGAAAATGGGGAAGCAAATGATTTTTTTTTTAACGGTATCACTGTTGACCTGCAGAATTAGGACATCATGTTATTTTTAGAGTACAGTGAATGCCGTAACTAGGGATGAAACATCCGAAGGCGATTCGCATAAAACTTTGTTCTAATATTGTACGGAGATAGCGCACTGTACAGTGTTAGAATATATTGCCTCCCATGAGCCAAAAATTGCTTTGTGAAGTCTTGCGGGACTTCGCGCCATAACTTCATATAGCAATACGTTTGGCTCATCGTAACCAATACATTCTAATACTGTACGGAACTCCTGCTCTCTACAGTATTAGGCTACATGCACGCGACTGTATGTGTTTTGCGGTCCGGAAATTGCGGGGGAAAAAAATGGATGACATCCGTATGCCACCCATTTTTTTTTGCAGATCCATTGTAACAATGCCTAAAACGGATAAGAATAGGACATTTTCTATTTTTTTTTGCGGGGCTACGGAACGAACATACTGATGCGGACAGCACGCGGTGTGCTGTCCGCATTTTTTGTGGACCCTTTGAAATGAATGGGTCCGCATCCTATCCGCAAAAAAAAAAAAACGGAACAGACACGGAAACAAAATACGTTTGTGTGCATTTAGCCTTAGAACTAAGTTTTATGCGAATTAACTTCGGATGTTTCATCCGAATTCGATTCGCTCATCCCTAGGCGTAACACCAAAAAAAAAAAAAAAAAAAAATTTGGCTGAATTGTGGATTTTTTTCAACTTCACTCCATGAAGGATTTTTTTCCTATACTAAACATGGTAAATTAAATGGTGCCATTAAAAAAATATAACTTGCCGTGCAAAAAAATAAGCCCTCATATGGCTTATGTGGACAGAATTTTTATTTTTTTTATGTTTTTGAAATGCAAAAACGAAAATGGGCTTCGTCATTAAGGGGTTAGATCACACAATAATTCATCATTACATAGAGGTGGATAAAACAGAATTTATTGAATAAACCTGGTAATAAACGCCTAGCTTATCCATACAAGATACACATTTACATAGCATTTAAATGAAATATCTGATAATATAGAAAATTTGGGCTTCTTTTAAGGACGCAGCCGTGAAGCAAACCCAAAAAAATATCATAAACACACACATTTAAATAGGACTACGGACATTTGTGTAGAAAAATAGATGACTCCAAGACAGACACAATGGGATTTGCATTTGGTGGCGCATTGTCTTTGGACACCAAGGGAGTTTTACAACTGACAAAGATAGGGGGGTGCAGGATATATGTGAAAAGGCTGCATAACACACACCATGTCATAACTGCAACCCAAACGGATGAGGGTTGGTCTTGTACAGATGGAGCAGAACTGAGTTTATCTTTTGACCCAGCTTCTTAGATTGTGTTATCGGTGGCTGTGGGTAAACCTATAGTTTTCTACAATGCAAGTATTAGATGACAAAGCCAGCTCTGCTACATTTAAAATGGTACACCAACACAGATAATGATCATAGAGAGCAACATGCAAAGGTCGTAGCTAGGCCTCCCATTCACACAGGGCAAATCTTACATTTGGTCCTGTATCTAAATACCCTTGCCAAGGGTTGGCGCTGCCAGAACACAGCACCCAGGGCAACGTGATGCTAAAGCATATCTATAGCCAACACTTGACGCGATCATTTCCGTCCCTTGATGGGTTACGTGCTGGATTAAAGGGTTCACCTAAATTTAAAATCGTCTTGTCAGCATGCTGAAGATCTAGAAGGTGGGACCCCCACCAATACCCTGAGAGATAAGATCCCGCTACTCACATAGTGGTTAGATCTCTTCGGCTCTGCCATTTCAGATATCACAAGAAAGGCATTGATTTCATTGGTGTAACAGCTTGTGCATTTTCGTGGTGCTAGGACCCATTGATTGATGAAGTTCCCAGCTCCCAGGACCTTAAATTGTATTCTTTAGAAGCACCCAAGACTCTGAAGCAATATCTGCAACTTTGGCCATGTTGTATTTTGCTTCCATGCATCTAAATTCTTAAGAATGATCCCTTTTACCATGTCTTGTAATTAAAGGTTAGGAAATCTTGGGGGAATTTTTTTTAACAATCGCGCTTTACTCATTTTGGGCTAAAAAGATTTTTTTCATTTGGTCAAAATTAAAAATTTTCAGCCATTTTTGAGTACGGGGGTTAAAAAAATAAAATAAAAAATCTGACTGTTTTCAAAGTATCACCTCTCATTCCCGTCAGCTGATGGCTCATGTGAAGCCTTATCTGTGATCTCCTGACCTCATTATAGCTAAACAGAGATCAGAGACAATTCTTCACATGATCCATCAACTGACAGAACTCAGGAGGGACAGTCTGCAAATACACTGATTTCTAACCCCTATAACTCAAAAACGGCTGAAAATGTTTAATAATGTCCAACTAAAAAATTCTTTTTAGCCAAAAATGAGCAAAAATGCAATCATTTAAAAAATTATCCCAAAGGTGTCCATAACCTTTAAAGACTGTTCACACAATTAGTAACCTACCAAATTTAAAGAACAGTAAAGCTAAAGTCAGATCTCAGAGTGAAACATGTATGTGAACCATTTTGCATAGGAACAGTACAGCACATTTCATTTTTCCTTTACGGCCATCTTTACATGACTGGTCTGGTACTTCAGGTCTCCGCCCAGGAACAAGAGGCCAGTTTCCCACAATGCAATGCATCTCATTAGCTTCATCCATTGTGAGTAACAGTTTTTAACTGAGCGTGTTTTCTTCCTGGATTTCTGATCTACTATTCTCCATTATTAGTGAAGGGACTTAGCAGCAGCCATTTTACACAAGGACACAATTAATTTCAGCTAAAAAAATGAGGACAAATGTACAACAAAGGGAAAGACATTAAAAATAACATGCACAGGAGCAATGTGATGTCTTGTGCTGCCATTTTGGTGTAGTTCGGTCTCTTAGTCTTTGAGTCTCAGCCATATTAAGAAGTTCATATCTTATTACTAGTAGATTTCCATCTTCAGAACCAAGACTGGGCTATCAGATGACTGTATGTGGTCTGCCACCATGTACCCCTAGCAGTGGTTACAAACGGGCAGAGAATTATTTGGATGATATTTGCTTGTGACAGCAGTTCTTCCATGTTTCTTATGTCTTGTGAACTCTTATGTGAATGGTTTGGTCCACCAGGTAAACAATATGGCAAATCCATATCTCACAGGGGTTCAGAAAAAAGTTTTTCATCTATATATTCTTCTACTATAATCCAAAGTCCAAGTTGGTGGAAGAAATCACAAGAGACACAAGACAAGGTAGAACCCCCGCTTACAAGCTTTCGACAGCGGTGACAGATGCAGGAGTGGAAGAGCGTGAGGTGGCACCAGATGACCTCTCAATGCCAGGACTAAGCAAAATGGGTTCTGAGGGTTTGGGTACTAAGGAACGGACAGGAGTTAGTGCCTTGGAAGGACCATGTATGTTCTGGCCACAGATACGATGATGCTTTTCCCAGTCTTTGTGCTGGCAGAATGATCCGCAGTATCGGGCAATGTTACACCCGCTGCAGGTCTCGCTGGCTTTCCGACCACAGTTCCAACAGCTCTGCAAAGAAGCATAAAAGGACTGTAAGATCATAAAACTACAAGGATTAGGCAACTATGTAAAAGCTCCACTTGGTTATTAAATTATCACCAACCCTAGTCATAGTGAGCAGTCATAAAAAAGGTTTCTACAGGGACATGACATATGATACTTGCCCTTCTTACTCCTGAGCTTAGCATCAATTTAGCCCTGAACTGAAGACCTGAGTAATCGGGAGACTGGTTGGTATGGGCGGCCTGCATAACAACCCTTGAAAGATACTGTCACAGCAACCAGTCTGTCCCAAACAGCTCAGTTGGTCAGATAAGAAAGATTGGCACTGAAACCAGATTCCTCATCTTGGCTTACATTCATCCCATAAACGCTTCCCATTCCATGAAAATTCAGTCTGCTAGCTGCTGCCACAAGGTGGCGCTCACTGCATTTATAGTTATACAATCTTCATTAAAATCAATAGCACCATCAACAGTGGGGAATTTGCCCACTGGTGCAGGAGTGGTATAATTCACCCAAACATTAAAACTTGCTCAGCAATTTTCAGGTGTCTATTTACACCTTCTTCTCCATTTAACTACCCCTCCCTATGTTATAATCACAGCTAGTCAAATCTATGGGCAAGAAGAAAGAAGATGGGGTGAGATTACTGCTCCTCCCAAAGAGAATGGGACATTTTAGCCCGTTTTGGTCCATTCTACAGATTAACCAAAGTTCACCACTGTACAATGCATTAAACTTCTGATGACATGAAGGCTAAAACCCCTACAATGATATCTAGAGAAGAAGGATCAGGAAGACGAGTCCATTCCATACCTCCGTTGACTCCTCCTGCTCATTTACTACAAGGATGGCGTCTTCGGTCGCCCTCCTCTTGGTATCTGCAATAGTCTGCTCCATTCTGGCTCTCTCTGAAGCAATCATCTCAAATGCTTTCTGTTCGGCCTCAGATACTGCCTTCTGTACCTCGGACATAGCCTGTCGCTTCACCTCATTTACAGCTTCTTCTGTGTAGAGAGGAGGAAAGTCACATTTACTGTATTAATATTGTAAGTGGGAAACGTTCTGTATAAATATAATTAATAGTATTTTCACCAAAAATACTATTCTATTGACGACTTAAATGGCAGTATAATAGGCAATGCACCATACCTGCTTTCCGCCAGATTTCTTCAGTCACATAATTTCCTCCAGTTCGGCTTCCAAAGTCCCTCTGAGAGTCTGCATGGAGGAAAGTATAGGAAATTATTCTACGTCAACACCCTCCATCTTGGACCCCACTGTGTACATTTGGTAGGCACCTAAGGGATCATCTTATTCATCTTCTCAGACTTAACATTTGTAGGGTTGCGGAGGAATTTGACCTTTATGCTTCTACCACATAGTTGGTGGCTACCAGGGAGAAAGGGAATCGAAAATGCTAACTGAGAATTGTGCCCTCGCATTTATGTCAAAGGAATGGGCAAAATGAGAGGTTATCCAAATTGTAAAAAAACTTTCTAATTTCAGCTCTGAACGCAGAGATGATGTATTATTATTATATACTACTGAGTTAGGCTATTTCCATGATGGATACATCGTCTGACTGATGGAATTCACTGGTCTTTTCAGATTCCATGAGGGTCTCTGTATTTTTTGACAGCAAGAAAATTGCTGCTTGTTCCAGTGTGAGTGTGACAAAAGCTGCATGACAATAAAACCTCAGAATTGGTAAATTGAGTTTTAGTAGTATATACAGTATACCATGGAGGCAGCTCATGTGGATGGTGGACTCCCAGAGGAATTGTCTGGTGAGTGGGAGGTGAATCGGCTCAAGGGCCATGGACAGAACATAAAGGGAAGGGACAAAAAACAGGCTCTTCTTTCCTGGGTGACAAAACCGTAAAGAAGGCCCAGGTGATCTTTGCTGTGGGTGTCTCTCTCTTCTTAGTATGCGAACGGTTGCCTCTAGTGATCCTAGTATTCCAATTGCAGTGACCCTCTGGTTCACTGCTAAAGGGATAATGCTATGGTTTACTGTTAGCGTATGCTAACTATGCACTTCCAGTAGTACAAATTAGTAATGTAACTTTACTATGCATTCCAAAAGGCTGTATATGGGTAGTAAACAGTGAAAGCAGTTTTCTTCGATATTTTAACTGATGAACTATTCTCTGATAGGTCATCAATATCTGATCAGTGGGGGTCTGACACCGACAATCTAGAAATGCACCCTGCAGATTACAAATTGCAGAGAAATAGCATGCCTTTGGTCATTTGGGAAGATTGCATGAATCTTTGGAAAGATACTCAAGAAGGAAGACCATAGTAGCCATACCCTATACACAGCATTTGGCGGGCGGGGGGGGGGGGGGGGGGGGAACTACTCTATGACATACCTGAGGACTGTGCCTAATGTTTGTATTTGCACTCTGACACCTATCATCGATTCAGTAAAGGAGACTTCATTTTACCATAACCAAGCCATTGGTTTCTATATCCGACCCCCTATATCCCAGGCCCCTGTTCTCCTGCCTTAGACCCCGTTACCTGTACATCTGATATCATGGGTACTCCAGCCACTACCAGGCAGGAGACCCCAAAATCCATGGTGTGCCCTGAGGGGAAGAAGGGTTATACCCCTCCAACAGATGCAGGCATAGACCCACCATGAGGACTACAACACTTTGATTGCTGCTGTCATTTCCATCTCCATCTCTAGCCCTGCGCCCCTCTCCCCGCACAATCGGTGAAGGCAACAAGGTAGAAACACAGTACACCGACTACAACAATCACTAAAAAACTGTAAGCCACTAAAATACGTTAGGAGATATGTTCTTACCGCTGGTGCCGGAGTCAGTAGACGCTGGACTGTGCTGCCTGCTTAAAAGTTCACTTCCTTTACGGAGCTCGGAAGACTCGCTGTAACGTCGCTTCCAGTAATTCAGCTCATCCCTGTCCACTTCTTGACACCTCCGCAGTACAGCCATAGAGCGTTTTGTCTTTTCCACCATCTCCATGATGCAGTTCAAAGCCTATACAAAAACCACGGAATCAAAAATAGTTAATGTCTTCTTAAACACAAGAGGGCGCTGTGAGCTCTACAAAGTAAATGAATGAGGCAGTACATGCATTATAATGGAGGAAACATCAAGAAGTACTATCCAATTGTAGTGTTAGGAAAGATGGTGAACATTGTGACAAACAGTGAACACACACATAAAGGAAGAATTCCATGTGTTATATAGTGTGCAAACTATTATATCAAACTGATGTCACTGAGGCCAGGGCCAGTTTAACAGATAATAGGACATGGGGAGCAAAGAAAGAAGTTCTGCAAGCCATATTAAGATGTTGTAGATACAATATATTATACAGATACCAAATACGTAAATTAAAGGGGTTGTCCACTCTATCCTAAGAAAATCAACGGGAGAAGTGCTGCAGTGATGAACTCAGTTGACTGCAGAAATAGATGGAGCTGTCTGCTTCCAGCTCCAGAGATATTGCCAAACAGCTGAGAGTCGTCTGGTATGGGTTAAACCTTTCTCTTACGTGTCTGGGGCCTTTTGGACTAGCTTTGCACCTAGATGTCTAGATAACGGAGGCTAGGAATTCGCCCAGTTTTCCATATTGCTTAAAGGGGTTGTCCACTTTCTGGCTACTTGTGAGTTGTGACCAATGTGCATGTAAGATTATTATATGGCACTTACTAATATACCCTTTGTTTATATTCTGCACCATTTTCTATATTTCAGAAGCCATGACTTGTTAGGTAACTCTTCTGTGCTGTCCAAATAGAGGTCCTGTCCATAAGATGGCCGCTGATGGAGAAACATGTTACCAGGAAAATCACCTCCATCGGAGGTCTCCTCCATTCAAATACACTGAACCGGCCATCTGCTCTTGCACTTTTGGAAGTTGAGTGCAGGTGCCGTGTGTGAATAGAGGAAACATCACATGGAGAGGATTTTCCTGGTCACATGACCCTCCATCAGCGGCCATCTTATGGACAGGACCTCTATGTGGACAGCACAGAACATTTTTGACATATAGAAAATGACACAGAATATCAAGAGAGGCTATATTAGTGCCCCATACACATTGGTCACAAGTAACCAGAAAGTGGTGAACTCTTTTTTGGTCACAAAAGAGAAGCAAACAACATTTTAACATCTATCAGAGAATTGCTGAAACAACAATACCGTATTTTTCGCCCATATGCCCCTGCGTCTTATGTGGCAAAAACTTTACATTATGGAAGCGTTCATCATTACCAGAGGACCAGGAAGCGGTGAAGGCTCTGTACTCACCGCTTCCTGGTCCTCGGCTGTCGGCTGTGAAGGCTGCGCACAGCGTGAGGGCGCTCTGTGACCTCACGCTGTGCGCGCCAGTCTACAGCACAGCCGACAAGAGGAGGAAGAGGATTGTGATGTGAGGAGCGGCGGCCGTCCAGGAGCAGGAGAGGTAAGTGGGTTTTTTATTTTGTGATCTGAGGCTGAATTATGGCTAGGGGCTGCTCACATATGGCTGGGGGCTGTTCACAGATGGCTGGGGGCTAAGTACATACGGTTGGGGGCTGATCACATATGGCTGGGGGCTGATATGAGGCATGGGGGTCTCATCTGAGGTCTGATTGGGGGTCTTCTTTATATTGGGCTTGATCTGAGGTCTAATTGGGGGTCAGTCACATTGGGGTCTGATCTGAGATCTTATTATTATTATTTATTATTAAAGCGCATTCATTCCATAGCGCTGTACATATGATAAGGGGTGCACATACATAATACAGACAATTGCACTAATCATAAACAAGACGGGTTTACAAACTGAAACAGAAGGAGAGAGGGCCTGCCCCTGAGGGCTTACAAGCTACATGGTATGGAAGAAGGACACAGTAGGTGCGGGTGAAGTTGGTCATGGCAGTATAGAGGCAGCAGGGGTCACTGGTTGTAGGGCTTGTCTGAAGGGGTCGGGTTTTCAGGTTTCTTTTGAAGGATTCCACTGTAGGTGAGAGTCTGATATGTTGGGGATTATTAAACATTGGGGATCTGATTTGGCTGTGAGCTGAGGTCGGATTAACATTGGGGGTCTGATTGCTGATCTGAGGTCGAATGAAAACTATTTTTTCTTATTGTTCTCCTCTAGAACCTAGGTGCGTCTTATGGGTCAGTGCGTCTTATAGGGCGAAAAATACGGTAAATTTCTGTTTCTCTCTTCGTAGTTGCAGCATCCTTATTAAATAAATGGAGGGGCTGTAAGGAAGTTTAAATTCTCCACAAGTGAAAAATGTGTGAGAGGCCCTTACATGATCCAGATGTTTCCATTCCTCTGCCCATTTCTCTCTCCGTCAGCCGGTGATCTACAAGCTCTTCTTGGTAACCATTGTTAAGCTGCCATTGATCCTACAGACAGAAGAATACGGTTATACTGTAAGCAATAACAACCTACAATTAGGGATTTTTCATAAAACATACTTAGAAGGATGTGTGGTAATTACCTGCTGTTATAGCATGGTGGCGCTCTCTCCCATCCCTGCATTCCACAATCTTGCCCAGTGGTTCTCTGTACAACTGTGATCCTGGTATATCATCCAAAGTATAGTGCTGCAGAGGAGGAGGGGTGGGTGATGAAACTGGCTGGAGGGGTTCAAGAGGGGCAAAGAAAGAGTGGGCTGTGTCGGGGGGCTGGACTGATGGTACACACCCTCTAGACTGGGGGCTCTGGGGGGTAAAGGCTCTCTTTCAAGACATTATCTTCTCTCCTACAAACAGACAACAGATGTTAATCTATAACATTCTTTGATGAGCTTCAAGGAGCCACAGACATCATATTGTGCATTCTCTTAAACCTTTACCTTTCTGGGCTATGTCTCTTTCCATTCACATTCACTTCCATGAGCAGCTCAGAAGAATCAGATGGAGAAGACGTGTTGGTATTGAGGAGGATGTGTTCATGTTGCGCCAAGTACTGGGAAGGAGTTTTGCTTGGCAGCACGCGCGCAGTGCAGTAACTCCCTCTGGAGAAGCGGCCAAATTGGCCTGAAAATAAAATCAGCATCCAGATTAAATTTAACCCAGTAAGTAAATTGTCTCTTAGCATAGATTAGTGGAGAACGTAGCTATAATTTTCACCTTGAGGAATGGGATGACAAATGGTCGGAGGGGGAAGTTGGTGGCCTCCTGGAGCTTGCAGTGAAATTCTTCTATGAGTTACAGTGGAATTCTGCAGAAATATGAGAGGTTAAAATGACCAAATAGGACTGGAGTTATTGGGTGAAATTTCAGGTCAGTGCTCAAGCCCACAATGGATCTATATGGTTTTCCATTATCTGTTAATGCCCCCATAGTGGTTTTCATGACGCAGTGGTTTACAACTTGTGGCTATTCAGAACTACAACTCCAGAATGATCAAAGTTCTAATTTCACCCCAGCTAGAGAGCCTACAGTAATTCATTTAATCATTACATGAACATCGTCTTCACCTTCAGATGTTCTTTAACGTCAATCTACCCTCCAGAGCAAGAACAAGGGTTCGGACCTTCTCCCCAATCTCCGGAGAGATATCATTGCCAAACTGCTGTAATGTGGTGAGGAACCTCTTTAGTTTGCTGAGCTGCCTTACTCCACACGTAGCAGGCAGCTGCTGATTGGCTAGAGATGAGGAAGAAGATGATGAAGGGCCATTGCTGGAGCGCTGCGGCGGAGATGGAGCTCCGTTCAGAGATGGAGGGGAATGGTTCATTCCATTAGAAACTACAGAGTAAAAAAAAAAAGACATTAATTTAGTATGATATGGAATGAGCATTCATCACATTGTATGGAGATGGTTTTATCCATACCAGTGCCAATTTCTAGACTGAAAGTGAAAAATAGGACACGTGGGCACAATATTCCAGATAGAGAAGTGTACAACAAAAGCAAAATTTGGCCACAGAAGGCCACAAGTTAGGAACAGATTTAATCATAGACTATATGTCCGAAATGTATACATACATCATGCACTTAGAGTCCAATACTGTCAGGCTGTAGGATCATAGGGATAACATAGGATCGCTATTGTCCCACAGTGTATGACTTTGTGTGTACACATTTGTAACTATGACTGAAGGCAAATACTAAAAAAAAACTGCATTTTTACAAAGGAGAGAAACACCTAAATTAAGCATCTGCCTGGAGGCAAACCCTAAATCTAATGGGTTTACACCTGGCTGATGTTGTGTTCAAGATGTCAACATGGGTGGCAGTACATTGTGACAATACCCTGCCAGTGATTACTATGAAGACTGCTTCATCTGCATTTCTACCAAATGGTGGATACATTCAGTACTAGCGGTGGTCCATCTAAATGAATTGTGAAAAGACCAAAAAGGTTCCTCAATCAAAAGCTTGATCTGCATTTACCTACTGTTGAACATTGGAACCTATAGTCCCTGAAGGATGATGTCAGAGCTCCCCATGCACATAAGAAAATGAAGGGTTTGGCCAACAATACACTAATGTGTATGGGGGCTATTAGAAAACATGGAGAAGGAAGCTAGTCATTGGGTCCATCCACCTTCTCTTCTATGAAGACCATTTGGTGGCATGAGCAAATGCCAGAAGTGGGAGTATATTGATTTTAGATGTAGTAAATGTCCCAGAATAGATATGATATTGTGTGCTTGTTCTCCCCTGTAAGCAGTGACTATGGGGTGCAGAGGTTGCAGTTGTCCCATCTCTGGTTCCTCTGATACATAGAAGACTACAGTGTATTATTTAGGGAGACTGAACTTGCACTGGGATCCAGGAAATGTAAGTTACATCTCTGCCAGGTTGGATGTGGATTTCATATGTTTAATGTTGAAGTACACGGAGCAACATTTCTCATTAAAACCACCAGCTGCTCCTAGTGGATCCATGGTAGACACGCAACAGGTTGTGTCACAGCAACCAGCGCACTACAAGGCAGATGCAAGCAAAAAAAAAAAAACTCATTGTGTTCAGTATGATGGGATTACAATAGATCAGCCTGAGGGGGTTAACCTAATAATATGCAGATGTAGTGTAAACATGCCCATTCATTCAGGGCATTACAAAAAGCAGCAGGTGCAGCCAGCTGACCTCAACGTCTTTGTTAGGATCCTGTTTCCCAAATGTGGTCCACAGCAATCAAATGTATTGTTTTGTAGAAAAATCTTAAAGTGATATTCTGGCCAAAAGCAATTATCACCTATAGGTGGACAGGTGATAACTAGGTTGCATGCTTGACAGCTGCTCTATACACACCCCTTCTAGTCATGGTCTAGCATTCTCCGTTTCTTAGTGATCGGTGGGAATTCCAGTGTTTAGGCTAGTTTCACGCTTGCATTTACCATCTCCAGCAGGCTGTTCCAGTAGGGAGCAGCCTGCCGCAGATGTCTAGATCTGGCACTATCGGATGCTACCCGACAGACCCTTTAACTGTAATGGCGAGCATTGGCTCGACAAAAACCTCTGCGCTGGGCTACAGGACTGTATCAACAAATCTAAAAAATACACCATGTTGGATTATAGACAGACAGGGCTGAAAAGAAAATGCAGTCAAAAAGAAGTGCACTAAAGCATATGTGCAGGAAAATACAGTCCTGATCAAAAGTTTAAGACCACTATTTAGCATGGCTGGATCTTAACAAGGTTCCAAGTAGAGCTTCAACATGCAACAAGAAGAAATGGGAGTGAGACAAAATATTTTTTGAGCATTCAATTTAATGAAAACAAACGAATAAACTGAAACAGGCTGTTTTTCAGCTGATCAAAAGTTTAGGACCACGTGCCTTTAAAGGCCAAATCTGTGCAAAGATGTGGATTCATTGTCATTTTCTGTCAGGTAGTCACACGTTGTGATGGCAAAGGCAAAAAAACTCTCCCTTTTTGAATGTGGTCGGGTTGTTGAACTGCATAAGCAGGGTCTCTCACAGCGCGCCATTGCTGCTGAGGTGGGACGCAGTAAGACAGTCATTTGGAATTTCTTAAATGATCCTGAGGGTTATGGAACAAAAAAGTCAAGTGGAAGACCCAAAGAAATTTCATCAGCACTGAGCTGGAGGATACAATTGGCTGTCCGTCAAGACACTGGACGATCCTCGACCCAAATTAAGGCCCTTACTGGTGCTGACTGCAGCCCCATAACCATAAGACTGCATCTGAGACTGAAGGGCTTCAAAAACAAAAAACGTCTTCAAAGACCTCGTCTCCTTGAACGCCACAGAACTGTTCGTTTGGACTTTGCAAGAGAGCACCAAACATGGGACATTCAAAGGTGGAAGAAAGTTTTATTCTCTGATGAGAATTTTTTTTTAACCTTGATGGTCCTGATGGTTTCCAACGTTACTGGCATGACAAGCAGATCCCACCTGAGATATTTTCTACGCGCCACAGTGGAGGGGGCGCCATAATGGTCTGGGGCGCTTTTTCCTTCAGTGGAACAATGGAGCTTCAGGAAGTGCAGGGGCGTCAAACGGCCGCTGACTATGTCCAGATGTTGCAGAGAGCATTCCTCATGACTGAGGGCCCTCGTCTGTGTGGTAACGACTGGGTTTTTGAACAGGACAACGCTACAGTACACAATGCCCGCAGGACAAGGGACTTCTTTCAGGAGAATAACATCACTCTTTTGGCCCATCCTGCGTGTTCCCCTGATCTAAATCCAATTGAGAACCTTTGGGGATGGATGGCAAGGGAAGTTTACTTCGTGCGGCCATCTTCACCACTTGGAGAAATGTTCCCACTCACCTCATGAAAACGCTTGCATCAAGCATGCCGAAACGAATTTTTGAAGTGATCAACAATAACGGCGGAGCTACTCATTACTGAGTTCATGTTTGCAAGTTGGATTTCTGTTCTGGGGGGGATTTAGTTTTTTTTTTGAGGTGTGTTCCTAAACTTTTGATCAGCTGAAAAACAGCCTGTTTCAGTTTATTCGTTGTTTTCATTAAATTGAATGCTCAAAATTTTTTTTGTCTCACTCCCATTTCTTCTTGTTGGATGTTGAAGCTCTACTTGGAACCCTTTTTTTCAAGTGGTCTTAAACTTTTGATCAGGACTGTACAATGCAACCCATCCACCCCACCAACATGACCACAGAGAGGGGCAGGAGTTTGCATGGGGCAGTGTCAAGCATGTGCACTACTGCTCTATACAACTCAACTGGAGTTGAGTACTTTCTCAGATATTTCCACAACTCCCATAGGATTGTATGAAGTGGCAGTTTATTATTTGTGCGGCTTCACACAAACTCCTCCTCGCGGTCAAGGGTAATGGGGTACTGTGGACCTTGCGGTCGGATCCCCACTGATTAGATGTTTGAAGAAGGAGAGCATGTCACCTTTTATGAATGAGCACTTGGCTGAAGCTCACCAGAGACAAGCTGTTTTATATCCTGTATACACATAATATAGACTATTCCGTTATCATGATACATACGTGACGAGGGAGGGAAGGATACGGGCCGCGGCCCACTTGGGTTCACAGGTGGCAATGGTGCCATGGTAGGAGGTGAGGATCGAGAATGAATCTTTACTTCCATGGGAGACCCAGGCATTGAAGGCACCCTCCTGTCTCCAGTGACTACAAATTAACAAACATGGCATAGTGTAAGTACAGATATGCTGTCAATATCAAACCTTTACATGCATCTAAAAACTAGACCAAACGGTACAGTTTATCCAGTGCAGTTGTGGTCTCGAAGACTCTGCTTCCGTTTCCACATGTGTGGGATTATTATCAGCAGTCCCACCTAGGGTCAATCTACTAGAAAAGTTGGTTGGGCATGCCTGAAATGGTGAAGTCAAAGTTTGACAAATCTGGATACCCAATTCAGAATGTATGTAATTGTAAAGGATGTCTGACAGGTGCAGGTCCTCGAGGTGTCACCTGCATGGTAGGAGATGAGAATCTGATAGGTAAAAGTCCTCGAGGTATGACCTGCATGGTAGGAGATGAGGATACATAGGTGCAGGTCCTCGAGGTGTGACCACCATGGTAGGAGATGAGCAATTTGATAGGTGCAGGTCCTAGTAGTGTGACCAGCATGGTAGTAAATGAGGATCTGCTAGGTGCAGGTCCTCGAGGTATGACTCGAATGGTAGGAGATGAGGATCTGATAGGTGTAGGTCCTCGAGGTGTGCCCCGTATCTATCACCTGGATGCAGCATGCAGATTAATGTATACCATTAAAAGTAATCAGCCATGAATCCTCCAGCTTAAAAACACTGTCCTACCAAAATCATACTAATTTCACCCCACCACACTTCCCAGTCCCCCACCAATATTTAATATATATATATATTTTTTACAGCATTCTGAGACTTTTTAAAATTATTTTTATTATCCAGACAACCCTTTTAGATATTCAGATTGTAGCCTGGAAGAGGTTATACTGCATGTAAATGCAGAAGTGACAATCACAATGTACGGTACATAATCCTGGTTTCTCATACAAATTCAAGTCAATAGACTGCATCATCATGGCTATAATAGCGCACTAAAAATGGAGCTCCAAAGTGACTCAGCTCTGCTACATCAGTAGAAAGATAGATAATAGATAGATAGATAGATAGCTAGATAATTAGATTGACGCCTACACAAGTAACACTGAATTAAAAGCCATGAAATAAAATTCTCTAGCTCCGACTTTCCCAGAATCCTCTCTGTGTTTTCTCCCTGAGCGCAGTGGTAAAACCACTTTCCATCTGTTTCCCGTTTCTGACAGGCTGAGGTTTTCCTCTGACATTAACCTCTATAGCACCAAACAGAAGACAATCATGCACAGCACTATTAGATCTCAACATCTCTGCCTAACCATAAGACTGTGAAAGGGGATTGGCAGTTAGGCAATTCTCTAATGTATCCCACAAAATGCAGCGACATCTACAGGCAGCACGTTATAGTGTTATAGAGCAGGAGGAGCTGAGCAGGTTGATCCATATAGTTTTGCGGGAAAAGATTCAGTAAAACGTATAATTTATACATTTATATCTCTGCATTTTCTGAACTTAAGTCCACCCCTGTGTACAGGTATTGGCATCGCTGTATACACACTGCGACAATGAGCAGATGATTGTCGGAAAGGAAACATTCCTTCCTAACTATTGCCTGCTCGTAAGTGAAGGTGAAGAGCTGCACTTACATGTAGTGATCCCCTCCATAGTACGAGGACGTGCGACAGCTGTTAATATCGCTCGTCTCATACAGCTGCATTGTTTAGAGGGCATGATCTGCTGCCCAGAAACAACGATCGAGGTGTCTGCACCAAACATCATTTCACCCAAGGAACAAGCGTTTCCCTCCTTCATCGTGTGAACTATGGCAGAGATACAAATGTATAAATTATGAGTTTTGCTGAATCTTTTCCTACAAAACTTTATATAAATTTGCACAGCTCCTCCTGCTCTATAACATGCTGCTTTCATATTTGATTGCCTTTTGTGGTGGCCAGTCCTCTTTAACTAGGCTTTATGTACAGAGGGGCTTCTAATAGTCACTAGAATCTATCTGGAATATCTCGCACCTGGGACAGATGTCTGCCTCCTTGATATGCTATGAATTTCCCAAGAGTCTTTCCTCTCAACTCCTCCATATACATGCACACTGGGCTTGGCCAAGCGTACATGTTCTCAATAAGGAGAGGGGAAAAAAGGCGCTATTACAGTACCCCAGACCTGGGGATATATGCAATTGTTTTATTTTATATAGTTATGTATTGTACTGTAATTGTATGTTTTGGCCATGACTTCCAGTAAGAAGTACGGTTGGCAGAAACAGGGTTGACTACCCTGTTCCGCCCTCTTGGTAGGAGTGGTCTGGTCCTGCCTGGAGGAGAGATTCCTGTTGATGACACAGAGAGGAGAGGAAGCATACCGCAGAGCGTCAGCTCCTGGAAAATATTATCTAGAGAATTCATTATAAACCGTCTCAAGCAGATACTTGAGAGACAAGACGCAGAGTATACAGCTGAAAACCTGCATTCCAGACACTGCTGTAAGGTGAGGGACTACAGCACAGACACCCATCACCCAGTCTACTACTAGGCCAGTTAAAGCTCAAGTCTAGACCTGATAGTGGATATCTATAGACAGTGCTAAGTTGCAGCTATCCAACCTGTCTCCATACTTCTTTACTGGTACCCAGAAAATAGCACTTTGAATCTGCCTGATATTGAATGTACCAAAAGTTATATTTTGCACTTAGTAAAAACAGACTGTTCTATGTTCACTTTTGGCCTCATTCTTTAAACTACATTTCCACTGTACCAATGTCCAGAGAACAACGGCCTGAGGGAGTACACTGTTACATAACATTTCATCAGGGCCACTACCACTACATTTGCCTCCTCATGGGCTCAGACATCAAGACTCAGCAAATTGAAATCCAACATCCAAGAGAGTCAGGACAACTCCATACAGATTAGACGGTTGAATGATTCTGGAGAAATCGGAGGGTTTGGCCAATGCTCCTCTTTACTGGGACATGTTATCTTAATTTATGACCCGCATTGTGGAGAGTGTAAGCATGCATTCATTGCATTTTGTTTCTTTGGGGAAGGTTTACTTGACACACGTCTCCTCCGCTCCTGCACATGCCTGTCATGAACTGGAGTGAAGGACAACATCTGATACCAGGACAGTCACCTGCAGCCAGAATACAATGCTAATTTCCATCTGAGACAATGGAAGCAGATGAAGGTTAGCGACTGGGATTCTGGGTGACACAAGCGGTACCAGGTGTCAGAAGCAGGGTGGGGGTTGGGGACAACCTCTGTCACTGTACAATACAAAATGCATCCTTGCACTCCCCTTCTACGGGGCAGCATATAATGTGCATTGCAACCAGTTGGATTTACTTTCCATAAGATCAGTCATGTCTACAAAACCAAGTCCTTGTGCCGACCTCTTGTTCTCAAGTTGAAAAAAAAAATCCAGGGGAAAACTGTATGGCCAAGCATCCAGCTCATAGAGGTTAGGCCCAGCCTATCCAAACCCCGGAATGGCTTATCTGTCCGATTAGACACTGGACGACAAACCGAGGGAGCCATAATGGTGCTCATACTGGTTATCATACCTCTTATAGACATAAAGAGGTGTAGCTATAGGGGGTGTTAGGTTAGCTGCAGAACCCGGGCCCTGGTACCTGAGGGGGCCCAAAGGTCCCTCTGCTACATAAGAAGATACTATCATCACAAATGGGGTTCACTGCTACAGATGGTGCCCAGAAGCTTCAATTTAAAGGGAAACCCCCCCCCCCCCCCCCCCCCCCCCCCGATTTTCTGTTGTCTCCCCCCCTTTACCGCTCTTTATTTTAGATTTACCTCAAAGAAGACGTTATGGACCGGTGCCAGCTGGTTTACCCAGGCTCTTCTCAATCACTTGTAGCTCCGTTTCTGATTGGATGACGCCATTGCTGGGGGAGAATTCCTGTCCCTGATTTGTTGTCTTGCATATGGCAGGAAAACATTTGCCTTTAAATTGTGGGGTTTGGCGGTGCTTCTGGGCCAGATCGTCGCCCCGCCCCTCCCTCGCCATCCCTTGCCATCCCTCGCCATTTACTTTCTTTTTACCTGTTGCTTGATTTATTTCGGTAATTAACTGACAATTTCTGATGGTTTGTTAATTTATGAAGATTGATGATTAAAATTATTTATTTATTTGGCATTTACCCTTAATAAAGCATTGCGGCCATTTTATTCCAATGGAGAAGTTGTTGTGTGTTTATTATTAGTTTTAAGTTATGGCAAGTTTAAAGCGTGCCATTTGCCTCCATGCAAGTAGTTACTAAAACAGGCATGTCACTGTACGTGCATATGTATGAGATCGTAATATATTACAGGAGAATATATATAATAATAATTCCAGGCGTCTTCATGGTTGACTACCATGGGACAACTTTCTAGCTTCTGAAGAAAACCAAGCAGAGTGGCACGGCACAGCGGCTGCTTGCTCCAATGCTGATCAGTTATTGCTGGCACATCCTGGCAACTCGCCACCATCATCTAACCTGTGACAACCCCTTTAAAGGGGTTATCCCATGATTAATGTAAAAAATGAAAATCAGACATCATATACTACAAGACAATCTCTTTCTAACAAAGCCAGAAATAGATAGATTTATATAAAGTTGAAATTTCAAGGGGAGTGTTTTTTCTGCTGCAGCTAAGGGGGCGTGTCCATGCTCTCCCTATCACAGCTCAGGAGGCGTGTCCATGCTCTCCCTATCACAGCTCAGGAGGCAGTTGATGGATGAAACTGAGCATGTGCGACCATCTCAGTGAGTAGGACAAAGAAATGTAGCAAACAGCAGGTGGCGCTATATAGATACATTTTATTGAATAACTTAGTAGCTATGCTAAATATTCAATTACATGAAATTACAAAAGAATTCAGATCCAGGTGCTGGTTTGAAACTTGTAGAATATTTTCGTGGAAACTACCCCTTTAACGGTTGCTGTTTCCAATATAATAATGTGTTATAAAAATGCAGAGTAATGTGTCACCATAGAAGTGGTGAAACGAGCCAAGGATGCCCTGAAGTCCCCAACATGGCACACTGATGAATATGTCACACGCTTCAAATCAATTTGAGATTTTTGCCATCTGTCAGAAAAGTGTCTGTTCTGGGGGGGGGGGGGGGGGATATATTGAAAGCAACATTATTATTAGAAAATTCTCTTATTAATATAGGGCTTATGCACAGGACCATATATAGATTTTGCTGTCGACAAATTGCATATTCCCTAAATACATATAGCGCCTGCCTTGCATAAATTTTTTTTGCAGACCCATACCATCGTGTGCATTCATATGTCAGTACTGCAAAAAGATAGAATATGTGGACCATGGACCCAAAAGTTAATGGATAGGCAAAAAAAAAAAAAAAGAAGTGGTTGGCATTATCTCAGGGATCCGTGGTTTTGAGGACTGCAAGGCGGACACGCTAGTGGGCACAAGGCCTAAGTCACACAGTGGTCCACACAGAACAGACAGTACGCGCCCACACCTGGTCCTTATGAGGAACCAAAACCTCTTCTTCCATAAAAGTTCCACTGAAAATATGGAAATTAACACTTTCTTTGCTCTGGGTCATACTCACAGGCATCTAGGAAGCTGAGATGTAGGGGGTTGTTTGCCAGGATCCTTGTAGGCACTGGCGATTTTCTTTCCCTGACTAAAATATGACTGGGAATCACATTTTTAACCCCTATTAGACAAACAAAAAACCAAAAAATGTCAGTTGTTTGTGTGAAGTGGGGAGAGGGAGGTAGTGGGGTTAATGTTAGTCACAGTCCTGCTTGTTCAGGTTTTGAGAAGAGTTCCACTTTAAGGATATAAATATGTATGTGTAGATAGATCCGCCACTACCAGTCCTTCTACCGTATACTGCAGCTACAGACATATACAGTCGTTACAAGGAACATAAAGCAAGGGCGCCCTAATGTATGTCTGTGTCCATCACAGCGGCGAGCAGCGTGGAGCAGATTATCATTGATCTGAGCAAATAGAAAACCAATTACATCTAAAAAATCTCCGCTCAATACACCAAATTTCACCACCATAACCAAAGCTGTTAACAAGACGCTCTCTCAAATACGCAACACTTTTTTTTATTGTCGCGGCTGTTTTAAGGCACGCCGTTAACCCTTTACGCCACGTCTTAAAAATATCTGCAGTAAGGATAGGATTTATCGATCCGTATTCAAGGGCACAGGGAGGGAGAAGAGGGGGGGGGGGGAGAGCGCACTGAAACGCAAGCGACTTACCGTCTGGGATCTGCGGGCGTGGAAATTTTTAAATAGGAGATTTTCTTGGGTTGAGTTGAGTGGGACACCCCTCCGCCCCTGCCTGCGTTTAACACATCTGTGATTCCTCAGCGGTTTTTGGAAGAAGCAGGACTGTTCTGGCGCAGATGGACTGCAGATGTGTTGTCAAACTGAATTATCCCCCCCCCCCCCTCTCTCTTCTGCCACGGAGAGAGACACCCCCTCCTGTCTATATCTGCCTGGTGCTCTCACTCGCTCTGTTACTAGGGCTTTCTGCATTTCTATGTCACTAGATATACACCTACCGCTGGCTCAGAGCCAATCGAACTGGAAGTCCTTAATATACGCAGGCCGGGTGCACAAGCGGGGGCATTTCCTGGCCAAAAGCATCGCATGCTGGGCTGGCAGAGAGAAGACCACAAAACTGTGTGCCGCTACTATACCCAGCAGTACACTGCAGAGCAAAGGAAGAATTACTTCCATCCTTCTAGATTTATCTGAAACTCCGGCGCCTACAAAATAAGAAACTTTTTTTAAACCAATTTTTTTATATTACTTAAATACAATGTTTTGTTTTTTTCCAATTTCTATGAGGCAAAGCTTAACTATAGGTCCATTTCGGTACCATCTGGCCAATGACTAACGATGGTCAAAAGCTTCTAGGTCACCAAACAGGGGTGTAGCCGTAGCAATGGCAGTGGGCCCTAGTGCCAAAGGGGACCCAAACTGCACCTTTGATACATAAGAAACCAGTGTTATAAATATCACATGGTACAGATTTCGGCATATTGGGGGCCCAGGAGCTTCATGTTACACTAACGCCTTTGTAAATGTGTTTACACTAATAGGTAAAGTCGTACAACTTCAATAGCTATCGACCGACATTGTTTCCCCCCCAGCCACATGCACACTTGGATTAGCCAAGAGTGCGTGTTTTTAAAGGGGAAAGGGTAGTAGGTGGCTGCCATACACCTCTGGTGGAGGTTTATCTCCCATGAGAACAAAAGCGTCAGGCATGCAAAATTCAACATGCCAGATCCTTCGTCCCCCAACAGAGAATTGGGACATCCCCATACACATCAGACAGTCAGCCGGCCCCTTCCAAAATCTGCAGGTTCAGCCAAGGTATGTATGAGCACCTCCAAAATCAAAGCAAGCATACCGCCATGTAGGATATGTGCCTTGAACACAGCCATACTTCTCATGTGAAAATACACTGCTCTAAGGCTTATTGCACACAAACGTGTGTGCTCCGTGGCCGTATTGCAGACCGCATTTGCGGATCCGGAATACACGGGCACCGTTCCATGTGCATTCCGCATCACGGATGCGGACCCATTCACTTCAATGGGTCCGCAAATCCGGAGAAGCGGAATGGTGCGATACGGCAGCATGGAAGGAGTGCTTCCGTGGGGTTTCGTCCCGTACTTCCGTTCCGCAAAAAGATAGAACATGTCCTATCTTTTTTGCGGAATGGGCGGATCGCGGACCCATAAAAGTGAATGCGTCCGCGATCTGCTGCGGCTGCCCCAGGGTGGATGTTCATGCATTGCAGCCCGCAATTTTGTGGGCCGCTGCACGGCCACGGGACGCACACGTTCGTGTGCAAAAGGCCTAAGGCCGAATGCACACGGCCGTGGAACATGGACGTGAGTGGTCCGTGGTATCTCGGCCTGGCATCCTGCTTACAGCAGGAGCGCACAACGTCATTGGTTGCTATGACGCCGTGCGCTTCATGCCGCCGCAGCACTACAGTAATACACTCGTATAGATCATACAAGTGTATTACTGTAGTGCATCGGCGGCATGAAGCGCACAGCGTCATAGCAACCAATGACGCCGTGCGCTCCTGCTGTAAGCAGGATGCCAGGCCGAGATACCACGGACCACTCACGTCCATGTTCCACGGCCATGTGCATTTGGCCTAATCCTGAGGAATGCTTCTTTTTATTTTCATGCAAATTAGGTTTTTGGTGCACCATGGGTGGGGACATTTCATTTGGTGTACCTGGTTTCTAGGGTTGATAACTAGAATTTTTCTTTTTTCTGGACAACTTATCACAAAATCACGGACACCTAACATTTTTTACGGACATATTGGAAAACCATAATGAACGATAAAGAAGATTAAGTAATACATGTCTATAGCTCAAGATACTGATAAGAATTCACTACCAGCATAAAATGGTGATAATTACCAATTAAAATGTTCATCTAGTACCACCAGCATACAAAAAATAAATAAAATCACGGACATATATATTTTTTTTTTACGGACACAGGAAAAAAGTTACCTATTTTTACAGACTGTCCAGAAATTTCTGGACAGTTGGCAACCCTGCTGGTTCCCCTGTATCGTCACTACCAGCTCTGAAATCTCAGGGAATGTCAATCAAACAAGAGGAGAAGACCTTGACGATGTTATCATGGAGCAAGGGTGTACCAAACTGAGTAGCCCCATCCATGGTGCACCAAAAACCTTATTTGCATAAAAAAAGAATTTCTCGGGATTAGAGGAGCGTTTTTTTTACAAGAAAGGTATGGTTGTGTTTCGGGGCATCTACCCTACATGGTGGTAGGTTTACAGAAGCAAGGATCTATATGGCTATTGCCCCTTCTCAGTGATCAGAAAAGGATTGTGGATCGGCCTGTGTAAATGGGCCTTAACAGAGTCACATAACTTAGTCCTCATGATACATTTCTCCTAATCAAAGCTTCGTCTGCCCAGGAAAAAGAAATCTAATCTAATCTTTAGTGAGCTGTTGACAGCTATGACCCATGACTTGATGGAACATGCATGCTACTTCACTAGAGGAGGGGGAGATAAGCAGCCCTCAGACATCTCTGGAACCTGTCATTCAGATGTTGCAGAGCATTTTTGAGGAGCAAGTGAGGAGCAACTGACAGCTTTGCAAGATCTAATGGATTCCAAACTTTTGAGTTTTTCTGGTGAATCTGATAAAATGCATACATTTGCTTAATTTAATACTATATAGCAAAATTTGGTTGAAACCAACCTTGAAGCTTATTTTACGCTCAATACCCCAATTCCGTTGAGACAATTTCCACTAAAATAACAGAAAATAACTTGCAGGCCTTGTCCTTCACTGACCACATATGAGTGATTATGTCTCACAGCTGCCGTCCTCCTGGAACTACTCATCCATAGACATTGGATATATACAGAAATCCCCATGGATATCCATGAAGGAGAGCATGTACACAAACACTTACCTCCCACTCAGATACAGCAATGAGTAAAAAGTCATGAGTAAAAGACATACACAACCTAAGTGTTGTAAGAAGTCTTAATAGGGAACCCCTAGACTTTTTGTGGGACCCAACTACATGTTAGTATGCCCAGGATTTATTTTTGTATTAAACACTTGAGGCCTTAGGGTGGCCCATGAGACCAAAGTTGGCAGAAACCACCAATATGGGTTGTGCTAACTATGTTCCAAAACAGATGTCAGAGGAAGAAGAATCAGCCATGTTGGGTTTCAACAGGCTTGATCCTTTGTTCTCATGTGTGATAATCTGCCGCCAAATGAGCCTGAACTCGGCTTATTACCCATTTTCTAGTGAGTCACTCACTAAATACTTTGCAATCTTTCCAAATTGTATGGAGGTCTCTCAAAAATGTGGTAGGCGCCGGAGGCTGCAACCCATTCCACATGCAGCAAAGTCCAAGGTTATCTTTACTGTCCCTGCACACGCACTCACCTGGTCCTAAACAGTCTGTGGATATCTTTCCTGCTTTCTCTCAGGGTTAGGGTCCATTCACACGTCCGTAGAATGGGTCCGCATCCGTTCCACAATTCTGCGAAACGGGTGCGGACCCATTCATTCTCAATGGGGACGGAAAGGATGCGGACAGCACACATTGCGCTGTCCGCATCCGCATTTCTGGTCCGCTGCCCCCCCCAAAAATAGAACATGTCCTATTCTTGTCCGCAATAGCGGACAAGAATAGGCATTTCTATAGGGATACACTACGGATGTGTGAATGGACCCTTAGGGTGCATTCACACCAACATGTGCCACGTGCACCCTGCATCACAGTATGAACCCATTGGGTCCGTGATCCGCAAGGTTCGGTGAAAGATAGGACATATTCTATCTTTTGCGGTGCAGAGGTATGGACCCGAAAGCACATGGAAAAACATGGAAGTCCTTCCGTCTGTTTCGGGGTCCGTGCCTCCGTGCCGTAAAAGACAGAACAAGTCCTATCTTTCACAATGCAGGGTGCACACGGCCAGTGCCCATGTTTTGTGGATCCGCGGTTTGATGTCCACAACACATGGCCATCACATGTTCGTGTGAATGCACCCTTAAAAGTCGGCACAGTAGCTTTTTCTTTGGCAGCTTCTATAAGGCTGGGTTCAGACCTTAGCGTTTTACAGCGCGTTCCTACGCGTACGATCGCGCTGTAAAACGCCCGACGCCCCAAGAAGTACAGGAGCTTCTTTGGGGCGTCTTGTCGCGCGTTCCCGTACATAGACTTCAGCGGGAACGCGCGACAATGGGGCGTTCGCTTGTTCCGGAGCCGCGTCTGTAAACGCGCATACAATCGCGCATACAGAGCGCTCCATCCCGTACGCTAAGGTCTGAACCCAGCCTAAAACATGAATTCCATTCTCCTGGAGAACAGATTCTCTTCCTTCACACAGGCTTCAGCCAGATTCAAAAGAATCTGCCACCAACCACAGGCAGAACCAGACTGACTCTAAACTAGCCAAAAACTAACCAGACAGGGGCGTGACTAGCACATCACCCTGGCAACCACACCACAAGGCTGCCAGATACACCATTTCCTTGCCCATACTCCCCCATGTGGGATAGACAGTGCCTGAAACAAATGACATTAACCCTTTTAACAATAATTCCCCCTTGCAGTTATCTTCTGGGGCACTGAAAAGGCACCCTTACCAGGTAGATCATTTCTAGTACTCGGTTATTTATATATTCCCATTATAGACTATGATGGTGGTCTAGGAACGGGGATGGTGCTCTTCGGCACATTAAATATTCATTTGTTTTCTTTTCTTTGTCCATTCATATAACGGCATTAGAAGCGGTATCTCTATGTACGCTGTAATGCTAAAGCGGTATCTTTTTTCTTTAGAAGAACCCAATTAATTTTGCAGATACACATTGCTCAGACCCCCAGACCTTTTATCATCTATAATTCAAAAAGAAAAGTATTCTTAACTATGGTTCTTCTGCGTCTGTTATTTGACTTTCACTGTGGATAAAGCTCAGATGGAATTAAGATATCCAGCGTTTGATTTCTGTGATATCCTGTTAAAAGCTTCCCATGACCACAGACCCTACAGCCATTAATTGTTCCCCCCCAGAAGGGAGCAGGGAGTGAGGTTTTGCTTGCATTCCAGAGGAGCGGCCTGCGGCTCCAGGATGTCTGATGGAGACTGAGCGGCTCCCAGCTATTCATTTCACAAGGAAATCAGCCACCCACCTCCGTTACACAGCATGTCATTACTACACAGCCCCGGGGGCAGAGGTGGGCCATACCATGTGTGCACTGTATAGGGGTCAGCATGGATGTACTACTTGTATATATACAAATGTCATCCCACCAGAAAAAAGTAACCAACCCAAATTCTGCGTTGGCACCGCAAGAGTGAGGACCGATAAATATTTCATGACAAGTTCCAGCTGCAGTCTTACAATTTCTTCAATGAAGAGGTAGAGGCCAGGCTGCAAATATGGCTACCATCCATCACGTGATCCTTGTAAATTGCATTATGCGCCCCTATATACATGCATTCTTGGCTGGTTTGACCAACATTCATCTTATTTGTATGGCTAGCTTTAGATTCTTACGTGTGGATGTATTAGGCCTCATGCACACAAACGGACACGGCTGTCCGCATCCATATGTCTGTCCCGCGAATTATAGATTATTATATGTCCTAGTCTTGTCCGTCTTGCAGACAAGAATAGTCATTTCTATAAATGAGACTGGGAAAAATGCAGACTGCCCATGGAAGGCGCCCATATTTTGCGGATCCGCGGTTTGCGGACCGCAAAACAGATACAGTTGTGTTTATGAGGCCTTACAGCGTGCTAACCACTTGCTGTGAATAAGGCCAACCAAGAAACTGCATAGTCTTCACATTTTTGATTACTGCAGCGGTGTCCGTATGCCACACATGACCGCTGCAGCCAATCATTGGCCTCAGTGTTCTCGTGCCATATAAGGCCTCATGCACACGAACTTATTTTTTGCGGACCGTATACAGAACCATTCATTTCAATGGGTCAGCAAAAAAAAAAACGGACGTTACTCTGTATGCATTCCGTTTCTGTACGTCTGAATTTCCGTTCTGCAAAAAAATAGAACATGTCCTATTATTGTCCGCATTACGGACAAGGATAGTACTGTTCTATTAGGGGCAAGCTGTTCCGTTCCACAAAATACGGAATGCACACGGACGTCATCCGTATTTTTTGCAGACTGAGGCCAGAGATTGGTTGCAGCGGTCACGCACGGAATGAGGGAGGTCACTGCTGCAGCCAAAAACATGATATTATGGCCGCAGCAGTGGGGAGGATCGGAGAGGCGGCGCTGAAGCAGAGGGGTTCAACTTAAACCTAACACTTTTGTCTTGGAAAGCTGCTCCAGTTTTCCTTCTCCACTTTCCTACTGGAGTGAGACTGCGACTTTTTAAAAAAGTCTCAATGATAAATCTGGAGTGAAACTCATTAACATAGCTAATCACACCCACTTCTCCACCCACATTACCAAACTGGAGTGAGTGGTGTAAAAACGCAAAAAGTCGCAACATTTTTGAGCCCTATATTGCAACTTTTTGAAGCCAGAATTGTGGAGTGAAGGAATGATAAAATTAAGGCCAGGGAGTTTATTATTTTAATACTTTTCCTATATTTTTTCCAAATATTTTTTTTTGTACCTCAGACAACCCCTTTAAGAGTGGAGATGCAGAGATGTACATTGGCCAACAGGAACCAATGCTGGCACATGGCGATGTGACTTCCCGACTGTGACTGCACAACTAAAGACTGTTGCCATTGCACTTTGGCCCTGTAGTCTGAGGGGGCCCCTCTACCACATAAATGGTCACCAGTGATATAAATGCCATGTGATATTTGGGGCTGTAGGTTCAAGTACACAACAAGTCTCAAAACTGGTGTAAAGGAAAACTGGTTTAGTTGCCCTTAGCAACCAATCAGATTCCGCCTTTCATTTTTAAAAGGAGCTCTGAAAAATGAAAGATGGAATCTGATTGGTTGCTGTGGACAACTAAGCCGGTTTTCCTTTACACCAGTTTTGATAAATCTCCCAATCCCATATCAACAAACAGCAATATAATATATTAGTTATCAAACACCTGCCTTTCAGCTGAGGGATTATCCACTGATTAATGGAGTAGCGGGAATGTTAAATTTCTTGCCCCAGCCCCGCAGTCTCCACTCTGCTGTATACACTGTACTGCCATTGTGTATTATACATATCGCTCTAACGTGAATAACTTTGTGATAAACAAAGATGGCTTCCTCCTGTGAAAATCCCATGCCCCTGCAGGTTGAGCAATCTTAGGTAATAGAAATCTGTATTTTCCCATTTTGACCCATCAGTGCACTAATCCTGAGGTAAATAAGCCATTAGTATGAGCAGAAGTGAACTGGGGCCATAGAGAGCCGTCTTTGTGTGCTGCGGCCACATCAGTAAGTAAGCTAATAGGCGGCTTTCTGCAAAGCACTCTGGGAGGGGTCATTAGCCGCACAAAGACCGCTCATTCCATGAAGGAAATGTTTTGTCACCCAGCTGAGGGACTGTTAACATATAAATACAGGGCTGCGTCTATTCACAAAACTCCGCATCTGCCTCAAATAAAATTCCATTTCCGAAGGGAAAAGAAAAGACATATGGAGGGCAGGGATAAGATGCAGATGGAGATACAGGATTTCCTCCATCCACAGGACAGGAGATCAAGTCCTATCTTCCAGATCTTGCTGTCTGATAGCAGCGAAGGGGTTAATCACTTACTGCACATCCCCCACAGTCCAGCCCGAGGTAACCTGGACACCTGGTGGGAAGCACTGAAGGGAGTCCCAGGTGCTGTAGAAGTAACACACCTGCTAGGTCACCTACACACCTGGCGGCTCCCACACCCACAGGCATTGTCACTGTGCCATAGAGTGACAGCCCGTCAGCAGCTTGTAGATATATTATTTAGTCAGTGACTGCACCCACATTCAAATCATTAGGGTGCATTTATATGAGGAGCTCTAGAAATTACTGCAAAAATGGACTCCTATAAATACACCCTGGAAGCATTCAAAGAGAAACTACAATAGAGAGAGATAAAAGAGATAAAGAGAGCAAAAGAGATAAAGTGAGAATAGAGGAGGGGAGATGGAGGAGGAAAGAGAGAAAAAAGAGGGAGAGGAAAAAAAGAGAAACGAGAGGAATTGATGACAGACTGGGGAGAGGACAGAAAAGAGAAGAGAGAGAAATGAGAGGGAGAGACAAAGAAAAGAGGAAACAGTGGGAACAGAAAGAAAAGACGAGAGAGGAGTGAAAAAAGAGAGAAGAGAGAATAGACAGAAAATAGAGAGAGAAGAGAGAAAGTGAGAACAGACGAGGAGGAGAGATGGAGGAGGAGAGAGAAAAAAAGATGGAAAGGAGGGGAAAAGAAAAGATAAATAGAAATTGATGACAGACAGGGGAGAGGAGGAGAGAGAGAGAGAGAGAGAGAGAGAGAGAGAGAGAGAGAGAGGAGATAGAAGAGATAGAGACAAAGCAAAGAAGAAAAAGTGGGAATAGACTGAAGAGAGGAGAAAGGAGTGAAAAGAGAGAGAAGGGAGAGTATACAGAAAATGGAGATAGAGACAGAAAAAAGAGAGGGAGAGGGAAAAGAGATTCAAGAGAGAAAGGAGAGAAAACAGAAAGACAGAATAAGAGAGAGAGAGAGAGAGAGAGAGAGAGAGAGAGAAAAGAAAATGAGAACAGACAAAGAGAGGAGGGAGAGGGAGGAGAGAGGAGCTAAAAGAGAAAAGAGACAGAGAGAAGAGAAAAAAAAGAAAAGACAGAAACTGGAGAGAGGAAGAAAGAAACTAGAAGGAGAAACCAGAAGAGAGAAAAAAAAAGGTAGAGAAAAGAAAGTGAGAACAGACAGAAAAGGAGAGAGGAAGTAGAGAAAGGAAAGAGCAAAATAGAACCTACTGAATACCTTTTATTACCTCTTTCTGGGCGGGGGGGCACTAAGACTGAGTTTTTCCTGAACATTTATGATACGTTATATTACGTTCACTTTTCAGCATAAATAACGTGATAATTTTCTGGGTCACTGCAATTACGGTAGTTTAACTACTTTTGCACAATAAAACCCCTCCTTAAAAAAAAAAACGTATCGCTACATTCCAAGCCCCATAATTTTTTTTATTTTCCTTTATACTGAGCTGTGTGGGGGCTTACTTTTTGACGGACGACTTTTGGGGTAAATAACACTTTTTGATTGCTTTTTATTTAGTTTTTTGGTGGCAAATAAGGCTACTTTCACACTAGCATTTTTGCTGGATCCGGCAGGTTTCAGCAAAAATGCTTTGCTTACTGATAATACAACCATCTGCATCTGTTATGAACGGATCCAGTTGTATTATCTTTAACATACCCAAGACGGATCCGTCATTAACACCATTTAAAGTCCATGGGGGATGGATCCGTTTTCTATTGTGTCAGATTGTGCCAGAGAAAACGGATCCGTCCCCATTGACTTGCATTGTGGGTCATGACGGATCTGTCTTGCTCTGCATCCCAGGACGGAAAGCAAACCGCAGCATGCTGTGGTTTTCTCTCTGGTATGAGATGGGAATGGAATGCATTTTGGTGCAATGAATGGGGACAAAACAGAAGCGTTTTTTTTTCCGGTATTGAGACCCTATGACGGATCTCAATACCGGAAAATATTAACGCTAGTGTGAAAGTAGCCTAAGCAAAAAAACTGCTATTCTGGCTTTTTTTTTTGCGATAATTGTGTAGCGAAGCAATTCCAAATATGTCAAGGGGACTTTATTTTTGCAGTTTTTTCCATTGAGAAACATTTTTTGGAATGGAAAAAATAGATTTTTTTAACTTGAAGATTTTTTTATTCAATAAAACTTTATTTAACTTTTATTCGTTACAATTTATTGGTTCTACAAGGGGACTTTCACATGCGATCTTCTGATCACTTCTATAATACACTGTGCTGTTTAAGCAGTACAGTGTATTATACTGTCTGGCTCAGCCCTGAGAGGCAGTCACTGAGGGCAGGCCTGGGAGCCTTCATTAGGCCTCATTCGTGGTGGTCCCAATGTCTGACAGAAGTAGCCCCCTCCCTCCAAACCAGTTAGATGCACAAATCGCTATTGACTGCAGCATCTAAGTGGTTAAATGGCCCTGATCAGTGCCTCTGCTGATCCGGGCCATTAGAGCAGTTGCCTGGCTATCATGGGACATGCTCTCTGGTGACTAGGTCACCATAAAAAGGCAGCCGCCTAGCATAAGGCCTATTACTGATCGATGCAAAAAGGCATACTGGTGGTCTGTGACGGGTAAATAAATTTGTCGGATCTTGTGCCGTTCATGTGACAGAAACTGAGCTCTACCTTAGCTAGGGGCTGGCATGCATTTCATTAAGAACTCTCACAAGTTCTCTGGCTAAAATAATGTTAAATGTGTTGGGCAGGAGAAGGTCCTGTTCCTTAATGAAAGGCTCTGCCTACTTAGTTTTAGTACATATGCTAATATTGTATACGTTAGATAAAGGACAGCTGATCCCCGATGGCAAATGTTGTGGGAACAATGGCAGATGCCAGGGGAATGAAGGGCCAGGCATGTTGGTTCAACAGAGGAGACTGGTGGCACCTTATTCCTCTCTTCCCATTGTGGGAATCCTGGAGGTGAAACCGTTACCTGGAGAATGTGGTCCCCTTCTCCTCAGTGCGCACTCCACAAAGTCTATCTCTCTCCATTGTAGTTTGTAGGAGATGCTGAAACAGCCATTTCCCATAAACCACTAAATCCATGCATGACCATCTCTCCTCATCTACTCCTTTCTGGACGACCACACAGGGATCAGGAGCTGCAGGTTGTGGGGCCCTGGTGTTTACATGCCGTTTTCCTCTATTGGCCTAAATGGAAAAAATACATAAAACCATTGGATTTGCCTTTCTTATGTGCAGTAATTTGAGGTAGCTTATAATAGTATCTGTTCTAGGAACTTATAAAATGGGTTTGCCCATGCGCTAGTAGTGTGATCTCCTACCAAAAACTACAGTTTTTTTTTTTTTGCTATTGCCCTTGGCTCCCCCTCCACATACGTATCCATGCTCAGTGGCATAACCAGAAATGGCTGGGCCCCACAGCAAATTTTTTAACCCTTTCCCCACCCAAGCAATTTCTTCGCAATCCCCTCATCCCGTGCAACCCCCACTTGTGCTGTTGGTCAAGAACGTTCTCTCAGACCAGGTCCGACAACCGCTCCATCCGTTCTCTACACGTATATACTATATGTCATGTCACCGTATAGAATGTCATTGTATAATACTGTTGAGGGGGCCCTGGCAATAAAATGTTTTAGTCCTCCTCCTGGGTTGGTCCCATCTGAGTTTGGGCCCCATAGCAGCCACTTCCCCAGCCACACATTCATGCTAATTATCAAAGGCAAGAGATGAAAAAGCCTTTGGTGGAGGCCTACCTTCTACTAAGACAAAAGGATCAGGCCTTGAAATAAAAAAAATTCTCCATCCATCATCCCCCGACATCACCTATTAAAGGAGAGTCGGGAGTACCCTCACATATTAGACAGTCTTCTGGTCCTGCCAAATCGATGGGTTAATCTAAAATATATGGGGGCCATAAAGGGCTAATAACCATATAAATCATATCCCGAATATAATGCCCACAGACGTCCACATTCCCCACCCATTCCTCTATGTCCCCCAATGAGTAAAAAGAAATCACGGCCGTATCACAGGGGTATTCTGCAAAAATTATGGAAATACGGGGGGTTATTTATTAAGACCAGCATTTTAGATGCCGGTCTTAATACCCCTTGCGCTGGCGCACAATGCGCCAAATTTGTGTAGAGTCGCCGGCCTCTACATAACTTCAGCATATCCACCGCCTGTCTAGATATACACCAGCTCCCTTGCTGGCGTAGATTTAGACCATTTTCTGTGCCTAAAACAGGCGTAGAAAATCATAAATGAGATGGGCCTACCGGACGGTCCCCTTTCCCGCCATGTTCCCTTTTTTTTAGACCTGGCGTGAGCAGGGAAAAGTCACAGATTGCGGCGCAAATTATCTTTGCACCGCAATCTACGACAGATGTACACCACAAAGTGGTGGTAAATGACGCCCATGGTTCCTGGCAGAGGCACCCATAGTACACTCTGTATACCGCCGTACACACACAGTTGCCATGGGCAGGAGACCTAATAGCAGCAGTATCATCCTGTGTGAACTAGGCCTAAAGTAGACCAAGTCCTTAGAGACCAATGTTAGGAGTCCAGGTAGAAGGAACTAATTAAGGGAGATATTTATACAAATCATTCCCTAGAAAGCCTGGAGCCTGAGGTAAAATCTGGCAGCTAGACTGTCTGGCTCCAGAGATGTATTATAACTAGCATGAATCTCCTCTACCTGCACACATGTGCCTTACATATGTGTGTAACCACAACCATATGTACGCGCGCTCACACACAAAACTAAAAGAGTTCCCTTTAAAGAACAAAAACACTACTTCAAGAATATGTCTATTTATATGCAGGCGCGCTGTCTGTCTAATCAATGCAGTCTCGGACGTTAATCTATAGCAGCTGCTCTAAGAGACGGGCTGGCTCTGTGAAACCTCACACACCATAACGTAAGCCAGGCCTGGACCCCGATCATGTCCACTGAGAATTGACGACTCAGTAGTCCATCCCCTCGGCTTCCTGTCAAATGCATTTTTTCTGTGGAGAATATTGCTTTCTAGAGGACATGGCGGTCACCTCTCTTGATATCTCGTAACTAACAAATAACAATTCTGGAGCATCTATAGTTATCGCTCTTTGCTGTGCCTTTCCTTTATTATTCCTGCTAAAAGTTATAAATTAATTTCTAGCAGTTTGCAATGAAGGTGCAGAGGAGTGTTACCAACTGGGAGGGTGTCTCTTCACAGATAGGATACTATCAAATGGGTGCTGCCAGTGTCAGACTGTGAAGGGACCCCCCCAACTGGACCTTCATTGCAAACTGCTAGCAATTCATTAGTAAAGGAACTGCACAACATAGAGTCATAAAAATAGATTCTCCAGAATTGTTATTACCAGGTAGTAGTTACTAAGACGTGTCAGAAGAGGGTACAGGTCCTCCTTAAAGGGGTTGTTTGTATTAAATAAACAGCAACAATGAGTGTGGTACTTACCGTATCTCCCCACTGCAGCTTCCGGCGTTGTGCTGAGGCCAATCCCTGGCCTCAGCAGTATATGGCATGTGATTGCAAAGGCCAATCATTGGTTACAAGGTGACCTGGTGTGTATGGGACATCACCGCTGCAGCCAAGAAGATGACGTCAGCGCTGCAGGACTGTAGCGCGACTGTGGAAGCGGCAGCGGAGAAAAGCGGTAAGTTTGACTTCTTTTATCATTTAATCAAACTTAGGGCTCATGCGCACGACCGGATGTATTTTGTGGTCACCAAAAAACGGATCAGCATAAAATACAGATGTCGCCCGTGTGCATTCCGTATTTTGCAGAACGGAACAGCTGGCGGACAATAATAGGACAAGTTCTATTTTTTTGTGGAACGGACACACGGAAACGGAATGCACACAGTTTTTTTAGCCCCATGGAAGTGAATGGTTCCGCATACGGGACGCCAAAAAAATGGAACGGACACGGAAACAAGATACGTTCGTGTGCATGAGCCCTTTGTATTGCAGTTTTTGAGGTTTTTTTTTAACCTCGCTTATTTCACTGTACACAAATGGAGATATATGTGAGCAGTTATTTGTTACAGGGCTCTAAATAGGTATAAATTGGAGCATACATACAGGATACATACGCAGGAATCCACTCCCGTATATATGTGGATATATAAAAACCTCATATTATTACGGATGGGTATATTAATGGTTAAAGGTGCAGGCCCCAAACCACCATCAAGTGTCCCCCATGACAACACTTCCTGTACAATGGTCTGAGAGTTCATCCTTGTCATAGGGATGGTCCGTGGAACATCAACACCCATGAAGCTTAGAGATAACAAGTCTCCATAGCTGGACTCATGCAGCTGGGGCAAGCTCCCGACTGGTAGGTTATTCAATGTTCTGGCCCCAAAAACATATCTCTCCTTGCAAACTGTAGCTGCAGTTTCCAGGATCAGCAGTTCTAGAATGGAAATTAGATTATAAGGGAACGTCTATACGGGACGCAACATATCTGCTAGAATTCTGCTGCAGCAAAATCCGCATCAAATGGTGTAAAAATAGTACACCAGGAGAGGTGTGGAGTGAGCCCGGCATGCATGTTGGTACCTGCATTCCCTGGATTTAATGGTGGCCATTTTGGCACCAAAGATGACAAAAGTTAAGGTGGGCCCAGCATGCATGTGGAACCTACACTCCCTGAATTGTAGGGTAGCCGTCATGGCACATAACAGGTAGAATTTAGTGATAGTTTTTTTTTTTTACTCCAGATGAATGGACTGCCATAAAGGGGCCTAATTTATGACAAGGCCCGAACTTCATCATAAATTAAGTGCATCCTCTGGCGGAGCAGGGGGGCATCAAAGACTGGCATAAAATGCTGGACTTTGTTCAAGAACCCCATTCTGTTGGATTCACTCCAAGCTTCAAAAACTGCATATGTGATTTGTGCCTAAATCCTATAACCAGAACCTCCAGCCTGTGACATCACTATAAGGCCTCCTGCACAGGAACGTATGTATTTTGTGGTCCGCAAAAAACGGATCCGCAAAAAATATGGATGACGTCCGTGTGGATTCCGTATTTTGTGGAACGGAACAGCTGGCCCCTAATAGAACAGTCCTATCCTTGTCCATAATGCGGACAATAATAGGACATGTTCTATTTTTTTGCGGAACGGAAATACGGACATATGGAAACGGAATGCACTCAGAGTACTTTCCGTTTTTTTGCGGACCCATTGAAATGAATGGTTCCGTATATCGTCCGCAAAAAAAAAACCGGAACGGACACGGAGAGCCTAAGAACTTCGGCACCAGCCCTTTAGTATTCGGCTACACAGCGATTTTGGGAGCAATACATGTCAGGCGCCCAAGTCTCGGGATAAAATGAATGGGGTTGCAACATGACTCCCACGTTTGCCACGACTTAGAGTCTAGAATCTGGGGTTGCAGCAAACTTGAAAAACAAGCTGCAACCTGATTAATTTCTATGGCCGCTCTGCTACACTTCAATACGTGGATGCGCGACCCCAAAATCGCTATGTAGCCGAAACCTTCCTACTATTTCGGGAACTGCCACCACTGAAATGTAAATACGATGAAATATAGAAGGCACGATCTGGCCCATACACAGCAACCAAAAAAGGATAGACCCAGTGCTACTGTGTACATAGGACAGACCTCCCCGCTACACTGTATATGGCGGGTACATTTTATGGCGAGATAAACAGAACACCCAGCGGAGACATAATATTTATAGTACGGGGCACGGGCTAGTACTAACATACAATATATACACACGTGACACACAGCAACCATTCACCCTTACCACAAGCCATCAGATGAGCCTCCTGCAAGAACATCTGTCCACTCAGCAACAGTTTGGAGTCAACGCAGATACCATCAAAGTCAACATGCCATAGGTGAAGATGGAGGGGACCAATACATTACCTCCATCAAAGGATTGTCCAATGAAACAATACATGGCGCGATATTCCCAAGAAAAAGAAGCGTTCAGCGTGGTCTGATCGAGTTCTTATAGGCACATCTACAATTTAGTATTCACAATCTGATCATAACAACCATGGTTATTCAATATTCTAAATCTTGCTCGAAATATCTTCTCACCCTCCACCGTGCGCACCACAATATCAAACATACATATGTATAGGTGACGTGTGCATCAGAGTTTTAACCTCCTAGCAGCCAAGACCCTGGACACAGCATCTGAACATCCCCATATAGCGTTTGTGATGTCATCACCAAGGATGTTAGGCAATCTATGACCTAACGCATCCATGTCCGAACTACAGCAGTGATAACCCCTTCACAACCAACGCTGACCTCCAGCCAGAAAAGTGACATCCATGTTTATAGCAATTTATCTAGAGGGTTCTTTAAGAATGTTCTCTGGAAGCTGCTCCTTCTAGAAGCAAAGAGTTAATACAGAGTCCACCCTGAATAAGGGCTCCCACCATCTGCAGGGTTTAGAATTTTTAACACTATCATTTCCAGAACGCACGGCTTAGTAAGTCCCACCAACAAGTGACAATGAAGACCATGGTACTTACACTGGAATGATCCTGGGATTCCAACCATCTTATATATCCTCTTAGGAAGACTCTGTACTCTGTACCCTCCTGCGACAGCTCCTTACCACACAGGAGGTTACAGGGCCTCTGCTGGAGGATAGGGGGCTGGGAAGAAGACAAGGAAAAGGGGGCAGGGAGCTGATACTCCTTCCCAGCTACTAGGGTGGACCTGCTCCTCAACAGGAAACACCTCCCTCATAGTACATAGCATTACATGTCCACATAGCTGAGCTCCTCTACTGGCTGCATGGCATAAAACAAGGCTGATTTATCATATACTTTACAAAAGACAGAAAAACTGTAACATAAATATGATTTCACATACCATAAAGCACCTGAAGAATTTAGACCCTCAGAACCTCTTTCAAAGTGACCATAGGAGAAATAGAAAATCGTCATCATTATGATGTATTTGTATAGTTTGTCCTGTCCAGCAAATCTACAGCCATGCGTTATGGCCATTTTTTGCTCCAACTTTTTAGACACTAAGCCCACGGAGATTCTCATAAAAGTGGGTGTCTGCTTCAGATGCCCAGAGTGCCAGCTGATGCCCTTGATTCAGATGTCCCTGAGAATGTCAGAACCCAGCTTACACTTAACTCTTTCCTGGCTGGCGGATATCAGGCTGCATTGTGTGGTGTTGCAGGTACTCTGTTAGCCTCTCTATAGGGCTACTACTTACTACCTTTTGGCTGGCTTCACAAGTAGGAAGTAGGGATGAGCGAACTACTGTTTTCAAGTTCGGCATACAAGGTTCAGGTTATCTAAGAATTCCATTATGGATTTTATTCCACGGACCATAACTTATGGTCCGTGGTTGCGGAATCCATAATGAAATAACCCAAACCCGAACCTTGTACGACGAACTTGAAAACAGAATTTCGCTCATCCCTAGTGAGGAGTCATTTATAAAACATTTTTATGCCAGTCTTTGACAGCCTCTACCGAAGGATGCTCCTAATTTATGACTGGCGAGGATGGTGTAAAAATGTTGCATGCACCTAGGTGCGGATCATCTACATATGCTTTGGTCCTTTCCAGAACTAAAAGAATATTGGAACGGTATTAATAATTTTCTTATTCATAAATTGAAGCTTCAGATTCCTTTTAAGGTAGAATGTTCGATACTGAGTGATCTTTCTAAGTTAAGCAGTAGTGTTGAGCGAGCATGCACGGCCGAACACCATTTTCACTCGCGTGTGCTCGAGCGCGATACCTGCGCTACATCTCCTGTATAATGTTTGCGCATCCTAAATATCTGTGACATTCAGTTACATTTTTTCGCCGCTGGTAACAACAACATTACCTGCGCTACATCTCCAGTATAACGTTAGCGTATCCTAAATATCTGTGACATTCATTCAGTCTAATGTTTTCGCCGCTGGTGACAGCGGCAGTACCTGCGCTACATCTCCTGTATAACGTTTACACATCCTAAATATCTGTGACATTCTGTGTACTTTATTTGCGCATACACTTACAAAACCTGCGCTACTGTACGTGTGACATACTTGCAAGCATATATAACATTTAATATGCTGAAGGCGAGCAGTAAGGGACGGGGAAGTGGCCGTGCTGCTGATGGTGCACGCAGAGGCTGTGGCCCTGGAAGCAGTGAAACTGTGCCTGCTGGCAGAGCACAAGAAACACACTCATCCACGATACCTAGCTTCATGTCCCAGTTTGCAGGGCGGCGCAGGACACCACTCTCGAAGTCAGACCAGTGGGACCAGGTGGTCGGTTGGATTGCAGCAGATATGTTTCCAGTCGGTTAAGCACTAGTGATGAGCAGCAGGGCCAATATTCGAATTCGCGATATGTCGCAAATATTTTGTAGAATATTCGTCATGTATTCGAGATTATATTCTTGATTGCGAAAATTGGCAATGTAATATTCGCGTAATGCGCGCGAAATACAGGCGTGGGTCACTTATGCTACATTTTCAAGTTGGTATAAGTTTCCTGAGACCGGAGAAAATGGTTGGCACGGCAGAACATGGCACGGCGAATTTTCGGCAATTAATGATGCGCATATCTTTTAGCAATACGTGCTACTTGTGCCATCACAGCACTATGTCTGTAGCATGTATGTATGGACAGCAGAACCTATCACACTGCCTAACACCCTGCACATCAGCTACACTATAGATTAATCTAACCTACACTGACTATCTCCCCCTAACTGAATTATATATATAAGTTAACTGTCTAATGTAATACAACAAAGCACAGAGCGCAGCAATGACACTGCTGTCTCTTTCATAACTACAATAAACTTTAGAAAATAGCTGCTGGGGAGGTTCTTATATAGGAAGGGGTAGGCAACTTTTCTATTGGTTGTGAGGTATGTTGCTAAGCTGTGACAACATTGGCCCACAAGCAAGAAGGGAGGGATGATCACCTGTATTGTGTTAAAAAAACAAAAAAAACGAATATTCAATTTTACGAATATATAGCGCTATATTCTAAATATTCGCGAATTCTCTAAGTGCTGATATTCATGATCAACACTATTAAGCACCACCCTGTCTTCCACAAAGTCCAGTCTCAGTAGCCAAGAGTCTGGTCAACAGAATCCTCACCCTGATCCTCCTTCCTCCCACCATGGAGAGTCTTGGCAAACAAGTGATCCCACACTCAAATATTCTGAGGAGCTCTTTTCATCGCCATTCCTTGATTTGGCCCTCTCGCCAAGTCTGCTTGAAGAGGGACGTGAGGAGATCTTGTGCACGGATTCCCAAACTCTTGAGCATCCACAGTCAGAAAAAGATGACGGTGGGAAACAGCAATTTCACGAGGTGGATGATGATGATGAAACACAGTTGCCAATAAGTCAACGGCAATTACTGTCTCAAGAGGTTCATGATGAGGATGAGACACAGTTGTCAAAAAGTGAGGTTCTTGTTAGGTCAACAAGTCAGGAGGATGACCAGAGTGAGGAAGTAGAAGAGGAGGTGGAGGACAATGAAATCACTGACTCAACCTGGGAAGGTGGCAAGCTGAGCGAGGACAGCAGTACAGAGGGGAGGGATCCGCAACACCGCACCGCAACAGGCTGGAAGAGGCAGTGGGGTGGCAAAAGGGAAAAGGCGGGCCACACGAAACAGGCACGGAACTGTTCCCTGGAGCACCCCTTTGCGGAAATCTCCCTTGCCAAGGGGTAGGTGTACTGCAGTCTGGCGCGTTTTTGAGGAAAGTGTGGACGATAAAATAATTGTCATTTGCAACCTATGCCGTACCAAAATGAGTAGGGGCATGAACACTAGCAACCTCCCCAACACCAGCATGATCCGCCACATGGCATTAAAGCACCCTAATAGATGGGCCGAACGCCTGGGCCCACAATCAGTGTCTGCGGGTCACACCACTGCCTCCTCTTCCCCTGTGTTACTTGCTGGCCAATCCCCTGTCCAAGACGTAGGCCCGAATGCCTCCCACCCTGCACATGGACCTTTGCAAGCACTATCATCTAGCACATACACTTCTGTGTCCCAGCGCAGCGTACAGATGTCCATACCCCATGCCTTTAAACGAAAGCCCAAATAACCAGCCACCCAACCACAGGCCAAAGCACTAAATGCGCACCTTTCCAAATTGCTGGCCCTGGAAATGTTGCCATTTAGGCTTGTGGACACTGAGGCTTTCCGCAGCATGATGGCGGTGGCCACCCCTTGTTACTCAGTCCCCAGCCGTCACTATTTTTCCCGGTGTGCCGTCCCCGCCTTACACCAGCATGTGTCTAGTAACATCACCCGTGCCCTGACCAACGCAGTTATTGGGAAGGTCCACTTAACGACTGACACATGGACAAGTGCTTTTGGCCAGGGACACTACATTTCCCTGACGGCACACTGGGTGAACGTTGTGGAGGCCGGGAGCGAGTCGTACATTGGGATGGCACAGGTGCTACCAAAACCACGGATTGCAGACCCTACTTCCATCAGGATTGCCGCCACCACCTACATTAGTGGCTGCAACCCCCCTCCCCCTTCTCTTCCTCCACTTCCACCTCTGAATTATCATCTTGCAGCACCAGTGAGCCATCAGTCAGTAGCTGGAAGCAGTGTAGCACTGCAGTGGGGAAGCGGCAACAGGCCGTGCTGAAACAAATTTGCTTAGGTGACAAACAGCACACCGACGCAGAGCTGTGGAAGGGGATAAGGGACCAGACTGAGCTGTGGCAGGGGATAAGGGACCAGACTGAGCTGTGGCTCTCGCCACTCAACCTACAACCAGGCTGAGTCTGATAATGTCCGTAACTTGGTGGCGGCTTTGGAGCTCGGCAAGCTCACACACATACCATGCCATACCCGAAAGTCATCTACAGCTGCCGCCGGTCTGGCAACTCTGCAGCAGCGCTTGCAATTGCCAGCTTACCGACTGTTTTACTACGTGAGCACGTGCTGAAACTCCATGTTCCTCATGTTGGCCAGGCTTTGTGAGCAGCAGAAGGCAGTAGTAGTATACCAGCTACAACATGGTCGTCGCCTTTCCAGTCAGCTTCCGCTTTTCATATGGACAATTTGTATGTGGAAATGGGGGAAGACAGTACACAGGGTGATAGCCAGACCACCGTCAGTTCGTCTTCTCAGTGCGAATTGGAGGAGGAGCAGGAGACGGTCGCTACAGAGGGTAGTACCCATAGCAGGTTTATTCCATCTGTTCAGCGTGGATGGGCCGAAAAGGAGGAAGAGGATGAGGAGATTGAGAGTCATCCTCCTGATGAGGACAGCTAAGTCTTGTCTGTTGAGACTCTGGCACACATGGCTGACTTTATGTTATGCTGCCTTTCCCATGACCATCGCGTTATACGCATTTTGGCCAACACCGATTACTGGATGTTCACCCTTCTCGACCCCTGCTACAAAGAGAACTTCTTATCTCTCATTCCTGTGGTGGAGAGGACTAGCAAAATGGTGCAACACCAGAAAATCCTTGTGGAAAAATTGCTCCAAAAATGTTCTGCTGACTACACTGGCGGCAGAGTACGTAGTTCCTTGGGCAACCAAGGACGGGCGACGAGGGGAACACATAGCAGTTCCAACAGAGGCAGGGCAACACTCTCCAAGGCCTGGGACAGTTTCATGACACCTGCCAGCACCCTCATCTGATGCGCGGCCTAGTGTCACAAGGAGGGAAAAGTTTTGGAAGACAGTGAAGGAGTACGTAGCAGACCGTGTCAGCATCCTCAGTGATCCCTCTGTGCCTTACAACTATTGGGTGTCCAAGCTGGACACGTGGCATGAACTGGCGCTCTATGCCTCGGAGGTGCTGGCCTGCCCTGCCGCCAGCTTTTTGTCAGAGCGGGTATTTAGTGCTGCTGGGGGCATAATAACTGATAAGTGCATCCGCTTGCCAACTGAAAATGCTGACAGGTTTACTCTCATCAAAATGAACAAGGCCTGTATTGCCCCTGACTTCTCTACTTCACCTGAGGAAAGCAGCTAAACAAAAAGGCACTTTGAATGTGGCTTTTATGGTGTATTGAATACACTGTATTCCCATGCACCCCTTCCACCACAAAAAAAAGGGTATATGGTTCAATCTTCCTTTTCTCGTCCTCTGTTGGGGCAAAGACCCCAATGCCGAATGAGCGGTGGACTCCGAATTAGAAGTTATGCGAGTACTCCGAGAAACTGATAACAGGCGCAGTGTTTCTAACTTTATTGAAAGAAAGCAGAGGTTAATATAGCATTTTTCTGGATCATTTCCAACTGGAGGCATAGTTAACCATTTACATCATATAACTCATTAAAACTACAATCTGAAATGAGCATCTCTTGGCTATACGCCAAGAGTGTCTCCCTAATCCTAAGTGTGGGTGTTAAACATGTACCAGTCTTTCTAGAAATTATAGAAATTCCTTATTAGACCAGGTTGGTGGGGGCTATGAGTGACCTTGAGGTTATAGTAACCTTAGCAAAGAAGTTCATAGCTTATAACATAAAATGGCAGTAGTAAGCACAAGATAGAATCTGAAGTCACAATATGGCAACCCTCACAATACCCCCATTTTCAGATATTCACTCATCGCAGGTGACAGATGCACTTCAGCTGGACATTCCCCTTGCTGTTGGTTTCCTAGATTCTGCATATCTGTGCCTGCATGAGGGATAATCTCAACACATTTGTCTTTTCTACTTCTGTTCTTGTTATACACCCTGCTCAAACACATCAATATGAGCCTAATTAGAATATAAACAAATGCAATGATTAACAAAATCTATATTATTCCCTGTACTAAACCTATAAGCCACCCACCAACATTTTTTAAACCAATTTGCTGGGTTCAAGAAGGAAAAAGTATCTGACCACCAAGAGTCCTTGTCAGCACTATGTGCCTCCAGCCATTTATCTCTCATCGCCATCATTTTTTCAATACCTGCCCTTATTTGAAGATTACCTTGTGGATCTATGTAATGACAGCAGGTTCGTCCTATCACTTGACACATTCCTCCCTTCTGGGCAGTGAGATAATCCAGAACCGTAGGTTCTGGTAGACTGAGAGTTGTGGATAGAAGACATGTCCCACAGTCTGTGGCTCTCCATAATTCATTTGCAGCACTTTCAGAGTGCAAAAGCAACATGGAGGATGGCTCAAGCACAGTGGGTGAGAAACAATCATCTCCCATGCCTAAAGTATGTAAGACTGCAGCCAAAGACAAAAAGGAGAAGGTGAGGATTGATAGTAAGCAGCTGTTGGTGGGCGATTCCATCATAAGAGGTGTGAAGTTTGAGAAGAATGGTGTTGTGAGATGTCTCCCTGGTGCTACCGCTAGCAGGGATAGACGACAGATCCTTAATATTGTTAGGCAAGCAAAGCAGGAAAGGGAAGTGGATGTTATTGTCCATCTTGGGACAAACGATCTGGCTTGCAATGAGGTTTCAAAGGTGAAAGAAGGTTTTCACACACTTGGAAAGGATATACGGGAGGTTGCATCAACTGTTTCATTCTCTGCAGTTTTGCCTGTGCATAACCTTCAGCATGACAGGAAGATGCGCATTAAGGAATTCAATGTATGGCTTGGTGAATGGTGTCTGAACCAAGGGTTTGGCTTTGTGTCTCATGTTAGCTCTTGTTGGAATGAAAAAGAACTGTACAAGAAAGATGGTTTGCCTTTTTCTCTCAAGGGAACGAATGTCCTCGGTGAACAGTTCCAAGTATTTGCTAAGTAGCATTTAAATTAGGAAAGGGGGGCAAAAGAGTGATAATCCAGCAGTCCAACTGCCCCCCGAAACAATGCCAGAATCACAAAGGTTAAGAAATGACAAGCTCAGATTCTTGTCTACAAATGCTCGCAGTTTAGGGAATAAGATCAATGAACTTGAGGCTATAATGGCATCTGAGAATATAGATGTAGTGGCTGTTACTAAGACGTGGTTCAAGGGGAGTAATGACTGGGATATATAAATACCAGGGTTCTCTCTATACAGGAAAGACAGAGAAGGCAAGAAGGGGGGAGGGGTGGCCCTGTATGTAAAAGATAGCATAAAATCTAATTTGATACAAGTTAGCGAGAACAATTTAGAGTCAGTTTGGGTTACCTTGCAGATTGATAATCATAAGGTAACTCGTGTAGGTGTGATATATAGACCACCTAGCCAAGTCAAAGAATTAGATGATCTACTAGTTGAGGAAATAACTAAAATGACATTGAAGGGGGAAGTTATCATTATGGGAGACTTCAATCTTCCAGATGTAAACTGGAAAACCAAAATAGCTAGTTCTGCCAGGAGTACAGATATTCTAAATTCCCTACTGGGATTATCTGTACAGCAAGTAGTTCAGGAGCCAACTCGGAAGGAGGCCATTTTAGATTTAGTATTCACAAATGGGAATTTGGTATATGATATTACTGTAGGGGAAAGCTTGGGATCTAGTGATCACCAGTCAGTGTGGTTTACTATAAGTACAGTGACTGAGTCACACCACACAAAAACAAAAGTTTTAGATTTTAGAAAAACTGAATTTTCTAAAATTAGATTAGTGGTGTACGAGTCCCTATCAGATTCGAACACTTTCATTGGAGTCCAGGAGAAATGGGACTACTTAAAAGTGGCACTATTTAAGGCAACACAAATTGCATTAGGCTTGTCAGTAAAAGCAAAAAAAGGAAGAGACCACTGTGGTACTCAGCAGAAGTGGCCAAAATCATTAAAAACAAAAAGATAGCATTTAGGAATTATAAAAAAATAAATAAAAAAAACACGAGGATGACAGGCAAATTTATAAGATTAGGCAGAGAGAGGCCAAACAAGTTATAAGAGCTTCTAAAGCACAGGCAGAAGAGAAATTAGCTCAGTCAGGGAAAAAAGGTGATAAGACATTCTTCAGATACATAAATGAAAAAAGGAAACTAAAACAAGGAATTACCAAATTAAAAACAAAAGAAGGAAGGTATATGGAAGAAGATAAAGAACTAGCTGACTGCCTCAATAAATACTTCTGTTCAGTTTTTACAAAGGAAAATGAAGGACCTCAGTTAGGAAAGAAGACTAATGAATCTTTTGATGCGTGTGTCTTTACAGAGGAAGAGGTTCTAAGTCAGCTGTCTAAAATTAATACAAATAAGTCACAGGGGCCTGATGGGATACACCCAAAGCTATTAAAAGAGCTCAGCAGTGAACTAGCAAAACCATTAACAGATTTATTGAACCAATCACTGGCAACAGGAGTCGTCCCAGAAGATTGGAAATTAGCAAATGTTGTGCCCATTCACAAGAAAGGTAGTAGGGAGGAATCGGGCAACTATAGGCCAGTAAGCCTGACATCAATAGTGGGGAAATTAATGGAAACCATACTTAAGGAGAGGATTGTGGAACATCTAAAATCCCATGGATTGAAAGATGAAAAACAGCATGGGTTTACTTCAGGGAGATCATGTCAAACTAATCTTATTGATTTTTTTGATTGGGTGACTAAAATAATAGATGGAGAAGGTGCAGTAGATTGCTTATCTAGACTTTAGTAAGGCTTTTGATACTGTCCCACATAGAAGGCTTATCAATAAATTGCAGTCTTTGGGCCTGGACTCCCATATTGTTGAATGGATTAGGCAGTGGCTGAGGGACAGGCAACAGAGGGTTGTAGTCAATGGAGTATTTCATTTCAGACCAAGGTCTTGTTACCAGTGGGGTACCTCAGGGATCTGTTCTGGGACCCATATTGTTTAATATCTTTATCAGCGAAATTGCAGAAGGCCTCGATGTTAAGGTGTGTCTTTTTGCTGATGACACAAAGATTTGTAACAGAGTTGATGTTCCTGGAGGGATAAACCAAATGGAAAAGGATTTAGGAAAACTAGAGGAATGGACAAAAATCGGGCAACTAAAATTCAATGTTGATAAGTGCAAGATAATGCACCTGGGGCGTAAAAACCCAAGAGCAGAATATAAAATCAGTGATACAGTCCTAACCTCAGTATCTGAGGAAAGGGATTTAGGGATCATTATTTCAGAAGACTTAAAGGTAGGCAGACAATGTCATAGAGCAGCAGAAAATGCTAGCAGAATGCTTGGGTGTATAGGGAGAGGAATTAAAAGTAGAAAGAGGGAGGTGCTCATGCCGCTCTACAGAGCACTAGTGAGACTTCATTTGGAGTATTGTGCTCAGTACTGGAGACCATATCTCCAGAAGGATATTGATACTTTGGAGAGAGTTCAGAGAAGAGCTACTAAACTGCTACATGGATTGCAGGATAAAACTTACCAGGAAAGATTAAAGGACCTTAACATGTATAGCTTGGAAGAAAGACGAGACAGAGGGGATATGATATTAACTTTTAAATACATAAAGGGAATCAACAAGGTAAAAGAGGAGTTAATATTTAAAAGAAGAAAAACTGCTACAAGAGGACATAGTTTTAAATTAGAGGGGCAAAGGTTTAAAAGTAATATCAGGAAGTATTACTTTCCTGAGAGAGTAGTGGATGCATGGAATATCCTTCCTGCAGAAGTGGTAGCTGGAAATACAGTGAAGGAGTTTAAGCATGCATGGGATAGGCATAAGGCCATCCTTCATATAAGATAGGGCCAGGGGCTATTCATAGTATTCAGTATATTGGGCAGACTAGATGGGCCAAATGCTTCTTATCTGCCGACACATTCTATGTTTCTATGAGTATGCTGGTTAGTAACTATGATTAACCGCTTCACGTCCGCCCATAGGATATAAACGTCCTATGGGTGGACGTCTATTTCTGAAAGCATGTTTTAGAACGTCCTTTCAGAAATAGCACCTGCACGCTAATCGTGCAGCTGCTGATCGGGTTGCCCGCTGTCAGTGACAGCAGGGCAACCATGAGAGGAGGCAGGGACAGTGCCCAGGTGTCCCTGCCTTCTAGATCGCTGCAGACACAGCGCTCACCGAGCGCTGTGTCTGCAAAGAAGGAAGCGCTATGCGCTTCCTGTTCCGGCCCGGCGGTCATGTGACCGCAGTGACCGGAGTGTGCAGGAGCTGTGTGAGGTCTCTCAGAGACCTCGATCAGCCCTGCTGTGAGGCTGTACAGTGCTGGATTGCTGCTGTACAGCCTCTATAGGGGTGCATTTGTCCTGTAACTGGGGCTACTATGTCAGCCCCAGTTACAGGAGAAATCAACAGTGAAAAAAAAAAAGAAAAAGTGAAGTAAATGTCCCCCAGAGGTCTTGTATGACCTTATGGGGGACGAAAAGTGTAAAATAAAATAAAAAAATAAAGGGTTGAAAAAATAAAATAAAATAAAGTTTCACATGTAAAAAAATAAAAAGTTCCCAAGTAAGGAATAAAAAAAATAATTTAAAAATAGAAAAAATAAAATAAAATAGACATATTAGGTATTGCCGCGTCCGTAAAAACCAGCTCTATAAAAATATCACATGACCTAACCCCTCGGATGAACACCGTAAAAAAAAACTAAAAAAAAAAACTGTGTCAAAACAAGCAATTTTTGTCACCTTGCATCACAAAAGGTGCAACACCAAGTGATCAAAAACGCATATGTCCCACAAAATAGTACCAATAAAACCGTCACCTCATCCCGCAAAAAATGAGCCCCTACATAAGAAAATCTCTCAAAAAATAAAAAAAATATAGCTCTTAGAACATGGAGACACTAAAACATCATTTTTTTTGTTTCAAAAATGCTATTATTGTGTTAAAGTGAAACAAATAAAAAAAAGTATACATATTAGGTATTGCCGCGTCCGTAAAAACCAGCTCTATAAAAATATCACATGACCTAACCCCTCGGGTGAACACCGTTAAAAAATAAATAAATAAACCATGTCAAAACAAGCAATTTTTGTCACCTTGCATCACAAAAGGTGCAACACCAAGTGATCAAAAACGCGTATGTCCCACAAAATAGTACCAAATAAATAGTATGTCCCACAAAATAGTACCATATAAAAATGTCACTTGACTGAACCCCTCAGGTGAACGCTGTAAAAATAAATAAATAGAAACTGTGCTAAAACAACCAATTTTTTGGTCACCTTGCCCCATAAAGTGTTATAATGAATGATCAAAAAATCATATGTACCCAAAAATAGTACTAATAAAACTGGCACCTTATCCCCTAGTTTCCAAAATGGGGTCACTTCTACTGTAAGGGTGCATCAGGGGGCTTCAAATGGGACATGGCATCTAAAAACCATGTGGAGTTCCTTTTCTTCTGCGCCCTGCCGTGTGCCCATACAGCAGTTTATGACCACATGTGGGGTGTTTCTGTAAACCGCAGAATCTGGGTAATAAATATTGAGTTTTGTTTGGCTGTTAACCATCGATGTGTTAAAGAAAAAAATTTATTAAAATGGAAAATCTGCCAAAAAAGTGAAATTTAAAAATTTGATCTCCATTTTCCTTTAATTCTTGTGGAACGCCTAAAGGGTTAACAAAGTTTGTAAAATCGGTTTTGAATACCTTGAGGGGTGTAGTTTCTACAATGGGGTCATTTATGGGGGTATCCACTATGTAGGCCCCACAAAGTGACTTCAGACCTGAACTGGTCCTTATAAAGTGGGTTTTGGCAATTTTCTTATAAATTTGAAGAATTGCTTCTAAACTTCTAAGCCTTCTAACGTCCTAAAAAAATAAAATGACATTTCCAAAATGATGCCAACATAAAGTAGACATATGGGGAATGTTAAATAATAGATATTTCATGAGGTATCACTTTCTGTTTTAAAAGCAGAGAAATTGAAATTTAGAAAATTGCGAATTTTTCAAATTTTTGGGTAAATTTGGGATTTTTTCATAAATAAAGGTGAAATATTTTGACTCAAATTTATGATTATCATGAAGTACAATGTGTCACGAGAAAACAGTCTCTGAATGACTTGGATAAATAAAGGCGTTCCAAAGTTATTACCACATAAAGTGAGATATGTCAGTTTTGCAAAATTTGGCCTGGTCAGGAAAAGGACAAATGGCCCAGATGGCAAGTGGTTAACTGAGATTGTACACCATTAGTTTGGTTTACAAGGCCTAACACATCCCATATTTGGTCATCTAGGTAGTCAGTCGCTATCACTAACTTATTCCACATCTGCATTAGGTAAATAAACAGAGCACTAAAAATCTTGTTTGAAATATTCATCTCCACTACATGAGGTTTTCCATTAGGTCTGGGATTGTTATCTGCAGCTCTTCTATATAATGTATGTTTAGGCACAGCATTTATGTTAAGCTTATCATGTGACAGCATAAAAGTGGCTGGCTCCAGGTGGGATCCATTGACATGCTGCCGGTCCGCAAGCAAAATAAAGATCATCAGGAAGAGTATAATTATAGGTTACATGATAGAGGAGAGTATAAGCAACTGCAGTAATAGTTACACTTTCATTATATAAACACCATTTTTGACCACCATGGCTATCACTACCTATTTCCCCTCCAAACCTGCAGGAATAACTGTCATTGGTTCAGGAGTCAGCACAGCCCCAGGATTGTCCTTACAGTCATCACTACCTTTTTCAATTTCTTCAAACCTATTATTATGTTCCCATGATACTTTATAAATAGTTATTAGTATTGCTACTGTAGTGACCCCCTCATTCTAAGGGTCAGGCACTTTCTTAGGCTCCATTCACACGTCCGTGGTGTGTTCCTGGACCCGCAAATTGCGGATCCACAACACACCCGCCCGGCAACCCTATAGAAATGCCTATTATTGTCCGCAAGCTGCGGACAAGAATAGGAAGATCGGGGCAGCGCTCCGCAAATGCGGATGTTGACAGCACACTGTGTGCTGTCCGCATCCATTCCGTAAAATTGCGGAACGGATGCGGACCCATTTGCGGACGTGTGAATGGAGCCTTACAGTGTGAGGCGTGAATCCAGTTAAGCTTTCCTTCCACCTTTACAGAGGTTGCAGTTTTCAACAGAACTTGGAAGGGACCATCAAATCTGGGCTCAAAGGTCTTTCTCACATGCCTCTATCACCACCCAATCTCCAGGCTCAAGACTGTGCGTGCCTTCTACTGAATCAGGGTCTGGAATGGAAGCAAACACTTGTTTATGAGTGTGATCTAGTCTTTCAGTAAGGGCCTTCATATAGCGGACCATACTATCAGCCTGTAACTGCAGTTGTTGAGGAAAATACAGTCCTAGCCATGGGGCACTGCCAAACAATGCCTTAAAGGGGGACAACCTTGTCTTCTTGTTTGAAGTGGTTCTTATGGATTATAAGGCTAGAGGCAAACACTCTGTCCAGGGCCTCTGGGTCTCCTGCATGGCCTTCTGTATTTTCAGTTTCAATGTGCCATTCAGGCGCTCAACTCGGCCACTGCTGGGGATGGTAAGCTTTATGGAAGGCTTGGGTCACCCCTAATGCTTGCATAACCTCTCTCATCACTTCACCTGTAAAGTGGGAACCTCTGTCTGACTGAATAACTTCAGAAACACCATACCTGCATATCAGTTCACTAACCAGTTTCTTTGCGGTGTTCTTTGCATTTGTCTTAGACACGGGATAAGCTTCCGGCCACCCTGAAAAGATATCAACACACACAAGAACAAACTCATATACTCCTACCTTAGGTAGTTGTATATAGTCTATTTGCAGTCTCTGGAACGGGTAAAATGGCCTAGGAGTGTGCTTGCTTGGAGTCTTCACCACTTGCCCTGGATTATTCAAAGCACAAATCATGCAACTTTGTACAAACCTACTTGCCATAGTGGAGAACCTTGAAGCGATCCACCTTTTGGCCATAGTGTTGATCATAGGACTTTTTGCCTGATGCTTCACCCCATGGGCTTCTTGGGCCATCATCGGATACAGGGCTCTGGGTAGGCAGATTTTACCTTGAACCTCCCATAGTCCTTGCTCATTTAGGGTAGCGCCTCTCTTAGTCCAAAATAATTTTTCCTCTTCATCTGCCTGAGCGGACAGTTTTACCAAAACCACCACAGACATCTCCTGAGGCTCAAAGGCATTCACTGGTACAATCTCAGTGTCTCTGGGATTGAGGGCGGCTTGTTTAGCTGCTTTGTCAGCCCTGTTGTTTCCTTTTGCCTCATCAGTACTTTGTGTGGTATGGGCTTTGACTTTTATAATAGCCACTTCTTCAGGTAGCAATAACGAGTTCATGAGTTCAAGCACAGAGTCTTTGTTTTTAAAGGGCTGGCCTGCTGATGTCCATTATCATGTGCAATACCAAAGGCATGCCTGGAATCCATGTAGATGTTCACCTTCTTCCCTTCGGCCATTTTACACGCCTCAGTGAGTGCCTTCAACTCTGCCTCCTGCGCAGACATGTGCAGAGGGAGTGGTTCAGCAACGGCTACCTCATGCTGTGTGACCACTGAATATCCAGTGTGGAACCGGCCATCCTCCCCATAAACCTGCTTCCATCTACAAAATACTCAAGATCAGGGTTATCAAGCACTTTTCTTTATGCACATGAGAAAATCCAGAAGTTTCTTGTTGCATCAACTGTATACAATTATGAGAATCATTTTCAGCTAAATCAGACAAAAGGCTACCTGTGCTACCCTCCCCCATTTCTGAATCTGTGATTGGTAACAAAGTAGCAAGATTCAGAGTAGCATATATTTTGAAAGAAATATTGTCTGGCATGAAGAGTGCACATTGGAGTCTGAGTTGTCTAGCCATAGAAATATGCTTTGAATGCACCTGTGTGAGAATGCCCTGTATGTCAAGGGGAGTTTTCACAATCACCGGGTAGTCCAACACTATTTCTGAGGCTTTTTCAATCATTGTCTGCACTGCCGCGACTGCCCTGACGCAGAAGGGGGCGCCTCGAGCAACAGGATCTAATCTAGCTGAGAAGTATGCCACTGCTATCTCCTGGGCATGACTGAGGGGCTATACTGTTTCACTGAAGGGGCTGACATCCTGACTTAAGATACTTAGTAACCGGAGACACAGAATAAATCTATCTCCAGAATAAAGTAATTTCACTCCTTTTTTACCTAAGGCAAGAACACACACCTCCCTGTGTTTTTGTGATGATTCCATAAGTAAAGCTGATTTCACTTACTGTAAACTTGGCTGTCTGACCTTCCTCTACTAGTCAGTTTTCTAGTTAGCAACACACACACACAAGATTTCTGGCTCACACAGACATAAAGAAATATTTCCCATACATTAACACACACACACACACACACACAAGTCTTTGAACTTATTAACAAATAACATTTTCTGGAGCTCCATACACTCACACTAAGTACCTCACATACATTGCCTTGTTATTTTCTCTTAATATTGTAGACAGTGTTCTCGCTATCACACATTCCAATGCCGTGACGTCACTCCTCCGCAGCTGCAGAAAAGCAACCCCCTCTGTCTTACTCTTCATACTCAGCTTTCCGCCTCCATATGTTCTCTATCTCGGCAAACAGAGTTCCTACGGGTTCTGCGACATTCACCGGGCAACAGGTCGAACAGATACAGAGACAGACAAGACATAATACTTCCTCTGCACTGCACCGAGCAAGTTTCCACAATGCTTCACATGCTTACTTCCAAGTTTCTACACTCAGTTCTCCATTTGAATCACATCCTGTAATCGTCCGCAGTACAGCTGCATACGTCTCTACTGTCTCTTTTCTACTCTCTCTCTCTCTCACTATTTGTCTGGCAGTTTTCCTCTTTTTCTCCCCGGACTTACTTGGTATGGTCCCCATGGTCTGTCTCAGTCTAATCCCAGGATTTGGGTCTGGCTCACAAGGCACTTTAACACCCCAAATCCTAAATTAAGTCCTTCAATGAAGGCAGATGTGAGAAGTTTTTCTCCCATTTTCCCCATGGCATCCCATCCCATGTCAGTCCAGACAGTTCTTTTTCTTGATTAAAAGACTACATCCTCTTTAGCCTCCTGCAGTACGTCCTTCAGGCTCTGTGAACTCTCATCCTCCTTTGTTCTGGCCCATCTACCAAAAGTCATGCAGTACTCTGTCCCTGACTGTTCTGTCTTCTTCCAATCCCTCCAGGCCACATTTGGGTCATTTTTCACTCTGTCGCCCTCTAGGGTATTCTTAACCGGGTTATACTGTGCCTCCCCTAACTTCAGGGCTACCAAGTCATTAGTCTGCCCATGTTGCTCTGTAAGTTGCCTGTATCTGTTGTTACATTCGGGATGTGGGCATGGGTAACGTCAGTGGGTCAGGTATTCTTGACAGTAGTCCCAGTTGGTCCTTCGTACTCTATGGGACATACTGTATAAGGTGCTGTTGAGGATAATGGGGAGCCTGAGGAGGTAGTGCTGCCTGTTGACCGTCTTGGCCATCTCCACCACCAGCTCCATTGGTGGCAGGTGCCTGAGGGACCTGTGGTATTATCCCTGTTCTCAATAGCACTGGATATAATCCAGTACAGTATCTGGGGGCACCACACACTCTGCAGGTTTCAGTCCAATCTGGATTCTGCATACCCATCCCTCTGGTCCCTGTGCCGGGGCCGTGGGAGAGGCATGCGCCCTGGAGAATTATAAGGTGGTGGACCTCCAGATGTAACCTTTTCAGTTTGCTCTTCAGGGGGTTTGTAGTACAACTTTCCCCTGTAAACTTGTGGCTTCCAACCTTCGGTTTCTATCTCTCTTGCTACCATAGTCCAGATGCTAACTACATCTTCACATGTATGATCCTTTATCCACCCACTGTGGGTGTGCTTGAACCTTTCCCAAACCTCTAAATCAAGGTTTCCATGCTTCATACCTCCTTTTTCCAACACTTTGCCAACTTTCTTTAACCCATCTTTGCCACCTCTCTTTTCTACCAGTTGTTTAGCTGTTTTATAATCTTCGGAAACGCTGTTCTGGTTACCTATTGCCTATTCTTGAATTTGTGCTTACCAGGGAGAAATCTCGACGTCTATTCCCCACCCTATCCTTCCAGGTGTACCTTTGTGTTGCTTTTCCCACAGTGGCTTCCTCACCCTATCCTTCAGGTGTACCTGCTGTGTTACTTTAGAGCCAAAGCTTCACTGTGCTTCTGGCCCCTTCCCCTAGCTTCCTGACAAATTCTACACACACAGTAGACAATGACAAATATGTAGACAGTTACTCCTAGAAAAATCCCAAGCAATTCCCAGCTAAAATCCTGGTTTGAATCCATCCACTACTTATGCGCTCATCTGTCAGCCCTTTATCAGGGTCGCAGACTCTTAAATATAAATTAGGCACGATTGTAAAGTTACCTTATACTCTGCCGGACCCTCCATCAAGACAAATGCCAGACAGGGAGGTACAGACTACTTGCAAGAAAAAGCTCTTACCTCAGCGCTGATTTTCATCTATTTGTCCCGGTGTGGCACGTCCAGGTGTCGGGGGTCTCAGCAGGAAGGACTTAAGTCGTGCTCCATGTTTTTGGGCAACAAGTTTCTGTCGGGGCAAAGACCCCAATGCCGGGTGAGCAGTGGACTCCGAATTAGAAGTTATGTGAGTACTCAGTAGTTGCAGTGCTGTGTACCAAGTGTTTCTAACTTTATTGAAAGAAAGCAGAGGTTAATATAGCATTTTTCTGGATCATTTCCAACTGGAGGCATAGTTAACCATTTACATCATATAACTCATTAAAACTACAATCTGAAATAAGCATCTCTAGGCTATATGCCCGGAGCGTCTCCCTAATCCTAAGTGTGGGTGTTAATCACGTACCAGTCTTTCTAGCAATTATAGAAATTCCTTATTAGATCAGGTTGGTGGGGGCTAGGAGTGACCTTGAGTTTATAGTAACCTTAGCAAATTAGTTCACAGTTTATAACATAAAATGGCAGTAGTAAGCACAAGATAGAATCTGAAGGCACAATATGGCAACCCTCACATCCTCCTCCTCCATCATATCAACATGCTTTTTAGGCTGTCCTCGCTCCTAATGTTTTAGAGTGTCAGCTCAGCAGAAGACCCTCACCCCTAATGTTTTAGAGGGTCAACTCAGCAGCAGGCCCTTGCCCCTAATGTTTTAGAGGGTCACCAGCAGGCCCTTGCTCCTAATGTTTTAGAGGGTCACCATCAGGCCATCAATAAAAAGATTTCATGGGTGTGTATGATGCCCTCCTTTATGTGTAATAAAGGGTGTATTTAAGTACAGGTTCCTTGTAATTTTTGGCAGCCCTTTCACTTACTGCATAGGCTTTATGAGTGTAGGAGTCCCACTACCTGAACAATTGTACCACAATGTGAATGAGGCCCTCCTTTATGTGATATACAGGTTAAATCGGAGTGCCTCTTCCTTGTAATTTTTCCCAGCACTTGCACTTTATATACACAAGTAAATGTACAGGAAAGAATGTTTCCTAACAATTTTTCCTCTAAAATCGATTTTATCTTCGGTTTTGTGGGTATTATTGTCAATGTGTAAAATTGGCGTACTACTCAGACAATATCGTTCCCAGCAGCGACCTGGGAGTCCAAGATGCATCCAGACATCCTCCCCATGCTGTTCCCGAACCATTTCAGAGGTGTTTCCATCAATTTCTGACCGCTTCATGCGAACCAGACACCCTCCCCTCTTCAGAGCAGGGGGTGCCTGGTTTAATGCTCGGGTTCTCCCATTGACTTCCATTGTGCTCGGGTGTTCTGTAGACCACCCAAGCATCCCAAAGTGTTCTAATCGAGCACCCAAGCACTTTGGCGCTCGATCAACACTATTAAGCAGCCATAAATATAAAAAGATTTTTCTAGGTAGAATATTATTTTTGGCCAGACTCCTGATTAGTCGGGCCTGGTTTTCACAATATACTCCAGATGTGATTACATGGATAAATTTGGTTAACAAGGTCAAAAACTATGAGAATATTTTATATAAGCAAAGAAATGCTCAAGAAAAGTGAACTAAGATATGGGAGGCTTGGAGTATTTAAATCTCAATGGTATATCTTCCTCTCTCCAGTTCTCTTTTGAGTGATAGTGAGATTTGAGATGCATCGCAAGGGTGTGGGGGGTTGGGAATTGGTGGTTTATGGGGAAAGAAAAGTATAATAATATTGAATTTAGATTTTTTTTATTAAAAATTGAATTGTATTTGTTTTATTCTAATAAAGATATCGAAATAAAATAAATGACCCATTTTGTGGGGGCATTTTGCTCTTGTTCTTTGACGTGTTTTTTAAGCAATACATGCTAGCTTCAGACATTATATGGAGTTATTAAACAGTATTAGGGCTCATGCAGATAGCCGTTCCCTAGCCGGGCCCGTATTGCGGCCCGCAAACAGCGGGTCCACAATATATGGGCTCCGGCCGTTTGTGCACCGCATGAAGGGGTTTTTCTCTGTGCCTCTGCACCATAACAAAATAGAACATGTTCTATTTTTTGCAGTGCAGACGGAACACGGACCAATTCAAGTTGAATGGGTCATGATCCATCTGTGGCAGCCGCATGGATGTTTTCCGTGCATTGCGGTCCCCAATGCAAGGAACGGCCATGTGCATGAGCCCTTAGGCCATTTCCACATCTGTGCTTTCCTTTCCGGTTTTGAGATCCTAGGACAATTCTCAATACCAGGAAGGAAAGGGCAGGAAAACACATTGGATACTGATCTTTTGTGTCCGAGAAAACAGATCCGGCACCATTGACTTGCATTGTGCTGCAGGCTGGATCCGTTTTCTCGGACACAAAAGAAAACGGATCCGGCCCCCATTGACTTACAATGGTTTTGGTCTGGGTCATTTTAGAGATAATACAACCTGATCCGTTCAGAACATACATTGGTACAAAAAATGCCATTTAAAATACGAAAACGGCCGCTTTTAAGCAGGGCAAAAAAATATATGCACATTTATGGGGTAAAACCAGCAGACCCAGAGCATGCTGAAATTTAACATAGAGGGCACGTAGACCAAAAACAGAACCTTCTAGGCTAAAAAAAAAAAACTGACCATCTTTGGTCATTGATTTCCATCAGTGATAATGTTAGCCAAAACTAGAATTGGGGCCTTTAAAGAGATAAGGTATAATGGAAAGATCTGCACCTGCTCACCTTTGCTTACAATCACTGATTGAAATCAGTGACCAAAACCTTGACGTGTGAAAGAGGCCTAAAAGGTCCTTTCACACAGGGCAATAAAAGGGCAAATTATGTGGGTTGAGCATTTGTAGAAACACTCATTCCTGATAAGTGGCATGTGTAAGGCTTCATTCACACGTCCGTGGAACACGGTCCGTGAGATATCGGACTGGCATCCTGCTTAGTGCAGGAGCGCATGGCGTCATTGGTTGCTATGACGCCGTGCGCTTTGTGCCGTCGCCGCAGTACAGTAATACACTGGTATGATCTATACGAGTGTATTACTGTACTGCGGCAGAGTCACAAAGCGCACACCGTCAAAGCAAACAATGACGTTGTGCGCTCATGCACTAAGAAGGATGCCAGCCCGGTATCTCACGGACTGTGTTCCACGGACGTGTGAATGAAGCCTAAAAGGTGCCAGCGATCACCTCAGGTGCCACAGATCGTGCAACCTAAACAGTGATTCTCTATGGGGAAAGCTTGTCCCCATATAGTGGAGGTGATTACGGCATGTACAGTGGCGGAAATAATTATTTGACCCCTCACTGATTTTGTAAGTTTGTCCAATGACAAAGAAATGAAAAGTCTCAGAACAGTATCATTTCAATGGTAGGTTTATTGTAACAGTGGCAGATAGCACATCAAAAGGAAAATCGAAAAAATAACTTTAAATAAAAGATAGCAACTGATTTGCATTTCATTGAGTGAAATAAGTATTTGAACCCCTACCAACCATTAAGAGTTCTGGCTCCCACAGAGTGGTTAGACACTTCTACTCAATTAGTCACCCTCATTAAGGACACCTGTCTTAACTAGTCACCTGTATAAAAGACACCTGTCCACAGAATCAATCAATCAAGCAGACTCCAAACTCTCCAACATGGGAAAGACCAAAGAGCTGTCAAAGGATGTCAGAGACAAAATTGTAGACCTGCACAAGGCTGGAATGGGCTACAAAACCATTAGCAAGAAGCTGGGAGAGAAGGTGACAACTGTTGGTGCGATTGTTCGAAAATGGAAGGAGCACAAAATGACCATCAATCGACCTCGCTCTGGGGCTCCACGCAAGATCTCACCTCGTGGGGTGTCAATGGTTCTGAGAAAGGTGAAAAAGCATCCTAGAACTACACGGGAGGAGTTAGTTAATGACCTCAAATTAGCAGGGACCACAGTCACCAAGAAAACCATTGGAAACACATTACACCGCAATGGATTAAAATCCTGCAGGGCTCGCAAGGTCCCCCTGCTCAGGAAGGCACATGTGCAGGCCCGTCTGAAGTTTGCCAATGAACACCTGAATGATTCAGAGAGTGACTGGGAGAAGGTGCTGTGGTCTGATGAGACCAAAATAGAGCTCTTTGGCATTAACTCAACTCGCTGTGTTTGGAGGAAGAAAAATGCTGCCTATGACCCCCAAAACACCGTCCCCACCGTCAAGCATGGGGGTGGAAACATTTTGCTTTGGGGGTGTTTTTCTGCTAAGGGCACAGGACAACTTATTCGCATAAACGGGAAAATGGACGGAGCCATGTATCGTGAAATCCTGAGCGACAACCTCCTTCCCTCTGCCAGGAAACTGAAAATGGGTCGTGGATGGGTGTTCCAGCACGACAATGACCCAAAACATACAGCAAAGGCAACAAAGGAGTGGCTCAAGAAGAAGCACATTAAGGTCATGGAGTGGCCTAGTCAGTCTCCGGACCTTAATCCAATCGAAAACCTATGGAGGGAGCTCAAGCTCAGAGTTGCACAGAGACAGCCTCGAAACCTTAGGGATTTAGAGATGATCTGCAAAGAGGAGTGGACCAACATTCCTCCTAAAATGTGCGCAAACTTGGTCATCAATTACAAGAAACGTTTGACCTCTGTGCTTGCAAACAAGGGTTTTTCCACCAAGTATTAAGTCTTTTTTTGTTAGAGGGTTCAAATACTTATTTCACTCAATGAAATGCAAATCAGTTGCTATCTTTTATTTAAAGTTATTTTTTCGATTTTCCTTTTGATGTGCTATCTGCCACTGTTACAATAAACCTACCATTGAAATGATACTGTTCTGAGACTTTTCATTTCTTTGTCATTGGACAAACTTACAAAATCAGTGAGGGGTCAAATAATTATTTCCGCCACTGTAAATGCAGCCCTCATCTCTGCTGATGATCAGGCAATTAACGGGAATATCTACTTCGTTCCTGATAATTGCCGGATATATCGGTCCATGCAAGACGGTCAGGTTTCCTGATGCAGTTTTGGAAGTCAAACTCAGGAGTGACTCATAAAAGGGTAGAAAGCTTCCAAAACTGCATCAGAAAACCTAACATGTGGCCATACCATAAAAAGTCCTATGGGCTGATTCACACGGCAGCGCTCGGTCCTGGAAACACAGGCCGTGTGTCGGCCGCATCTTTCGGACAGACCGCTCCATGTGAGCACAATACAATAAACCAGCCATCAGATAGGAACTGACTGTTATGCAGCAGTTTGGGTCAGGGGAGGCACGAGTCCGGGAAATGTGGCCGACATATGGACCAGACCTATCATGGTCATGTGAATCATCCCCTAAGTCTATACGAGTGCATGACATTGCATGTGTACAGGAAAATTATTCTCTAAACCCAATCAAAGCCCTTCCCCTGAATTTCGACTATCACATGGACGTTTGTGAATTTGCATGAGATCCTAGCAGATTGCATGCTATATGTCACTGCGTAGACCCAGCCTAATAACGTACCCTGCTCGTATGCAGTATACAGATGCTAATTAAATCAAAGTCTATATATACCGGCTGTTTAAAATATTCCTTTATAAGGGTCATTAACACTTTATAATCCAAAACCAAGTCCAAGCTCAACCTGCTACCATCTGCAACCCAGAGCATGACAGTTGAATGACGCCGATGTTTGCTGTGCAGTGTAAATAGCCATTGCCAGTCTGTGTTTGCACACGTGGGTTGACTTCCTGAGGACATGTCCTTTTCTAGCTGTCACATTGCATGTTCATCAAGTATCCAGTGTCAGCAGGGCAGGTGGCAGGCTGAAGGCCACTTCACTGTTGGTGGAAACGAATGTGTGTCTTTTATATGCCAAACAGCTGATTTACATGACAGGAGTTTGCATTCACATGGATGTCCACCCTGGGGCTTGTGATGCAGTCACATTTCTTTGAGCTCTCTTAGGCCTCCTGCACACGACCGTATGGCTTTTTCAGTGTTTTGCAGTCAGTTTTTTACGGCTCCGTTGTTGTGTTTCCGTTGTGTTTCCGTTTTTCCGTATGGCATATACAGTATACAGTAATTACATAGAAGAAATTGGGCTGGGCATAACATTTTGAATAGATGGTTCCGCAAAAAACGGAACAGATACGAAGACATATGGAGTACATTCCGTATGTGTTGAGTTTTTTTTGCGGACCCATTGACTTGAATGGAGCCACGGAACGTGATTTGCGGGCAATAATAGGACATGTTTTATCTTTCAACGGAACGGAAAAATGGAAATACGGAAACTAAATGCATACGGAGTACATTCCGTTTTTTTTGCGGAACCATTGAAATTAATGGTTCCGTATACGGAACGCAAAAAACGGCCCGTAAATGAAAAAAAAACAAAAAACGTTTGTGTGCAGGAGGCCTTACATTGAAATATGTGCTACACAGGGTGCGGCTATCAAAAAGTTTTGTTACTGGTAATAAAATGCAGGAATGAGATGTATGTAACATGCAGAAATTGTACCTAGTGAGTTTTTACACTTGTCCCCATGGATGGTCTGGCCGACACATCTCATGGTGTATGCAGAGACTTTGCTATGTAGAAGGTCGCTCCAAAAAAGCTGCCTCAGAATTTCGTCACCACCAGCTAATATGACACAGATCAACCATAGCAAAACTGTTATAGCAACCAAAATATGGTTGCTCCACCGCTGGGTGGTATGTAGGCTATCCATGGCACCAATTTGATCTGGACAACCTCTGCAAGCCTGTATGTTATTCCCATTTCCTCTAAGACTTCAAACAATTATGTACATACTGGTAGATTAATTAACACGATTATAAGTTATGTCACATTCACCAAATGAATGGACAAGTCCTACATGTTCTCCACTCTCCACCAATTTATGGAGAGAAAGGAGGACCAGATGATAACTTGACCTGATACCACGTCTGTATTCACAGCAGCAATAGGATTATATCTCTATTGTTAGGCCTCTTGTACACGACCGTATGTATTTTGCGGTACGCAAAAAACGGATCCTCAAAAAATACGGATGACGTCCGCGTGCATTCCGTATTTTGCGGAACAGAACAGCTGGCCCTTCATAGAACAATACCATTTTTGTCCATAAAAGGAGGCGTGGGCAGGCAAGGGGATGGGCCGGCAGGCTCGTCTCATTCATCATTTTCTGCGCCTGGTTTAGGCATAGAAAATGGTCTAAATGTAAGACAGCAAGCCGTCAAAAAATGCATAAAAAAAGAGTTGAAACCCACCATAAGTGCCTCCTTTTTGAGACTTGCATGCTAAAAAGTAGAGTGCTCCTTCACAGACATGGTAAAGAGGTTGTCTCATCTTAGATATTGGTGGCATATTGCTAGGATATGGCACCAATGTCAGATAGGTGCAGGTCCCACCTGTGGAACCCTCACCTATCTCCAGAATGGAACCCCTGACATATGCGGCCATCCTCCATTCATTTCTATGTGACTACTGAAAATAGCTGAATGCTGTCTGAGCTATTTACGATTGCAAATGCCAAAGGCAACAAACCAATTTATTACAGTTTATCACATATGTAGGTTTCACTCCTTACGAATACTGATGCAAAATACTGACCAAATACTAGCCATGCGAAAGTTGGTTTCTATTGCTAATCCTTAAAGGGCACCTGTCAGCAGATTTGTACCTTTGACACTGGCTGACCTGTTACATGTGCACTTGGCAGCTGAAGGCATCTGTGTTGGTCCCATGTTCATATGTGTTGGCATTTCTGAGAAAAATTATGTTTTATTATATGCAGATGAGCCTCTAGGAGCAATGGGAGCATTGCTGTTACACCTAGAGGCTCTGCTCTCTCTGCAACTACATGATGACGTTTACACTGCCTGGCCCTGCCAATCAAGGTTCAGAGGGCGCAGCAGTGGCAGAGAGAGCTGAGCCTCTAGGTGTAACGGCAACGCCCCCATTGCCCCTAGAGGCTCATTTGCATATATTAAAGCATCATTTTTCTCAGCAATGGGGACACATATTTACATGAGACAAACAACGATGCCTTCAGCTGCCAAGTGCACTTGTAACAGATCAGCCAGTTTCATAGAAACAAATCTGCTGACAAGTGCCCTTTAAACAATGGCTGCTTCCTGGTAAAAGCACTGCCCATGTGTAGTGAATGACAAAAGGGTTAACATCAGCGCACATCAGTTCACACAGCACCATTGTTATTCCTTCCTTACTAACATATTCCCCCTTCAGTTTCACTGTCATCCACGCACATACCACTCCAAACCCACCCCAAATATATTTCCTCCAGGTTTCAAGATCAGCAATAACAGAGGCGATTCATCCACTCACTGCTCTGTCCTACTTACATTCACCATGGGCTCCCACACTCAATAGCTACTGTGACACAGTGAAGGGTCTGGGAAAACAGGTATTTTCCTCCCAGCGTGTGCTGCTGGGCTGATTTGCAGCCAGGTGGGGTCAAACATCGGACTGGATTTTAAGTGGTGGTCCGGGTTTTGACAGTACCTAGCTGGGGTCAGCAGCAAAGTGTGTGTGTGCTGGGATCTGAGGCTTGTGCCGTGCTGGAGGGCTGAGACCCGTCTGTAAGGGAAACGGTCCCCCTAAAAGTCTGCTATGGACTGCTGGAGGTAGAACTGCCAACAAGGTCATTTTTGCTAAGTGGACTTTCCATTGTGTGTGAACTAACACCAAGACTGCAAAGTGACCTTTTGTTTTTGCCTTCTGTGTGAATAAACATGGAAGTTTGATTTAAGAACTGGTAATTTTCCTCTGTACTGCGTCCGCACACCCTGTATACTAGAGCGAATCCCCACACTACTTACATATACACTTTAGGCCATTCCAGCCCGACTTGCTCCTCTTCTATCTTCTCTGCCAGTCCGATGTGTTCATGTACCGGCTGAGATGTCTTATTCATCAGCACGCCCGCTCAGCACTATTTCAGTGCTTGAGGTCTTGCTGGGGATGAAGTGCGCTAGAGTTATATAGACAACCATGATGCTTTCAGCTGAGATCGCTCACTGAGGCGTGCTCTACTATGTAGCTCAGTATTCACTCCCTGTTTGATCCACAATTTTACAGTCCTCTTGGTAGTTTTGGGCACCACATCAAACACCATGTATTGCCTATAACTTTCTCTCTCCCCAAGGATAGACAGAAAATGACAGCTATTGATGGCCATCACAGAGGGACAGCCTTTGGGGCAGTATTTTGTGCTGAACTGTGGTATTCAGCTCTGCGGGGATAGTATTTTGCGCTATAGTATTGCTGACCCCGCCTACATGTGTTGCCACACCTTCTGTCAATTTGGGGCCGCCTACATTTGTTCCATGGCCACCTTAAGTTTCCAGTCTGCCACTGACCAGATAACCCCTTTAATAATGTGATCCCAGGAACTGTTGCTGTTTGTTACAATGGTCAGCAGATCAGGGGAGGATTAAGGGGACCAAAGGCCAGGGGCTGTTCCTTATGCTTGGGCCCCACGAGAAAAGGAAAAGTATATTGCCAGGGGTGGATTGGTCATAGACCCTACAGGGAAATTTCCCGGTGGGCCGATTTCTAGGAGGGTCACCCAAGCCCTCCTCATGGCCACTATCCAGGTACATAATGATCTGATTCTCTCCTATGCACCTGGCCAGCAGCCACAGGTGCCCTCCTGAATTCAACCATATCTATGTCCTTAGGACAGTGATACAGTTGCAGCAGGTGGCAGTATTTTGTGCTGCACTGTGGTATTTGGTTCAGCTGGCATGGTATATTGCTCTGCATTATGGTATTGCTGGCCCTCCCTACTTTTGTTGGCCCTACTTAATTATGTTGCCCCCCTTCTATCAGTTTGGACCTACCTACATCATGGGGCCACTTTTAAGTTTTTTTTCCAAGGCCACTTCTAGTTCCCAATCCGCCCCTGTATACTGCAGTGTACCCCTCCCCCCAGCCATAGTGCTAAAGATATAAATATTTAGATGGACATTAAATTACGCACATATACAGGATAATGCAGCACTTCATACCCCTTATATCCAGTGATGTCGCCTCTCATTTAGATGTTCTCTTTCCTCATCTTCTCCACTGGAAGCCAACTGCCATGATATTTCAGGCACGTCTTTGCGGAGTTTGCCACACAGACATCTTGCTTTCCTCAATTTTCCATTGTCCACCAATTTATAATGCACCCTATAGCAACACCAGTAGTTACACTGCCCTCTCATAGCGCCTCCAGATTGCCCTGGAGCAGGGGTACTTTGAAGTCAATAAGTGAAGAGAAGTGAATAGCGGCACTTTATTGATGGTTAAAACAAGGTAGATGCGGGCACCGCACAGGTAAATCATACAACAGCCGTTTCACGCTACCTGCGCTTTCTCAGGCCTCACGTGACTCAGTCGGGGGCGTGTATTATATATATCACTCCTCCGGCCGCGTCACATCAGACAAGTGAGACAGTAACCAATTAAAACTCAAAATCACATTATACTCCTATCAAAAAGACAGTTCACACATAAGGCTACTTTCACACTAGCGTTCAGAGCGGGTCCGTCTGGTATCTGCACAGACGGATCCGCTCCTATAATGCAAACGCTTAAATCCGTTCAGAACGGATCCGTTTGCATTACCATGAACAAAAAAAAATAAAAAATTTATTTTTTATTTTTTTGTTCATGATAATGCAAACGGATCCGTTTTGACTTTACATTGAAAGTCAATGGGGGACGGATCCGTTTGAAGATTGAGCCATATTGTGTCATCTTCAAATGGATCCTTCCCCATTGACTTACATTGTAAGTCTGGACGGATCCGTTTGCCTCCGCACGGCCAGGCGGACACCCGAACGCTGCAAGCAGCGTTCAGGTGTCCGCTTGCTGAGCGGAGGACAAACGGAGCCAGACTGATGCATTCTGAGCGGATCCGCATCCACTCAGAATGCATTAGGACTGGACGGATCCGTTCGGGGCCGCTTGTGAGAGCCTTCAAACGGAGCTCACAAGCGGAGCCCCGAACGCTAGTGTGAAAGTAGCCTAAGAAACATCACATATAAAACCATCTCAAACAAAGACAGCTAGTTGTACTTTGAAGTCTGGACGTTTGTGGACATTTGCCCCTATTTCCCCTGTGTGAAGTCATCAACTCAAATGCTGACTTATATTGTTTAATACTGTGTAATTGCATTTTATATGTTTGTTATGATATATATCCTGTATATTTGCACTGTATTTGAATGGCACTGTGGAAAGGGTTAATGAATACTGAGAGACTGGGATTTTCTTGCTTATAATGAGAAGCTAATAATTTTCCACAGTTACCATAAGGGTTAAATTAGAATATGTTTTGGATGGAAAAAGCCAGACTTGTTTACCACCAAAACCAGATAGACAGACCTTTTGGATGTCTGGTTTAGTTTTGGTATTATGTCTGAAGGTTTGTTTTGTCTGGAAAAACTGCCTTATCATTCCCATTTACTATTATTGAAGTTCTAATGCAAGTCTACAACAGACAAAAATTGTAACATTGTATCTGTTTGGGATGTGTTTCTCCTACTAGAAGGTTTTAGTTTAGCTAAATAAAGAGATCAGTCAGAGCCCCTAGTTGTTTGCAGTTAGTGATCAGTAAATCGCAATAGATACTGAGGGGCACTCCAACTTTAGGAAAATAGCATCCAGTACTATATGGATCAAATAATTGACATTTAATAAGATGAGCCAATTGATATATTAGCAGCAATAAAAACATACATACCAATAAACAATATTATAAATATTGGGAGAATGTAGTCCCGATACACTTCTGCTTCCAAATAATCACAGGAAATATTCGGCAATCTGTGAATGGCAGTCCCTGTATATAGCCCAACAGCGGGCTTTAAATAGCACCAGATGGAAGGAAAAACTCTTCACAGCAATAGTAGCACTACACAATGTCCAGGATAGATCCCGCTAACACAGCCGAATGACCAGGTAGTGATAATAATGGAAGATATCCCTTACCACCTTCCGTCACCTGCTGGATCCTCCACTCAGGTCTCCTGCCGTCTTACCCAACGCGGCGTCCCACGTGGTATGGAGTCTTGAATGTGATGTCTCACGTGACTCCTTGGCTTAGCAGCGGTGTGATGTCAGATGTTCCCTGTGATCTTGCCTCCTCTCAGAGGATCGGACTCAATTCCAGGCAATATAGATGCTCTATCAGGGAGTAATCCTTCACAAGCATAAATGTATCCTGTAGATGAATCCTGGTAAAATAGGGAAAAGCTCACTGTCCCAACAGAACCAGATGCGTTTCAGGGTATACACCCCTTCCTCAGTGGTGGTGACAGTGAGCATTTGGCAACCTTTTATACCTCTCCAGAGGCGAAATGTGGGTGGGACTGGACTAATTGAAACCCAGGAAAGTCCAATCTGGAATTCTGTTCCTATTCTAATCCACATGGGAAAATTTCAACAATGTCACATAGTTTGAAACTAATCCTCCAATCCTTAGGTCAAACTCTATCAATAAATGACTGTCTATCATATTATATATAAAAACACATGAGAAGACAAATATAAAATATATGGCTCAACATAAAAAAGCATAAGAACATCTAAAACATAAAAAACGCACAGAAAATGCACATGCGTTTTCACTGCGTTTTCAATGCGTTTTTCATTGCAATTTTCCAAACAGCACCTGGGAAGTATGAGCATCAAGTCCAGAGTTTCACCATGTCACAACTTTAATCAGAATGTTACAACTTCCATCAGTGTTTAGAAGAGACTCTGCCAGATTACTTGAGTGACCAGAAGAAGATGCTGATCACCAAACTTTGACCAGGGTACCAGGTGTTTGAGAGTGAGAGGGACAGCTAGCTCATGCCTTTCTTCAGCACCAAACCTTCTTCTGCCATGGAGTAGACTGGAGAAGCAAGTTCAGTGCCTTGCTTGTATTGCTTTGCACTTGAGTTCCTCCAGTAAAGAAGCACACTGATTTACTGCAGACCATGATACCCTGGACTTATTTCCCATTGGGGGGGACCACACTTTACCATCACTTCCGGAGAGCAGCAACACGTGGTGACACATCGGCGGTGTCCGGGGGACCCAGCATAGCATTGGGGCCATCCCAAACTCGGCCATTGCATATATTCTCAACACTGCTTACTGCCCCACTGCCTGCAGATTGCAGTGCTTCGTGGTGACAGGATCTCTTTAATGAGTTCAGCCTATGGCTGCAGCTATCGATTATTTTTGTAATCAAGTATTCTACTGATTAATCCAGTACTCTAATAAGAAAAAAATTGAAACATTTTCCTTTATAAAAACCCATCAGACCCCCCTGCCATCAGTCCTTACAGCCAACAGGCTCCTCCCCCCGCGCCATCAGGTCCCCCCAGTTCCATCAGGCTCCACCCCCAGTGCCATCAGGCTCTCACCCCAGTGCCATCAGGTTCCTCCCTAGTGCCATTGGTTACTCCCCCAGCCATCAGTCCCTAGTGCCATCAAGCTCCCCCCATGACATCAGGCTACCCCCCCAACAGTGCCATCAGCTCCCCCCCAGTGGCATCAGGTTCCCCCCCAGTGCCATCGGTTACTCCCCCAGTGCCACCAACTCCCTCTGCTAGCCATCAGTGCCATCAGTTACTCCCCCAGTGCCACCATCTCCCGCTTCTAGCCATCAGTGAAATAAAAGCTAGTGAAATAAAATACTTACCTTTCCTGTAAGGGCGCCACCGACACTCTGCAGTTGCATCGTCTTTTTCATGCGCTGCACTGACCTCCTGTTGTCACCCAGCGTCAGATCATCCTGCGATGTGTGTATGTGTATGTCAGGATACAGTGCGGTGCGGGCCGGCAGGAGACCATGGAGTGTGAGTAATAACAAGTGCTTCACTCACGCTCCGTGGTCACATGGCACAAATGAACCCTCGATGCAAAAAAAATGCATTGAGGATTTTTTGGTGTCGAGTTACTCGATTTAATCGAGTAATCGTTTCAGCCCTAGTTGAGCCTTTTCCTTTTTCAAAACCTTTTCTCTGCAACTTGACACTTGCTCAGCGTCCACTGTGTAGTTCAACTGAAGAAGGGTCCCTTAGGCAATTTTGTTTTTATTTTTGTATCTCTGAGATCTCAGGAGGAACTACCAGCAAGAAGCTGCAACCACAGGGCTAAGACTTTTTGTATTTGTAAGGCCTCATGCACACGACCGTTGTTCTGGTCCGAATCCGAGCCGCAGTTTTTGGTCTGGTGCAGACCCATTCACTTCAATGGGGCCGCAAAAGATGCGGACAGCACTCCGTGTGCTGTCCGCATCCGTTGCTCCGTTCCGTGGCCCCGCAAAAAAATATAACATGTCCTATTCTTGTCCGTTTTGCAGACAAGAATAGGCATTTCTACAATGGGTCGTCTGTTCTGTTCCGCAAATTGCGGAAATCACACGGGCGGCTTCTGTGTTTTGCAGATCCGCAATTTGCGGACCGCAAAAAACAGAACGGTCGTGTGCATGTAGCCTAACACTATTGCTCAGTGGTGCCAAGGCTAGTCTTACTTTGGATAGTGCCCTGTGGCTGTACAGTAATATACTTCTCTTTTGCCCCACTTTGTCATAAATTGTACCATTCGCCAAGCATTGTGTAATTATCAGCGCCATTCAGGATAAGGGGCGGACTGAGAACTTAAAGTAGCCCTGGAAAAAAAACTAACTAAAAGTGGCCCCAAGTAATAGGCAAGTTCAAATTGACTGAAAGCAGGGCAACACAAGTACAGTAGGTACAGCTAACCTAAGCCACAATTAGATTACTGGAGGTCACATACCCCTAAAACCAGCCCCAAAAAGGCCACTTTACTTGATGGAGCAGATGATTGTCAGGATGGAAGCAATCCTTCCTGACAATCATCTGCTAGTCAGTGAAGGAGACCAGTACATTTACATGCAGTGATCTCCTCCACAGTATGGGGAGTAGTGATCGTTAATGCCATCGCTTGTGCCCATACATAATCATTGTTTGTTGGCAGCAGAGGCTGTTTAGCACGATCAGCTGCCGGCAAACAATGATTTATGGGACTGTGCCAATAATCTATTACCCGATGAACGAGCAGAATTGGCAGCACCTTTACAAAGGCAGATTATCGCTAACAAGCATTCGTACAGTCGGTTGTTAGCTTGATAATCTGCCTGAGCCTTGGGCACTTTAAAGGGGTTATCGGACATACCCTTATTTTCACCTAGGCAGCCCCCCTGAGGCTAGTATCGGAGCATCTCATTCTCCAATGCGCTCCCTTGCCCTCCTCTAAGTTGCGCAGGGCACAGGCTCTTTTGTTTATAATAACACACTGCCGAGCGGAAGCTTCCGCCCGGCAGTGTGTTCGTTGACGTCACTGGCTCTGATGGGCGGGCTTTAGCGCTGCCCTAGCCGTTTTACTGGCTATGGCAGTGCTAAATCCCGTCTATCAGTGCTGGTGACGTTACCAGGCTTCCTGGCAGCCCCATGGAGAGCTCGGTATGTCACTGGATCTCCAAAAAAATGCCTTTGCAAAGGAGAGCATCGGAGCATGAACTGCTCCGATGCTCAAGTCAGGGGGGCTGCCTGGGTGAAAATGGAGGAATGTCCGGGTTCAGCTCTGAACCCAGACAACCCCTTTAAAGGGGCCTAAAGATACATCCAGATGACTTTAAAATATAAGAAACAGTCAACATAGATGGTTAGGGTCCATTTACACAGGCCGAGTGGGTTTATATTAAACTTCTTCCCCGATCACTGTCCACTCCTTAGCTGCATTTACGTGCTGCAATTATCGGTGCTGGATGGGGATAAGAGATCACTACTACCTTATCTACGCCAAAACCATAATGGACAATGTCATGGCATCATGGTGTGAGGGTGGTCAAAGGAAAAAGAAAAGAGGGAGAGAAGGACCAGACAAGAACCCAACTGAGAAGGCAAGGACAAAAATCCTAGAAAGAAGAAGGTACGTTAGGAAGACAGGCCAGTAAACCCATTCAGGTGAGCTAACCAACCTTTTGCTTATGTCTGTATGATTTTTACTTAAAATTTTTAATAGATATCAATTTTTCCCCCAAAAAATTAATTGGCCACCGAGCAATGAAATTGGAGTCTAGGGTCTGCAGAGGATAGGATCATCTGTATCCTCTAATACAGAAATCATGAAAATATAGTATTAAAATGTATTGTTAGAGACAAATTTCTGTCTAATAGATGGATTCCATCTATCACATAATAGTTTCCTTTCATGATACTTCATGTGTTGTGTCTGGGAGCCTGTGGCCAGTGGACAATAGAAATCAATAAAACAATGGCCTACAAGGCTTAAATTCAATTTCAATATTGATTGCGCAGCGTCACTTTGGGTTCTCTAATTGCCTATAGCTACCTGCTGGAAATCCAATCAATGATAGCAATTTGTCAGATGCTAATAGAGGCTAGCACAGCATCATGTGGATTCCAGGGTCTGGAGATAGCAAGCTTGTAGATTTGTGTTAATATCATGGAGCAGGGAGGGCAGACATTTTCCATGTTTGGACATGCCATTGTTGGGCCTAAAATTCGCAGCAAAATGAGGTGTGGATCATGTACCTGCACGCGACATAAAAACAAACAAACACCAAAACTGCATTAAAAAACTGCACATACGGTAAAAGTGCACTATTTATCTCAGTTTTGATGCAATTTTGTACATTTTTTGTTGCGGATTTTCTGTTTATGTTAACAATCTCATTGAAGTCTGTGGAGAAAACCACTCTGCATAAAATGCGGAATTGCACAAACGATTGACAGGCTTTGGATTTCGGAATCCACGCAGCAGGTCAATTTCCGTATGGAAGAAGAAAGCAAAGTGTACATAAAATTTGTCAAATCACAGTCACTTTACTGGTACTGTATAACGCTGCGGTTTTTCCGCCCAGAAAATGGCTGTAATCTGAAACGTGTGCAGGTACCCTAAAAGGAGAATAAGTATAAGGGACAGGTATGACTTTTTTTTTTAATCCACTCCTGGTTTTGGCTTCAAAATCTGGAGTGGACATCATAGAAGGAGGTCTCCAGTCGATCAACGGCTTGCCATATTATAGTACTACATGTAGTAGCATGTAATACTACGTATGTAGTATGCAGGGTGAAATATAGGAGCATTTTTACTTTCCCAGCTGATCAATTTGGCTGCTATCTTTTGAGAGATTTTTTTTCTTGAAGCAAGAGAATGCGGCTGATTTTACTACTACAAATCAGCCTGAAGTTTAGGCTACATGCACACGACTGTTCCGTTTTTTTGCGGTCCGCAAACTGCGGATCCGCAAAAAAAGGAAGCCGCCCGTGTCCCTTCCACAATTTGCGGAACGGAACGGGCGGCCAATTGTAGACATGCCTATTCTTGTCCGCAAAACGGACAAGAATTGGACATGCTATTTTTTTGCGGGGCCTCCGTGGAACGGAGCAACGGATGCGGACAGACGGAGTGCTGTCCGCATCTTTTGCGGCCCCATTGAAGTGAATGGGTCTGCACCCGAGCCACAAAAACTGCGGCTCGGATGCGGACCCGAAAAACGGTCGTGTGCATAATGCCTTACTTCACAAATCTGTACAAATTTTTGAATTTCAAGCTGCTACATTAAAAAGTAAAGTCCTCTGCAAATCTGCAAAAGAAATTCAGTTCAGGTCAATTTCCATTCGCATATTTTTGCTCCAAATACCAGTTTTTTTACATCAGCAATTTGTTTCCCATTTTTTCTGCATCATTTCATTTGGGCAGGATGTTTACATGCAGAACTTCCTGTTTTCGTCACCTTCCTTCAGGAATTTCTAACTAATCCCAGCATACTTTGCTCTGTAATGTTTTATAGGACTGGCCCTGCCTAACATGGAGAGCGAAGGTGTAGGGGGTGTGACCACTGCAGAGAGAACAGTGTGGCAGGTGGAGCAAGCCCTAAGAAATATTACAAAGCAAAGCATGCTGGGATTGGTTAGAAAACCCTGCCGGAAGCTGATGAAATCAGGAAGTTCTGCATGTAAACTTCCTGCCTAAATTAAATGATGCAGCGAAAAATGGGATGGGAACTGCGGAAAACAGGTATATAGGCAAAAATATGCAGTGTCTGAGGTACTCTGGCTATGGCAAGCGCAGCTAAAAAAAAAATCACTATGAAACTGGAGAATCACGTTGCTCGGCCATTCCATGCATTGGGGACAGTAATTTGTGGTCCCCAGCGATCAACGGCTTGCCATATTATAGTACTACATGTAGTAGCATGTAATACTACGTATGTAGTATGCAGGGTGAAATATAGGAGCATTTTTACTTTCCCAGCTGATCAATTTGGCTGCTATCTTTTGAGAGATTTTTTTTCTTGAAGCAAGAGAATGCGGCTGATTTTACTACTACAAATCAGCCTGAAGTTTAGGCTACATGCACACGACTGTTCCGTTTTTTTGCGGTCCGCAAACTGCGGATCCGCAAAAAAAGGAAGCCGCCCGTGTCCCTTCCACAATTTGCGGAACGGAACGGGCGGCCAATTGTAGACATGCCTATTCTTGTCCGCAAAACGGACAAGAATTGGACATGCTATTTTTTTGCGGGGCCTCCGTGGAACGGAGCAACGGATGCGGACAGACGGAGTGCTGTCCGCATCTTTTGCGGCCCCATTGAAGTGAATGGGTCTGCACCCGAGCCACAAAAACTGCGGCTCGGATGCGGACCCGAAAAACGGTCGTGTGCATAATGCCTTACTTCACAAATCTGTACAAATTTTTGAATTTCAAGCTGCTACATTAAAAAGTAAAGTCCTCTGCAAATCTGCAAAAGAAATTCAGTTCAGGTCAATTTCCATTCGCATATTTTTGCTCCAAATACCAGTTTTTTTACATCAGCAATTTGTTTCCCATTTTTTCTGCATCATTTCATTTGGGCAGGATGTTTACATGCAGAACTTCCTGTTTTCGTCACCTTCCTTCAGGAATTTCTAACTAATCCCAGCATACTTTGCTCTGTAATGTTTTATAGGACTGGCCCTGCCTAACATGGAGAGCGAAGGTGTAGGGGGTGTGACCACTGCAGAGAGAACAGTGTGGCAGGTGGAGCAAGCCCTAAGAAATATTACAAAGCAAAGCATGCTGGGATTGGTTAGAAAACCCTGCCGGAAGCTGATGAAATCAGGAAGTTCTGCATGTAAACTTTCTGCCTAAATTAAATGATGCAGCGAAAAATGGGATGGGAACTGCGGAAAACAGGTATATGGGCAAAAATATGCAGTGTCTGAGGTACTCTGGCTATGGCAAGCGCAGCTAAAAAAAAAATCACTATGAAACTGGAGAATCACGTTGCTCGGCCATTCCATGCATTGGGGACAGTAATTTGTGGTCCCCAGCGGACGGCACTATCCGTACGGCTGCCGCAACGTTTCTAGACCCATTCAACTTGAATGGGTCCGTGATCCATCCGCACCGCAAAAAAATAGAACAAGTTCAATTTTTTTGCGGTGCGGAGGCATGGAGAGAAACCCCACAGAAGCACTCTGGATTGCGTACCTTCTGTTTGCAGGCCGCAATACGGGCCACGGCCAGCAAAGGCTGTGTGCATGAGGCCATAACTATTAGACATGGAGTGTAAAAAGTAAGAAAACACAGAAGCCACGACAACTATCTGTGGATATCCTCATGCAAATGTTCATTTTCAGAAAAACTAAGGCCCCTTTCACACGGGCGAGTATTCCGCTCGAGTGCAATGCGTGAGGTGAACGCATTGCACCTGCACTGAATCCTGACCCATTAATTTCAATGGGGCTGTGTACACGAGTGCTATTTTTCACGCATCACTTGTTGTGTGAATATCGCAGCATGTTCTATATTCTGCGTTTTTCACGCAACGCATGCCCCATAGAGATAAATGAGGCTGCGTGAAAATCGCATAGCATCCATGAGCAAGTGCCTGATACCGCAGGAGAGCACATAGGCTGGTGCTTTTTCCTATAGTGTGCAAGCATGGCCACCACTGATGGATTACAGGGTGGTCGTAACCATGAAAATGAGCAGTGTATAATGTGTTGATAGAAAAATTAAGCAATATGGATAATAACAATAAATTAGTAAGTGGCTTGTATAACCTTTCTCTACATGATAAATGCTTTTTGCTGAAGTGACACTACCCCTTTAAAGGGAGATTTTGATATTGATGACCTATCCTCAGCATAGGTCATCAATAACTTATTGGTGGGGGTCCAACTCCCAGCACCACCGCCAATCATCTGTATGAAGAGGCAGGGGCGCTCTGTGAACATCTCTTCCTAGGCCATGTGACATCACATTCATTGTTCACATGGCTTAGGTGCAGCTCAGTCCCATTCATATGAACGGGCTGAGTTGCAATACCAAGCACAGCCACTATCCAATAGATGGCGCTGTGTTTTGTAAGCAGTGAGGAGTAGTGTTGAGCGAAATTGTGTTTCAAGTTCGACATACACGGTTCGGGTGATCTAAGAATTCCGTTATTGATTCCGCTACGAGCGGACCATAACTTATGGTCCGTGGTGGCGGAATCCATAATGGAATTCTTAGATAACCTGAACCCGAGCCTTGTACGCCGAACTTGAAACAGAAGTTCGCTCATCCCTAGTGAGGAGTGCTCACCAGAGATCCAGTGAGTGCTGTTGCTTCCTCAAACAACTGATCAGTGGGGATGTTGGATCCCTGCCGATCTCATATTGATGACCTATCTTGAGCATAGGCCATCAATATGAAATTCCCGAAGAACCCCTTTAAGGGAATCATCCTTAGTAGATGCTATCACTATAATCAGCCACTGATTTATTGTATTGCGTGTAAGTGTATTGTTGTTTTTTACCTATTAGCTAGTTTTTATTAGCGCATACAGCCACATATGTCAATCAGTGCTCCCTGCCCCCCAGGCCCTCAACAGCTTTGACACAGATGACCGTTGTAGTGCAGACTGGAATTGATGAAGAAACAGATGGTCACAGTCCTGGTCAGGTCCCGCCTGAATCTTCTGTATAATAGGATTGTACCAGCAGCTGGCCCCAGTGACTGCATTAGGGGCACGTGGCAGGTAGTACAATGGCACAAACAGCAGAGTGACCTATTGTCTGTGAGCAGGGGGCATTAGCCATCTGACTGCCGAGCAGCCGGCCGGGGGGAGAAGAGTTTAGCCAGCCTGGGGCCTCTCTGTACAACGATTTAGCATATTTAATTATGCAGTCTGAAGAAGAGTGACAGCTGGAGAGCAAACATTTCCAAGTACAATGCATATATATAGACAAGATGCAATATTAGGGGGGCTATAGCATTGATCACACATACAGTCCCCAAGTACTGATCTCAGGGACCGCGGTTGTGGGGGAGGGACTGTGTTTATTCACATAAGCACATAGACTGTCATATGGATGCTATACATATGTAGCAGAGCCTGTCATCTGATGCTTTGTGTTAACGTAATGTGTTTTGTTGCAGAAAGGCATCACAACTCAATAAAGGCGTATTCCCATTTCAGCACATGAATGTTCATTTCTTTTTGTCTAATGAAAAGTTATAACAATTTTCGATATAGCATCTGTATCAATTCCGTATGTCTGCTTCCTGTCATTGAATTAGAACCTCTGTTTTTTTTTTTTTTTTTACCCAAGAGGGCAAAAGATCTGTCCTTGATTGACATACAGCTCTGATGCACAAAGTGTCACTGTAGTCAGTCGTGCACCAGTGTACTTGGTGTCGTTATATCCCCCTATTCTCATCTCAGACAATGGGGGCATATCGCTAGGATATGCCCCCATTGTCTGATAGGTGTGGGTCCTAATGCAGGGACCCGCACCTATAACGAGAACGGATTGGGGAAAGCTGTGCCTGGAGAACCACCAAACGCTGGTCCACCACCAAACGCCGCTCCCATAGAAGTGAATGGGAGCGTACCGCGCATGCGCGGCCCAGTTTCCCATTCATTTCTATGGGGCCGACAGAAATAGACGAGCCAGCGCGCCGCTATTTTCGGCGGCCACATAGAAATGAATGGAGGGCAGCTGCGCATGAGTAGTGCCCCCTCCTTCACTTGCGGGCCCCCGTTCTCGATATAGGTGAGGGTCTCAACAGTGGGACCCGCACCTATCAGACAATGGGGGCAATGCCCCCATTGTCTGAGATGGGACAACCCCTTTAACTATGAAAATGGAGGAGTTTTGATTTGAACATTTCCTGGAAGAATATTGTCATGGCACTGACATGGCACGTGTTATCAGTGTTTTTTCTGCCCTTATGCATAGCTTGGTGTGCCTGTACAGGACAACAGTCAATGGCATTGTCCTATGGTTTGAAGCCTTTAGCAAGGACAAGGTTAAAGAGCTGTCTCCTGACCATATGCTCATGGGAAGTTGTCTGTGGTAGCATCCGGGAGTGAAGAGAACTACAAGTGCAGCGTCCCACTGCAAAAGAGGGGTTAACAAATGTGTTTTTATGTGGTATATACATTTACTATATTTTACATGCACATGGTGTTAATAGGTCATATCCACAGCCACCACTAGATGTAGCTGGCATCACCCTCCCCATGCAGAGAGGGGGTGAGAACATTCTAGTCAGTCTAACCAGTCTGATCAGTTAGTCAGTGAGTCTAGTCTGAGACAGTGAAGGAAGCACATGTCCAATGTAGGAGTTGACAGAGTGGCCAGCCCTGGATTAGGTGCCAGCCAGGGCCATGCCAGAACGGAACGTTACTGGAAAAGCAGTCCAGAAGAGAAGAAAAGAGAGGTGCGCAAGGAGAATTTGTCACGGATGAAGTTGCAGATAGCTGGAACTTATAAATAAACGACCGACTGGCTTGATCCCAAACTAAGGAGCATATAGATGAGCCCTTTAAAACCCTAAGAGCTCTCCCTGACTGCTATGCACATGCAAGGGTCTCAATGGTAGACGATTCCATGCCCATGTACCTAAGACTGTGTGACACTTAAAACCCTATAACAGTGAGGGGACACGACCACCGGCTCCCTGCACTTAATACGGACGGAGTCAGGGTCACCTAGAATCAAGCCAGCAAGGAAACACAATAAAGGAAAAGACTTATCTGAGTAAACAGCAGCAGCAGCCTCCAGCAGTGAACACTTCATCCAGGAAGTAGTATAAACCGCAAAGTGAGGCAGTATGGGAGGGAATATAAAGAAAGATGATTAGTCTAAATAAGTGACACCTGGCAGAAGGAAAGGAGATGACAAAGTGAAACCAAAACAAAGAACGTCATACAAGAGGTAGAGAAGAACGTCTGTCAGACCTTCTCACAGAACTGGTTCGGAAAAGAATCCCAGCAGTCGTTTCTTGATGCAAATAAGATATTTTTTATTCCGTATATGTGCTGCCGAAGCAGCTTCTCACAGAACTGGCGGTGACAGTACCCCTCCCTCTACGGGTGGACTCTGGACACTCAGAGCCCACCTTCTCAGGATGAGACCTATGGAAAGCCCTGATGAGACGAGTGGCCTTAATGTCCGCCACTGGGACCCACATCCTCTCCTCAGGACTATAACCCTCCCAATGAACAATGTACTGAAGAGAACTGCGGATAATGCGAGAATCCATAATCCTAGAGACCTGAAATTCAAGATTACCATGAACAAAAATCGGAGGAGGAGGCAAAGAGGAGGGTACAGTGGGTTGGACATAAGGTTTTAATAGGGACCTGTGAAAAACATTATGGATCTTCCAAGTCTGAGGAAGATCAAGATGGAAGGCAACGGGATTGATGACGGACAAGATCTTGTAAGGCCCAATAAACTTAGGACCCAACTTCCAGGAGGGAACCTTCAGTTTGATATTCTTTGTAGACAACCACACCAGATCACCCACATTCAGGTCCGGACCAGGCACACGTCTTTTATCCGCCACACGCTTATATCTCTCACTCATCCTCTTCAGATTACCCTGAATATTTTGCCAAATAAATGACAAAGACGAGGAAAATCTCTCCTCATCAGGTAAACCAGAAGACCCCTTTCCAGAGAATGTCCCAAACTGCGGATGAAACCCATAAGCACCAAAAAATGGTGACTTATCAGAGGACTCCTGGCGACGGTTATTTAAAGCAAACTCAGCAAGGGACAAAAAAGAATACCAATCCTCCTGATTCTCCGCCACAAAACAGCGCAGATATGTCTCCAGATTCTGATTGACGCGTTCGGTCTGACCATTCGACTGCGGGTGAAAAGCAGAAGAGAACGACAACCGAATCCCCAAGCGAGAACAGAAGGCCTTCCAGAATCTGGAAACAAATTGCGTGCCCCTATCAGAAACGATGTCCGAAGGAATGCCATGCAATTTAACAATGTGATCAACAAACGCTTGCGCCAGAGTCTTAGCATTGGGTAACCCAGGAAAGGGAATAAAATGCGCCATTTTTCTAAAACGGTCCACTACCACCAGAATCAGTCTTCCCCGAGGAACGAGGCAGGTTCATAATGAAGTCCATGGACAGATGCGTCCAAGGACGGGAAGGAATGGGTAGCGGGAGGAGAGAACCCAATGGCCGTGAATGAGGGACCTTGGCACGAGCGCAGGTCTCGCAGGCTGCCACAAAACCCTCAACCGTCTTACGAAGAGCCGGCCACCAGAATCTCCGAGCAATGAGATCCACTGTGGCTCTACTCCCCGGGTGTCCAGCAAGGACAGTATCGTGGTGCTCCTTAAAAACCTTGTGTCATAAAGCGAGAGGCACAAACAACCTCCCAGGAGGACAAAGATCAGGATCCTCTGCCTGGGCTGCCTGAACCTCTGCCTCCAAATCAGGATAAAGAGCAGAGACGACCACCACTTCAGCTAAAATGAGACCCGGGTCTTCAAAGTTCCCCCCTCCCGGAAAACAACGTGACCGGGCATCCGCCTTCACATTTTTAACCCCAGGGCGGAACGTAACAACAAAATTAAACGTAGAAAAGAACAAAGACCATCTGGCCTGTCTCGGGTTCAGACGCTTGGCCGATTCCAAGATGGCCAGATTCTTATGGTCGGTAAACACGGTAATAGGGTGTCTGGCTCCCTCTAACCAATGGCGCCATTCCTCAAAAGCTAATTTGATGGCCAACAACTCCCTATCTCCCACATCGTAATTTCTCTCTGCAGAGGGGAGTTTCCTTGAGAAAAAGGCACACGGTCGCCATTTGGCAGGAGAGGGACCCTGAGATAAGACCGCACCCACACCCACCTCAGAAGCATCCACCTCAACAATAAAAGGTAGAGAGACATCAGGTTGTACCAAAATGGTAGCGGAAGCAAAACTCTCTTTTTTTATACTAGAAAAGGCTTTAAGCGCATCTACCGACCACAAGGAAAAATCCACCCCCTTTTTAGTCATATCAGTGAAGTGGCTTAACAACAGAGGAATAATTCAAAATGAACTTTCTGTAATAATTGGCAAAACCCAAAAACCGCATCAGCGCCTTCTGATTCTCAGGAAGCTCCCAATCAAGCACAGCACGGACCTTCTCAGGGTCCATCCAAAAACCAGAAGCGGAGAGAAGAAAACCAAGAAATTTAATCTCCGGAACCGCAAACACACATTTTTCCAGTTTAGTGTACAATTTATTCTCCCGCAGAATGAGCAAAACCTGACATAGGTGGTCCCGATGAGTCTTGAAATCAGGAGGAAAAAAACAAAATGTGATCTAGATACACCAGTACAAATTTCCCCATTAAATGATAAAAAATGCTGTTCACAAAATGTTGGAAGACAGCCGGAGCATTCATCAAACCAAAGGGCATAACCAAATTCTCGAAATGACCCTCAGGAGTATTAAAGGCCGTCTTCCATTCGTCCCCTTCCCTGACCCTGACTAGGTTGTATGCCCCTCTTAAATCCAACTTAGAAAAAACTTTAGCCCCAACAATCTGGTTAAACAGGTCCGGGATCAGAGGAAGCGGATATGGGTCACGAATCGTGATACGGTTCAGCTCCCTGAAATCTAGACAAGGTCTTAAAGAAGCATCTTTTTTCTTAACAAAAAAAACCCAGCGGCAACAAGTGACTTCGAGGGTCGGATGTGTCCCTTTCTCAGGCTTTCAGAGATATAAGTAGATAAATAAATTGGACTGGCACTCTGTATGTGTGGTAATATGGAATAAATACAATAGGTAGTATAATAAAAGTGATCACAATTTAATTCAAAGGCAAAATACAATAAAATGCACAATAAAATTGAAAGCGTATATGAACGCTAAAAATTGATATATGTATAGCAGCGCTGGTAGTAATAGTTCATTTGTTAGTTCATAATAAATGGCTAATATCTTGTAAATGACCAAACTTGGTTGGGTAGGGTAGTTGTCCTTTCAATCACGACGTTGTATATAAAGTGCAAGGAGACATACACAAGCGTAGAGTCTGATGGTTGTGCAGCTTGTCCGAACAAATCAGCACAAGTATGTTATCTCCTGAGTAGCGGTGGATTGCAGTCAATATAATATAGTACTCCAAGGTAAGGAGATTGTATCGGATCTTACCTTATGCCGACTGGAGTAAAGCAGAGTCACTCACATGTGTAGTGCAAATGGTCCCGCACTTGGGGGTAAACGCCGGAGCTGTGCGGTCTAGGCGTGCTGCAGGCTTGGCCGTCTGTGTCGCAGAGTATGCTGCGTACCCACGTGATCCGTGACGTATCTCCGATCTGGGACTATGACCAGGTATCGCGAGATCTGATGTGCGGCAGTAGAATTAGCAAGAGCTATGTTCAGCAGATCCTGGATGGAGTTTTTCACTGGAGCGCTCTAGTTATTGATTATTCACAGATTATTTCCTCATCTGTGTATAGGAAGAAGGCCTTAGTTACAATGGGAGTGTATCAGCTGGTTACGCCAGACGCGTTTCGGGGACCTCTTCCCCTTCCTCAGTGGCAGCTGGCGTAACCAGCTGATACACTCCCATTGCAACTAAGGCCTTCTTCCTATACACAGATGAGGAAATAATCTGTGAATAATCAATAACTGGAGCGCTCCAGTGAAAAACTCCATTCAGGATCTGCTGAACATAGCTCTTGCTAATTCGACTGCCGCACATCAGATCTCGCGATACCTGGTCATAGTCCCAGATCGGAGATACGTCACGGATCACGTGGGTACGCAGCATACTCTGCGACACAGACGGCCAAGCCTGCAGCACGCCTAGACCGCACAGCTCCGGCGTTTACCCCCAAGTGCGGGACCATTTGCACTACACATGTGAGTGACTCTGCTTTACTCCAGTCGGCATAAGGTAAGATCCGATACAATCTCCTTACCTTGGAGTACTATATTTTATTGACTGCAATCCACCGCTACTCAGGAGACAACATACTTGTGCTGATTTGTTCGGACAAGCTGCACAACCATCAGACTCTACGCTTGTGTATGTCTCCTTGCACTTTATATACAACGTCGTGATTGAAAGGACAACTACCCTACCCAACCAAGTTTGGTCATTTACAAGATATTAGCCATTTATTATGAACTAACAAATGAACTATTACTACCAGCGCTGCTATACATATATCAATTTTTAGCGTTCATATACGCTTTCAATTTTATTGTGCATTTTATTGTATTTTGCCTTTGAATTAAATTGTGATCACTTTTATTATACTACCTATTGTATTTATTCCATATTACCACACATACAGAGTGCCAGTCCAATTTATTTATCTACTTTTGAACATTTGTCTGTAAGGGTGATACAGTTTACCTGGCCTAGAGCACCTGGTCCTTATCTGCATAAGAGTGAGCTATTCCTTTAAATATTTTTCTTTCAGAGATATAAGTACGCATAGCGACTCTTTCAGGTTGGGAGAGATTGTATAATCGTGATTTTGGCAGCTTGGCGCCTGGGATGAGATTAATAGGGCAGTCGTACTCCTGGTGAGGGGGCAACTCCTGGACACCACTCTCGGAAAACACATCAGAAAATTCAGAGAGAAAAGATGGCACATTCTTGGTAGAAACCTCTGAAAGAGACGCCGTGAGGCAATTTTCTCTGCAAAACTCACTCCAACCATTTATTTGCCTTGCTTGCCAATCAATGATGGGGTAATGTTTAGTGAGCCAGGGTAGCCCCAATACTAGAGGAGTAGGTAATCCGCTTAGGACGAAACATGATATATCCTCAACATGAGCGTCACCCACAGTCAAATGGATATTTTGAACTATGCCCTTTACCGATCTTTGAGAAAGTGGAGCGGAATCGATAGCAAAAACAGGTATATCCTTTTCCAAAGTGCATACCTGGAAACCATGCGTTGTTGCAAATTGATTATCAATGAGATTGACAGCTGCTCCACTATCTACAAAAATCTCACAAACAATGTTCTTGCTGTCTAGCGCCACCCTGGCAGGTAGGATAAAACGGGAACTACAAACAAACGGCAAACCTTCAATTTCCGCATCAACCTTGCCAATAGTAGCAAATGGAAGGTTTTTAGAGGGTTTCTTTTTTTTTTTTTATTACCCTCAGAAAACTCCATGAATCTCCTAGAGGGGCAAACATTAGCCAAATGATTTATCCCCCCACAACAGAAAAACCCCCTCCTCTGAGAGCTGAATCCTCTACTATCAGAGGCAGGCAAACCCAGCTGCATGGCCTCCTCCTCAGAGGGGATTGAGACAGACTGAGACCCCTGCGCACTGAATGAGACAGCCCCACTGTCCTTGGGCTGAATATGACAGGAAAGAGTAGTCTCCTCTCTCTCTCTAAGACGCCTGTCAATACGAACAGCTAGAGACATGGCAGACTCTAACGACGCTGGTCTCTCATGAAAAGCAAATGCATCTATGTTATGTTACTAAACTCTCTTTCCACCTCAACTACTATTTGTTGGTAACATGTGCATTGTCATCTAATGTGATTTTATTTAATATTCCTCACAAATGTGCATATTAAAGTCCTTGTTAAATGTATTTGCTGTAATTTTCATGTTCACCAGCAGGTGGCTGCAATGTGTTAGCAGGGCCTTAGTTCAGTTTAGTGTATCTAGACTGGAATAGTACATTCCAGTTTAGCTCCCCCCTCTTTGAGCAGAGTGGGCTCGCCCATTTCCTGCCTCATGGGGAGGAAAGGAAGTTAGAGCTAGTGTGCCAGCCACCCCGGCTAGGGGAAGGCTGTGCTGGTAGGAGCTCCCAGTTCTAGGGATTCCAACCCAGGATCGTGTTTCAGCTGAGACCAAAGATCACCATTCCCAGTCTGAGCCTTCAGCCTCAGCTGGTGACAAGCAAGCAGCCATCTCCAGAACTTCAGGACGAACCATTCCCTGTGAGCATAACTGTCAGTAACATCCAGAGACCAGGAGAAGCCAAATTCCTCCTCAGCTAGTCAGTCCCATACAAAGCAGAAGATAGACAGAGCAGAAGATATAGATTCCTGCCATATTCTCCAGGCATATGATAGTAGCAGAAGAGATAGTAATCCCTGCCATATATTACCAATACCTGCTGGGACCCAAGACTATTGCTGTATCTCATGTGGATTGATGCTGCCTCCAGTAAAGACAAGTTGAATTATATATCAAGTCTGGATCTCATTCATTGCTACCAAGTTCCTCAATTACTCCTACTAGCAACACTCATTTATTGCAAGTGAGCCAGGATCCAGGAGTCCAGCCGTACCAAGGTAGGAGACACCGTTGACACTATACCTACTACTACACAGAGACATTACACCACTATGGAATTCCTAGCCTGGTACGTCAGTTGCAACACCTTAAAGGGCCCTGAGATTGTACCCTGCGCACGCTGCAATTGGCGTCACGAACAAAAACTCTTAACTATCATTTACCCCTGACCCAGTCATTGCATATTATAGCGTCAGTGTGCATAACCCCAATCCGGCTTACTGCACATCTTTCAGTCTTTCCGAAAGACCATGGCAAAATTGACTTCGGAGTGCAGCATCATTCCAACCAGTATCAGCTGCCCATCTCCGAAATTCAGAACAATATATCTCTGCGGACTGTTTACCCTGGCATAAAAGATGCAGTTTAGATTCAGCCAGATGTAATGACCGACGTCACGCACAGGGAGGATAAAAGGGAAAGCCCTGCCCAAGGGAGAGGGAAAGGTGGTGACCCCTAACTCACCTTGCGGCTGGCACCTGACTGCCCTGACGTCCCTAGACGGGTTCCTCACCCGTGCGGCGATCACATGCCTAAACCCTGGCTTTCCCTAAAATCAGCCCTAGATAGTGAATGGGCCGGTGGGATCGCTAGTCCGCACCACTATCACTAAGAGGGAAACACCAGGGAGAGGACAGACAATACAGACAAACACATACACCCAGGTGGGCGATCACAATAGACCACAAAGGTCCAACAGGGATCCGGAGGGTAACGTTCTGGACCAACTACCAGAGAACGCAGCAACACAGCTCCAGAAGGTCAGAATAGATGTCCAGGCAGGAAGCTCTATCTCTGGCAACCAGAGAAGTGTGAGAGAGGAATATAAGGAGGTTTGGGAGTGCTGGACAAGGAACAGCTGAGGAGAAGGAGCTACGGATCCCTGAGTGAGCCAAAAGGGTTTGCAAAGCAAACCCAGAAAGCTACCATAAGGAAAACAGCCCTATCTTAAATAGAGCGTGCAGCCAACCGCTGCGACTTCCTGATCCCGGGTATAACGGAATCAGGCATGGTTCTCGATGCCCTCGTGACACCAGAGCAATACGATCCGGGTCATCATATATCTGCCCCAGGCCTACAAAAAATGCATCCACCGATCGGAGGGGCCGTGCCCCCACCGGCAGCGAAGAGGCCCAAGACTGAGCGTTATCCCTGAGCAGCGAGATGATGATCCCCACCCTCTGCTCCTCATCACCAGAGGAATGGGGAAGTAGGCGAAAATGGAGTTTGCAAGCCTCTCTAAAGCGAACAAAATTCTCACTACCCCCGGAGAACGTATCCGGAAGCGAGATCTTAGGCTCGGAACAAACTCCATCAACGCCAGAAGAACCGGTCACCTGAAACTGAGACACAGTTTTACGGAGATCTGCTACCTCCAGCGAAAGACCTTGCATATGGTCAATCAAGGCTGAAACCGGATCCATGCTTAAGACGGTTAAGGAGGTTTATAATGTCACGGATGAAGTTGCAGATAGCTGGAACTTATAAATAAACTACCGACTGGCTTGATCCCAAACTAAGGAGCATATAGGTGAGCCCTTTAAAACCCTAAGAGCTCTCCCTGACTGCTATGCACATGCAAGGGTCTCAATGGTAGACGATTGCATGCCCACGTACCTAAGACTGTGTGACACCTGAGGGGACACGACCACCGGCTCCCTGCACTTAATGCGGACGGAGTCAGGGTCACCTAGAATCAAGCCAGCAAGGAAACACAATTAAGGAAAAGACTTATCTGAGAAAACAGCAGCAGCAGCCTCCAGCAGTGAACACTTCACCCAGGAAGTAGTATAAACCGCAAAGTGAGGCAGTATGGGAGGGAATATAAAGGAAGACGATTAGTCTAAATAAGTGACACCTGGCAGAAGGAAAGGAGATGACAAAGTGAAACCAAAACAAAGAACGTCATACAAGAGGTAGAGAAGAACGTCTGCCAGACCTTCTCACAGAACTGGCGATGACAGAATTGCATTGCAAGAAGCTGATAAATTCTACAGCAAGGTGTGTAAAGGCTTCCGGCCCTAGACATACTTGCCCAGCAGCTTAAACACCTGCGTTGAAGAATCCACATACCACAGATGACACTGTGGAAACATGCAGCAATCAGTTCAAAAAAATAAGCAGAATACAGTCTGATGTTTAGGGTCCGCCCTGTGATTGGCTTGTCTAAAGAAAAGTGTGCACTCCGTGCCTGGATGTTTGTGTACAAGTTAGCTAGAGAATTGTAGCATAAGAAAGATCGCTCTAAACAGACTTCCTGGCCTATTAACTACATGTGCAGTTGTGAAACCTGTAGCTTCTGTGGAAAGTGCATTTTGTGTACCAACTGCCAGTCCATGCATGCTGAGAACTGTCAAGATATGTTTGTATTTGCAAAGAACTTGTCTGCTGCACAATTGCATCATCATTGCTGTCTGCAGTGCTACACTGCACCGACATCCACAGTTGCACCAATGGACCTTACCTTGCACCTCGTCAACATCAAGCGCACCTCCACCGTCATTAGGCATAAGAACCACAGAACCAGAGTGTGCCCCAAAGGGAAGGAAGGTATACCCTTCCTATCACTGCATAGCCCAGGGGAGTGACACAGTGAGTACTACTACAACCATTCTTGCTACTATCACTCCTATACTCCTCTGCTCTCTCCCCCTGCGGCACGCAGCATAAGCTGAAGATACAATGAGTGTCTGGTCTTGGGTCTGTATTTATTTCAGAGGTCTAGGCTGGGTTTCTGTATTTAATTAGGAGGAATTGCCTGGAATCTTTATTTATTTAGAGCAGGCAGGCTCAACCTGCGGCCCTCCAGCTGTTGTAAAACTGCAACTCCCACCATGCCCTTCTGTAGGCTGATAGCTGTAGGCTGTCTGGGAATTATGGGATTTGTAGTTTTGCAACAGCTGGAGGGCCGCAGGTTGAGCATGCCTGATTTAGAGGATCTGGTCTGGAGTCTGTATTTAGGGGATCTGGTCTGGAGTTTGTATTTAGGGGATCTGGTCTGGAGTTTGTATTTAGGGGACCAGGTCTGGAGGGGTCTGGTCTGGAGTCTGTATTGATGGGGTCGTGTCTGGAGTCTGTATTGATGGGGTCTGGTCTGGAGTCTGTATTGATGGGGTCTGGTCTGGAGTCTGTATTGATTGGGTCTGGTCTGGAGTCTGTATTCTGGGCATCTGGTCTGGAGTCTGTATTCTGGGCATCTGGTCTGGAGTCTGTATTCTGGGCATCTGGTCTGGAGTCTGTATTCTGGGCATCTGGTCTGGAGTCTGGATTTAGAGGGTCTGCCCTGAAGCTGTGTTTATTTTGCAGTGTTAAGGCCATATGCTCTATTTGTGATTTAAAGGAGTAGTCTCATTTTGTAAAGTGATGACACATCACTAGGATTATGATTGGTGGTAGTCCAACCTCTAGGACCCCCACGATCCTGAGAACATAGGCTACACTGCGCTGGTTTAGAGTTGGGTTCTCCTCTAACTTTTCTTGTGCAGGTGATCTGCAGATTGTTCTACTCACTTGAATGGACCGGTACACTGCTGTGCAGGTGAAAACAGTGAGGTCCCAAAGGTCAGTATCATATCATTAGAATATGCCACCACTTTATGAAATGGAAAATCCCTTAGCATGCCTTACATTGGGGCAAGCCCTACATGATTAGGTCGTGCATATGTTAAAAAAATATTCTTCCCCCATTTACTCCATACTTGGAATCTCCCTAAAGTCACTTCTCAAAATTTGGCAAGTATGACCAATTTGCCCATCTCATATCTGTCCAAGGATGGAAAAGAAGCTTCCTACCCCAGGTAAATAGGACAGGTTGCAACCCACTGGTATGGATAGTATAAATCTGAGTACCAGAGCATGCTCTCATATACATATACTCCTGATATGTCTGTTTTCATAACTACTTGCAGTCCCTATGTTATAACTATTCTGGAGCATCTATTCTTTATAAGGCCCCTTTTCACACGGGCTAGTATTCCGCGCGGATGCGATGCGTGAGTTAAACGCATTGCACCCGCACTGAATCATGACCCATTCATTTCTATGGGGCTGTGCACACGAGCAGTGATTTTTACGCATCACTTGTGCGTTGCGTGAAAATCGCAGTATGCTCCTCTTTGTGCGTTTTTCACGTAACGCAGGCCCCATAGAAATGAATGGGGTTGCGTGAAATTCGCAAGCATCCGCAAGCAAGTGCGGATGAGGTGCGATTTTCACGCACGGTTGCTAGGAGACGATCGGGATGGAGACCCGATCATTATTATTTTCCCTTATAACATGGTTATAAGGGAAAATAATAGCATTCTGAATACAGAATGCATAGTAAAATAGGGCTGGAGGGGTTAAAAAAAATAAAAAATAATTAAACTCACCTTAGTCCACTTGATCGCGCAGCCCGGCTTCTCTTCTGTCTCCTTCTTTGCTGATTGCAGGAAAAGGACCTGTGGTGATGTCACTCCGGTCATCACATGATCCATCACATGATCTTTTACCATAGTGATGGACCATGTGATGACCGGAGTGACGTCACCACAGGTCCTTTTCCTGCAATCAGCAAAGAAGGAGACAGAAGAGATGTCGGGCTGCGCGATCAAGTGGACTAAGGTGAGTTAAATTTATTTTTTATTTTTTTAACCCCTTCAGCGCTATTTTACTATGCATTCTGTATTCAGAATGCTATTATTTTCCCTTATAACCATGTTATAAGGGAAAATAATACAATCTACAGAACACCGATCCCAAGCCCGAACTTCTGTGAAGAAGTTCGGGTTTGGGTACCAAACATGCACAATTTTTTTCACGCGAGTGCAAAACGCATTACAATGTTTTGCACTCGCGCAGAAAAATGTATCTAGAAGGAATTGTGGTAGGGTGCGCTGGATCACACAAGATCACCCTACCACAATTCCTTCCAGATTTTGACCGCTGATGAAGGCCACTCTGGCCGAAACGTTCGGTCATTATACTCACCGATTGTGACTACCATTATGATATGGGGATTGTAACTGGATCATGTTAACGATGTAAAGTGATACTATATAATAAAACCTTGAATAATTGCAAGTCTAAGAAGCTGTGTGCCGCAACATTCTACTATTACTCCGGACATGGGCATATGTTTAGGTTATAAGGGTAAAATCTCATGACAGAATCCCTTTAAGGGCTCATGCACACAAACATATTTTCTTTCGGTGTCCGTTCCATTTTTTTGGGGGACCGTATGCAGAACCATTCACTTCAATGGGTCCGCAAAAAAAAAAAACGGAAGTTACTCCGTGTGTATTCCGTTTCCATATGTTCGTATTTCCGTTCCCTCAAAAATTAGAACATGTCCTATTATTGTCAAGGATAGTACTGTTCTATGAAGGGCCAGCTGTTCCGTTCCGCAAAATACGGAATGAACACTGATGTCATCTGTATTTTTTGCAGATCCGTTTTTTGCGGACCGCAAAATACATACGGTCGTGTGCATGAGCCCTAATGCATACTTGCCAAGAGACATCAGGGTGATACAGTAATGGCCTATGGAGTGGTCTTGTAATTGCTTTACTGCGTTAAACAAAGTGGCATCAGACCATGGACACCTTACAGTCACAAGACCTTGGTCACCAACCCTGTCTTATCTGCATATCACTAGGAGGAATTGGAGGCAGAGATTCCAGTGTGATCTGATGGAGCCGGAGCCTTTCCCAGTCTATTACAGCACGTTCTATTCCATTTTCCCAACCAGACACAAAATAAAACGGATTTTCTCCTCCACACGAAGCAGGAACCATCAGGAATCAGAAACATTTCAATTAGCTCCTGCGCACTCCACAAGCTCTATTAATATCGGAGTAATAAACTAATTACAGTAATTAGGAGAAAATAATAAATTAGCAGTGAATGGCACAGGAGGGAGCGGTGCAGGCGAGCAGTGCGAATGAGGCAGCTGGCGGAGGGGCTGGAAAAACACAGCGGCTGAGCGTCGGGGAGGAAAATGGAGGGTGACAGGGAGCGTATGTAGGTGGGAACACTATGAAGAACGGTCAGAAATAAACTTTCATGAGAGGACAAGTTGAGAATTTGCATGGGGGGAGTTCTTTCTTCTATAAGAACATTGCTTATTTGGGGGCTTTCTATAAAAAAATAAAATACCAGCAATTTCATTATTATTCACTGGGATATGATTTTATACCACCGACCATGTTAGCTCAGTGCTGGAGGTCCTTATAATTACGGCAATACTAAATATATACTGTGTATAGGAATATATGTTTACCACTTTTGCATAATAAAAGCACTTTTATAGTTTTTATTTTTCAAGTCAAACTAGGGGATTTATACATAAAGGGGGTCATTTATTAACCTGAAATACGCCTATAATAGCCGTATTTCAGGTGCAGATTGCGGCGCAACTTCTCATAATTTCGGCGATCCTCCGCCAGCGCTGGGGCTTTATTAAGACCGGCATCTAAAACACTGGTCTTAAAAAATGACCCCTAAAATAATTTTCGAATATGTTATATAATATATACAGTACAGACCAAAAGTTTGGACACACCTTCTCATTCAAAGAGTTTTCTTTATTTTCATGACTATGAAAATTGTAGATTCACACTGAAGGCATCAAAACTATGAATTAACACATGTGGAATTATATACATAACAAACAAGTGTGAACCCAATCGAGATGGTTTGGGGTGAGCTGGACCGCAGAGTGAAGGCAAAAGGGCCAACAAGTGCTAAGCATTTCTGGGAACTCCTTCAAGACTGTTGGAAGACCATTTCAGGGGACTACCTCTTGAAGCTCATCAAGAGAATGCCAAGAGTGTGCAAAGCAGTAATCAAAGCAAAAGGTGGCTACTTTGAAGAACCTAAAATATGACATATTTTCAGTTGTTTCACACTTGTTTGTTAGGTATATAATTCCACATGTGTTAATTCATAGTTTTGATGCCTTCACTGTGAATTTACGATTTTCATAGTCATGAAAATAAAGAAAACTCTTTGAATGAGAAGGTGTGTCCAAACTTTTAGTCTGTACTGTACATATACTTTGGGGGGGGGGGGGGGGGGGGGGTAATAATACAGCTATGGAAACTCTCCAGCAGCTTGCAATTGCATTACGGGGCATTAATGATGTGACAGGGGAAGCTCTCTCCCTCTTTCTCACCATTGTTGTTAAATGAGATGAATAATGGGAGTAGAGTTATGTCCATCCCCAGCCATTGCAGCAGCATTCCAGTTATAACCCTTGCCATACTTATGTGGTGAGTATATCCCTCTCATGCTTAAACTATGGGATACAGGATGGGGTTTACATTAGCCTTCATAAGTCAGCTACATGGAAACATATTACATCCTAAAGAGAACCTGTCACCTCTTCTGACATTGTGTTTTAGCAGTATCCCCATGTAAGAACAATTCTAGGGCATCTATTCTTATGCATGTGTGTTGTGTTATTTCTTTATTATTCCTGCTAGGAGTCATGAATACAAACCGGATTCCAAAAAAGTTGGGACACTACACAAATCGTGAATAAAAACTGAATGCAATGATGTGGAGGTGCCAACTTCTAATATTTTATTCAGAATAGAACATAAATCACGGAACAAAAGTTTAAACTGAGAAAATGTACCATTTTAAGGGAAAAATATGTTGAATCAGAATTTCATGGTGTCAACAAATCCCCAAAAAGTTGGGACAAGGCCATTTTTACCACTGTGTGGCATCTCCCCTTCTTCTTACAACACTCAACAGACGTCTGGGGACCGAGGAGACCAGTTTCTCAAGTTTAGAAATAGGAATGCTCTCCCATTCTTGTCTAATACAGGCCTCTAACTGTTCAATCGTCTTGGGCCTTCTTTGTTGCACCTTCCTCTTTATGATGCGCCAAATGTTCTCTATAGGTGAAAGATCTGGACTGCAGACTGGCCATTTCAGTACCCGGATCCTTCTCCTACGCAGCCATGATGTTGTGATTGATGCAGAATGTGGTCTGGCATTATCTTGTTGAAAAATGCAGGGTCTTCCCTGAAAGAGATGACGTCTGGATGGGAGCATATGTTGTTCTAGAACTTGAATATATTTTTCTGCATTGATGGTGCCTTTCCAGACATGCAAGCTGCCCATGCCACATGCACTCATGCAACCCCATACCATCAGAGATGCAGGCTTCTGAACTGAGCGTTGATAACAACTTGGGTTGTCCTTGTCCTCTTTGGTCCGGATGACATGGCGTCCCAGATTTCCAAAAAGAACTTCGAATCGTGACTCGTCTGACCACAGAACAGTCTTCCATTTTGCCACACTCCATTTTAAATGATCCCTGGTCCGGTGAAAACGCCTGAGCTTGTGGATCTTTCTTAGAAATGGCTTCTTCTTTGCACTGTAGAGTTTCAGCTGGCAACGGCGGATGGCACGGTGGATTGTGTTCACTGACAATGGTTTCTGGAAGTATTCCTGAGCCCATTCTGTGATTTCCTTTACAGTAGCATTCCTGTTTGTGGTGCAGTGTCGTTTAACCACCTCCGGACCGCTGTATGCAGATTCGCGTTCCGGAGGTGGCAGCGCTGCGCACAATCACGCATATACGCGTCATCTCGCGAGACGCGAGATTTCGCTCCAAGCCGGCCCGCGCATGCGCATCACGGGCCGGCAAAATTCAAAGAAGAAGTTCGTCACCAGCCTGCCAGCAACGATCATTGGCTGGCAGGCTGGCGATTTTTAAAAAATCCAATCAAAAGTCATATAACAGATCATATTAGTAAATATGATCTGTTATATGGCTTCTCTGCTCCTCTGCTGGTCCTTTTCGTCGGTTGGATCCAGCAGAGAAGCAGACTGAACTGTGAGTACACCAAACACTTCACTGTAGCCCCTGATCACCCCCCTGCACCCCAATTAACCCTTTGATCACCCCTTTGATCGCCCCTGTCAATCACTAGTGAAAGGAAAAAAAGTGATCAGTGTAAACTGTCACTTTTTTTTTTTCACTGGTATTGGCTGTTAGGTTTTAGGGATAGTTTAGGCCCCTTGGTTAGGTAGTTAGCGTCAGTTAGCGCCCACCCCACCGCACCGCAGTCACTTTTATTCGCTGAATAGCGTATCGCTAATCAGCATTTGTACTTTTATAGTATCTGTAAGTGATCAAAACTGATCACGGTCAGATCTATAATAGTATTAGTGTCACTTTAGTTCGCCCTCCACCCAAAACGCAGTGTTTGCCCGATCAGGCCTGATCGGTCGCCCACACGTGCGTTCACCCACGCCCGCCCCACCGCAGTGACAAAAAATATATATTTTTTGATCACTGCACATTCATTTTACACGCACTGCGGCGATAAAAAAATCAGTTTTGATATTTTTTATCAACCGCAGCGGCCTCCGGTACTTCGCTAGCCTCCCCTTTGTAAGACAGGCTTGCTTTTTTTCTTGGGTAGTCTCAGGGAATACCCCTAAATTTAGTAGTCCAAAATGTCAAACAGGGGGTATTCTTCTGAAGAGGCCTACAGGATTCTGACCCAGTCGGATGAGGAGTGGGAACCCTCATCTGATGAATCTAGCGGGTCAGAATATGAACCTGTGGAAAGCAGTGGCTCTCTGACCCAAAGTTCGGACGAGGAGGTTGAGGTCCCTGGCAGCACCAGGCGTACCCGGCCCCGTGTCGCTAGACCACAGGTTATGCAGGATCCGCTTCAAGAGCAGCAGAGTGGGGCTGTCGCTGCCGGATCACGTGGTGAGGCAACCACCAGCAGCGCAGCCCTCCCTGGACCTAGTACCAGCACTGCCGTACAACATGGTGACGTGGCGAGCACCAGAAGGGCAGTTGAAGCTGGTACGGTGGCACGTGCACTAGTTACCCCGTCGCAGCCACCGCACAGACAGGCCCGTAGAGCCCCTAGAATCCCTGAGGTGCTGGCAAACCCTGATTGGCAGTCACCAACTTCAGCCGCACCTGTAGTTCCCCCTTTCACCGCCCAGTCTGGAGTTCGGGTTGAGACGGCTCAAATCGGTTCGGCCCTGGGATTTTTTGAGCTGTTCTTGACTGCGGATCTCTTGGACTTAGTCGTGGCAGAGACCAACCAGTATGCCACACAATTTATATCCGCCAACCCAGGAAGCTTTTATGCCCAGCCTTTCCGGTGGAAACCAGTCCAAGTTTCCGAACTTAAAATTTTTTTGGGCCTTCTCCTCAACATGGGCCTGACAAAAAAGCATGAATTGCGGTCATATTGGTCAACGCACCCGATTCATTACATGCCCATGTTCTCTGCTGCTATGTCCAGGGCACGATTTGAGGCCATCCTCCGTTTCCTGCATTTTAGCGACAACACCACCTCCCGTCCCAGAGGCCACCCAGCTTTTGACCGGCTCCACAAAATTCGGCCCCTCATAGACCATTTCAACCAGAAATTTGCAGATTTGTATACCCCCGAGCAAAACATCTGCGTAGACGAGTCCCTAATACATTTTACCGGGCGCCTTGGCTTCAAACAGTACATCCCAAGCAAGCGTGCCCGGTATGGGGTCAAATTGTATAAGCTCTGTGAAAGGGCCACAGGCTATACCCACAAATTTCGGATCTATGAGGGAAAAGATCAGACCCTGGAGCCGGTCGGTTGCCCTGACTACCTGGGGAGCAGTGGGAAGACAGTCTGGGACTTGGTGTCACCCTTATTCGGCAAGGGGTACCATCTTTATGTGGACAATTTTTACACAAGTGTGGCCCTCTTTAGGCATTTGTTTCTAGAACGGATTTGCGCCTGTGGCACCGCGCGAACTAGTCGCGTGGGCTTCCCCCAACGGCTTGTAACCACCCGTCTTGCAAGGGGGGAGAGGGCTGCCTTGTGTAACGAAGAACTGCTCGCGGTGAAATGGAGAGACAAGCGTGACGTTTACATGCTCTCCTCCATTCACGCAGACACGACAATCCAAATTGAGCGAGCAACCCGTGTCATTGAAAAGCCCCTCTGTGTCCACGACTATAATGCGCTCATGGGAGGGGTGGACTTCAATGACCAGATGTTGTCTCCGTATTTAGTTTCCCGCAGAACCAGACGCTGGTATAAGAAGGTGTCTGTATATTTAATTCAATTGGCGCTGTACAATAGTTTTGTTCTCTACAGTAAGGCTGGGAGAACACGATCTTTCCTCAAATTCCAGGAAGAGATCATCGAGAACCTCCTTTACCCAGGAGGTTCCGTGGCCCCATCCACCAGTGTAGTTAGCCGTCTACACGAGCGACATTTCCTCAGTGTCATTCCTGGTACCTCAACCCAACCGTCACCCCGAAAAAGATGTCGTGTCTGTAGCAGGAGTGGAATAAGGCGTGACACCCGCTATTTCTGTCCTGACTGTCCTGACCACCCTGCCCTATGCTTTGGTGAGTGTTTCCGGAAGTACCACACACAGGTACACCTAGCATAGGGATTGCATCTCACAGGACAGGCACACAGGGCTATTAGGGCCCTTTTACTCTCAGCTGCTGCAAACCTCTCCTTTCACCTGGGATAAAGTGCATAACGTACTTCGCCACATCTTTGGGCGATTTGCGCTTTGCACATTGTCCCATGGGGAAGGAGAGGTTTGTTCTATAAAGGTAAAAAAAACTAAACAAAAAAAAAATTACCTGTAAGTAAAAAAGTTAAAAAAAGTTAATATGTTCTGTTCTAAAGTTAATAAAGTTATTGCTTTGCGGCCTGGTTTTTTCTTTTTTGTTTTGTTTTTTTTACCTTCCAGGTGGACCAACCGATCGACCAGCTGCAGCACTGATGTGCATTCGGACAGAAGCATTGCGCTGCTGTCAGATTACACGCAAGTCGGTGTATGCGGCGCTGCAAGACGAGATTTCTCCTCTGCAGTAAAAGATATGTTTGCCGAGGCGTATGAGCTGAGGAGGTGGCGGTGTTCATATACTTTGGCAAACACTTTGTATATATATAAAAAAAAAAAAAATCCCGGCAATGATTTATTCATCCACATCGATTGATGTGAATGGAGAAATCTGGTTTGCCAGGGCATACGAGCTGAAGTGGGTATGGATGTTGGGCGGAGCTCCTATGTCCTGGCAGACGCCTTTCCCCTCCTTTTTCTTTTTTTGGCAGAGATTTTTTCATCCACATTGATCGATGCGAATGAAGAAATCTGTGCCGTTCATTTTTGTCTTTCAGCCCAGAGGCTGAACGGAAAAAAAAAATCTCATTAATGCTGGGCATACATGTAATGATTGCGGAGACCCTCAAATGCCAGGGCAGTACAAACACCCCACAAATAACACCATTTTGGAAAGAAGACACCCCAAGGTATTCGCTGAGGGGCATATTGAGTCCATGAAAGATTGAAATTTTTGTCCCAAGTTAGCGGAAAGGGAGACTTTGTGAGAACAAAATCAAAAAAATCTATTTCCGCTAACTTGTGCCCAAAATATTTTTTTTCAATGAACTCGCCATGCCCCTCATTAAATAGGGGTGTCTTCTTTCCAAAATGGGGTCACATGTGGGGTATTTATACTGCCCTGGCATTTTAGGGGCCCCAAAGCGTGAGAAGAAGTCTGGTATCCAAATGTCTAAAAATGCCCTCCTAAAAGGAATTTGGGCCCCTTTGCCCACCTAGGCTGCAAAAAAGTGTCACACATCTGGTATCTCTGTATTCAGGAGAAGTTGAGGAATGTGTTTTGGGGTGTCTTTTTACATATACCCATGCTGGGTGAGAGATAAATATCTTGGTCAAATGCCAACTTTGTATAAAAAAATGGGAAAAGTTGTCTTTTGCCAAGATATTTCTCTCACCCAGCATGGGTATATGTAAAATGACACCACAAAACACATTCCCCACCTTCTCCTGAGTACGGAGATACCAGATGTGTGACACTTTTTTGCAGCCTAGGTGGGCAAAGGGGCCCACATTCCAAAGAGCACCTTTCGGATTTCACAGGTCATTTTTTACTGAATTTGATTTCAAACTCCTTACCACACATTTGGGCCCCTAGAATGCCAGGGCAGTATAACTACCCCACAAGTGACCCCATTTTGGAAAAAAGACACCCCAAGGTATTCCGTGAGGGGCATGGCAAGTTCCTAGAATTTTTTATTTTTTGTCACAAGTTAGTGGAAAATGATGATTTATTTTTTTTTTTCATACAAAGTCTCATATTCCACTAACTTGTGACAAAAAATAAAAACTTCCATGAACTCACTATGCCCATCAGTGAATACCTTGGGGTCTCTTCTTTCCAAAATGGGGTCACTTGTGGGGTAGTTATACTGCCCTGGCATTCTAGGGGCCCAAATGTGTGGTAAGGAGTTTGAAATCAAATTCAGTAAAAAATGACCTGTGAAATCCGAAAGGTGCTCTTTGGAATATGGGCCCCTTTGCCCACCTAGGCTGCAAAAAAGTGTCACACATCTGGTATCTCTGTATTCAGGAGAAGTTGAGGAATGTGTTTTGGGGTGTCTTTTTACATATACCCATGCTGGGTGAGATAAATATCTTGGTCAAATGCCAACTTTGTATAAAAAAATGGGAAAAGTTGTCTTTTGCCAAGATATGTCCCTCACCCAGCATGGGTATATGTAAAATGACACCCCAAAACACATTCCTCAACTTCTCCTGAGTACGGAGATACCAGATGTGTGACACTTTTTTGCAGCCTAGGTGGGCAAAGGGGCCCACATTCCAAAGAGCACCTTTCGGATTTCACAGGTCATTTTTTACTGAATTTGATTTCAAACTCCTTACCACACATTTGGGCCCCTAGAATGCCAGGGCAGTATAACTACCCCACAAGTGACCCCATTTTGGAAAGAAGAGACCCCAAGGTATTCGCTGATGGGCATAGTGAGTTCATGGAAGTTTTATTTTTTGTCACAAGTTAGTGGAATATGAGACTTTGTATGAAATTTTTTTTTTAAAAAAAATCATCATTTTCCACTAACTTGTGACAAAAAATAAAAAATTCTAGGAACTCGCCATGCCCCTCACGGAATACCTTGGGGTGTGTACTTTCCGAAATGGGGTCATTTGTTGGGTGTTTGTACTGTCTGGGCATTGTAGAACCTCTGGAAACATGACAGGTGCTCAGAAAGTCAGAGCTGCTTCAAAAAGCGGAAATTCACATTTTTGTACCATAGTTTGTAAACGCTATAACTTTTACCCAAACCATTTTTTTTTACCCAAACATTTTTTATTTATCAAAGACATGTAGAACAATAAATTTAGAGCAAAATTCATATATGGATGTATTTTTACAACTGAAAGTGAAAAATGTCATTTTTTTGCAAAAAAATCGTTAAATTTCGATTAATAACAAAAAAAGTAAAAATGTCAGCAGCAATGAAATACCACCAAATGAAAGCTCTATTAGTGAGAAGAAAAGGAGGTAAAATTCATTTGGGTGGTAAGTTGCATGACCGAGCAATAAACGGTGAAAGTAGTGTAGGTCAGAAGTGTAAAAAGTGGCCTGGTCTTTCAGGGTGTTTAAGCACTGGGGGCTGAGGTGGTTAAGGGCCCGGAGATCACGGGCATCCAGTATGGTTTTACGGCCTTGACCCTTACGCACAGAGATTGTTCCAGATTCTCTGAATCTTCGGATGATGTTATGCACAGTTGATGATGATAGATGCAAAGTCTTTGTAATTTTTCGCTGGGTAACACCTTTCTGATATTGCTCCAGTATCTTTCTGCGCAACATTGTGGGAATTGGTGATCCTCTACCCATCTTGGCTTCTGAGAGACACTGCCACTCTGAGAAGCTCTTTTTATACCCAATCATGTTGCCAATTGACCTAATTAGTGTTAATTGGTCTTCCAGCTCTTCTTTATGCTCAAATTTACTTTTTCCAGCCTCTTATTGCTACTTGTCCCAACTTTTTGGGGATTTGTTGACACCGTGAAAATTGGAATCAACGTATTTTTCATTTAAAATGATACATTTACTCGGATTAAACGTTTGATCTGTCATCTACGTTCTATTACAAATAAAATATTGAAATTTGCCATCTCCACATCATTGCATTCAGTTTTTATTCACAATTTGTTTAGTGTCCAAACTTTTTTGGAATCCGGTTTGTACATTGCTAGCAGTTTGCAATAAAGGTCCAGATGGTTGTTACTAGTTGGGGGGGGAGGGGGTGTCCCTGCATAGTCTGGTACTATCCAAGCAGTGCTGCCAGTGTCAGGATGTGCAAGAACACAACTCCAGCTGGTAACACCCAGCTGGACCTTCATTGCAGACGGCTATTAATTCATTCATACCTTCTAGCAGGAATAATAAAGGAATATCACAACATCGATTCATAAGAATAGATGTTCCAGAAGTGTTATTACATAGGAATTCAAGTAGTTATTAAAGCAGACATGTCAGGAGAGGTGACTTATTCTCTTTCAGAAGTTTTCTTTGAAAAGCTGCAACGCTATATGGCTTTAAATGGAGGATTCTTGGATGAATGTAAAGTTTAATGAATATATGAAATGGAATAAAGTACGTCGGTCATTGGCGGCAACTTTGTATTTAACTAATATTTATCCTGTTCAACTTGTTAGGAGCTGGGAGCATCACAGGGACCCTCAGCTGCATCTTGTAGTGAATTGATAGACCAAATTTTAAGGGGTTATTCCTATCTCTGCAATGAAGGGCCAGATAGGTGTTATCAGTTGGTAGTGTGTCCTGCACAGTCTGACACTATCCAATCAGTCATGCCAGTGTCAGACTGTGCAGGGACACACCCGCAACTGGTAACACTCATCTGGACCTTCACTGTAGAGGAATATCACAACATACAGTGATCAGAATAGATGCTCTAGAATTGGTATTACAGGGGGAATACAAGTAGTTACTAAAACGGACATGTCAGGAGAGGTTAATATTAGACTTGTGTAATGAGACGGATGACTTGCAAATAATACTAGCGAAAACACAAATGAAGTATCTTCAAAAGTGAAAATGTCCAACATTGGAGCTAACGCTATATAGGATTCTCCAGCAGTACATATGGATGGGTCTGGAAAAACATCGATGAGGTGTTGCGCTTGCTGAAAAGCTGTGGACCCATTGTTCTACTACTACTTATCTTTATTTATATAGCGCACACATATTCCACAGCACTTCACGTTCCATGGGAACGTGGGAAGACTAAATCAGACAGTACAAAGTAAGGGCTTGTTCACACGACCATGTCCGTGCTGTGGACCGCAAATTGTGGTTCGCAATGCACCGGCACCGACCGTGGGGCACTCACTTGAATGGGTCCGCGATCAGTCAGTTACGCAAAAAAATAGAGCAAATTCTATCTTTTTGCGGTGCGGAGGCACGGAACAGAACCCACGAAAGCACTCTGGATTTGTCCACATCTCTGGATTTGTGGACCCATTCAAGTGAATGGAACTGCATACATGATGCGGAATGCACACGGCCGGTGACCCGTGTATTGCGGACCTGCCGTATGCGGGCCGCAATAAGGCAACGGAGGGGCAACGGTCGTGTGAAAAAGCCCTAAAAAACTAAAAAAGGAATGAGGGCCCTGCTCACAAGAGCTTACAATAGATAAGGAGATAGGGGTGACACAGAAGGTAACAAGTGCTCGAGTTGTACAATGGTCCGGGGAGTAGATACAAAGCTGCATGAGCCGTCAGAAGCCGATATCTGTAAGGCCTCTTTCACACGGGCGTCATATTTTTGGCCCGGATAAGAGGCGGGTGCGTTGCGGGAAAATGCGCGATTTTTCAGCGCAAGTCCAAAACATTGTAATGCGTTTTGCACTCGCGTGAGAAAAATCGCGCATGTTTGGTACGTCACTACGCTCATCACATGATCCATCACCATGGTGATGGATCATGTGATGGACCATGTGATGAACGCAGTGATGTCATCAAAGGTCTGTCACTACCAGAGCTTTGAGACGTTCTCACAGCTCTGTTTCTCCACCCCTGTGTTGATGTCACTACTAGAGCTTGGAGGAGTTCTCTCTGCTCTGTTTCTCCGCCCCTGTATTGAGGTCTTTACTTTTGGTTTCCTTCCTCCCAGCTGTCCCTCCTGTGTTTGATTTCTCTGCCTTTAAATCACCCCTCCTCTTTTGTAGGGTGCGGATTATACTTTTCATTTGAGCTGTATCTCTCGCTTGAGTATCTTCACTTGTGATATCTTTCTATGGACCCGAGTTCTGCTGAAGCAAGTACTTCGGATATTGTCTGCTGACTTTGGATCGATTTTCACTGCTGCTGCAGCTCCTTCAGTTAAGTGTGCAGACATTGTTTGTTTCTGTTTGTTTGCTGACTGGATCCGAGGCGACCCCGGTTCCGTCCATATTCTGAGCAGGGCACCGGTGGCCGTGCCCCTTCCACTATTGTAGGGGTTACAGTGGTCATCAGCCTTAGGTACGCGGGCATGTCTCGATCCACCATCTGGATCTGGACATGTGCTTAGCAGCATAGGGAGAGCTTTTAGGGTCTGACAGGGGTCACCCTTTATCCTCCCTAGTTTGGGTCCGGTCAGTAGCTAATTCACTGTGTATGCTCTTGTTGCTCACAGACAGCCGTGACATTATAATCCGCCTAAACCGTCCTTTTTGACATGGATCCGCTTTCTAACCTGGTTGACCGCATGCAGGGTCTTTCTTTGGAGGTAGCGGATCTCCGTCAATCTATGACTCAGCTTCATGCATTGGGCTCTGCTCCGGCCCATGGAGTCTGTTGCAAGCCAAAGGTCTCACTTCCGGAAACGTTCTCCGGGGGCAGTGAGAATTTTGTTCGCTTCAGAGAGGCATGCAAACTCCATTTTTGCTTGTGTCCCCATTCCTCTGGTAATGAGGAGCAGAGGGTGAGGATTGTCATCTCCCTGCTCAGGGGTAATGCTCAGACTTGGGCTTTTTAGCTGCCATCGGGGGATCCCTCCCTTCGATCCGTGGAAAGATTTTTTGTGGCCCTGGGGCAGATATATGATGACCCGGATCGTGTTGCTCTGGCTGAATCTAACTTACGTTTTTTATGCCAGAACAAACTGTCTGCGGAGCTTTATTGTTCTGAATTTCGGAGATGGGCAGCTGATTCAGGTTGGAATGATGCTGCACTCCGGAGTCAGTTCTGTCATGGTCTCTCAGAGAGATTGAAAGATGCGTTTGCTTTCCATGAGAGACCAACGTCCTTAGAGTCTGCCATGTCATTGGCGGTACGCCTTGACAGGCGTCTAAGAGAAAGAAACGAGACCTCTCAGTCAAGCAATTGTCAGTCTAGGGGCAGTGGTGTGGACTCATTCAGTGTGCAGGGGCCTCATCCTGTCTCGGTCCCCTCTGAGGAGGAGCCCATGCAGCTAGGTCGACTTGCCCCTGATAAAGGAGGATTTAATCCTCAGAGAATGGTGTGTTTTTGTTGTGGGGGCATAGGTCATTTGGCAAATGTTTGTCCGTCTAGGAAATTCATGAACTGTACTAAGAGTGATAATAAGAGAAAAACCTCAAAAGGTAAATCATCAAACTCTGCTTTATCTGCTACTTTGGGCAAAGTTGATGTAGGAATTGATGCTTTTCCTCTGACCTGCAGTTCCCGTCTTCTCCTTTCTGCCAAGGTGGCGCTAGAGAGCAAAGTCATTTCTTGTGAAATTTTTGTCGATAGTGGATCGGCTATCAATCTTATTGACACTCAATTTGTAGCCATGCATGGTTTTCAGGTTTGCACATTAGAAAAGGATATACCTGTTTTTGCTATTGACTCTGCTCCACTCTCACAGAGATCCCTGAAGGGCATTGTTCACAATATCCGGTTAGCTGTAGGTGACACTCATGTGGAGGATATATCTTGTTTTGTCCTTAACGGATTGCCTTCTCCTCTAGTTTTGGGGTTACCCTGGCTCACTAGACATAACCCCACTATTGATTGGCAAGGAAGGCAAATAAATGAGTGGAGTGAGTTTTGTCGAGAGAATTGTCTCACAGCGACTTTTGCAGAGGTGTCTACTAAAACTGTGCCATCATTTCTCTCTGATTTCTCGGATGTGTTTTCCGAGAGCGGTGTTCAGGAGCTACCTCCTCACCGGGAGTTTGACTGTCCCATTAACCTCATTCCCGGCGCCAAGCTGCCAAAAGCACGCCTCTACAATCTCTCACAACCGGAAAGAATCGCAATGCGAACCTATATCTCTGAGAGTCTCGATAAGGGGCATATTCGTCCCTCAAAATCACCTGTTGCCGCTGGTTTTTTTTTGTTAAAAAAAAAGATGGCTCTCTGAGACCTTGCCTAGATTTTAGGGAGTTGAACCGTATCACGATTCGCGATCCCTATCCCCTTCCTCTGATCCCGGACCTCTTCAACCAAATTGTTGGGGCCAAGGTTTTTTCCAAATTGGATTTGAGAGGCGCGTACAACCTGGTCAGGGTCAGAGAGGGGGATGAATGGAAAACGGCCTTTAATAGCCCTAACGGGCATTTCGAGAATCTCGTTATGCCTTTCGGCCTGATGAATGCCCCGGCCGTCTTTCAGCATTTTGTTTCAGTATTTTCTACCATTTAATGGGGAAATTTGTATTGGTGTATCTTGATGATATTTTGATTTTTTCCCCTGATGTTCAGACCCATCAGGATCATCTTTTTCAGGTTCTGCGGATTCTGCGGGAAAATAAATTGTATGCCAAGCTGGAGAAATGTGTTTTTATGGTATCGGAGATTCAATTTCTGGGTTTTCTCCTCTCTGCTTCTGGTTTTCGCATGGACCCGGAGAAGGTCCGTGCTGTGCTTAAGTGGGAGCTTCCTGAGAATCAGAAGGCATTGATGCGCTTTCTGGGTTTTGCGAACTATTACAGAAAGTTCATTTTGAATTATTCCTCTGTTGTCAAACCCCTCACTGACATGACAAAAAAGGGGGTGGATTTTTCCTCTTGGTCGGAGGAGGCGCTTGCAGCTTTTTCTAAGATTAAAGAGAGTTTTGCGTCTGCTCCCATCTTGGTGCATCCCGATGTTTCCTTACCTTTTATTGTTGAGGTGGATGCTTCCGAGGTGGGTGTGGGTGCGGTTTTGTCCCAGGGCCCTTCTCCTGCCAAATGGCGACCCTGTGCCTTTTTCTCTAAAAAACTCTCCCCGGCAGAGAAAAACTATGATGTGGGAGATAGGGAGTTGTTGGCCATCAAGTTGGCTTTCGAGGAATGGCGCCATTGGTTGGAGGGGGGCAGGCACCCTATCACCGTTTTTACCGACCATAAGAATCTGGCGTACTTGGAGTCGACCAAGCGTATGAATCCGAGACAGGCCAGATGGTCTCTGTTCTTCTCCAGATTCAATTTTGTTGTTACATTCCGCCCTGGGATCAAAAATGTGAAGGCTGATGCTCTCTCTCGCTGTTTTCCGGGAGGAGGAAACTCCGAGGACCCGGGTCCCATTTTGGCGGAGGGGGTAGTTGTTTCTGCTCTGTATTCTGATTTGGAGGCCGAGGTCCAGGCTGCCCAGACTGAGGCACCTGCCCGTTGTCCTTCTGGGAAGTTGTTTGTGCCTCCTGAGTTACGTCACAAACTCTTCAAGGAGCATCATGATACTGTTCTTGCTGGTCACCCCGGGAGTAGAGCCACGGTAGATCTCATTGCTCTGAGATTTTGGTTGCCGGCTCTTCGTAAGTCGGTGGAGGGTTTTGTGGCTGCTTGTGAGACGTGTGCTCGCGCTAAGGTCCCTCGTTCACGGCCTTCAGGTCCCCTTCTCCCGTTACCCATACCTTCCCGTCCTTGGACACACCTGTCCATGGACTTTATCACGGATCTTCCTCGTTCCTCGGGGAGGTCGGTGATCCTGGTGGTGGTGGACCGTTTTAGCAAGATGGCTCATTTCGTACCCTTCCCTGGTTTACCTAATGCTAAAACGTTGGCGCAAGCTTTTGTCGACCATATTGTTAAATTGCATGGCAGTTTGTGTCCAGATTCTGGAAGGCTTTCTGTTCTCGCCTGGGGGTTCGGCTGTCCTTCTCTTCTGCTTTTCACCCGCAGTCGAATGGTCAGACTGAATGCGTCAATCAGAATCTGGAGACATATTTGCGCTGTTTTGTGGCAGAGAACCAGGAGGATTGGTGTTCGTTTCTCCCTCTTGCTGAGTTTGCTCTGAACAACCGTCGTCAGGAATCTTCTGATAAGTCACCATTCTTTGGTGCATATGGGTTCCATCCGCAGTTTGGGACATTCTCGGGAGGGGCTCCTTCTGGTTTGCCTGAGGAGGAGAGATTTTCCTCGTCTTTGTCTACCATTATCACGTTCGGCGTGACTATCACATACGTGACGCAGAGGGAGGGAACAAGGAAGGCCCTGCCCAAGTGAGAGGGAAGGTGGTGACCCCTGACTCACCTAGCGGCTGGCACCTGGCTGCCCTGACGTCCCTAGACGGGTTCCTCACCCGTACGCCGATCACGTGCCTAAAGCCCTGGCTTTCCCTAAGCTGAGCCCTAGATAGTGAACAGGGCGGTGGGAACACTAGTCCGCACCACTAGCTCTAAAGGAAAACACCAAGGGAAGGACAGACAATACAAACTCAACATATAATCCCAGGTGGGTGACAACAGGAGACAACAAGAAGTCGAACAGGGATCCGGAGGGTAGCACTCTGGAACGACAACCAGGATTCACAACTCCAGTGGGTCAGTATAGATGTCCAGGCAGGAAGCTCTATAACTGGCAACTAGAGAAGTGTGAGGGGAGAATATAAGGAGGTTGAGAGTGGCAGACAAGAAACAGCTGAGGAGGAGAAGCTACGGATCCCTGATTGAGACAAAAAGGACAGCAAGGCAAACACAGAAAACAATCACTAAGAAACAACGTGATCTTTAGATATAGAGCGCGCAGCCACCCACTGCGACCTCCTGACCCCGGGTATAACGGAGTCAGACGTGGCTCTTGATACCCTCGTGACAACCATTTGGCAAAAGATTCAGAGTAATCTTAGAAAGATGAGTGAGAAATATAAGCGTGTGGCTGATAAGAGACGTGTGCCTGGTCCGGACCTGAATGTGGGTGATCTGGTGTGGTTGTCTACAAGAAATATTAAACTGAAGGTTCCCTCCTGGAAATTGGGTCCCAAGTTTATTGGGCCTTATAAAATCTTGTCAGTCGTCAATCCTGTTGCCTTCCGTCTTGATCTTCCACGGATTTGGAAGATACATAATGTATTTCACAGATCTCTCTTAAAACCATATGTCCAGCCCACGGTACCCTCCTCTTTGCCTCCTCCTCCGATTTTGGTTGATGGCAATCTGGAGTTTGAGGTCTCCAGAATTGTGGACTCTCGCATTGTCCGCGGTTCTCTTCAGTACCTCGTTCATTGGAAGGGTTATGGTCCTGAGGAGAGGATGTGGGTCCCAGTGTCGGACATTAAAGCCACTCACCTCATCAGGGCATTTCATAGGGCTCATCCTGAGAAGGTGGGTCCTGGGTGTCCGGGGTCCACCCGTAGAGGGGGGGTACTGTCACTACCAGAGCTTTGAGACGTTCTCACAGCTCTGTTTCTCCACCCCTGTGATGATGTCACTACTAGAGCTTGGAGGAGTTCTCTCTGCTCTGTTTCTCCGCCCCTGTGTTGAGGTCTTTACTTTCGGTTTCCTTCCTCCCAGCTGTCCCTCCTGTGTTTGATTTCTCTGCCTTTAAATCACCCCTCCTCTTTTGTAGGGTGCGGATTATACTTTTCATTTGAGCTGTATCTCTCGCTTGAGTATCTTCACTTGTGATATCTTTCTATGGACCCGAGTTCTGCTGAAGCAAGTACTTCGGATATTGTCTGCTGACTTTGGATCGATTTTCACTGCTGCTGCAGCTCCTTCAGTTAAGTGTGCAGACATTGTTTGTTTCTGTTTATTTGCTGACTGGATCCGAGGTGACCCCGGTTCCGTCCATGTTCTGAGCAGGGCACCGGTGGCCGTGCCCCTTCCACTATTGTAGGGGTTACAGTGGTCATCAGCCTTAGGTACGCGGGCATGTCTCGATCCACCATCTGGATCTGGACATGTGCTTAGCAGCATAGGGAGAGCTTTTAGGGTCTGACAGGGGTCACTCCCTAGTTTGGGTCCGGTCAGTAGCTAATTCACTGTGTATGCTCTTGTTGCTCACAGACAGCCGTGACAAGGTCCTATTGCTCACAGCACCGATGAAGACAGAAGAGATGCCGGCTGCACGAACAAGTGGATTAAGGTGAGTTAAATTATTTGTAATTTTTTTTTAACCCCTCCAGCCCTATTGTACTAAGCATTCTGTATTCAGAATGCTATTATTTTCCCATATACATGTTATAAGGGGAAATAATAATGATCGGGTCCCCATCTCGATCGTCACCTAGCAACCGTGCGTGAAAATCGCACCGCATCCGCACGTGCTGGCGGATGCTTGCGATTTTCACGCAACCCCATTCATTTCTATGGGGCCTGCGTTACGTGAAAAATGCACAAAGAGGAGCATGCTGCGATTTTCACGCAAAGCACAAGTGATGCGTGAAAATCACTGCTCGTGTGCACAGCCCCATAGAAATGAATGGGTCCGGATTCAGTGCGGGTGCAATGCGTTCACCTCACGCATTGCACCCGCGCAGAATACTCGCCCGTGTGAAAGGGGCCTAATTGTTCTGAGTGCATGGGGTGTGGTGGATGATGGATCAGACTCTGAAGGATGAGGCTGAGGAAGGTGGGGGGGGGGGGGTGAATGGAGAAGACTTAGAGCAGGGGATGTGATAGGCCACCCTAAAAAGATGTGTTTTTAGGGAGCGCCTAAAACTGTGAATGTTATGTATTAACTAGAGATGAGCAAAGTACTAAAAAATTTGATTCGGCTGCTTTGACTAATTACTTTGTCACGAAGCGCATTTCTTTGTAAGTAGTGGGTGCAATGACAGGGAGTGGCGATTGCGTTCATACATGATTGCGGCATTTGATAGCAATAATTGGGTGTAAAATAAAATAAATTAATTAATACTTACCACATCCTTTTGCACACGGCAGGCCAGCCACCGCCCTCTTGATCAAAGATCTGGCATGAAATCTCACCCGGCCCGTGGTGACGTCATACGTCACCGTGCACAGGATTTCGTGCGAGATCAAGATTTTTAGTTTTTTTTATACACTATTTCAGGGAAAATCAATTCGCTACCACGAAGCATAAGGAAATTTGGCTTCGTGGCAGATCGAATTTTCCCTGAAATTCGGATCTAAATCCACTTCATAGACTTCGATTCACTCAACACTAGTATTAAACTAATTGCTTGGGGCAGGGCGTTCCAGAGAACTGGTGCAGCTCAAAAGAAGTTGTGGAGCCAGGAGTCAGAGGTTTGGATTATGGAGGATGTTAGTCGTAAATCACTGGCAGAACGCAGGGCACGGGTAGGGTGGTAGACAGAGATGAAGGAGGAGATGTAGGGCGGTGCAGCACTGTGACGAGCTTTGTGGGTGAGAATGAGAAGTATACATTGAATGTCATACTGTGTGGATGACCCCACTAACCTTGGGGTCTGGGAGATTTGGTAAAGATGGGCTATCAGTGTGTAAATGCCTTTTCCATTCCGCTCATTGCTATTATTTCACTGGTGGTCTTCATGGGAATGAAGGTGTAATTAGAACATTAAAGATTCTTGTTGTAGAGGGAATGTTATAGAACAGGTTTGCAGGATAATACAGTAGATACGAGGAGGGTAGGACAGGATACAGAAGAAACTGGTCAGAATAGAATACAGGATAAGAAAGAGAACAGCGGAGCCAGAGGAGATACATATTTTGGAGCAGTTATTGTTCTTGGATCTAAAAGCTTTTCCCGCTGCTTACAAACCACTGAATGTGCAGTCATTTCTCTCTGCTAATGACCCTCTCGGCTTAGATTACAAAAACTATAATTGAGAGAAATGGACCATTATTATCACCGTGCCAAAAAAACCTCAGTGTTTCCAGATGCCTTCTGCAGTCCAAGGATGGAGGGAAAGGACGTTCTCGGTTACGTTTTTTTAAGTCGCAGTGGCATGTGATTTAACCCATCTTGGGACAAGAATAAACCGAAAAGGAAAATGTTAGTGTCACAGTGCGCTTCTCTGTGCTTGAGTTGCTGCGTAGGCTGGCTGCTTGTCCTCTTGTGTACTGGCTGCAGGCTGCCCTCCTGTGTAGGCTGGTTACTTGGGGCTGCGTGTTGGCTGCGGTATCCGCGTTGAACCGCCTGTGTATGTTTTCTCTCCCTGATGGTGTTCTGCGGTTTCACGGGTTGGCTGTGCTCTGGCGTACTGGCTGCGGGTGTCTCCGTGTATGCCGGTTGCCAGGGGCAACGGCCTGTGCTGCAGTCTGTCTGTTATGGTCTGTTCTGGACTCTGGTTCTGTTGGGTTTAACTCCCCTGTTCTGTGGCTGGGTGGGGCTTCTCAGGTGCCTCATTATTACAGCTTTAGGTTCCTGTGAGTCAGTCTGTCCTGTTCCGTTCTAGGTGTAGCTCCTTACTGCTGACCCAAGGGGTCTTACCATCTGTCCGTTTGTATGGTTCCGCCTGGTTTTACATTGTTGTATCTGCCCTGTATTATGCTTCGTTCTTGCTCTTTATTCTTTCCATGATCTATGTCTTGTCCATGTTTGCCTAGCAGTGCGTAACTGCATCTGTCCGCCTAGCAGTGCGTAACTGCGTCTGAGAGCCTGGCAGTTCTTAACTGCTTCCGATGTATCCTGTCCCATGTCCTGCCTTCAGAAGAGGATCCCTGGCTTCCCCAGGGGGGGAATCGCCATCCGTGTGCAGCTCTGCCTGGGGCCGCTTAGCTTCTATTGCTTGCGGCACAGGTAACTGCTTCTGTCTGTCTGTTTCCGTGTGCAGCTCTGCCTGGGGCCGCCTAGCTGCTATCGCTTTCGGTGCAGGTAACTGCTTCTGCCTTTGCTATGCCTTGCCTGTCTGTGGTATCTGGATCTGGATCAGTTTCGCTGTCTGCTGGACCAGCTGCCACTGACTTGGTTTACGCTCTGGAGTCGCCCCTGGCAACTACCGTGGCTCAAGTCTATCCTCCCCACCAGAGGCGCTAGTGAAGACCTGGTGTTGCTTAGTTACGCCCCTGCAGAGTATTGCCAGTCAGTGGCACAGTGGGTACACACCCGCTGATCCTAGCAGTACATTTTGGTTTCCTGGTTCTGTCATTTGCTTTTATTACTTGTGTAATGAAGTCCTGTTGCACCTTGGTCTGTTTCGCCTGTGTCTATTTTCCAGACGTCCTGGAGGCTTACCCAGGGTCCCCGGCACGTGACAGTTAGTGATCATATCCATAAAGAGCATGGAGTCCCTCATTTGTAACCTCAACCATAACCAAGCAACTACTAAAAGCATCTTGTGTCCTGTAATGCTTAAATTATCCTATAGTGGAGCTGTGTTGGGTTTCCCCAGCAGCTGGCATGGAGGTCCAGCATGAGGATACCAGCGATCTGCCAACTTTCAGGGGGACCTTGTAAAGAGAAAAAAAAAAAAAAGGGGATTGCCTAAAGCAGATAACTTATTTGACGGCAAAGTGGATTAACTAATCCAAAATTGGTCCTCACTGGTTATATACTGGGTGTTTTTTGGAGCATTCAACACAAAGCAGCCACATTTCCCTGACTAATATTGAAGGCTCAGGAGCCCAACCTGACTGGCATCAGGGCAGTAAAGGCGTACTGCTGTTATGGTCCTAGGCAAATTAGGGATCTAAACTCACCTCTGAGGTGCCACCCACCCCCCTACTCATCAACTGCATGGTAGTTATGAGGTTTCTCTTAACAAAATGGAAGTGTCCAATTGAATAAGTAATATTGTACAACCTGGTTCCTGCATTGCCAGCATTAAATGTATGTAATAGCCAAATAATACCACCAGACCATGACCACATATTACCACTGTATAGTGACTAAATACCACCGTGCTGTTACAGGACAAAAACACTATGCAAAGACCAATATTACCACCATACAGTGTTAGATGCCAGTTCTACATGAGTACTCTGCAGGCTATATTAGTGACCACAGTACAGCTACATCCAAAGACTTACAGGTGACCGCTCTGATTGTAGATGTTCATTTCTCTTTTATTCTCCATCTGTCCCAGACTGCAGTGATGATTTATTCTCCATAACTTGTCTCTGCAGAATTTGCTGCCCAAGAGTCTTTGGCTCTTCCCTTTTCCAGAATCCTTCCTACCTTTTCCCCACATCTACACAAACATCCCACCCATAGTACCCCAGATGGTAATACTGTCCCTCTTTATGCTGCACTCAGTCCCAGAACCCCCATTTTATGCCTCCTATAGACTGTACACAGTGAGTTCTGCTTACTACACAGTAACAGTGTGCCCTTAAGCCCCCCCAGAGTACTAGAGCCACCTTTAGTTACTCCCACACACTAAGGGCTCATGCACACGACCGTGCCATTTTTTGTGATCCACAAAAAACGGATACCGCCCGTGTGCCTTCCGCAATTTGCGGAATGGAACAGGAGGCCCATTATAGAAATGCCTATTCTTGTCCGCAAAACGGACAAGAATAGGACATGGCTCATAATTTTTGCGGGGCCACGGAACAGAGCAACGGATGCGGACAGCAGACAGAGTGTTGTCCGCATCTTTTGCGGACCCATTGAAATGAATGGTTCCGTATACTGAATCAAAATACGGCCTGTATATGGAACGTAAAATACGTTCGTGTGTATGAGCCCTAATAGTGATCCTATCTGTGCCATCAGAGGTGAAAAGTAAATAGGGGGCAGGAGGCCAATAGCTCAATACTCTGCCATACTGTCCCACTGCCTCCCAGGGCCATCCGCCTCCCACTAGTTGGGTGAGTATCTACGGCTGCTACATTGATTGTGAGATCACTGTATAACACTTTCCTCAGATGCCGACCAAATGTCCACAACAGGATACAAGATGGAAGCTGAAAGACAAAACGGTGAGGTGGCAGCTGTGGATGCTTTACTTCTTAGTAACTACTACTTGTTTCACTAAGATGGGGCTTTAATCATGAAAACATACAGACAGCATTATCCTATAATAGATATGTATCTGAAAAAATACAAAAAACGCTCATTCTAATGCTCCCAAGACAGACAAGAGATAGGTACTTGGAAAGGTACTTTTTTCAACACATATATATACACCCTGTACAGAATTATTAGGCAAATTAGTATTTTGACCACATCATCCTCTTTATGCATGTTGTCTTACTCCAAGCTGTATAGGCTCGAAAGCCTACTACCAATTAAGCATATTAGGTGATGTGCATCTCTGTAATGAGAAGGGGTGTGGTCTAATGACATCAACACCCTATATTAGGTGTGCATAATTATTAGGCAACTTCCTTTCCTTTGGCAAAATGGGTCAAAAGAAGGACTTGACAGGCTCAGAAAAGTCAAAAATAGTGAGATATCTTGCAGAGGGATGCAGCACTCTTAAAATTGCAAAGCTTCTGAAGCGTGATCATCGAACAATCAAGCGTTTCATTCAAAATAGTCAACAGGGTCGCAAGAAGCGTGTGGAAAAACCAAGGCGCAAAATAACTGCCCATGAACTGAGAAAAGTCAAGCGTGCAGCTGCCAAGATGCCACTTGCCACCTGTTTGGCCATATTTCAGAGCTGCAACATCACTGGAGTGCCCAAAAGCACAAGGTGTGCAATACTCAGAGACATGGCCAAGGTAAGAAAGGCTGAAAGACGACCACCACTGAACAAGACACACAAGCTGAAACGTCAAGAAATATCTCAAGACTGATTTTTCTAAGGTTTTATGGACTGATGAAATGAGAGTGAGTCTTGATGGGCCAGATGGATGGGCCCATGGCTGGATTGGTAAAGGGCAGAGAGCTCCAGTCCGACTCAGACGCCAGCAAGGTGGAGGTGGAGTACTGGTTTGGGCTGGTATCATCAAAGATGAGCTTGTGGGGTCTTTTCGGGTTGAGGATGGAGTCAAGCTCAACTCCCAGTCCTACTGCCAGTTTCTGGAAGACACCTTCTTCAAGCAGTGGTACAGGAAGAAGTCTGAATCCTTCAAGAAAAACATGATTTTCATGCAGGACAATGCTCCATCACACGCGTCCAAGTACTCCACAGCGTGGCTGGCAAGAAAGGGTATAAAAGAAGAAAATCTAATGACATGGCCTCCTTGTTACCTGATCTGAACCCCATTGAGAACCTGTGGTCCATCATCAAATGTGAGATTTACAAGGAGGGAAAACAGTACACCTCTCTGAACAGTGTCTGGGAGGCTGTGGTTGCTGCTGCACGCAATGTTGATGGTGAACAGATCAAAACACTGACAGAATCCATGGATGGCAGGCTTTTGAGTGTCCTTGCAAAGAAGGTGGCTATATTGGTCACTGATTTGTTTTTGTTTTGTTTTTGAATGTCAGAAATGTATATTTGTGAATGTTGAGATGTTATATTGGTTTCACTGGTAAAAATAAATAATTGAAATGGGTATATATTTGTTTTTTGTTAAGTTGCCTAATAATTATGTACAGTAATAGTCATCTGCACACACAGATATGCCCCTAAAATAGCTAAAACTAAAAACAAACTAAAAACTACTTCCAAAAATATTCAGCTTTGATATTAATGAGTTTTTTGGGTTCATTGAGAACATGGTTGTTGTTCAATAATAAAATTAATCCTCAAAAATACAACTTGCCTAATAATTCTGCGCTCCCTGTATATATCAAAGAAAAAAGGGGGTCAGTCAGCACATCCCAATGCACAGGTGCACGCTGCCATGGCTAGAAACACAAAGAAAAAAATATACAATGCAACAGCACTGCAAACCAAATAAAGTACAATAAGGCCATAGTAATAGCAAATATTCTGGTGCTAATGCTACACTTATTTTGTAAATTTGAGATCCTTGGCAAATACATTTTGTACAAAATTATTTGGGCCTGTCTGCCACACGTCAAGGCAATCTCTATAGGACGGGAACCTAACACTAAATGCTACCTGTTATGTGCCAAAATGGCCTCCATTAAATTCAGGGAATGCAGGTACCAACATGCATGCTGTGTCCACTCTATACCTCTCCTGGTGCCAGACGGCTTCCAGTGAGTGCAGGGAGAGCAGGCTACAGCTCTACACTTACTCAGCATGCATGTTGGTACCTGCATTCCCTGAATTTTATGGTGGCCGTTATGGCACATAACAGATAGCATTTAGTGTTAGGTTCCCGTCTTACAGAGATCACCTTGACGTTTGGCAGACGGGCCCAAATAATTTTGTACAAAATGTATTTGCCAAGAATCTCAAATTTACTAAATAAGCGTAGCATTAGCACCAGAATATTTTCTATAACTATGGCATTATTGTACATTATTTGGTTTGTAGAGTGCTGTTGCATTGTATGTTTTTTATATATACTGTATATATATATATATATATATATATACACTCACCTAAAGAATTATTAGGAACACCTGTTCTATTTCTCATTAATGCAATTATCTAGTCAACCAATCACATGGCAGTTGCTTCAATGCATTTAGGGGGGTGGTCCTGGTCAAGACAATCTCCTGAACTCCAAACTGAATGTCAGAATGGGAAAGAAAGGTGATTTAAGCAATTTTGAGCGTGGCATGGTTGTTGGTGCCAGACGGGCCGGTCTGAGTATTTCACAATCTGCTCAGTTACTGGGATTTTCACGCACAACCATTTCTAGGGTTGACAAAGAATGGTGTGAAAAGGGAAAAACATCCAGTATGCGGCAGTCCTGTGGGCAAAAATACCTTGTGGATGCTAGAGGTCAGAGGAGAATGGGCCGACAGATTCAAGCTGATAGAAGAGCAACGTTGACTGAAATAACCACTCATTACAACCGAGGTATGCAGCAAAGCATTTGTGAAGCCACAACACGCACAACCTTGAGGCGGATGGGCTACAACAGCAGAAGACCCCACCGGGTACCACTCATCTCCACTACTAAAAGGAAAATGAGGCTACAATTTGCACGAGCTCACCAAAATTGGACTGTTGAAGACCGGAAAAATGTTGCCTGGTCTGATGAGTCTCGATTTCTGTTGAGACATTCAAATGGTAGAGTCCGAATTTGGCATAAACAGAATGAGAACATGTATCCATCCTCTGAGGCTACTTCCAGCAGGATAATGCACCATATCACAAAGCTCGAATCATTTCAAATTGGTTTCTTGAACATGACAATGAGTTCACTGTACTAAAATGGCCCCCACAGTCACCAGATCTCAACCCAATAGAGCATCTTTGGGATGTGGTGGAACGGGAGCTTCGTGCCCTGGATGTGCATCCCTCAAATCTCCAACTGCAAGATGCTATCCTATCAATATGGGCCAACATTTCTAAAGAATGCTATCAGCACCTTGTTGAATCAATGCCACGTAGAATTAAGGCAGTTCTGAAGGCAAAAGGGGGTCCAACACCGTATTAGTATGGTGTTCCTAATAATTCTTTAGGTGAGTGTGTATATATATATATATATATATATATATATATATCTATAAAACACCTGAGTAGGAATGCTTTTCACTTTGACGCTGCAGTGGGCACTATACACTCCAGTTTCATAAAATCACAGAAGATTCTGTGCTTGGGTCTTATTTAAGCCACAGTGGGTTAAGAAAACATCTGTAGTAAATTTCTCTGAAGTCCTCGGCATTCCAGGGAACACTTTTAGGAGTAAATCTAGTTATGCACGGGTGAAAACTGCTGGCGGCAGAGGTTAGGTGACATTACAGGGCCATTCCTATGGTTCCATGTTATGGTTGGACTGTGACATTCACAGAACAGCTGCATTATTTCAGCCTCCAGCTGTCTCAGTTTCCAGAACAGCTGCATTTCAGCAAGAGGTTGTTTCCCAGCTGTGGCCATGGGTGGCATTCGTCTTTGTCTCTGGCCTCTTTTTGTTCCCTCTCTTGACTCGGATAAAATTCTCAAGTGAGATTTCATCGGCTTTAATGTTCAAACTATTATCTATCTATCTATCTATCTATCTATCTATCTATCTATCTATCTATCTATCTATCTATCTATTCAATAAAGTGCAGCTCCACTTTTCTATGACCTTAAAATACATGAAGTAGAACCTAAAGCTCCTGGGCCAAAATTACGTCAGTGAACCACGCACATATGCCGTCTATGTTCTCCACGGACTGCTCACGTATTCATTGACTTTTATGTGTGTATTCACACATCGGTGTGTTTTTCATTGACCATGGGTCCGTGGTGACACCACAAAACATAAACTACTTTGTCCATTATTATTATGGACCCATTACACACATTATAGTCCAGGGATGGCCAACCTGCGGCTCTCCAGCTGTTGTAAAACTACAACTCCCACCATGCCCTGTCTGTGCATGCTGGGAGTTGTAGTTTTGCAACAACTGGAGAGCCGCAGAATGGCCATTCCTGTTATAGTCTATGGGTCAATGAAAACCACTGACACAACACGATCCCATCCGTGTTTGATCCGTGATTTTCATGGAACGTTGCTAGAAGATGCTCTGGAAACCAATTTTCCGCCTAGCAGTGTCTGTGGAATACGGATGATACAGGGAGGGCAAAAAACAGAAACATGGACCAAACACAGATGAACCACTGACCATCTTGTCATGGATGTCATCACGGCTTTCCATCCTCATGCAAACAACAGTATCCGTTTTGTGGTCCATGTGCCTTCTGCATTTTTTTTTTTGCGAATCCATTGACTTCAGTGGGTCTGTGGTCTGCATTTTGCAGACATATTCTATCTTTCTGCGGACCTATTCTAGCATGTGCTTTCTGCATCCATATGTCCATTCTGCAAAAAGATAGAACATGTCCAATACTTGAACCCGAAACATGGACCATGCAACCATTGAGTCGCAAAAAATGCGGATGCAACAGACGGTATCCGCAATTTGCGGACCGCAAAATGAATACTGTCATGTGCATGAGACCTAATAAGTGGGGCTAGCTAAAAGGGGTTGTGTTACTTCAGCAAATGGCATTCATCATGTAGAGAAAGTTAGTACAAGGCACTTACTAATGTATTGTGATTGTCCATATTGCTTCCTTTGCTGGCTGGATTCATTTTTCCATCACATTATGCACTGCTCATTTCCATGGTTACGACCACCCTGCAATCCAGCAATGGTGGTCGTGCTTGTACACTAAAAGTGCCGGCCTCTCTGGTGGCCATGACCGTGGAAGTGTGCACATATAGTGTGTAAGCATGGTCACCACTAAAAGGATTGCAACATATTAGTAAGTGCCTTGTACTAGCTTTTTCTACATGATAAATGCTATTTGCTGAAGTGAGACAACTCGTTTAAGTCTATAGAAAAGAATGGCTGGAAGTTAGGAACATAAGGGGTTATTTATTAAACAGAAATACGCCTATCTTAGGCATATTTACAGGAAAATTTCCCGGTGGGCCGATGCCCACGGGGCCGCCTGGACCCTCCTCACGGCTGGCCAGTGTGTTTTTGGGGATGTATTCTGTGCTGCTGGCAGTATTTTATGATAGACTGTGGAATATGGCTCTGTTGGGGTGGTATAATGTGCCACAATATGGTATTGCTGGTCCTGCCTTCCATCAATTTGGACCAGACTACAAAACGGGGCCACTTTTAGTATTTTTTCCAGGGCCACTTTAAGCCTGCCCCTGCTGCCGCCAGTGCAGGGCTATATTAAGACCGGCGCCTAAAACGCTGGTCTTAATAAATGTGCCCCATACAGAATTTAGGAAGACTCTCTCAAGTGTGTGGAAATCATCAAACATGTTCTGACCATTTTGTTGGATAGTATAATAGACAATGAGTTCCCACCCCAACTGCTTAGCTTGTACTCCGGTCACACTTGCGGTTTAGGGATTTAGATTCTTGTTCAGTCATGGTTCCCACGTGTGAAAGAATGAGAGCAGTGTAATTTCCGGATGTACGTTAATCTTTGCATGGCTGTCATGTTCAAAATATATGAATTCTTGGAATGCTACTAACAGTGCTTCAGACGTATCTGTATTACTAAGTGTTCGGAGGAGCTGTGTCCAACATTATACCATTGTTCCAGGGATTTCCCATCATAAACAGGACCTCAGCGACCGGCTACAGTTTAGTCTAATCAAAGATTAGGGAGTTTAACCCATTTAACATATAGTAAGTCAAGGGAACGAGAGGCAGAGCAATCTGATAAATTCTGGTGCATACAGCAGAAGTACAGCTTTATAGACTTACTACATGAACACTGACGGGTCAACATGCCCAACTCTTCTCTCCCCCGATATCATCAGAAAATGGCGAATTGAACGAACCTTGGTGTAATGTGTACTCAAGAAAAAAAAATTCACATTACCTAGGAAATGAACAGAACACTTACCTGGTGACCTCCTTTTTATCTTTTCAGTTGCAGATCTGTCAATTCCCAACCTCCTCTTCTGTCAAAGATAACCGCACAGCTTCTCAGACTACCTGCTGCACACTGTGCATTTGGTGGTCCAAGACACTTCATGTTGCCCTCGGATTGGCCAGCGCTGCTCACATGAGCAGGACTGGACATGGTGGAAGTGTCTTGCACTACCAAGGCATTGGGACAGATTTATCAGAGCCTGGCGGCGTATGCCAGACTATGATAACCAGGAGCACTGCCGTATGCTGCGCCTGATTTATGAAGAGGCGTACGCTTTACAGTGCCCTGCCGTGGATTTTAGTCTTCTTCCATGTCAGAAAACTGGTGTAGAAGATGACAAATGTGGCGGCACCGAGGGCCCTGCCATCATCCCTTTTTCGAAAGTGATGAGGTCCGTGGCATACCGGTACTCGTACAAACCATTTTACGTTGAAAAAGTCTTAACCGTGCAGTTTGTGACTTTTTCACGCCTCCAAAGTGGCATAGCTGTATGGTAAATGTGGCTCTATTGTGTGTGCATCAGGTAGTTTGAGAAGTGGTGCAGCCATCTTGGATAGCAGAAGAGGGGCCAGGGAATCAGTGGACGTGCAGATGAAAAGGAGGTCACCATGTAAGTCTCTTCCCATTCCCCAGCTAAGGTGAACATTTTTACATTAACCAGAGAGTTTCTTTAAGACACGTTTAAGGCAATCTCACGCCAGAGGACCTTCACATCCTTCTGAAACCACAAGTTTACAGAAACCCATATCAATGAAACGGATGGGTGGACCTTACACTAGAAACGGGTTTTCTGCAACCTCCTAATATAAGCCTCCTTCTGTAGTCACCTGATAAGCCTCCATAATATCCAAGACAAAAATATGCCCCCATATGCCTGGACCCTTCACACTGAATCTACTTACCTGGCTCCCATTGCCACTCCTGGTCTCCGCACCACCGCTGCTGCTTCTCTCCGTGTGCGAATGAAAACATCCGGTGTCGGGGGGAGGCTCATCCACGCACGGGGAGAAGCAGCGGCGCGGGGAGCCAGGTAAAAAGATTCAGTGTGAGGGGCCTGGGCCTATGGGGGACATTTTTTAGTCTCGGATAACCCCTTTAAGGGCATGTGGACACATATATAAGTTCTGACTATAGACAGTACTTTTTAGTACAGTTATTCTAAGTGGTAGGCTTAGATGAGACAAGTGCACATTAGAGATGGCCTTGCGGTTCGCCCGGCAGTCGTTTCGCGGTGAACTTTGCTCGTTTGCGATTCGCCAAACATGTGGCGATATTCGCACGCGGCAATTTTTTCCGCATAGTGCCGAACTTTGACCCACTTAATAAGTGATCAATAAAAGTTATATTTTAATGTCATAATCTAGCATACACATGTCAAGAGTAGGCAACCAGTAGTCTAGTACTATATGAAAATAGAGTTATAAGTGCCTCTACATGTGTAGGGTATACATCTGGAACAATTGAACTTTGACCCATGACACATCCATCAGGTGGGACAGGACAGCCAATTAAGACATTTGAGCACATGGACACACCCCCAACCCTATAACAGAACCCGATCTGGCAGCCATTTTACATTATGTGTTTTGCCAGTGTAGGGAGAGGTTGCATTTTAGAGCAGGGGCAGTTAGGGACACCAAACGCTAGCTAATACGGCCACAAAAGTCCTTTTAAGGACTGGTATAGGTGTGCTATCGAGGGGTATGATATACTTATAATATACTTTCTAACATAGAAATTATATTATAGTGTATTTGTATTGTGCAGCAGTTGTGTGGGGTTCTGCTGCGATACCGCAGCTAGATAGAGGGACAAACGCTATTGGAGTAACTAATTGCAACGGGTGTGATATACCTGTTGCCCCCCAAAAAACTGCTTGCGGGCTGCGATATGCCTTCTTCCACAAAATCCTGGTTGAGGGGTGCTATATACCTGTCTTCCACAAAATCCTGATTGAGGGGTGCTATATACCAGTTTCACCCAAATAATGATTAAAGGGTGCTATATACCAGTTTCCGCCAAATACTGTTTGAGGGATTCTATATACCTATTTCTGCCAAATACTGATTGAGGCATGCCATATACCTTCTTCCACAAAATACTGATTGAGGGGTGCTATTGCTATATACCTTCTACCACCAAATAGTGATTGAGGGCTGCGATACACCTGCTTCCACAAAATACTGATTGAGGGGTGTAATATACCTGTTTCCGCCAAATAATGATTGAGGGGTGCCATATACCTGTTTCCGCCAAATACTGATTGAGGGGTGCTATATACCTGTTTCCGCAAAATACTGTTTGAGGGATTCTATATACCTGTTTCCGCCAAATACTGATTGAGGGGTGCCATATACCTTCTTCCACAAAATACTGATTGAGGGGTGCTATTGCTATATACCTTCTACCACCAAATAGTGATTGAGGGCTGCGATACACCTGCTTTTCACAAAATACTGATTGAGGTGTGCAATATACCTGTTTCCGCCAAATAATGATTGAGGGGTGCTATATACCTGTTTCCGCCAATTACTGATTGAGGGGTGCCAAGTCCTTCTTCCACCAAATCCTGATTAAAGGGTGCTATTGCTATATACCTTCTTCCACTAAATACTGATTGAGGGCTGCGATACACCTGCTTCCACAAAATACTGATTGAGGGCTGCAATACACCTGCTTTCACAAAATACTGATTGAGGGGTTCTATATACCTGTTTCCACCAAATACTGATTGAGGGGTGCTATATAGCTTCCTCCACAAAATACTGATTGAGGGGTGCTATTGCTATATACCTTCTTCCACCAAATACTGATTAAGGGGTGCGATACACCTGCTTCCACAAAATACTGATTGAGGGGTGCCATATACCTGTTTCCGCCAAATACTGATTGAGGCATGCCATATACCTTCTTCCACAAAATACTGATTTAGGGGTGCTATTGCTATATACCTTCTACCACCAAATAGTGATTGAGGGCTGCAATACACCTGCTTCCACAAAATACTGATTGAGGGGTGCTATATACCTGTTTCCGCCAAATACTGATTGAGGGGTGCTATATACCTGTTTCCGCCAAATACTGATTGAGGGGTGCTATATACCTGTTTCCGCCAAATACTAATTGAGGGGTGCCATATACCTTCTTCCACAAAATCCTGATTGAGGGGTGCTATTGCTATATACCTTCTTCCACCAAATACTGATTGAGGGCTGCGATACACCTGCTTCCACAAAATACTGATTGAGGGGTGCCATATACCTGTTTCCGCCGAATACTGATTGAGGGGTGCCATATACCTTCTTCGACAAAATACTAATTGAGGGGTGCTATTGCTATATGTCGGCGATATAAAGCAAAAGGCTTTATATAAAAGAAAGGATCAAACAAAAAAAATTCTAATGGTTATTGATCCTGAGGTGGACATATAAACACCTCAGGACCAATAACCATTTTAAAAAATTTTCTTTGATCCTTTCTTTTATATAAAGCCTTTTTCTTTATATCCCCGACATAAGTGGAGGCACTGCTGAAATCGAGTAAATTCTTAGATTATTTGTGCAAATAGTAAAAAGTTCCATACTTTCTTGGCTAACCAGATTATTCATAGATCTGTGTATAACTTTGTTGTAGGAAAATTAGTGCAGCCGGTACTGAAGCCGGTAATGGTGATGCAACATAACGTTGTTGAATATGTAAATTCACATTTAGATTTGGATCATGATGTGGCTGCATGGATAAGTGAGTACAATTAGCATGAGTATAAAGATTAGTTTGCTCTGCATGCATGTTGGTACTTGTAGTCCCTGGATTCAATGGAGGCCATTTTGGCACAGAAAATGATAAAAACCAAAGGGGGCCCAGCATGCATGCGGAACCTACACCCCCTGAACTTCATGGTCGCTGTCATGGCACTTAACAGGTTGAACTTAGTGTTAGGTTCCCGTCTTACAGAGATCGCCTTGATGTGTGGCAGACGGGCTCAAATAATTTTGTACAAAATTATTTGCCAAGCATCTCTAATTTATAAGCATGGCATTAGCAATATAATACATTTTTGTACTTTATTTGGTATGAAGAGTGCTGTTGCATTGTATGTTTTGTTGTATGTTGTGTTTTCAGCCATAGCAACGTGCACCTCCGCATTGGGATGTGCTGACTAACCCCCTTTTTTTTCTTTGATAAGTGTAGGCGGAGACGCTTTGAAGGTAAGTGGTACATCATGGTTAAAATTTAAAATTGGCAAGAAAGTAATTAGACATCCCACATTGATTGTAGACCTTCCCTATGATCGGCTGATCATAGGAATCGACCTCCTGAAAAGATTGAGTTTCATAGTAGACTTCATCAATGAAGTAGTCTGGACTCAGGTGAAGGCACCCATTGCCTATGAGTACTCTTGCAATGCACAACCCCAAAGTAGTTGTCACGTGATTGAAGAAAGGTTTAAGTCTGTTGAAGTTCATTTTAGGAAGAATCAAACGCCGGATGTCACGATCCTGAAAAATGGTGAACCCGAGGAAGCCGTCAACAGTGCCACCCATATCATAACCATCCAGAAAGATAGAACTGAAAAGGTAACCTTGGATGGGGATGCATTAACTATTTATCTTAAAGGGGGAAGTTACGAAGTTGCGGACCTGACCAGGCATACTCAATCCATTGTACGGATTGAGAAGGTTAATGATAACTTATTGATTCCCGTACAGGTGAACAATATGGCCCGGGTGAAATACGCCAAGTTGGATCTGAAATACAAAGCCAGTTACATGAGCCTAAGTCTCTTGAAACAGGTCGCTAACCCTAAAGTGATTAAAGTTTCCTCTCCACAGGACCAATTTCTACATGATCTGGATGGAGATTCACAGAGTCATAATGTGATTGCAAGATGTCTATTGCTGAAACCAATGTGGTGCAATGGAGCCAAGATTCCCCTGGTGAGGATCTCATCGCGAGTCAAAAGGGGGATCCAGTCATTGGTATCTTTTACAAACACATTGAAGATCCCCAGAATTGTCCCATAACTGTGGAAGATTATGCAGGCAAAGAAGAGTTACGGATATTGATGAAGGGTAAGTCCCAATTCTCGTTACAGGATGGATTGTTGGTAAGAACCTCGAAGTATGCTATCTCACAATGGGTGGTACCCGCAGCATTCCGAGGTTTGGTGTTGCAGCATGCCCATGACGCCCCAACGGCTGGTCATAGAGGTGAGAAGCTAACGTATAAATTATTACCGGATTACACTTGTTGGCCTCATATGTTGCAAGACGTTCACACATATTGTCAAGGATGTTTAATTTGTCCTCAATTCCAGCCACAAGCACCCACTCATCGGGCACCGTTGATGAAAAGAGGGGTGTCTATACCATGGTCAGACATCCAAGTTGACTTCATCAAAAGGCAACAGATATATTTTTAATCGTGACTTGTTTTTTCACAAAATAGGTGGAATGTTTGCCTTGCAGAACATGCAGTTCAAGTGTGTGTGCATCTCTACTCATTAACCACGTATTTTCCAGGTTTGGTCTTCCCCAAAGCATCGAGTCCGATCGTGGAAGTCATTTCACTAGTAAGGTGACGACAAAAATGTGGGAGATGCTGGGGGTAAAAAGAAAGCGACATATAGCTTATCGGCCAGCCTCTAGTGGTGGAGTACAATGCTACAACCAAACCATTGTCAACATTCTAAAGAAATTTGTCAATGGATCTGGTAAGGCCTGGGATGTGAAGTTGCCTTTGGTTCTCATGGCCATAAGGGCCACCCCAAGCGCGGCAACCAAACTTTCTCCCTTCGAAATGATCACAGGCAGGAAGATGGAGTCACGCCAGCATTTACTCTACCAGACGACAGACCACAATTTGATAAATGCTTCAACAGCTCATCAGTATATGGAGAATCTACGCAAGCACCTTCAGCATGCTTTCATGTTTGCCCAGAAGAATCTGGAGAAAGCAGCAGTGAGCGCTAAAACTTACTATGATTTGAAGACTACCCAAAAGGAGTATCAGATTGCCGATCAGCTTTACCTCTATAACTTTGCCCGGGATCAGGTGAAGGAAAGGAAGTTCCTGCCTTCCTGGAAGGGACCATATGTCGTCATTGACAAATTGTCACCTGTGGTGTACAAAATCAAGATTCCAAAGGGGGATGAATTTGTAGAGAAATGGGTGCATATTAATCAATTACGTGTTTGTCATCCTAGCTCACGATTTCGCGAGATGGGAGGATTACCAGATGATAAGTGAAGAGATATCAAGGCTACAGCTAAAGACGGAAACCCAGGATTGGTATTGTATAAACAATTGAGTGTACTAACCTATCCTCATGTATTTTCCTCTGAAACTAATTATCTCTTGACTCACTTATGAATCGAGAACTTGCTCTGTTCAAGAAAAGAAACTATGCCAAATCAAAGATGTATGGTAATATGAACTCTTTTCTTGCAGGAGTGATAAAAAGTGGAAGATGTATGTGCTTATATTTGTCATACAATATATTCTAGGTGCAAGATGGCATCGAGAGTTGTTGCCGTTATCTACGTCGTCCTAATATTGGGAAAGGAGTGCCATGCCGAGCCGATCGCTGTACCAGTCCCTTCATCTGGGATCATGCTGCAGGATACCATGGGATTCATCTTGACGAATAAGAGGGTTCTATCTGGTCTCTTGGATTACATTGTAATGAAGGGGGATTTGTTGAGCCTTTTCAGAAGTGTAAACAGTTATATCTACTTATTCTAGTTATGATGGATAGTTTACAGTCACTATTTTTGTATGGACTTTTGGGAATGAGACTTCGTTCAGAGGAAGTTGTGTTTTTGTAACCAATAGTCAATCGTCATTTAGACAGTTAGAAGATACACGCCACCTGTCGTGGTAAAGGCTTCATTGTATTTCTTATCTGAACATAAATTCCACAATGTGAGAAGTGTCAAGATGTTCCTCCGAGCCTACATTATAACACCGCACAACAATGATTTTGCTACTGAGAGAAATTCATGTGATTTAGGCCTCATGCACACGACCGTTGTTTTATTCAGTGTCCGTTGTTCTGTTTTTTGTGATTTTCTGCGGACCCATTGACTTTCAATGGGTCCGTTGAAAACTCGGCTAATGCACAGTTTGTCATCCGCGTCCGTGATCCGTGGTTCCAGTCCGTCAAATAAATATAAACTTTCCTATTTTTTTCACGGAAACGGTTCGCGGACCCATTCAAGTCAATGGGACCTTGAAAAAACGCGGAGGCACACAAGATTGTCATCCGCGTCCGTTTTTTCCCTATCATTTGCATGGCAAACTTGACTTAGACTTTTTTTTTACTTTCCTTTATGTCTGGTGGTCCTCCAAAAATCAAGGAAGACACACGGAAACAAAAACGGAAACGGATCACGGAACAAAGGAACCCCATTTTGCGGAGTGGAACACAACGGTCGTGTGCATGAGGCCTAATACTAAAATGAATGCGCTGATTCCAAATATTAACTCGGAATTTGGCTGACATGTCTAGATTTTAATCCCTTAACCCCTTCACGCAACATCACGTACATGTACGTTGGGTAATGTGGTGCCTCACCGCATCCCCACGTGCATGTACGTGATCGGCTTTCTCTGTCAGTGCAGGGAGCGAAGCGCTGAAGGTTCAGTGAAGCCGGCGTGCTGGGGTTGCTAGGCAACCAGAGACTCCAGCGGGAACTGCATCGGAGCTCTGACCCGCCCGCGATCGCTGGGATTGGTCCAATACTGCAGAGGGACCAATCGCAGCGCATCGGGGCATGTAAGGGGGGGTTAGGGAGGGTCTCCTTCTCTGATCGTCCCAATTCCTGTCAGGGAAGCGATCAGAGAAGGAGAGAGTGTGAAAAGCTGCTGTAGATACCTACCAGATCGAATTAACCCCTTTTGTGCCGAAAAGCTGCTTCTGTGCCCCAGTCAGTGACACAGATCAGTTCTGTGCCTCATCAACAGCCTGTCATCTGTAGTCAGTTTTGTGCCTCATCCCCTGCTTAGTACATAATTAACCCCTACTTAACCCCTTCAGTACCGATTTGCCACTCTTCTGTGCCTGATTTGCCCCAGTCAGTGAGATTAGTCCTGTCCAGTCCTCTCATCACCTCATCCAGACACCTGTCACTACTGTCCGTCGGTTAAGACAACTGTCTACCCGTCAAGACACCTGTCACTCCAGCCTGTCCGTCCGTTAAGACAACTGTCTGCCCGTCAAGACACCTGTCACTCCAGCCTGTCTGTCGATCAAGACACCTGTCAGTCCAGCCTGTTCGTCCGTCAAGACACCTGTGACTCCAGTTTGTCTGTTCAATAAAGACACCTGTCACACTAGCCTGTCTGTCCATCAAGACACCTGTGACTCCAGTCTGTCCGTCAATCAAGACACCTGTCACTAAAGTTTGTCCATTCAATAAAGACACGTGTCACTCCAGCCTGTCCGTCCATCAAGACACCTGTCAGTCCAGTCTGTCCGTTCAATAAAGACACCTATTACTCCAGCCTGTCCGCCCATCAAGACACCTGTCAGTCCAGCCTGTTCGTCCGTCAAGACACCTGTGACTCCAGTTTGTCTGTTCAATAAAGACACCTGTCACACTAGCCTGTCTGTGCTACCTGTGACACCTGTCAATAATTTCCAAGTGACTCGGGGAGATTTTATCCTATCCTAAAGGATATACAGTATTTTAGTCTGCTGTTCTATTTAAAAAAAAAAAATATATATATATATATATAAAAAAGGGAAGAAGGCGGCGGCACTGGAAATAAGCAAAAATGGGTGCTATGTCCAGGGATATTGCTGCTTACCCCAGATGAACAGAAACGAAGAAAGGACAGCACTCCAAGTAAAAATATGATGGTCTTTAATCACCCATGTAGATGGCAACGTTTCAGCTCCAAACAAGAGCCTTTCTCAAGCAATGAACACACTATATGCTGGGGTATATATAGTCCAACCCCCATTACAACATAATACAATCAATCAACAATAAAATATATAATTAACAGTGCAAAAGTGTATAAATAATATCCATACTTAGATACAATTGTGTAATATCCTTGAATAGGAGATGCCATAATAATGCATCCAAAATATAATAAATAGTGTACATATTATAACCTAAAAGGAAGTAATTGGTGATAAGGAACAGGTGTATATATTAGTGCAAAAATTAGGAACGATGATGCTGCAAAGAAAGAAGGAAAAGTGTTAACATACCCAGCGCCGTCCATCGCACCAAACATGTCACATGTCGATCAAACCGGCGTCCGGAAATAGGTAGTGCGCAGACGCCAACCGCGTCCTGTCACGGCGTGACGTCACCAGCATTGGTTGCAAAGACGCGCGCACAGACATGCGCATTACCGCCGAGAAGCTCAGTCGGCCATACTACGAAAGGTCATTGCGTCCCACATGTCCATGTGTATGCGCATGTCCATGTATGTGTAAACAGGACAGCGCAGCACGGGAATACAAGCCGTGTTATACAATATGTATATACAGGGGGGGGGGGGGCAGGGCAGGACACTGTATCACAAAGTAGCACAGATCCCACCAACTAAGGGAGAACAGCGGAGATCACAACATCAATGTCGCGATCCTCACCAAGATCACCCATAGATCTCCCACAAACCAAACATGTATCGATATACCGCAGTGTAGACTGACACAGAATATAAATAATAGTGAGTTAGCCAGATCGAAATTACACATCATAATAAGGGCACTCTTATAGATAAATAAGGACATGTGGATACAATGTACGTGCACCAGGTACGTCACAAATCCTGTTTCTGCAGCATCATTAGAATCTGTGAATATAAAAAAGAAAAAGAATTAGAAACATGGCTTAGTAGTGTTCAAAAATACACTATGTAGCACAAGAGAAGACGGCGCATATCACATAAAGAGGGCAAACAACTCATTTAAACATAAATCCCCGGATTGTAATCCACATTGAGTCCATTGGGTCTCAAACTGTTAAGAGTATAGATCCAGAGGAGCTCTCTCTTTTTGAGAATCCGTACCCTGTTCCCCCCACGTCTGGGCATGGGTACATGATCAATGGCCCAACATTTCAGATCTTTTTCAGAGTGTTTAAATTCTGTGAAATGTTTGGCAACTGGGAGGTCCTTTCTCTTTTTACGAATGGACAAGCGGTGATTGTTGAGCCGCGTCTTAAGATCAGTTGAGGTTTCACCCACATACAATAACTTACATGGACAGATCAAGACATAAACCACGTAACAGGAATTGCATGTAAGGTGAAAACGAATAGGGTGTACAACTCCGGTGACAGGATGAATGAAAGCACTGCCTTTACCCATATATTTACAATCAGTGCAGCACAGGCAGGGAAAACTACCCTTGCCCAATGTAGTTAGTGCAGTTTGTACCGACCTAGATTTAGGGCCAATATCCGCTCTGACTAGTTGATCCCGTAGGCTTCTAGACCTACAATAAGAGAATAGGGGGGGAGATCTGAATTCCTGGATCTCACTATGGCAGCCCCCCAAAATACCCCAATGTCGCTTAATAATACAGTTAATCTCTTCACTTTGTTCCGTAAATTTGGAGATGAAAGGAATCCGAGTCAAGGATCCTTCAGATGACTTCCTTTTTAGAAGACTACTCCTATCCAAATCACGGACCTTGTTCATGTGAGAATCCAACAATTTAGTAGGGTAACCCCTTTTTTTGAATTTGACGGCCATATTATTTAAGGAGGAATCTAGTTTGTTAGGCTCAGAAACAATTCGTTTAACCCTAAGAAATTGTGAAAAGGGTAAGTACTTAAGTGTGTTACGTGGATGACCACTATTGTAACAGAGGAGGGTATTTTTATCAGTTGGTTTGGTATAGAGCTGAGTGTGTATCCCGCTCTCGCCAAACGTAACAGTGGTATCAAGAAACTGCAGTTCAGTATCCGAATGGATTAACGTGAACTGCAGATCCCTGTCAACACCGTTTAAAAACCGATGAAATTCAAGTAACTGGGTGACACTACCAGTCCATATGAGGAAGATGTCGTCGATGTATCTCCACCACCGCAGCAATTGGCTGCGGTGGTGTGACACATAGACGACATCCTCCTCAAAGCATCTCATAAAGATATTGGCGTAGGTAGGTGCCACGTTAGATCCCATAGCCACGCCCCTTTTTTGTTGGAAAAAGGTGTCTTGGAACATGAAATAATTATGTCTCAAAACTATCTGCAATAGATCAATGATGAGTTGCCTAGCAGCCTCTGTATAGGATGAAGTGTCAAGCATGCGGGAAATGGCATTAATACCTAGATCATGACTGATAGAGGTGTATAGTGAAGTGACGTCAAAGGACGCCAGATGGACCTCATGGACACCGGTAAAATCAATCTCCCTCAACTTGCATAGGAAGTCGGTCGTATCTTGTACATACGACTCAGCCCCTATTGCAAATTCATGTAAAACCTTATCCAGAAAAATAGCAATGCAACTAAAGATGGAGTCCGACCCGGAGACGATAGGTCGTCCGGGAGGATCAATAAGGGACTTGTGCACTTTCGGAAGTATATATAGAACCGGGGTCACCGGATGATCTACAGTGAGAAAAGTGCACAGGTCCTCATCGATAGTGCCCGCCAACATAGCGTCTGCCAAGCATCTCTGGATAAGTTTAGCGATCTTAAACTTAGGATCACATTGAAGAACAGAGTAAACATTGATATCATCCAGCTGACGCTGAATCTCCGCCACATATTTACCGGTGTCCATGATGACCACTGCGCCACCCTTGTCCGCAGGCTTGACCGTCAGTGAAGAGTCTTTCCTTAATTGATCTAGCGCTTCAATTTCAGATTTGGATAAATTAGGATGTTTAAAGGCAACATTATCACATCTCAATCTATAAGCAGAGACATCAGACTTAACTGCAGTAATAAATGCATCAATCGAGGCCTCATTGGTGCATGGAGTAAAACTGCTTTTCAGAGACAGATCGAGGCGGCCCAGGGAGAACTCGCTAGCCTGAGGCGCCGCGATCCGTGTCCTAGAGTTAAACCACAATTTAAGCTTAATCCTGCGAAAAAAAGCATGGAGGTCAGTGTCCAGTTCAAACCAATTAGGTACAGACATAGGGCAGAACGAAAGTCCTTTATTCAGGACACTCACTTGAGCCAAAGTGAGCGTCCTGGATGACAAGTTGATCACCGTCACCTCCTCTTGTTCACCAGTGACTTTGTGGTCTGTGCTCTGGTTTTGTTGATTTTGGGCTTGACCGGTTCTGCGGTGTCGACGACCCCCTCTTCTAGTCCGCCCACGTCTCTCTTTTCTGGATCCGTACTGTTCCCTAAAAAAGGGGAAGATAAAGTGGAGGTAGCGGGTGTATTTCTTTTCTTTCTCCTGGGATCTTTATAATTGAAATTGCCACTATCAGACTGCCAGGTGTAAACAGCATCTTTCTTGTAATCCTCGGAGTCACGATTCCACTTTGACCTTTTTCCTTCCTCCAGCTCCAATTTGGTTCGTGTTACATGCACACCAACGTTATCGCTGAACAGCGAATACTCCTCGGCGGACATAGCTGACCGTAATGTATGTTCAATATCCGCCGTATCAGAAGCAATAGTAATTAATTCATGCTGGAGGTACATGACTACACTTGGGGAATACTTCAAGGTACAAAGGATCCCACGTGGTATGAGGTCTAATCTGAGACCTAATCTATTTGCCAACAATGCTTTGTTTTGCAAAAAATTTGAGGCCTTATCGAATAGGTATTCCCTTGATTTTATTCTATTGAACATTCAGTACCTCCAGCATGAATTAATTACTATTGCTTCTGATACGGCGGATATTGAACATACATTACGGTCAGCTATGTCCGCCGAGGAGTATTCGCTGTTCAGCGATAACGTTGGTGTGCATGTAACACGAACCAAATTGGAGCTGGAGGAAGGAAAAAGGTCAAAGTGGAATCGTGACTCCGAGGATTACAAGAAAGATGCTGTTTACACCTGGCAGTCTGATAGTGGCAATTTCAATTATAAAGATCCCAGGAGAAAGAAAAGAAATACACCCGCTACCTCCACTTTATCTTCCCCTTTTTTAGGGAACAGTACGGATCCAGAAAAGAGAGACGTGGGCGGACTAGAAGAGGGGGTCGTCGACACCGCAGAACCGGTCAAGCCCAAAATCAACAAAACCAGAGCACAGACCACAAAGTCACTGGTGAACAAGAGGAGGTGACGGTGATCAACTTGTCATCCAGGACGCTCACTTTGGCTCAAGTGAGTGTCCTGAATAAAGGACTTTCGTTCTGCCCTATGTCTGTACCTAATTGGTTTGAACTGGACACTGACCTCCATGCTTTTTTTCGCAGGATTAAGCTTAAATTGTGGTTTAACTCTAGGACACGGATCGCGGCGCCTCAGGCTAGCGAGTTCTCCCTGGGCCGCCTCGATCTGTCTCTGAAAAGCAGTTTTACTCCATGCACCAATGAGGCCTCGATTGATGCATTTATTACTGCAGTTAAGTCTGATGTCTCTGCTTATAGATTGAGATGTGATAATGTTGCCTTTAAACATCCTAATTTATCCAAATCTGAAATTGAAGCGCTAGATCAATTAAGGAAAGACTCTTCACTGACGGTCAAGCCTGCGGACAAGGGTGGCGCAGTGGTCATCATGGACACCGGTAAATATGTGGCGGAGATTCAGCGTCAGCTGGATGATATCAATGTTTACTCTGTTCTTCAATGTGATCCTAAGTTTAAGATCGCTAAACTTATCCAGAGATGCTTGGCAGACGCTATGTTGGCGGGCACTATCGATGAGGACCTGTGCACTTTTCTCACTGTAGATCATCCGGTGACCCCGGTTCTATATATACTTCCGAAAGTGCACAAGTCCCTTATTGATCCTCCCGGACGACCTATCGTCTCCGGGTCGGACTCCATCTTTAGTTGCATTGCTATTTTTCTGGATAAGGTTTTACATGAATTTGCAATAGGGGCTGAGTCGTATGTACAAGATACGACCGACTTCCTATGCAAGTTGAGGGAGATTGATTTTACCGGTGTCCATGAGGTCCATCTGGCGTCCTTTGACGTCACTTCACTATACACCTCTATCAGTCATGATCTAGGTATTAATGCCATTTCCCGCATGCTTGACACTTCATCCTATACAGAGGCTGCTAGGCAACTCATCATTGATCTATTGCAGATAGTTTTGAGACATAATTATTTCATGTTCCAAGACACCTTTTTCCAACAAAAAAGGGGCGTGGCTATGGGATCTAACGTGGCACCTACCTACGCCAATATCTTTATGAGATGCTTTGAGGAGGATGTCGTCTATGTGTCACACCACCGCAGCCAATTGCTGCGGTGGTGGAGATACATCGACGACATCTTCCTCATATGGACTGGTAGTGTCACCCAGTTACTTGAATTTCATCGGTTTTTAAACGGTGTTGACAGGGATCTGCAGTTCACGTTAATCCATTCGGATACTGAACTGCAGTTTCTTGATACCACTGTTACGTTTGGCGAGAGCGGGATACACACTCAGCTCTATACCAAACCAACTGATAAAAATACCCTCCTCTGTTACAATAGTGGTCATCCACGTAACACACTTAAGTACTTACCCTTTTCACAATTTCTTAGGGTTAAACGAATTGTTTCTGAGCCTAACAAACTAGATTCCTCCTTAAATAATATGGCCGTCAAATTCAAAAAAAGGGGTTACCCTACTAAATTGTTGGATTCTCACATGAACAAGGTCCGTGATTTGGATAGGAGTAGTCTTCTAAAAAGGAAGTCATCTGAAGGATCCTTGACTCGGATTCCTTTCATCTCCAAATTTACGGAACAAAGTGAAGAGATTAACTGTATTATTAAGCGACATTGGGGTATTTTGGGGGGCTGCCATAGTGAGATCCAGGAATTCAGATCTCCCCCCCTATTCTCTTATTGTAGGTCTAGAAGCCTACGGGATCAACTAGTCAGAGCGGATATTGGCCCTAAATCTAGGTCGGTACAAACTGCACTAACTACATTGGGCAAGGGTAGTTTTCCCTGCCTGTGCTGCACTGATTGTAAATATATGGGTAAAGGCAGTGCTTTCATTCATCCTGTCACCGGAGTTGTACACCCTATTCGTTTTCACCTTACATGCAATTCCTGTTACGTGGTTTATGTCTTGATCTGTCCATGTAAGTTATTGTATGTGGGTGAAACCTCAACTGATCTTAAGACGCGGCTCAACAATCACCGCTTGTCCATTCGTAAAAAGAGAAAGGACCTCCCAGTTGCCAAACATTTCACAGAATTTAAACACTCTGAAAAAGATCTGAAATGTTGGGCCATTGATCATGTACCCATGCCCAGACGTGGGGGGAACAGGGTACGGATTCTCAAAAAGAGAGAGCTCCTCTGGATCTATACTCTTAACAGTTTGAGACCCAATGGACTCAATGTGGATTACAATCCGGGGATTTATGTTTAAATGAGTTGTTTGCCCTCTTTATGTGATATGCGCCGTCTTCTCTTGTGCTACATAGTGTATTTTTGAACACTACTAAGCCATGTTTCTAATTCTTTTTCTTTTTTATATTCACAGATTCTAATGATGCTGCAGAAACAGGATTTGTGACGTACCTGGTGCACGTACATTGTATCCACATGTCCTTATTTATCTATAAGAGTGCCCTTATTATGATGTGTAATTTCGATCTGGCTAACTCACTATTATTTATATTCTGTGTCAGTCTACACTGCGGTATATCGATACATGTTTGGTTTGTGGGAGATCTATGGGTGATCTTGGTGAGGATCGCGACATTGATGTTGTGATCTCCGCTGTTCTCCCTTAGTTGGTGGGATCTGTGCTACTTTGTGATACAGTGTCCTGCCCTGCCCCCCCCCCCCCCTGTATATACATATTGTATAACACGGCTTGTATTCCCGTGCTGCGCTGTCCTGTTTACACATACATGGACATGCGCATACACATGGACATGTGGGACGCAATGACCTTTCGTAGTATGGCCGACTGAGCTTCTCGGCGGTAATGCGCATGTCTGTGCGCGCGTCTTTGCAACCAATGCTGGTGACGTCACGCCGTGACAGGACGCGGTTGGCGTCTGCGCACTACCTATTTCCGGACGCCGGTTTGATCGACATGTGACATGTTTGGTGCGATGGACGGCGCTGGGTATGTTAACACTTTTCCTTCTTTCTTTGCAGCATCATCGTTCCTAATTTTTGCACTAATATATACACCTGTTCCTTATCACCAATTACTTCCTTTTAGGTTATAATATGTACACTATTTATTATATTTTGGATGCATTATTATGGCATCTCCTATTCAAGGATATTACACAATTGTATCTAAGTATGGATATTATTTATACACTTTTGCACTGTTAATTATATATTTTATTGTTGATTGATTGTATTATGTTGTAATGGGGGTTGGACTATATATACCCCAGCATATAGTGTGTTCATTGCTTGAGAAAGGCTCTTGTTTGGAGCTGAAACGTTGCCATCTACATGGGTGATTAAAGACCATCATATTTTTACTTGGAGTGCTGTCCTTTCTTCGTTTCTATATATATATATATATATATAAAAAAAGACAAAAAAAATTACGTTAGTTTACAGTTTAAAATGACTAAACTGCTTTTCACTGCCGAAGAGGCATATGCCGTACTTTTTGAGGACACTGAGGACACTGACTCCAACAGTGGAGATGAAGTGATATTTTTAGTTTCATCTTCCTCAGATGATTCATCTAATGATGAACCCCCTCGTAGGCGTCCTAGGGGTAGTACGCAGTCGCAGCCCTGTACAAGTGACTCTTCATGGATCCCCGCAGATAACTATGTGCCCCAGGTGCTTGAATTTACAGCCACTCCAGGCATCAATGTAGATACAACAGGTTTCAGTGAAATTTATTTTTTCCAATTATTCTTCACTGATGACCTAATTAACTTGATGGTGGAACAAACAAATATATATGCAGAGCAATTTATTGCCTCCCATCCAGACAGTTATCTCTCAAGGCCCCGCATGTGGACCCCTACTAACACGACTGAAATGCAAAGGTTGTGGGGACTTCTCCTAAGCATGGGCATTATAAAAAAAAAAAACAATACGTTCGTATTGGAACAAAGATATTTTATATCACACCCCTCTTCACTGTCTTGCCATGCCCCAGGCCCGTTTCGAAGCTCTTCTAAGATTCCTACACATTCCTACCAGCAATAATAATGAATGCCAACCCCCAAGCGACCCCAGTTATGACAGACTCTTTAAAATTAGGCCAGTGGTTGACCACTACAATTCCAAATTTGGTCAAGTATATACCACCCAAAAATGTCTCTCAGTGGATGAATCATTGGTCCACTTCAACGGCCGATTACATTTCCGCCAGTACCTGCCCAATAAAAGGGCTAGGTATGGTGTGAAGTTGTATAAGGCCTGTGAAAGTGTATCTGGGTATACACTGCGCTTTCGTATTTACGAGGGAAAAGATTCCAAAATTGAGCCACCCGATTGTCCCCCGGTTCTGGGTATAAGTGGGAAGATAGTATGGGATTTAGTCCACCCCCTGCTGGACCACGGATACCATCTGTATTTGGACAACTTTTACAATAGTGTCCCTCACCTGAAGTGCCTTGCTGCCAGAGGCATAGGCACATGTGGCACAATTAGAAGAAATCAAAAAGGGCTCCCTAAATCCTTTATAGATCAGACAGTGCGTCGTGGGGAAAGCAGGGCTGTTTGCTCAGAAAATTTTATGCTGCTAAAATACAAGGACAAACGGGATGTTCTTGTGCTGACTACCCTCCATGCAGATCAGTCCACCCCAGTCCCAGTCCGAAGAACCACAGAGCAGAACATCAAGCCTGTGTGTATCCAGGATTACAACAAGTTCATGGGTGGAGTGGATCTTTCAGACCAGGTACTACAGCCCTACAGTGCCTTAAGAAAATCTAAGGTGTGGTACAAAAAATTAGCTGTGTACCTAACCCAAGTGTCACTATATAATGCCTTTGTCATCCACAGAACAGCTGGTCATGGGGGGACCTTTCTGGAATTTCAGGAAAAAAATATAAAAAAATAGATTTTTGGCGTTCAGGAAGGAGCGGGCAGTTTTTCATCCAGCAGTGCTTCTGGGGTATCAAGAATAATACGTGGGCAGCATTTCCCTGGAGTACTTCCCTCCACAGAAAAAAAAAAGGCGACCCCAAAAAAGATGTCGAGTTTGCTCGGTTAAAGGAATTAGGAAAGACACCACTCACTACTGTCAGACCTGCCCCTCTAAACCGGGCCTCTGCATTGGAGAGTGCTTTCAAGTTTATCACACCTCCACTGATATCCATTAAGTCCATTTCACTAATTTCTTAGTTAATCCATGGCAAGACATTTTCAGTTGAGCATTTTTCCATTTGGCAATCCAATAATAGCTCCCCCCCAAAAAAAAATAATATTTAAAAACCTTAAAAATTCCCATTATACCCCTAGATGAATAAATTGAAAGGTGTCATTTTATTAAATGAGGCAATTCTTCAATTTCCTTTTATGTTCTGGCACCCCTAGAGCCTCGATTTTGCGGTTTTCACTGTTGGCGTGAGTGTCTTCAAATGCGACATGGTGCCTGAAAATTATTCCAGCGAAATCTGCCTTCCTAAAGCCACACGGTGTTCCTCCCATTCTGAGCCCCGCTGTGTGCTCATACAGCACTTTACAACCACATATGGGGTGTTGACGTATTCAGGAGAAAATGGGTAACAGATTATGGGGTGTATTTTCTCCTGATACCCCTTGTTAAAATGACAAATTTGGGCCTAAAGCGAGATATTCTTGTAAAATATGAAATTTTTCATTTTCACTGCCAAGTCTTTCTAAATTCCATAAAACGGCTATTGGGCCAAAGTGCTCAGTGCACCCCTTGAAAAATTCCTTGGGGAGTGTATTTTCCATAATGGGGTCACTTTGGGGGTTCTTTCATTGTTGGGGTGCCTCAGGGTGTCTTCAAATGCGACATGGTGCCTGAAAATTATTCCAGCGAAATCTGCCTTCCTATAGCCACACGGTGTTCCTCCCATTCTGAGCCCCGGTGTGTGCTCATACATCACTTTACAACCACATATGGGGTGTTGACGTATTCAGGAGAAAATGGGTAACAGATTATGGCAGGCATTTTCTCCTGATACCCCTTGTTAAAATGACAAATTTGGGCCTAAAGCAAGATATTCTTGTAAAATATGAAATTTTTCAGTCTTTCTAAATTCCATGAAACGGCTATTGGGCCAAAGTGCTCAGTGCACTCCTTTAAAAATTCCTTGGGGGGTGTATTTTCCATAATGGGGTCACTTTTGGGGTTTTTTCACTGTTGGGGTGCCTCAGGGTGTCTTCAAATGCGACATGGTGCTTGAAAATTATTCCAGCGAAATCTGCCTTCCAAAAGCCACACAGTGTTCCTCTCATTCTGAGCCCCGCTGTGCCCCCATATAGCACTTTATGACCACATATGGGGTGTTTCTGTAAACTTAAGAATCAGGGTAACAAATATTAAGGTTTATTTTGCTGTTAACCCATGCTGAATTTCAGGAGAAATGGATCTAAATGGAAAAATCTGCAAAAAAAGTGAAATTTAAAAAATTCACCTCTATTTTCCATTAATTCTGGTGGAACACTTAAAGGGTTAACAACGTTTGTAAAATTAGTTTTGAATACCTTGAGGGGTGCAATTTGTAAAATGGGGTCATTTTTGGGTGGTTTCTATTATATAAGCCTCACAAAGTGACTTCAGACATGAACTGGTCCTTAAAAAGTGGGTTTTGGAAATGTTCTGAAAAATGTTAAATTTTGCTTCTAAACTTCTAAGCCTTGTAACATCCCCAAAAAATTTAATAACATTTACAAAATGATGCAAACATGAAGTAGACATATGGTAAAAGTAAAGTAATAACTATTTTGTAAATTACCACTGTCTGTCAGAGAACCAGGGAAATTCAAATTTAGAAAATTGCTAATTTTTCCAAATTTTCTGTAAATTTTGGCATTTTTTATAAATAAAGGTGATATATTGACTCATATTTACCACTAACATTAAGTACAATATGTCACGAGAAAACAATCTCAGAATCGCTTATATAAGTAAAAGCGTTCCAGAGTTATTACCACATAAAGTGAAACATGTCAGATTTGCAAAATGTGGCTTGGTCCTTATGGTGAAAACTAGCTTGGTCTTGAAGGGGTTAAGGACCCTGGGATTTTCCATTTTTGCATTTTTATTTTTCACTCCCCGCCTTCTCATAGTCCTAACTTTTTTATTTTTCCATTCACATAGCCTTATGAGGGCTTATTTTTTGTGGGACAAGTTGTACTTTCTAATGGCACCATTTATGGTTGCATACCATGTAGTAGGAAGCGGGAAACAATTTCCAAATGGGGTAGAATTAGGAAAAAACGCAATTCTGATTTAATTTTTTTTACACTGTAACACTATGTGGTAAAATTGACCTGTTATCTCCATTCTCCAGGTCAGTAGTTAGAACAATACCACACTTTTATAATTTTTCTTGCATTTTAATACTGAAAAAAAAAATTTAATAACCATATTCTGACCCCTATAACTTGTAGTTATGTGTACAAGTGTGAGGGCTCATTTTTTGCGGGACGATCTGTTCTTTTCAGTGATACCAATTTGAAATGTGTGCGACTTTTTGATCACTTTTTATAAAAAATTATTGGGTAGTTGAAGTGACAAAAAATGGCAAATTGGCTGTTTTTATATTTTTTCTCGTACACCATTTGCCGTATGTCATTAATATTGTTATATTTTAATAGTATGGGCATTTTCGCACTCGGCGATGCCCATTATGTTTCTTTTTTTATTGTTTAAGTATTTTTATTTTAGAGAAAGGGGGGTTGATTTGAACTTTTATTTTTTTATATTTGCAAAAACTTTTTTTTTACTTTTTTTTAAGTCACCTTGGGTGACAATAACTGGCAATCATTAGATTGCCTATTGTGTTCATTGATGTCTATATAGACACCATTGAACACTTCATTTGCACTATACCAGGGATGCCCAACCTGCGGCCCTCCAGCTGTTGCAAAACTACAAGTCCCAGCATGCCTAGACAGCCTACAGCTATTAGGGCAAGCTGGGAGTTGTAGTTTTGCAATAGCTGGAGGGCCACAGGTTGAGCATCCCTGCACTATACCAATACAATGCTGCCACCTAGTGGCCTGTATTGGTATAGTCATCTAATAGGCACCGAAGCCTGCTTGAGGCTTCAGCCTATTAGATCAATGTAACAGGTTCCCCGATCTCAGCCGGGGAACGCTGTTAACGTAGCAGAAGTGCGCGACTTCCGCTTCCGAACTGCGCAGATGCCGTGGTCACATTTGACCATGGCACCTGAAAGGGAAAATGCATGCAATCAGCCTTATGGCCTTATTTAAAATAGCAGAAACCCGGTGGCTATGGCGCCCGCTGCACGTTCAAGCGGGCGCCATGTTTGGGGACATGTACGGCGGAGGTCCTTAAAGGGTTAAGTACATGCAAAGCCTATTCAGTTATAATATTAATGCATTATATTGGAGATATTCCAATGGACATGTCCAGAGACTCCAGACCTGTTCAGACGCACTCAGGCTGATGTCAGCAGTAAGTATATAAGGCAAGCTGGACAGATTTTGATAAAGTGATCTGTTATAGTGCTATCAGTTTTGAAACTTAAGATGGATAAACGCAAATGTGTTAAGGATCCAGACAATTTCTGCTACATATGTGGCAAATACACTACTTATAATCAGCGCAAGAATCTGACAAAGCGAGTGCGTCTTGCAGCTTGGGATGCATTTGTGCTGGTAGTGCAGAACTTCCTTGGGAACAGACGAGGTGCAAACTATGCTGAATTAGTAGACAACATGCTTACAGTATATGAACAACTTGGCTGCCGAATGTGATTGAAAGTGCATTTATTACATTCCCATCTTGACTTTTTCCCACCCAATTTGGGACACATAAGTGATGAACATGGAGAGCGGTTCCATAAAGATATTTCTACAATGCAGAACAGGTATCAAGGCCGCTGGAATCCCAACATGATGGGGGACTACTGCTGTTTTTTGCAACGGGAAAATATGACTGTTCACAAACGCAAAAGCAGATGCCTGAAGCACTTTTAACAGTACTGGGCCTTGCTGAAGTAAGACTTTTAAACTGAAAAATGAAACTTTTGGAAATTTTGTTATTCCATTACATTTTCATACACTGTTTACTACGTAAACTTTGATGTAGATCAGGTAATTGTTGGAGTAAAACTTGTTCTGTTCAAAATTATTCAATGCTTTCCAAGTGCTTCATTCATTTAGGCATACTTATGCATAGCAAAGTTTTGTGACGTGTTGCAACAATTCTGACTTCGGATTTGTAATCCGCACACTCGATTTAGTATAGGACAAATGGGTTTTGCCCAGTAGCAGATGAAAAGTATTTTTGTTGTTGCATGGTGTAATTGGTTCATGTATCAAAGTTTGTCCCTCAGCTCTGAGATAAGGCTTCCAGATGTCAGGTGTGTGTTTTTTATTTTATTTTTATTATTGTTTTTATGCTTTTACAATACCAAAAAAGGACATACGTATCTTAGCTGCATGTAAAATCAGTATTACAAAATTGAATATCACCACATCACAATTTATAATTTTCCACCCCCCTCCTCATCCCCCCAAAAAAAGAAGAAAAAGGAAAACTCTCATCTCTCTCCATCCCCAACCCCTCCCCCCACACCCCAGTCCAACCTCCATCTTAATCAGTTTTTCAGCCATTCTGCCCACATACTTCACCTCCACTTTTTAGGGGTTTTAACTATATGTAATCTCTCACAAGCCAGCGAACATTTGACCAGACTGAGCCACATACTTATTGTTGGTGCGGTTTTCTCTATCCATTTTCTTACAATACATCTCCTAGCCTGAAATAACAATTTAGTTATTATTAAGAATTTCCCGGAATCCCCTATGTCCTCCACCAAACCCAGCACCCATGCCCTAAAAGGTTAGAGGGATATCCACCTTATGTAGTACCTTAATATAACCAAGCACTTCATTCCATAAATTTTGGAGAGAATGGCACTCCCACAGTTGATGCACATCCTCAACTCCAATCTCCCCACATTTTAAACATCTAAATACCTTGTTTTTATAATATTTCATAAGCTTGGCAGGGGAGTAATATAAACGATGCACGGCAAAGAATTGAATAAGCCTATGTGCTGGGTTCTGGGAGGTCTTGTTTATTACTTGAAATATTTTGCTCCGCCCTTCGGAATTTATCTGTTCCATTCTCCCATTCCATTTTCCCATATTAATCTTCACACCTTGTTTTTCCCTCATTTTTTTTGACAAGATATTATACATATTTGATATTCTCCTCCTACTATTAATCATTTTTGAAATTACCTTGACTGGTGAAGGGCGTGAGGTAGCTATTCTTTTCCCCAGCAATGCTTGTTTAACCTCCTCAGGACCGCCGTACGCAGGATTGCGTCTTTGCGGCGGTCCTGTTGTTCTGGGTGGACGCGCCGGTGCGTCCTCTCGCGAGACGCGAGATTTCCTGTGAACGCGCGCACACAGGCGCGCGCGTTCACAGGATCGGAAGGTAAGCGAGTGGATCTCCAGCCTGCCAGCGGCGATCGTTCGCTGGCAGGCTGGAGATGTGATTTTTTTAACCCCTAACAGGTATATTAGACGCTGTTTTGATAACAGCGTCTAATATACCTGCTACCTGGTCCTCTGGTGGTCCCCTTTGTTTGGATCGACCACCAGAGGACACAGGCAGCTCAGTAATATGTTGCACCAAGCACCACTACACTACACCCCCCCCCCCGTCACTTATTAACCCCTTATTAGCCCTTGATCACCCCTGATCACCCCATATAGACTCCCTGATCACCCCCCTGTCATTGATTACCCCCCTGTCATTGATCACCCCCCTGTAAAGCTCCATTCAGATGTCCGCATGATTTTTACGGATCCACTGATAGACTGATCGGATCCGTAAAAATCATACGGACGTCTGAATGCAGCCTTACAGGGGAGTGATCAATGACGGAGGTGATCACCCCATATAGACTCCCTGATCACCCCCCTGTCATTGATCACCCCCCTGTAAAGCTCCATTCAGATGTCCGCATGATTTTTACGGATCCACTGATAGACTGATCGGATCCGTAAAAATCATACGGACGTCTGAATGCAGCCTTACAGGGGAGTGATCAATGACTGTGGTGATCACCCCATATAGACTCCCTGATCACCCCCCTGTCATTGATTACCCCTCTGTCATTGATCACCCCCCTGTAAAGCTCCATTCAGATGTCCGCATGATTTTTACGGATCCACTGATAGACTGATCGGATCCGTAAAAATCATACGGACGTCTGAATGCAGCCTTACAGGGGAGTGATCAATGACGGAGGTGATCACCCCATATAGACTCCCTGATCACCCCCCTGTCATTGATTACCCCCCTGTCATTGATCACCCCCCTGTAAAGCTCCATTCAGATGTCCGCATGATTTTTACGGATCCACTGATAGACTGATCGGATCCGTAAAAATCATACGGACGTCTGAATGCAGCCTTACAGGGGCGTGATCAATGACTGTGGTGATCACCCCATATAGACTCCCTGATCACCCCCCTGTCATTGATTACCCCTCTGTCATTGATCACCCCCCTGTAAAGCTCCATTCAGATGTCCGCATGATTTTTACGTATCCACTGATAGACTGATCGGATCCGTAAAAATCATACGGACGTCTGAATGCAGCCTTACAGGGGAGTGATCAATGACTGTGGTGATCACCCCATATAGACTCCCTGATCACCCCCCTGTCATTGATTACCCCTCTGTCATTGATCACCCCCCCTGTAAAGCTCCATTCAGATGTCCGCATGATTTTTACGGATCCACTGATAGACTGATCGGATCCGTAAAAATCATACGGACGTCTGAATGCAGCCTTACAGGGGGGTGATCAATGACAGTTGGGTGATCACCCCATATAGACTCCCTGATCACCCCCCTGTCATTGATCCCCCCCCCCCTGTAAGGCTGCATTCAGTCTTTTTTTTGGCCCAAGTTAGCGGAATTTTTTTTTTTTTCTTACAAAGTCACATATTCCACTAACTTGTGACAAAAAATAAAATCTCACATGAACTCACCATACCCCTCACGGAATCCAAATGCGTAAAATTTTTTAGACATTTATATTCCAGACTTCTTCTCACGCTTTAGGGCCCCTAGAATGCCAGGGCAGTATAAATACCCCACATGTGACCCCATTTCGGAAAGAAGACACCCCCAGGTATTCCGTGAGGGGCATATTGAGTCCATGAAAGATTGAAATTTTTGTCCCAAGTTAGCGGAACGGGAGACTTTGTGAGAAAAAAATAAAAAATATCAATTTCCGCTAACTTGTGCCAAAAAAATTTTTTTTCTATGAACTCGCCATGCCCCTCATTGAATACCTTGGGGTGTCTTCTTTCCAAAATGGGGTCACATGTGGGGTATTTATACTGCCCTGGCATTCTAGGGGCCCCAAAGCGTGAGAAGAAGTCTGGTATCCAAATGTCTAAAAATGCCCTCCTAAAAGGAATTTGGGCCCCTTTGCGCATCTAGGCTGCAAAAAAGTGTCACACATCTGGTATCGCCGTACTCAGGAGAAGTTGGGCAATGTGTTTTGGGGTGTCATTTTACATATACCCATGCTGGGTGAGATAAATATCTTGGTCAAATGCCAACTTTGTATAAAAAAATGGAAAAAGTTGTCTTTTGCCAAGATATTTCTCTCACCCAGCATGGGTATATGTAAAAAGACACCCCAAAACACATTCCCCAACTTCTCCTGAATACGGCGATACCACATGTGTGACACTTTTTTGCAGCCTAGGTGGGCAAAGGGGCCCACATTCCAAAGAGCACCTTTCGGATTTCACTGGTCATTTACCTACTTACCACACATTAGGGCCCCTGGAAAATGCCAGGGCAGTATAACTACCCCACAAGTGACCCCATTTTGGAAAGAAGACACCCCAAGGTATTCCGTGAGGGGCATGGCGAGTTCCTAGAATTTTTTATTTTTTGTCACAAGTTAGTGGAAAATTATGATTTTTATTTTTTATTTTTTTTTTCATACAAAGTCTCATATTCCACTAACTTGTGACAAAAAATAAAAACTTCCATGAACTCACTATGCCCATCAGCGAATACCTTGGGGTCTCTTCTTTCCAAAATGGGGTCACTTGTGGGGTAGTTATACTGCCCTGGCATTCTAGGGGCCCAAATGTGTGGTAAGGAGTTTGAAATCAAATTCTGTAAAAAATGACGAGTGAAATCCGAAAGGTGCTCTTTGGAATATGGGCCCCTTTGCCCACCTAGGCTGCAAAAAAGTGTCACACATCTGGTATCTCCGTACTCAGGAGAAGGTGGGGAATGTGTTTTGGGGTGTCATTTTACATATACCCATGCTGGGTGAGAGAAATATCTTGGCAAAAGACAACTTTTCCCATTTTTTTATACAAAGTTGGCATTTGACCAAGATATTTATCTCACCCAGCATGGGTATATGTAAAATGACACCCCAAAACACATTCCCCAACTTCTACTGAATACGGAGATACCAGATGTGTGACACTTTTTTGCAGCCTAGGTGGGCAAAGGGGCCCACATTCCAAAGAGCACCTTTCGGATTTCACTCGTCATTTTTTACAGAATTTGATTTCAAACTCCTTACCACACATTTGGGCCCCTAGAATGCCAGGGCAGTATAACTACCCCACAAGTGACCCCATTTTGGAAAGAAGAGACCCCAAGGTATTCGCTGATGGGCATAGTGAGTTCATGGAAGTTTTTATTTTTTGTCATAAGTTAGTGGAATATGAGACTTTGTATGAAAAAAAAAAATAAAAAATCAGCATTTTCCACTAACTTGCGACAAAAAATAAAAAATTCTAGGAACTCGCCATGCCCCTCACGGAATACCTTGGGGTGTCTTCTTTCCAAAATGGGGTCACTTGTGGGGTAGTTATACTGCCCTGGCATTCTAGGGGCCCAAATGTGTGGTAAGGAGTTTGAAATCAAATTCTGTAAAAAATGACCTGTGAAATCCGAAAGGTGCTGTTTGGAATATGGGCCCCTTTGCCCACCTAGGCTGCAAAAAAGTGTCACACATCTGGTATCTCTGTATTCAGGAGAAGTTGAGGAATGTGTTTTGGGGTGTCTTTTTACATATACCCATGCTGGGTGAGATAAATATCTTGGTCAAATGCCAACTTTGTATAAAAAAAATGGGAAAAGTTGTCTTTTGCCAAGATATTTCTCTCACCCAGCATGGGTATATGTAAAATGACACCCCAAAACACATTCCCCACCTTCTCCTGAGTACAGAGATACCAGATGTGTGACACTTTTTTGCAGCCTAGGTGGGCAAAGGGGCCCATATTCCAAAGAGCACCTTTCGGATTTCACAGGTCATTTTTTACAGAATTTGATTTCAAACTCCTTACCACACATTTGGGCCCCTAGAATGCCAGGGCAGTATAACTACCCCACAAGTGACCCCATTTTGGAAAGAAGAGACCCCAAGGTATTTCGTGATGGGCATAGTGAGTTCATGGAAGTTTTTATTTTTTGTCACAAGTTAGTGGAATATGAGACTTTGTAAGAAAAAAAAAAAAAAAAGAAAAAAATCATCATTTTCCGCTAACTTGTGACAAAAAATAAAAAGTTCTATGAACTCACTATGCCCATCAGCGAATACCTTAGGGTGTGTACTTTCCGAAATGGGGTCATTTGTGGGGTGTTTGTACTGTCTGGCCGTTGTAGAACCTCAGGAAACATGACAGGTGCTCAGAAAGTCAGAGCTGCTTCAAAAAGCGGAAATTCACATTTTTGTACCATAGTTTGTAAACGCTATAACTTTTACCCAAACCATTTTTTTTTTTACCCAAACATTTTTTTTTTATCAAAGACATGTAGAACAATAAATTTAGAGCAAAATTTATATATGGATGTCGTTTTTTTTGCAAAATTTTACAACTGAAAGTGAAAAATGTAATTTTTTTGCAAAAAAATCGTTAAATTTCGATTAATAACAAAAAAAGTAAAAATGTCAGCAGCAATGAAATACCACCAAATGAAAGCTCTATTAGTGAGAAGAAAAGGAGGTAAAATTCATTTGGGGGGTAAGTTGCATGACCGAGCAATAAAGGGTGAAAGTAGTGTAGGTCAGAAGTGTAAAAAGTGGCCTGGTCTTTCAGGGTGTTTAAGCACTGGGGGCTGAGGTGGTTAAGAGAGTTAAAAATAATGGAAACAATCTTTATCTACGAGTCTTTTTTTTACGTTTAAGATCTTCAAAACCCATTATTTCTCCATTTCCCCATATCTGGCCAAGAGTACTGATTCCATTTGTCTGCCAGAACCTCTCATCAATACCCAATAGTTCTTTTAAGTGATAATTTCCCCAAAGCAGCGTATCATCGTGATAGTCTGTCTTTTCCCATAGTTGTCTAATAGCTTGCCATGTTTTATACATTAATTTCATAGTAGGGGATTTATTAAACTGGGGATGCAGGTGTATACCAGCTTCTAATATCTGGGATATTCCAGTGGAAGTAGCATTTTTATATATGCAGATCAAAACAGAATTATAAAGTTGTGATTTACTCCAGTCCAAGCATATGCCCTGCCACAGCATATGCTTGTAGGTCAGAGATTGCCAGACCACCCTCTCCAGTCGGCAGTTGTAACAGTTGCAATCTCATTCTTGGCCTTCTACCCCTCCAAATTAAATCACTCAGGAGACTCTGTATTATCTTATTATATTTCTTAGGGATTTCGATTGGGGAGTTCCATAAAATATGGTTTATCATTGGAAGTAGACACATCCGAATCAGCGAAATTCTACCAGACATAGACAGGGGTAGTTTTTTCCAAATACGCATCTTATTTCTAATTTTCGCTATTGTGGGAATTAGATTTAATTTTATGTAGTCTTGAGGGTTAGATAATATCTGTATTCCCAAATACTGCAAATTCTCTCCCTCTTTTATAATCTGGTGTCAGGTGTGTGTAGTGTTGAAGATGTCAGGCATGTATGAGTTAACCCTTAATGGTATGATGCTTATAGCTTATACAACAGTGCCACCTAGGTATGAGTAGGTAACACTACACCAGTAGCAAAAGTGCATTCTGGGTAGTGTTATGATGTCACATTCCTTATCAATGTACACGCCTATCCGACAATGATTGGAAAGTTCCAAACTAGAAAGGTGTGTTCATTTGATTTTTGGTTCTGATTTTAAGAAACCACATACCAAAAAGAAAGGAGGGAGGAAAAAGAAACGGAGCTGGAAGAAGGATCTTGTTTATCAGAAAAACTCTTGAGAGCTGACTTTCCCTAGACTCGGGTAATGTATGATGTTAATGCGTGTGTAGTATTGATAAATTAATTTGCTTGATATCTAGCCAAAATCCCCATTTTGTGTGGATATAGTGTTAGTGCTACATCAATATTGGCAGTATTCAGTGAAGATGCATATCACTGAATAAGAGATCTAATATTGATATCAAGAGAACTTCTCTGTTGGGAATCTTTATTCCCTAGTTTGATATCAAGCCGATAATATATAAGCTTTATTGCAATACTACCAATACAATCCGAGATTGGTCATAGTTTTGTCAGAGCAAGGGCTCGTATCTGTCATTTTCTTGATTGAATTTCTGTGCATAATCAATTGATGGTATATCTCTCATAATTGTAAGCAGTATTGCATAAATTCTTGTGTTGGTTAAATAGTAGAGAGCGCTGATAAATTTGTGTTTTGTTGGCCCCATCTAGAGGTGAACTTTGGGTACTGCATGTCATTGTGTATCATTGAACTTTACATACATTTTTTATTGTATTTTAAATTCTTGTATAATAAATCATTTATATTTTTGCATAGGAGTTTTTACCTTGTTTTACTGCACAATATACCGTAATTAAATAACCAATAGAACTCTTTTTGAGGTGTTTATATGTCTATCTCAGGATCAATAACCATTTGAATTTTTTTTTCGTTGATCCTTTCTTTTATATAAAACCCTTTGCTTTATATCCCCGACATATACACCTTCTTCCACCAAATACTGATTGAGGGCTGTGATACACCTGCTTCCACAAAATACTGATTAAGGGGTGCTATATACCTGTTTCCGCCAAATACTGATTGAAGGGTGCCATATACCTTTCTTCCACAAAATACTGATTGAGGGGTGCTATATACCTTCTTCCACAAAATACTGATTGAGGGATGCGATACACCTGCTTCCAGAAAATACTGATTAAGTGGTGCCATGTACCTGTTTCTGCCAAATACTGATTGAGGGGTGTTCTATACCCGTTTCCACCAAATACTGATTGAGGGATGCTATATACCTTCTTCTACAAAATACTGATTTAGGGGTGCTATTGCTATATACCTTTTTCCACCAAATACTGATTGAAGGCTGCAATATACCTTCTTCCACAAATACTGCTCTTCTCTACGAACGTAGGCAGAGGGTCATTTTGAAAATGACAGGCAGAGGAAGAGGCAGATCTTTCCACAGGGGTGGTAGGGGTCGGACAGGTGCACCAGGCCAGAGCCTAAGTGGGAAGTTGGAGATGGCGTGTGCGATAAATTCAAAGGGCGCACCAAAGTTGGTTGAGTGGCTCACTCAGCCTTTCGCTTCTGCACCCTCCTCACTCTCTGCTGTGTGCACCCCCAAAGACACCACCACCACCATAGCCCCTCCACTTGAGTCAGAGGAATTATTTTCCCATCCATTAGCAGACCTTACCGATGCACAGCTATTCTTGGCATCGAATGAGGAAGAGGAGGTAGCAACGGCCACCACCCAGCAGTCTGACGACAGTACCCAGATCAGCCCAAGGAGGGTGGTCCCCGCTGTTGCTGCCTACTCCGAGATCTCTAATGTCAGTGGTGGCGAAGGTGACGATGATGACGTGTCGATGGACGTCACGTGGGTGCCCACAAGAGAGGAAGAGGGGAGTTCAGAGGGAGAGATGGAGCAGCAGATAGGGAGGAGAAGGAGGAGAGGCAGGCAGAACTCGCAGTGCACATGAGGCAAAAAGCAGACTGCAAGTATATCTGGAGCGAGTCATCCACCATGGACGGTCACATCTTGCTCTCCCCTGGACGCCGGCACATGGCTCCGCAGTGTGGGCTTTTTTTAACGTGTCAGCTGCTGATAATAGTGTTGCCAGCTGTCAACGCATAAGTCGCGGTAAGCCCAACACTCACCTAGGGACGACCGCCTTAAGAAGGCACCTGGCCTCCCATCACTGAGCCCAGTGGGAATAATGCCGTCAGAACCCACAAAGCCACACTCCCGGCGCTCCACGTCCTGCCTCTTCTCCTTCTCCTCCCATTTCTCCTCCACTCCACCTTCCACCGTGCCGTTGTCGCGTTCATCTGGCACAAGGCAGGCTTCCGTGGCCCAAATGTTCAAGCGTAAAAAAAATTATGACGCTGGATAATCCGCTGGCTTGTCGGAACTGCCAACTACTGCCATATAAATTGGTGGACTCGGAGGCCTTTCGAAAATTTGTGGCCAAAGGCACACCGCAATGGAGAACTATATGGCCACGTTCAGCGGCAAGTTAATATATCTCTGGCACACAGTGTCGGTGCCAAGATACATCTGACCACAGACATGTGGTCTAGCAAACACAGGCAGGGAAGGTACATAACTTTTACTGCCCACTGGGTGAACCTTCTGACGGCCGTCAAGCAAGTAACCCTGTGGCACCCGTGTGGATTTAGTGTTACCGCCACAGATTGTATGCAGGCCTGCCTCTTCTTCTCCTACTCCACTCTGTCTCTTCTTCGGCTGACTACTCCTTTGCCACTGCTACAGCCTCTTCCGCTGCACCCCCCAAGCTCCCCAGAACCTATTCGACGTGCCAGGTTGGACGTTGCCATGCTGGGCTGTGGCTGTTGTGCCTGGAAGCCAAAAGCCACACCGTTCCTGCACTCCTTTCAGCTCTGTGACAGTTGGTAAAGTGGTGTGCGACAACGGTGTCAATCTGCTGAGCGCACTGAAACAGGTCAAAATGACACACGTGCCGTGCATGTCACACGTCCTGAACTTAGTCGTGCAGCGATTCGTTGCCAAATACCCCAGGCTCCAGGATGTCTTGCGGCAGGCCAGGAAAATCTCTGCCTATTTTAGAAGATCTTACATGGCCATGGCTAGCCTTGCTGACGTTCAGCAGCAACACCACTTGCCCGTCAGACGTCTGATTTGTGACTGCCCAACACGCTGGAACTCCACTTTGTACATTCTTGATAGGCTACTCCAGCAGAAACGTGCAGTTAACGACTACCTGTACGAACTCTGCGGCAGGACAGGTTCTGGGGAGCTTGTTTTTTTTCCACTGCGTCAGTGGCTGCTCATGCGTGACGCATGCAGACTTCTGCGGCCATTTGATGAGATCACCAAACGGGTCAGTCGCAGCCAGGGCACCATCAGTGACTTCGTACCTTACACCTTCTTTCTAGAGCATGCATTGCGTTGTGTCATTGATCAAGTCATTGATGAGCAGGAGCTGGAATATGAGGAAGTCGCAATGCTGAATGAATTCCCGGGGGGGGGGGGGGGCTACTCCATCTGAGACTAGTCAGCAGGAGTCTGAAGAATAGTCTGAGGAGGATGGTGGCTGGGGGGAGGAGGAGGAGGAGCAAGAAGAGCAGGCTTTAAACTTTTCGGGGATCCCTGGTGTTGTCCGTGGCTGGGGGGAGAAGACCGAGAACGACATTCTCCTGAGCGATGAGCAGGAGCCAGGGCACTCCACCACTTCCAATTTAGTGCAAATGGGGCCTTCATGCTCTAGTGTTTGAAGAGGGACCCCCGTATAAAAAGCATAAAAGGTCAAGGACCTGTACTGGGTGGCAACGTACAAACACAAAATGGCGGACATGTTACCAGCATCACAGAGGGCTGTCAGAATGCAGCATTTCCAGGCCTTGCTGCGAGAGATGCTGAATTCTGCAGTTGCAGGCACTGGCAGAGGAATTTCCACCCACAGCAAAACAGGTGCGGGTACCAATCCTACCGCACCTGAAAAGAGGGCGGTTTGAAGATGTGTTGGTCACTTCGCATATGAGATCATTCTTGCAGCCAACCCATCAACAGCTGCCCGGATCCAGCCTCAGGGAGCGCCTAGACAGTCAGGTGTCCGACTATATCGGGTTAACGGCCGATGTGGATGCTCTCAGAAGCGAGAAACCCCTTGACTACTGTGTGTAGGCTTGACCTGTGGCCAGAGCTGGCACAATTTGCCATGGAACCGATGACCGATAAGCGCACTCGCCTAGCTCACGACAGTGTGGACTACCTCACATTTTTTTAAATAAATGAGGCATGGATCTCAGAGGAATTCAACACCTGTGATGACCACGTGTAACTGAATTTCCTCATGCCAGCCCACACATATCCGCCGCCACCCAGAACAAACAATGGTCCTATGTATATACAGCGGCATAAAAGGCCTTTTATGTCAGGTGAATGCCTAATTTTGGGGGCCTGTACTGGCCGACAGTTACAGATTTATCCTGTGACCGCCTAATGTACCTCAAGCCACAGAATACAAAGTTCTTTGCGGTCAGGTGAATGCCTATTGCCTAATTATTTGTACTGGCCGACAGTTACATATTTATCCTGTGACCGCCTAATGTACCTCCAGCCGCAGAATCAAAAGTTCTTTGCTGTCAGGTGAATGCCTATTGCCTAATTTTTGGGGCCTGTACTGTTAAATTTTTTATCTCTAGCCACAAAATCACACCCCTGTCTCACTCCTCTGCCTCTCATTATGGTACGCTGTGTACTCGTGCTTATTCTGACACTAGGGCTGGGTTCACATCCTATTTTTGCCATCCATTTAATGCATACCAAAAATGTATGCGTTAACAGATGCCCGAGACTGATGCCGTGCAGTGGCGTCCGTTCACCATACAGTTCCATAGTAGAAAAAAAAACTTACGTTAACGTATGCATTTTTTTTATGGACTCTGCAGGATACAAAAATGTGGAGTGCTTCACATTTGTGTACATCAAACCGATAGGAAATACATTTTTTCTAGGCTCCAGCAGGGCACATTTTTTAGAGTTTCCCTTGAAGATGCATAAAAATGGCCCCTGATTAAAATACATTTTTTTGTGGGAATTTTTGCCAATGATCCCCCTCTGGTATATCACTGTCCATGCTGTAGGACTATTTGTGTACTTCTAGTAAGTGTTTGTTGGCTGTAAATATGACCTGAAAGGTTTTCAGGTTCGCCTGCCATTAAAGTCCCGGCCGATGTTCGTCCCTCACTAATGCACATGTCAATGCTAGAACATGAGCGGTGGGACAGTGAGAAAGCATGTGTCAAGTGTGGAAAGGTCATAAAGAATATGACATCCAGGGAGATATTACATTGTTCAGTAGAAGATGATCAGCCCCTATCTTGCCACTAAGAAATCATATTCATCTTGGGAAGACACTTCCTACTTGTCCAGTCCTGCGCATGTGAGCAGTGCTGGTCAGTCTGACAGCAGCACGAAGTGTCTACCGAATGCACAAAGGGGGTTGATTTATCAAAACAGGTGTAAAGGAAAACTGAAAGGTGGAACCTGATTGGTTGCTGTGGGCCAGTTTTCCTTTACACCCATTTTGATAAATCTCCCCCAACGTGCACTGGGTAGTCTAAAGAGCAGTGCGGCCATCTCGGATGACAGGAGAGGAGGCCGGGAATTGAAAGATCTGCAGCTGAGAGGATGAAAAGGAGGTCACCAGGTAAGTGTTCTACTCGTTTCCTGCTTAATGTGATTTTTTTTTTTTGTGATCTGGAGGGTCGCTTTAAGTCCCCAATATACTTTAGACCATGGTTGGTCGAATTCACTGTTTTCTGATGATGTTGGAGGTTGAATTTCAATTGGTGTAATTTGGAAAAGGGCAGCGGCACCAAAAAAACCTTGTGAATGAGGAACAGACAAATGTTATTGCTTTGTTTTAATGCCTATGTACTCAGAAGAGCTGCAATCGTGTCATAAAGTCCCTACCACTACGCGGACAGAGGCTAGTGTGTGCACCATGCTGAATCAGAGCTGGAAACACAATTTACAGTAAAAACTACACAAATTCTGTATTATACTGCAGAAAACAGAGGGTGTGTATACCGTATGTTCAGTTACTGCGAGCTAGAGCTTGCTTCTGTCCAGGTCTGTGACTGCCACCTAGTGTTTGCTGCTTGAACTGGATTCAATGGGATACTATTCCTCCTTATGGACAGTGCCTAGCAGGCCTAAGGGCTCTTTCACACAAGTGAATGCCGTGCGGGTAATCCACTGCATGAAAGAGAGCCAAGCCCCGTCCCGGACAGCAGGGACACGGAGCAGTAACCTGATTGATAATGCTCCGTGCCTCTCTGATCTTTTTAACACAAAGTCAGTGAGATAAAGTTGTCACCGTGATTTTGTAGTAAAAAGATCACAGAGAGGCACAGAGCATTATCAATCATGTTAATGCTCCGTGTCTCTGCTGTCCAGTGCGGGGCTTGGCTCTCTTTCATGCAGTGGATTACCCGCACGGCATCCGTTTGTATGAAAGAGCCCTAACACCTGTATTACACCAAAAGATTATCTGACAGATATCTGACCAATCATTGGTCGGGTGGCCTATTACACACACTGACTATTGGTCTGATTGGACAGATCATCTGTTGGTGTAACACAGGCCTAAGTAGTGTTCCAGATAGGATATAGCAGTGAGCTCACTTCCAATGTCTACCTAGAACTAAAGTGGACAGAGTGGGTACTGAGTTTTGCAGCACCAATCTAAGGGCTTTTTCCATTCAACTGATCAATTTCTACTCAAAAAAGATTTTTTACAGAAAAATGGATGCCACAAAATGCATCTGTTTTGTCTTTTTGGCTTTCCTGTCAGTTTTTAATTTTTTTTACTTCATGGGAAAATAATACAAAATGACAGTGCTCAGTATAGCCCCAGTGGAATCCGCACCTGACATGTCAGTGCTGTATGCGTGTACGGATTCCAAAGTGCGATACGCACCTGAACTTCAGGTGTCTATTTCGCTAGGAAAACTTCAGGTTTAAATAAAGTTTAACACTCTGCATCAAAAACTGCATGTGTGATTTCAGCCAACTCACTAGTGGTTGTCATGTGCCCTACGACATACAAAGGGACCACTGCTCTTCCTCAGGGACACGGCTCTCTGTGCAGCTGCCTTAAACTACATGCAAACGGCGGACACCGGCTCTGATTTCACACTTAGCTGTATGGGTAAATGTAGTAACCACATAATAGTGGACATATATATATTGCCCCTAGGAATGAAACATCCACATTTTAGTGGTCTTATAAATGTAGCAGCCACATATCAGTGGCCATGTACTGGAAAATAGTAACCACATGATTCTGACCGTACAAACGGAGCAAACACATCAGTGGGCACATAAATATAGCGGTTTCAAATCAGTGCCCATATAATTGTAGCAACTACATAACAGCCCATATACAAATAGGGTAACCACATACTGTATCAGTGCCCATATAAGCGTATCAACCATACCACCACTACGGATGACACGTCCAGTAGGTCCGGCGTGTGTGCTGACTTTATTAGTCCTGTCACGAGTTCAGGAACGCATAGGTCTGTCACGTCTTCAGACATGCTGAAGCCCTGTCACGACTTCAGGCACACTCGATAAGTCTGTCACGTCTACAGATACGACGTAAGTCCTGTCACGACTTCAGGCACAAGCGACAAGCCTGTCACGTCCGCAGTCTTGCTTTAGGTCCCGTCACGAACGTTCTATAGATCATCACGACTCCTGTCTCTAGCAAGGACGGTCGCGTCTTTCTGGCGATGACCAAGCTAGTCACGGCCATCTGCAGTACGGGTATATTCCTTCAGTCTTAGTTAACATGGCCATTTAGCAGTCAGTCCACAGGCAGGCATTGGCACCTCCCCATGGTAGAGTGCTAGCTATTATGGCTGTACTTTTCATTCGCAAATGTTACACAGGTTGTCACATGGTGATTCACACGGGTCGTGTCATTTTAAATGGATCTGCCACAAGATCAGGATCCACTGGGATCAGCATCATCCCAAGCAAGCGGGGACCTTCAGTCGGATAGAGATGCCGCCCCATCATTAAGGTCTTGGACCGTATCTAAGATCACGACGGAGCTGTTACGCAGAGGGATTCCATTCCCAGCATCCGCCAGGAAGGCTGAACTATTTTGCCTATTACAGTCTGAACCGGGGCCCAGCCAAGAATTATTTTCCACGAACACTATACAAACTTCTATTACGCAGTTACATGCCGCGATCAATAATATCGCTTCGCCACCACCTCCAGCGCCGCAGTTCAGAGACCACCGCCATCACACTTCATACCGGCCAACATTAGGCAGGATATCCTAGACAGTAAGGATGTGAACCTAGCCTCTTTGCTCATCACTACACACGAGGTACCTGATAATAAAACCATCGCCTGTGGCGAGGTATCAGTTATTCTAAAGTCACGGGATGTCATATTAAACCGCAAACTCAGCATCACAGAGTTTGTTCTGGCATTTAGCCTGTACCGGGACGTAGTTTGTTCCGTGTCTCCCAATCGTCACGAAGAATTGGATTTATACCTATATAAAGTAGTGGATCTAGGCCATAAATACGGGGGAACGGCATTCTATGATTACCATAGATCTTTCTCCGCAAAGGCAGCAGCGTTACTCACACAGTTCCAGCACACGGTTGACTGGTCAGTTACCGACACTGAGCTTTTCTGTCGCCATTTTGCGGGGTTGAAAGCCCCCCGCTTGTTCCACCTGTGGTTCCCACTCCCATACCGCAGAATGGTGTTCCTCTAACAACCCTCCAGCAGGCAGTTACCAGGCAAAGTATGCATCCGACAGCGTATTGCCCAAGTCTAAGATAGGGGTAGACAAATTAGGCAGGCCTATCAAATACCTAGGCAAGTCACAGATTTGCAATAACTTTAATTCTGCAGGATGCTTTTATAGCCAATGTTGGTTATTGCATCTGTGCGCTAATTGTTTCAGGGCTCACCCCAAGACAGCATGCCCCCAGAAAGGCCTTAATACGGCATGACTAGGCAGAGTACATGTGGACGCGCTAGCTACCTATTTGGCAGACCATCCAGACAAACAATGGGTGCATTTCCTCCTCTTGGTCTTACCGAAGGCTTCCATACAGGTCAGATATCTTTACCACAAACTACATACGAATGCAGGAATTTACTGTCAGCCATTAGGAACCCAGAGGCAGTTAGTAGTCTCATTCAGTTGGAATTGGAGAAAGGGTTTCTGATAGGACCATTGCGTCAGCCCCCATTCAAATGCTGGAGAAGCAATCCATTAGGTATGGTCGTTGGTAAATTTTCAAATAAAAAACGCCTTATTTATGACCTGTCAGCTCCACATTCTTCAGACATTCCAAGCCTCAACGCTCTAATTCCCTCCGAGGAATTTGGTATGAAATATTCATCCATAAACGAGGCAATCCAAGTGATACTGTCTTTGGGCAAGCATTCATGGCTGTCGAAGGCAGACATCACTGATGCCTTTAAACTTTTACCCATTCACCAACTGTGGCAGTGGCACGGCATTAAATGGGATGGTCTGTACTATTTTGCCAATAGTCTCACATTCGGTTCCAAATCAAGCCCATGGCTGTTCGATCAATTTTTCCAAAAGTCTGCACTGGATACTCGAAAACACCTTCAGTGCCTATCACGTAATACATTATCTAGACGACTTTCTGCTGATCGAACCTCCATCTCGGCCTCCTAGGGATTTAAGGGTATTAACTGAAGTCTTTAGGAAGCTCGGAGTACCAGTAGCTGATCACAAACTCGACGGCCCGCACACTAGGTTGACTTTCTTAGGCATCTAGCTAGACACAAACATTACAGACTAGTTTGCCTCAGGACAAGTTACAGAGTCAGAGACACGGTTCATAAGTTAGCCCAAGCAGGCATTTCTTCCAGAGCAGATCTTCAGAGTTTATTGGGGATGCTCAATTTCGCCATGAGGATTATCCCGCAGGGCAGGGCTTTTATCTCTTGACTTCTTAGCCTGCTTCCATTAACTACAGACCAAGGTAGCCAGGTGAGTTTAGATCAACAAGCTTTGGCCGATCTGATCATGTGGGACCAGTTCCTTTCCAATTGGAACGGAATTTTGTTTTTTACTCCTGCAGTATCTAGCGAGTCTCCGATCCTCCATTCTGATGCTTCGTCGGCAATAGGGTTCGCGGCCATTTACGGCAGTCACTGGCTAGCCAGCTCTTGGCCGTCCGAGGTCACGACCATTCCAGGGTTTTCCCGATCTTCCTCATTATTCGAAATCTACCCTATTGTCGCTGCAGCACAGGCATGGGGAGCGTACTGGAGCAAGCACACAGTATTAATTTTAACTGATAATGCAGGTCTGGCCGCCCTGCTAAATAAGGGTAGATCAGCGTCTAGAGAGATCATGTCGTTCATGAGGCGGTTCATCTGGTTGGCTTTGGAACACCAATTCCATTTTGAATGTGTACACATTCCCGGGAAGGTAAATTTAGCAGCAGACACACTGTCTAGGTGCAAGTTTCAGTTTTTCTTTCAGATCTCACCGGAAGCGGACCCAACACCAACTCCAACACCATCGCACAACCTGTTAGTCATGGATTGAGGGGGAACCTGGATACAGCCAGGGTTCTTATTCAGAAGTCATTATCCAAGAACACGGCAAGAACTTACGAGACGGCTTGGTCCCATTTTACTAGGTTTCAACAGTCTTGTCCGCAACAGGGTTTGGATCACATCAAATACCTACTAGCGTTTATAGCATTTTGCCACTCAGATCTTAAACTTTCCCACGGAATGATCAAGTTATATTTAGCCGGAATACAACACTATTGGCATATTTCCTATCCAGACAGGTCATCTTTATTCTTAGCACACCCTATTAGAGCAATCCTAAAAGGAATACATAATACATCAACTGTGAGTAAGATTTCCAGGAAACCATTCTCAGGTGAAATGTTTAAATCTATTTCAATAATGTTGAGTGCAAACCCCTTCGTTTTAAAGACTAGCGCTTTGATCAAAACAGCCCTGTATTTATGTTTCTACGGGTTCCTACGACCCAGAATTTACGTGCCCTATGACTAGCAGTACCTTTGTGCAAAAACAACAACTAAAATGCCAAGGTTCCCACTATGTCCTTACACTTGATCATACAAAAACCACACGACCAGGTGAAACCGTAAAGGTGAAATACTTCCCTACGGGTAACAAGTGGTGTCCAGTGGCAGTCTTTAACGAATGTTCGGAATTGATCAAATGCGCTCCACCCAACTCCCCTCTTTTAGCATACAACTCCGGCCCCCTAAGCATTCAAACATTCCTAAAGTACATACGTGTCTTATTGCCTAAATTAGATGTCGATCCGTTAAGCGTAACCGGCCACTCATTCAGCCGCGTCAAAGAACATTGTACCTGTTCACATTATTAAGAAACTGGGTCGTTGGAAATCGCTATGTTACACTCGTTACATACCCAACCCTAAACGAGAAATGTCATTGGCTTTTCAGAATTTGCTGTCATAATGTTATGGTAATACAGTTCCTTGTTTTCTCTACTACTGAGTCTTGTATTTTTGGCCCCTTTACAGCAGTTCCGCCACTACTCTACTGCTATGTTTTAGGTTACTGTCACTCTGATAGTCGATCCGAGCACAAGTAATGATTTATGATGCTGTAAATTCCCCTCTCACTGCGGGTCTACTGAACTGTACTGACATAATGCTGAGACTACGGTTCAGTTACACCTACGGTAAGATGGGAATTCACAGCATCATAAATTATTATAAGATAATCCTTTAATACTCTCACCGTGGTGAAATTCACAGCATTACAGAGAATACAAAAACTGAAAAATAAAGGCATTACAGTGACAGTAAGAAAAATAAGGGATATAGATATCAGTCTCTTATGATGCTGTGAGTTCACTTGAGAGCAGCAGTGTTTAGTCTGGGAAATACAGCCATCACACAGAGTGCTTCCCAGACTGAGTATGCTTGTGTGAAACTGGTCTAAGGAAGTCGGACAAAATTGGAACACAATACGTAAAAAACGGCAAAATGCCAAATGGGTCAAATTCCTAATCTTGTAATTAACTACTTCCACTTCTAACAGGAGCTTAAGGGAGCATTCACACGACTGTATAAATGGATCCGCAACCAATCTGCAAGTTTGCAGACCCATTCATTTCAATGGGGCCGCAAAAGATGCGGACAGCACACAGTGTGTTGTCCGCATCCGTTGTTCCGTTCCGTGGCCCCGCAAAAAAGATAGAGCATGCCCTATTCTTGTCCGCGGTTGTGGACAAGAATAGGCATTCTCTATATAGCGCAGGCCATGTGCTGTCCGCAAAATGCAGAACGCACACGGCCGGTATCAGTGTTTTGCGGATCCGCAATTTGCGGACCGCAAAACACTTACGGTCATGTGAATGCTCCCTAAAGGGGTTGTCCCATCTAAACATTTGTGGCTCATCACTAGGATATGCCACAAATGTCAGATAGGAATGGATCCCCCCTCTGGCACCCACAGCCATCTCCAGAATGGGGCTCCCAAGATGAAGGGGGAGCAGCTGTGCATGCGCCACTGTCCTCCATCTGACTCTATGGGAGTTCCGCCAATAGCCAAGCAGTACCATGCTGGTTAATGGAGAGGTGGCTACGCTTGCGTGGTGTCCTCTCCATTCACTGCTATGAGACTTCCAAAAATGGCTGAGTCAGCTATTTTCAGAAGTCCCACAGTAGTGAAGAGAGAGCAAGCCATTGGTCTCTGGGGTGGGACCCGCAGCAATCTGACATTTGTAACATATCCTAGCGATATGTCACAAATGCTGACTTCTTGAATTTGACTGTAAGAGTATGGTCACACAGAAGATTTGTTGCAGAAATGTCTATGATGATCTCATTAATATGAATGGGAGCTGCAGAAAAAAAAAACACCAAGCTGTATAGAAAAGTCTCAGTTGCAAAAAAGTCTGCAACAAAACTGCCGTTTGCAATGAAATCTGCAGCAAACCCATGACATATTTGGATGTAGCACATTATTTTGCTGAGGACTCATTGTGGATTTTACTGGAAATTCTGCCTCGTGAGGCCGTACCCTAAAGAGGACACCACAAGGCTTCTAAAAATGACCGAACACGTGGCCTGTGCTATGAAGACTTCGCTTCCCCTGGCTCACCGGGTGTTAGATCTGTAGTTTGGCACTAGGAGAATAGTCAGAGAAAGTTATTTTTTTAAATCTCTTTATTTACAAAATCATATTTTCTGAACCCAAGAACAGAAGTGTAACATGGGCCTTAAAGGGGTTGTCTGCTTTTAACTATTGATGACCTATCCTCAGGATAGGTCATCAATTTCAGATTGGCGGGAGGCAGACACCCTGCACCCCGCTGATCAGCTGTTTGACGAGAAGGCAGCGCTCATACAAGCGCTGCCTTCTCTGCTCTGTTTACCTGCTCGTCGGAGCAATCGCAGTAGTGAGCAGGTATAATTACACGTATGGCGTCCCTATTCACTTCTATGGGACGCTCTGTCTGTTCAAGTGAATACTACAGAGCTGTCCCAAAGAAGTGAATGGGGACGCCATAGTTGTAATTACACCTGCTCACTAGTGCGATTGCTGCAGAGCAACAGAGCAGAGAAGGCAGCACTTGTATGACCGCAGACTTCTCTTCAAACAGCTAATCGTGGGGGTGCTGGGAGTCAAACCCCCGCCAATAGGTCATCAATAGTAAAAAGCAGACAATACCGTTAAAGGGAATTTATCAGGGTGACCATCCCCTTCAACGTAGTGCATTCATCATATGTAAAGCGTGTAACCTGCTAGTTAACTGAGTGGGACCATATGGTGCAGTGAAGTACCCATGTAAGGCCGCGACGGATCCAGACCCATTCAACTTGAATGGGTACGTGATCTGTCCGCACCCCAAAGAGAAAGTAGTACTTCCGTGGGGTTTTGTGCCTCCGGTCCTTACTGACCTTCCAGATTGCGGACCCATTCAAGTGAATGGGTCCACATCTGTGATGCAGTGCACAAATGGCCGATGCTTGCATATTGCAAATCCGCAATACAGACCACAGCAGTTTTCATGAGGCTTAAGAAAGTGCAGGTGGGCACACCATCTTGTCCAAGTCCTATGTTAAATGGGTCTATCACTTTGACAAATTCCCTTTAAATATAAAAATCTGGATGTATTAGGTCTGTATTACTTTCTGTACATTTTTCGAAGGTTGACTCACAGCTTGTTATCAGAACAGATTATCCGTGGAGATCCAGGAGCTGAAGCACACAGATCATGCATGGCTAGTTATGTGCCCGAGCCCTTGGTACTTCTTTGTGATGTACTACCAGCTCCAAAGCCTCGTCCTCCTGCCAGTCAATGGTGGCATTAGTTCATGGATCTCAGCCTATTAAATAAATACCCATAAAATCCCATACCTCTTCCCAACCGTCATGCATCTCGCACGTATGCATAAATCACTGTGTATATTCAGGACAAACTCAATCACTGTTCGCTGACTTTTATTCAGATCAAACTTCGATAAGTAATCCGTGACTTCATATAGAAAATATTAAAAACCTGAGCCCATATGATCTGGAATAACTGTCTTCATCCAGGAATCGTCTGTGTTATCAACCATGTTCCCCAGGAGCAGGCCAGCATATCGCACCTGCCTCGCAACGTTTCGAGGGTGCGTCCCATTTGTCAAACGCATGACAATCTTGCTGATCGGTCATAAGGCAATATGGATTTTTAATATTTTCTATATTAAGTCAGTTATTTATCGTGGTTCGACCTAAATAAAAGTAACTGAACACGCTGATTTAATCATAAGTGTGGGTAATGGAACTCCGGTGTGTATAAGGACTTTTTGCTGTATTTACAATGTCCCATTAACATGTGGGACAAAGCAATGTTTAGTGATCCTCTACCCAACATTCATACAAATCCATAGCAAGTCATTTATAGCACGTAAAAAAGGGTTTATACCAAAAAAACAAAAAAAAAAAACGCCTTCAGGAACGTTAAAATGGTTGACCGGGTTTAGAACTCCATGACTTATTCCCAGAAACAGCACCACACCTGCTGACGGGTAGTGTCTGGTATTACACTGCAGTTCCACTGAAGTAAATGAGGCTGAGGTGCAATACTTTAGACAATCTGTCAATAGGCGTGGCACTCATTTTTGGAAGAAAGCAGCAATGTTTTTTTTTTAAAGGGGTTGTACAAGGATGTAATACTGAGGACCTATCCTCAGGATAGGTCATCAATATCAGATTGGCGGGAGTCCAAAATCTGGGACACCCACCGAACAGCTGTGGTGCTCATGTGAGCGCTGCTTTCTCTTCTAAGGTTATCTGTGTGCAGTCTCCTTTGTAGCGGCGGTGCAATGCAATTACTGCTTGTGCCATTCATGAGAGCTGCAACCTCTTTAAAAAGCCGACTGACAGGGGTGCAGGGTCAGGCCCCCGCCGTGATCGTCAGGCCGACCTGTCCTGACGATAGGTCATCAATAGTGTCGAGCGAACTTGTTTTTTAAGTTCTGCGTCCAAAGTTCGGGTTATCGAAGAATCCAGATATGGATTCTGCTACCACGGACCATAACGGAATTTGGAATCCATAACGGGATTCCTCGATAACCCGAACTTTGGACATAGAACTTAAAAAACAGGTTCGCTCAACCCCTTTAACCCTGTAAAATTCTTAACTTGACAGCCAAGAATTCAGGGATACTGATTGGCACGGCAACTGATGGTTGGGCCTGAGTAGAAATAGGCCAAAAGAAAGATAGGCTTCATCCCATCATCATAGAGGTGCGACACCACGTAATCTGCGGATGATGTTGGCTATCTTCTTGGCCAGTCCACCCTTCTTATTGTCCTCCACTTGAAAAGTCCTGGTGAGGAGGTTGTAGAAAGAGCCGTAGCCCACGGCCACCACAGTACAAGTCAGACAGATGACATTATAGGGCATGCTGAAGTCAGGAGTAGGAAGGTTCACCAGTAAGGGTTCAGTGTACAGCCGCATGAAGTAACCGGAATCATCAGAGGATGGGAATCTGGCAATGAGCAAAATGGAGAATAAGAGAAGGAAGTTCTCAGGAAATTGGCCATGAAATTTCAGTTATTGTAGTTGTCTACAGCTCTTCAAAGGGAACGGGTCACCTATAACTCCTTTTGCAATTAAAATAAGATTGTGACATTCTTTTTTTCTAATCTGTTTTTATTTTCTGACTGTAGATATCTACTTCTGCATGAGATTATGGGGGCGGCCATCTTGCCTGAGCTGTTAACAGCATTTACAGCAGCCACCATGTGCCATAGACACAATGGACTAGGGAGGGAATTCAACACTCCACACCTGGTAGAGACCTGCAGGAAGCATCAGCATGAGGACGGCACGGGATTGGAGAATATTACTTTGTCCTTTGATACCAATTTCTGCTGTTTCCTAGGTTAGGCCTCTTTCACATGAGTGATATGGAATGACCCAGGATCTGGTCAGGGAAAAACTGATGGTTTTGCAAGCAAGTCTAATCAGTTTTTTCCGCCATTGCGTTCAGTGTGTGCAGTTTTTCTGCCCGGATTGTATCTAGATTGCATGCGTTTTTTCACGCAAGTGAAGAAAAATCGACATCTCCTAGTAACCATAAGTGAGAAATGCACTGCATCTAAATGCCTTCTGCTTTTCACGCAAGTCCCATTCACTTGGGGCCGGAGCTACATGAAAACCACACAATATGTTGCGATTTTTCCTGAATGCAAAGATGATGCGTGAAATATGTACACAGACCCATTGAAATAAACGGGTCAGGATTCAGTACAGATGCGTTCACTACATGCATCACAGCCGAACAGAAAAAAGACCCGCTTGAGATCAGTTATTGGTCATGGGTCTAACAGCTGAAACTGTCCCCCCATGGCATCCAGCCTACAGGGGGAACATGACACTACATGGCACCCAGCTGAACGGATGACCACATAATACAAGGTGGTGCCACGTCTTCTAGAGCGGGAGCCACTGTCTGCAGAGGCTTTCTACTCTGGTGAACAGAGACGGTGGTCCAAGGAAGGGGGGGGAGGCATATAAATAAGCTATTTGGACAAAGCCGGTTATAACAAGTATCAGATAGGTGGAGGGTCCTACTGCTGGGACCTCCACCGATCATGAGAACGGGGGCCCCGTAACCTTTGGAGCCCCCCTGAAATGGATGGAGTGGCTGGTCAGAAAAGTGCGCCGCCGGAATGGAGGGGTGCGCTTTTCCGACCGGCCGCTATGTTTTACCATAGTCGATGATCATTTCCCTTATTATAGTTAGATGCCTGTATCTGGTGCATTCCTCACTCTTAATACACTTTAACCCTCTGTATAATACTATATCCTCCCTCTGACCATGTAGTCTGATTTCTGGCAACTGACATTACTCCTCAGAGTAATAGGAGAAGTCCAGATAGTAATACTCACATTGTGGAGAAGAGTGGGCTTGCTTCCAGCTCATCGGTCTTCGCATTCCTTACACTGGGGATCAGGACACTCAGTACTGAAGGACTATACAAGGAGACATGTTAGGATATTGGGCATGCTTCCTTACATACCCTCCTCACAGCACAAACATGAAGCTTATGAGGAGGCAATCTCAAGAGCTAACCTTCTCCAATGTGGGCCACCAACAGGTAATGGGGAACTAATAAAAAAATAAAATAAACTGTGCGACCCATAAGCAATCAGTAGAAAGTGACAAGGCTTTGACTTAGGGCTCATGCACATGAACGTATATTATTTCCGTGTCCGTTCCATTTTTTCGCGGACCGTATACAGAACCATTCATTTTTAGTGGGTCCACAAAACAAACAGAAGTTACTCCGTGTGCATTCCGTATGTCTGTTCCAAGAAAGAATAGAACATGTCCTATTATTGTCCGCATTACGGACAAGGATAGTGCTGTTCTATCAGGGGCCAGCTGCCCCGTTCCGCAAAATATGGAATGAACACAGACGTCATCCGTATTTTTTGCGGACCACAAAATACATTCCGTCATGTGCATTAGGCCTTAACTTTAGGCTATCCAAGAAAAATATTGAAATTTATTATGCGGAGAGCAAAAAAAAAAAAAAAGCTGTAAAAGCAACCCCACCCTGCAATATCGGAAAGTGTGTGGGTACCTCACCTGATATAGAATCCATGATTAGGGTCAGGAGGGTACTCCGTCCACTTCAGCAGCGCCCTCTCAAACTGGATGCTTATCTTAGTGACTGAATTAGGTGGCAGTTGGATTAACATCTCTAAGAGATGGGGGCACTGGCGATCCTTGGCTGGCACATAGTGGATATAACCTGGAAAATAAACAGGACAAATGTCAAGATCCACCCATAATCTAATGAGTATGTGGCAGCAGGAGAATCTAAGGCTCAGGCACGTCCCTATCTTCTTGGTTCCCACTGGAAATAGCAGCTTCTCTCCTTACTCCTATTCACAAGTACTGTATGTGAACCAAGTCAAATTAAATTGAAGGTTCCATATCCAGTCCCTAATGACCAGATATTGTTAACACTTTCACTGCCGGGGCAATTTTCACAAAACTAGAATTGCAAAACCATAGTATATCTCCATATACGTTATGAAACTAGACACCATTGTGACATTCTGAAAAGTCCACCCAGCATATTGCAATCTTGGGGAGTTGTCAGGCAACTTTGCACCAAAGCCTAAAGTTATGTAAAGGAGGCATTAAAATTCAGGTCTGTGGTTAAACCCTTTATGTAAGCAGAGACTAAAATGTACAACACATTTGTTCCCCCCTTCCTTCCAAGGGTCACTGAAAGATGTCCAGTGGAATAGATGACCGTAATGATATGGAATGGGTAAGAGGGGAGACAATATAAAGAAAAGCTTCTGGGAGCTGTACAGGGTGAGAGATGACACTAACATGTTGGAATCTCTCTTCTTGTAAACATGTAAAAACTATATTCACGGTTACGAACCCCTTTCGGTCCAATGTAGGGCTGAAACGATTACTTGATTAGATCGAGTAACTCGACACAAAAAAATCCTCAACACAAATTTTTTGCATTGAGGATTCGTTTGTGCCGTGTCACCACGGAGCGCGAGTGAAGCGCTTGCTATTACTCACCGCTCCGTGGTCTCCCGCCGGCCCGCACTGCACTGTACCCTGACATACACACATCGTCAGGACATAGGTCATAGTGCGCGCTTACGTGAGGAGAAACCTGATCGAATTGGGGTGGGGGAGGGGAGTTTTTATAAAAGTAAAAAGTTATTTTAAATTAGTTTTTTCTTATTAGAGTACTCAAATCGGTGGATTAATCGGTAGAAAACTTGATTACAAAAATAAATTGATAGCTGCAGCCCTAGTCCAGTGCTGCTGCTCTGATCCTCCCCACTGCTGCAGTCACGATGTGCCTGTATACCGCACATCCCTACTGCAGTCAATCACTGGCCTCAGCAGTATACGGTACAAGACTGCTGAGGCCAGCGATTGGCTGCAGCTGTCACAAGTGGTACTTGGGCATGTCACCACTGCAGTCAAGAAAACAAAGCCAAGCAGAGAGGGTTTGAAACAGCAAGTAGAATGGTTTGTTTTAAATATTTTTAACTTTTAATGAAAAAAAAAAAAAAAAAAATTACTGACAACCCCCTTTTAGGTTCTGGGCTTTATTACGATACCAAGATCTAAGCTCCTAGGTTAGGCTGCATTCACATCTCCATTATGCCGGCTGGACAAAAAACGCTGCATTTATGCTGGAAAGCGGCCAGATCTCCTCAGGATCGTATTATAGTTAATAGTTATCTGGAATGGTGATCTGTTGAATCCGGCCATGCCGAAGCCGTTCACCAGAGATGTGAGCGTAGCCTTACCTAGGTATCTACTCATTCCATGTCAGTCACCACTGATAGTCAACCGAGTCTACTATGCTATAGATAAGAGAGGGCACTTGTGTATGACCGCAGCAGGTTTACTTATGACGGATCTCCCAACCTGGCGCACTTACTGGGTTTATTCTCTTTGCCCTTGGTAATTATGGTCAGCGTGTGGACGTATAGACGGAGGTACCAGGGAACAGTCTCCAGAAACATGACAGGAAAGGCCCTGAATGGATGATTGTTATAAATCATGGTATTAATCACTCCAGTCTGAAGGCCATAGCCACTAACATAACGATCAGCATGGAAGACGGGGGCCTGGGGGTGACCTGGCAGAGATAAAAGTTGGAAACACACAAAAGGACTCATTACTATTATTGAAGTGGTATAAAACAGAGGTAAGGACAAAATACAACATGGTCAACGCAAAAACCTTTCCAGTCACAATATGGTCGGGGAATGTGCTCAAATATTTAAAACAAAAATGCACATGTTTAATTTAATGCGTTTTTCCCCCCCAATTAGGATAATGTTTAAAATAAGTTGTGTCATAACATGCAGCATATTATGTGAAAATGGCACAAATTAAACTATACGGTCCTGAGAAGCAAGAGACGCAGCACTGTTTAGCGTCACGGTCCATTCACGGCAGTGCCTAGAACCGCAGCACAGCACCACTGAAGTGAAAGGGGCTACTTGGTGACCAGGAGAGCCACCGAGCAGAACAGCGCTAAACCCTTCATGGAGGTCCGGGCAGCCAGAACCCAATCAGATAGTGAAAGAATATGGATGTCAGCAGCAGTAGCTGGTACTCCGTGGACGTCAAAGCCTCAGTGTCTTGCATTTCCTCTGCAGAGAAGTCTCCCTCCCCCAGCTGATAGCCAGGGGGTCATAGCGGCAGAACCAGCAGTGGGTGCCATCAGTGTTCCTGACGTCTTTTAGTTCTCACCTGAATCAGAACCTCCTTTCCACTTTAGTGCTACATTCACGTTTCTAGAGGTGTTGAAAAATTCGGGTTCTAGAAGATTATACAACGTGTACACCCTGTGATTTCCATGGACAGGAACCGTGATGTCCAAAGCTGAAGTTGGTGTGACTTCAAACAGGTCAATCTCATTCTGGAAAGTTGGAGAAAGTCATGTTGTTAGCAGGTCCAGAAAATGAACACTCGACAGCCCGGACCCATGTCCAGTTGAAAAAAAAATAAAAAAATAAAACAGAAGGGGGGTCCTCTGTCAAGGACTTGGCCAGAGAGGACACCTCTTGCTCTGGAAGGCCCATCCTGCATTACACATGTATGAAAACCTTGTCAGAATTTTTTTTTTTTTAAAGTGTACTTGTCGCCTAGAACAAGAGTCCATGTTTCCTATTTCCAGAGCAGTTTAGAAACTGGAAGCTGAACTGTGAAATGTGTCACCAAAAATGTGATCTGCCAGCTAAAACCAGATGGTAGCACATATACATTTTTTTCTAATCTGTTTTTATTTTCTGATTCAGATTTATTCTATTTCATGAACACGATTATGGGGGCGGCCATCTTGCCTGAGCTGATCTCAACAGAATTTAGAAAGCAGTAAGAAAATTGCTTTACGGCAGTCACATGGGCCATAGATGCAATGTACATGAGGGGACCCTATTGACTTCTATGGGAGATTTCTAGGCATGCTCTGTGATCTGTGCAGAGGTCATTGTACAAGGAAAGAATCGATAAGGCTACTTTCACACTAGCGTTAATATTTTCCGGTATTGAGATTCGTCATAGGGTCTCAATGCCGGAAAAAAACGCTTCCGTTTTGTCCCCATTAATTGTCAAAACCTAACGGAACAGAACGGAATGCTCCAAAATTCATTCCATTCCGTTCTCATACCGGAGAGCAAACCGCAGCATGCTGAAGTTTGCTTTCCATCCTGGGATGCGGAACAAAACGGATCCGTCATGACCCACAATGCAAGACAATGGGGACAGACACAATAGAAAACGGATACGTCCCCCATTGACTTTCAATGGAGTTCATGACGGATCCGCCTTGGCTATAGTAAAGATAATACAACCGGATCCGTTCATAACGGATGCAGATGGTTGTATTATCAGTAACGGAAGTGTTTTTGCTAGTGTGAAAGCTGTGACAATCACCTATTGTGAATGGTGGATCCTGTCGAATCTGTACACAAAGGTGATATCTTTACAGACAGGATTAGAATGACAGATAAGCAGATAACTGCAGTAAAGTGATCTATACATATAGAATAAATGGACGGCACTCGCAGCAAATGGGGTCTATGGATACTATTTATTAGGTTATAGAAATAGGGTTATTTAAAAATACCAAATGGTAATTGACATGTAGTTTTATATTTATTCTTTAAAATGTGTAATTTTGATAAAAATTAGGATGTGCGCACTCCTTAAAGGGACACTGACAGGGCCAAAAAGCATATTAAGGTATATATATGACCGTACAGGTCTTATAAAGTGTATAAGAATCATCTAAGTATCCCCCCTGTCCATCTTATAACTACAGTAATGTGAAGTTTTATAACCTGCTGGAATCGGGTTCAATCTGCCCAAGGGGCAGTGTTTCACCTCAGCTTGCGCCCAGCCAGCCTCGCCACAACTGCCGTTTGAAGCGTCGCCCAGCTCATCAATATTCACTTTCGCTGGGCGGCTACTAGTGTCCCCGGCCATCTTCAGCGCATGCGACCGGCACCCTCACTGGCCGGGATCGCATCGCGCCTGCGCACAGTCTCATTCTCAGAGGCAGCCATATTAAGGTATGCCTTAATATGCTTTTTGGCCCTGTCAGTGTCCCTTTAAGGAATAGGTGAATAGATAATGAATGGATATTAATTTATGTCCATATAAAAAGATAAACTAATACTTATGTCCATATAAAAATTCATATAGTCAGTATATGTCCATATAAAAGTTCATATACCCTAATCAAAAATGTAAAAAGAGTGCAAAACAAGAAAAATATATAAAAAAAATCACAAAGAAATAGTTCATGCAGGTCGTTGGACAATCCAGATATAGGTCGCTCTAAATGTAGGGTAGTTGGTGATCCCTCATGGTAATAAATAGTTGTAAATACAAGTAGGTAATAGTTTCTGAATATACTCCCTATAGGAGCTTCGACTCGTATTAAGGCCGGATCACAACCTGAAAGACAAGGATCTCACATGGGTACGTTACCACTCCTGTGCGCGGTCTTCCTGTGTCTTTCTACGGCCGTCGGGGTGGTAGGTGGCGTCGTCCTTGCTGCGCGCGTGAATTGCACGAGTTTAGCCGCCGCGATGTTCCTTCCGGTGACGTCACTTCCGGGTAGCGGAGAGATTTCTCGCGGTTGGCGTGCCACGTGTTTCTGATGAGCGGGATCTTTGAAAAATAGCGGGTTCTTTGTTTGTTTCGCAATCCTTTAGTATATTGGCCAATATAGTAGAAAATATGAGACTTATGGCTGCTCCCCCCCTCCCATACGCGTTTCAGAGCTACCAGCTCCTTCATCAGTGGGTACCCACGTATGGGGAGAGAGCAGCCATAAGTCCCATATTTTCTACTATATTGGCCAATATACTAAAGGATTGCGGAACAAACAAAGAACCCGCTATTTTTCAAAGATCCCGCTCATCAGAAACACGTGGCACGCCAACCGCAGTGATTTAAACACGTGACACGCCGACTGCGAGAAAGCTCACCGCTACCCGGAAGTGACGTCACCGGAAGGAACATCGCGGCGGCTGAACTTGTGCAATTCACGCGCGCAGCAAGGAGGACGTCACCTACCACCCCGACGGCCGTAGTAAGACCGCGCACAGGAGTGGTAACGTACCCATGTAAGATCCTTGTCTTTCAGGTTGTGATCCGGCCTTAATACGAGTCGAAGCTCCTATAGGGAGTATATTCAGAAACTATTACCTTACTTGTATTTACAACTATTTATAACTATTTATTACCATGAGGGATCACCAACTACCCTACATTTAGAGCGACCAATATCTGAATTGTCCAACGACCTGCATGAACTATTTATTTGTGACTTTTTTTATATATTTATTCTTGTTTTGCACTCTTTTTACATTTTTGATTATATGAACTTTTATATGGACATATACTGACTATATGAATTTTTATATGGACATGAGTATTAGTTTATCTTTTTATATGGACATAAATTAAATCCATTCATTATCTATTCACCTATTCCTTAAGGAGTGCGCACATCCTAATTTTTATGAAAATTACACATTTTAAAGAATAAATATAAAACTACATGTCAATTTCCATTTGGTATTTTTAAATAACCCTATTTCTATAACCTAATAAATAGTATCCATAGACCCCATTTGCTGCGAGTGCCGTCCATTTATTCTATTTTTACTCCACTACCTCCGAAGCTTTGGGTTAGCTTTATTGGACTGAGCACCGCCGCGATTCTACTACTAGAAGTGAGCCACCATAACCGTATATCTGATCTATACATATGAAGTGGTGCCTATTGTTAGATATAGTAGCCAGTGCACAAAACTTCTGCATTTTATGTTTTTTGTTGGAACATTAAAAACAGCTTAAAAATATGTTAAACATAAAAAAGTGATTTAAACAGCAGGACAATTTCTGCCAGGTTCCATGTGTACACAGTGTCTTACCTCGTCATATCCAGACTCCACATAGATCTTGCTTTGAGTAGCCAGAGGACAAGGCTCAGTTACTGTTCGGGCAAACATCTTAAAGAGAGACCAGTCTGTAAGAGGATGAAATGACTAAATGTAAGGAGCCGGTCTGTTGGAGGATAGCTGAATTCAGGGAGATGGTTATTGAAAATGGAAACTGCGCAGAGAAATGCAGGATCACAGGGACGCTGCGATTTTAGAAAACGTGCATATTGCACATATAGGGACAGGTTTGTTCTGGTCACTTACTTACATACCAGTACATAAGGGAGGTGGACCTTACACACGTCTATTAGTGACAAGCATTAGAAGAAACGTGAATACCTCTTTTCCCAAGTCCGTTGGTATACATGTCAAACACCACAGTTAACATTTGTCTCAACTCCCAGGAGACCGCTGAGCATCCTGTATCCTGGAAAATAAGGAGATCGTTTTCTTCGTACTGTAGATATTTATCAAAAGTATCACAAAAACCGCATTCCTAGATAATACTCGCTATCCTAAGATATGGATGCATATTCCTCTGATGTGCAGACTTACAGTGAGGGTTCATGCTCACGGCCGTTGTTCAGCGGCCCACGTATTGCGGGTAGCAAACAGTGGGTCTGCAATATGCAGGCACCAGCTGTGTGCACCCCGCATCACGGACGCGGACCCATTCACTTGAATGGGTCCGCAATCGGGACGGTCGGTGCGGAACAGAGGCACAGAACCACTACTGGCCGTATCAAATTTTGGGTCTGCACAAGAATTCCAGTTTTTTCTCACTCCAATCAATAGAAAAGGCTATTCTCATTCACAAATACGGACAAAAATAAGACAAGTGCAAGAGGCCTAGTGGCCAGTATGTAAACTGCAGGTTTTAGGATTTTTTAACTACAAAGACATGTAAAGCTAAAGAAAAAAAAAAAAGATTTTAAAAAAATGTGTGTGATATAACCTGATTTAAATGGGTTATTCGAGACTAACAAATGCCCAGGCCCCTCATACTGAACATACTTACCTGGCTCGCCGTGTCGCTCCTGGTCCCTGCACCTGCTTCTCCCCGTGAGCGGATAAAAACATCCGGTGTCGGGGGGGGGGGGGGGGGGGGGGAGAGCAGCCAGTAGCAGACGGTAACAGGGAAAATCCTTGCGGGTCATGCTAGGGAGGCTCATCCCTGTCACCGTCTGCAAATGGCGCACGGAGAAAAGCAGCAGCAGTGGTGCGGGGACCAGGAGCAGCGCAGCGAGCCAGGTAAGTAGATTCAGTGTGAGGGACCCGGGCATATGGGGGAGCATTTATCAGTCTTTGATAACCCCTTTCAACAACGGGTCATTTTCTGATGACATATTTTCTTTAAACCCCCAAGGTACCAGCGCTGATGCTTCAGTGGTGTCCACTGTTTGCTTTCCTGAAGTGATGACGTGCTGCAGACAATCGCTGGACTCAGCGGTCACGCTAGAACATATGCACGTTATTGCTCCGGGAAACTATTTTAAATCCAGTAAGTGTTTTTCTTACCCTTGTACTACTATATATCACTTACTCTACAAACTGGTCGGATGTGCACAGACTGGGAGTGGTAACTGCTGTGATACAGACGCTCTGCCTCTAACAGAGAAGCCAGGCCAACCTGCGGGCAGAACACATGGAATTAATACCTGGAATCCACTCTCTTAATAGGATCATCTTATAACGTATCTACGCAGTTACCTTGGAGCCACAAGGCAGCAGCTTCTTCCATGGAGTCAGGTTCTCAGTGCACACAATCTCCCTGGGTAAGGTGGCATATCGCAGAAGGTGGTGATCTGTCACTGTAAGATGGGCAGATTAGAATCAGTCCAACATATAAGCTGCCCTTACACCTCCAATAGCGGACAGCTATGTCTCCCGAGTCCCTCATACACATGCACACTCAGTTTGGCTAAGTATGCATGTGTTCTCAATGAGAAGAGAGGCAAAAACTGCTGCCAGACACCTCTGGTGAATTATCTCCCGTAACCAGGGACTATGTGCAGACCGTTTATACACTGACCATTGGCCAGTCCCAGAGGCTTGAAGGACGCAGTCGGAGTCACGGTGTTAGTGGAGTCTATGAAGTTTAGCGAGGCGCAGAAGATTCCCGAGAGGATGTTCGTCAGCTCCTTCCAATTTTTGTCCACACTGAAATTACAAACGAAACCCCAACATAAAAAAGAGACATGGCCTCTACCAATTAACATGACCATTATCAAAGCAGAGGATCAATACATATACATCATGTATAAGTGAGGAGTACACGGGGTCGTATATAAGCAGAGCCTCTGCAAATGCACATTGGATTGTCTATAGGAAGTTACCAATCCTGATGGGTGAAGCTGCAGGGAAAAGCAATATTACACAGGCACATTCCTATGAACGCATAACCATACAATCAAGGGCGGACTGCTCATAGACCCTACAGGGAAATTTCTCGGAGGGCTGAAACCCAGGGGGCTGCCCGAGCCCTCCTCACTGCCCTGCGCTGGGTAGATAATGATCTGATGCTCTCAGCACTAATGCTATAAGCATCAGGTACTTATGCACCTGGCCAACGGCCACAACTGTATCACTGTCCTCAGGACGTGGGTACAGTTGAATACTGTGGCGAGAGTGGCAGTATATTGTGCTGCACTGTGTTATTTAGTTCTGCTGGGGCGGTATATTGTGCTGCACTGTGGTATTTGGTTCTGCTGGGGCAGTATTTTGTGCTGCACTGTGGTATTTGGTTCTGCTGGGCCAGTATATTGTGCTGCACTGTGGTATTTGGTTCTGCTGGGCCAGTATATTGTGCTGCATGGTGGCATTTGGTTCTGCTGGGGTGGTATATTGTGCTGCACTGTGGTATTTGGTTCTGCTGGGGCAGTATATTGTGCTGCACTGTGGTATTTGGTTCTGCTGGGGCAGTATATTGTGCTGCACTGTGGTATTTGGTTCTGCTGGGGCAGTATATTGTGCTGCACGGTGGTATTTGGTTCTCCTGGGGCAGTATTTTGTGCTGCACTGTGGTATTTGGTTCTGCTGGAGCAGTATATTGTGCTGCACTGTGGTATTTGGTTCTGCTGGGGTAGTATATTGTGCTGCACTGTGGTATTTGGTTCTGCTGGGGCAGTATATTGTGCTGCACGGTGGTATTTGGTTCTCCCGGGGCAGTATTTTGTGCTGCACTGTGGTATTTGGTTCTGCTGGGGCAGTATATTGTGCTGCACTGTGGTATTTGGTTCTGCTGGGGCAGTATATTGTGCTGCACTGTGGTATTTGGTTCTGCTGGGGTAGTATATTGTGCTGCACTGTGGTATTTGGTTCTGCTGGGGCAGTATATTGTGCTGCACGGTGGTATTTGGTTCTCCCGGGGCAGTATTTTGTGCTGCACTGTGGTATTTGGTTCTGCTGGGGCAGTATATTGTGCTGCACTGTGGTATTTGGTTCTGCTGGAGCAGTATATTGTGCTGCACTGTGGTATTTGGTTCTGCTGTGGCGGTATATTGTGCTGCACTGTGGTATTTGGTTCTGCTGTGGCGGTATATTGTGCTGCACTGTGGTATTTGGTTCTGCTGTGGCGGTATATTATGCTGCACTGTGGTATTTGGTTCTGCTGGGGTAGTATATTGTGCTGCACTGTGGTATTTAGTTCTGCTGGGGCGGTATTTTGTGTTGCACTGTGGTATTGCTGACCCACCTCCTAATGTTGCCCCATCTTCTATCAGTTTGGACCCACCTAGAACATGGGGCCACTTTCAGTTCCCAGTCCGCCCCTGCATACAATAATAATGGGTCACACCAAATCCTCCACAGAGTAGCGGCTTCCCGCCTCAGAGGCGTCCATACGCCCTCGCCGGACAACCCCTTTCACACCTTCTCCTCTACACTGGGGACTTACTCTTTGACAGACTCCTGAAACCAGACCCAGAGCTCGGCCCCGGCAGGTGCCTGCAGGAGGGGCTGCCCCCAGGATCTTGTGTGCCAGAACCCCTGCGTGAAGGACAGATGCAGCTCCTGGATGGAGTACTTCCAGATCACTTGGCCAAGAACTTTAGGGAATAACCTGTAGTGGGAAACTGAAAGAGAAATATCTGTAGAAATGCAGAACGGAGCCAGTAGATACCTAAGATAGGGCATATCAGACAATAAGCAGAATGGGTTAAATATGGATCCCCCCCCACCACTGCTGTTCTGCCCGGTCTCTGCTGGTGTCCACTTCCTGGGCCTAAGCTTGACACACAGAAGATGGTAGGAGATGCCCGCTGAGCCACGCCAATCACTGGCTGAGTCCACTGAGCGGGCATCTCCAGTGTGTCAGGATGGGGCCAGGAAGTGGAGACCTGTGGGGACCCGTCACCACATCCCTCCATAGTAACCCAAGTAAATTGTCAGATGTGCATTTGTTTCCCCCAACCCAATCAGTGCCCACATTCCAGAGAAATCCATGCCTTTACTATATGCCAATGATCTGCTTGGAGCAACAAGGGCATCACCGTTGCACCAAAAGCTCTGCTCCCTTTCCCTGGAGGCCCCAGCTTTCAGTGGCCCCGCGTTCTCATGCATGCGCCGGTGCTTCAGGAGTCTGTGCACGCGCAGTTCGACCCCGGTGCTCGGTATATGTACTACACGAGCCGTGGCGATCATCAGGGCAGTACTGCGTGTGCGCATGCATGAGAGAACACAGCCTCACTCACAGCTGGGGGTGTGACCGCCAGTAAAAGGGAGCAAAGCTTTCGGTGCACTGGTGACACCCTCCTTGCACCAAGATCATTTTCTCTGGAATGCCAATCAGTATGGGGGGAAACAGCGTGTCATGTCAGTCAGCAGGCAAACGCAGGTCATTTGGGTCAATACAGAGGTGTGTGGTGACAGACCCCCCTAATTATACTCTATGGCCTGCTAGGGGGGCAGCAGGTCATCAGGTGACAGTCTCAGCTCTGCTACACCGCCTGGTGGGAGCCGCACACGGATGTACAGAAGGGCTGTCACCTCTCTCCTGCCGCAGGTCCGAGTCCAGGCGGGTGCGGAACTGGAAGGTGGCGGCGATATCCCCGGAGCGCAGCGGGGTGAGGAGCAGCTCTTCTTGGAAGGAGTCTCCATGGGGAAGCCCGGCCGCGTCCCCTCCCCGGGGTGACAGCAGCAGAGAGACCAGGAGCAGCAGCCACACAGCGGCCATGACTACACAGCCCGTGCGCGGTGAGGACCTTCCGGCGGCGCAGGGTCACGTGATGAGCGCCAGTCACGTGACTCCGAAGCAGAGGCGGCTGGTGCTGCGGCCAGTCATGTCCGTGTACACGTATGTGCCCGCGAATACAGGCGGCGCTGCTATCCCAGTGCACTGAGGAGGAGAGATAACCTCATCATCCAACTCTCCACAGCAGCAGCCCCATCCTCCTGCTTAATAAGGCCAGGGATGACTGACTCCTCTCTATGCCCTTGCTCCCCCATGTACATGTAATGCAGGGATCAGCAACCTCTGGCACTTCAGCTGTGAGGAAAACTACAACTCCCAGCATGCCTACTTGCTTGGCTGTTCTTGGAACTCCCGTAGAAATGAATGAAGCATGCTGGGGGTTGTAGTTTCATACTGCTGGAGGTTGCTAACCCCTGATGTAGTATGTCTATACTATGTGTACTCTAGTCCAGTGTCTTCCTCAGGATAGGTCATCAGTATCTGATGGGTAGGGGTCCAGCTGTTGAAGAGCCGGGGGTGCTGTATTGAGCGATGCGGCCTCCTCCTAGTCCGTGACGTCACGTGAATCTGTGGGATGACCTAGGAGGCGCAGCTCATTCAGGTGTATAGATCTGGGCTGCAATACCACCTACAGCCATTACAATATATGGCACTGTACAGGCCTCAGTGCTGATAGAGGACCACAGTATCTTCAACGGGTGCCGGGAGCTGGCCTAGCCTTAAAATGGGTCATCAATATTCTGCTCCCCGGAAAACCCCTTTAAAGGGGTCATCTGGTTTCAGGGAGGAAACTGGATGACACGGTGATCATTATGTTCCTGGCAGATCCCGCGCCCCTGGCCGGGTTCAGTTTACCGGAGTGCAGTGGTGACGTCACATCGACAACAAGTGACTGCTGCAGCCAGTCAGTGGCCCTCTTTGGTGCACTGGTTGAGGCCAGTGATTGGCTGCAGCAGTCACCAGTTCTCAGAAAAACCGAACCCGGCCAGGAGAATGGGAGCAGCGATGTAGGATCTGACAGATCTCTGTGTTGTCCGTATTTCTCCTGAAACCAGACAACCCCTTTAAATGAATTGTTTTTTTTTTTTATACTCAATCTTTAGCCAATGACGTATCCAATTTGTTTCCCCAGTGTAGTGTAGGGTCATAGATCTTGCCATATAGATACAAACTTTTGGACCATCCCACCATGCACGTCATAAAAAGTATGGCTACCATCTATCCATGGCTATGTTCTTATGGGCTGGGCCCTAAAAAGTCAAACCGTATGTAGAAGAAAGCCGTGGGAGCACACATCCACTAATAAAAAAAGAGAAGAGTCCAGCGAGAACCCGGCTCTCACATGAGAGCCGCGACCCATGCTCTAACAGCCCAGACCGGCAGGAGTGCCGATCCGGGCTGTTTAACACTTTACATGCCGCGGGCAATGGCACCCGCCGCATGTAAAGCCGTGACAAAGGGAGCGAACACCCTCTGTCTCCCAATCGGCACCCCCGCAAATGCGATCGCGGTTTGCCGATGTGTTTTAAGGCTACCTGCATCTGTTGTAGGCCCTGGTCCCGGCTGTAGTAATTCCAGCAGGCTGTGCCTCTCTAGCACAGCCTGCTGGTCAATGTTTAAAATAGCATTGCCATTCAAATGCAATGCATTACATTTTAAAAGCAATCAAAATACTGTCTGTTATAGTCCCCTTGTGAAAAATAAAAATAAATTTCCATTAAAAAAAATTACACTTTTTTCCCCATTGAAAATACACTTTTCAATGAAAGAAATAGAGGGAAAAAAAATCTCCACGCATATATGGTATTTCCGCGTCCGTAACACCCGGACTACATAAATATCACATAAATTAACCCCTACAGGTGAACGCCATAAAAAAAAAGACAGAAATGCTAATTTTATTCTTAGTTGCCACCGAAATTTTTTTAATAACAAGTGATTAAAAAGAGCCATTTACTCCAAAATGATACCAATGAAAAATACAAGTCGTCCGAAAAAATCAAGTCGCCACGCAACTCCATAGAAAGAAAAATAAAAAAGTTATGGGTCTTGGGAAGCGGCAATGTAAAAACATTTTTTTCCTTTTAAAAAAAAGGGGTTTTATTGCAAAACAAGTTGTAAAACCCTAAAAAAAACTATATGTATTTGGTATTACTGTAATCGTAGTGACCAGAGAATAAATATATTATGTTATTTATACCGAAAAAATGTACGCCCTAAATTTATACGTAAAAAACGCAGTGGCAGTATTGCTGGTTTTCCATCTCCATCCCAGAAAGGGTTAATAAACGTTAATCAAAAAAGTTTTTGGACCCCAAAATGGCGCCATTAAAAAACTACAACTTGTCCAGCAAAAAAAACAAGCCCCCATAAAGCTATATAGACGGAAAAATAAAAAAGTTATAGCTCTTGGAACTCGACGATGAAAAAGGAAGAAAAACGCTGGCCAGTAAGGCCCAAAACAGGCTGGTCACTGAGGGGTTAATGATATATTATTAGTATATTTTTTATGTTATATTGTTAGTACTGTTGCTATTATTATAAATTATATTACTATCACTGGAAATGCGAGGCATATTCTTAACCTGTTGACCCAGAAGAAGGCAAAGATCCCTGGAAACATTTGGCCACAGGGGAGGTGTTCCTTCTTGACCCTGGGAAAAGGCAATCAGGGCCTACCGATAATAATATTCTCATCCTTACCACTGTTATTATTTTCCCTATCAATATTATTAGTACTCCAGTATTCATATTTGACTCTATTATTACTATTATTCAGTGCTCCAGATGGCGACCAAAATGGTCGCCAATGCGCCTTAAAATTTTGCAGATGGCAACAAAACTTTTTTGCCTCGTCACCATTTGCGACAGGGCTGCCGCGCTGTAGCTGAATGTTGTGACGGGGCATGGGAGCCAATAATTCCTTGTCCCGCCGCCGATCCACCTACACTACAGGCTACGCACCTCGATGCTGGGCGTCCGGCACAGGCGTCCCAGGACGCACAGCAGTGAGGTTTGTGCGCGTCTGCATGCACCATCCCGGGCCATACCAGCACCTAGAGAGCACCAGCGAAAGGACACAGGTGAGTATAAGATTTTACCTTGTGCCAACAGGGGGACATTGCTGCCATAAGAGTGCACTGGGGGGACATTACTGGCCATAAGGGGGGCACTGAGGGGACATTACTGGCCATAAGGGTGGCACTGAGGGGACATACTGGCCATAAGGGGGCACTGGGGGGACAATTACTGGCCATAAGGGGGGCACTGAGGGGACATTACTGGCCATAAGGGGGCACTGGGGGGACATTACTGGCCATAAGGGGGCACTGGGGGGACATTACTGGCCATAAGGAGGGGACATTACTGGCCATAAGGAGGGGGCATTACTGGCCATAAGGGTGGCACTGAGGGGGCATTACTGGCATAAGGGTGGCACTGAGGGGACATTACTGGCCATAAGGAGGGGACATTACTGGCCATAAGGAGGGGGCATTACTGGCCATAAGGAGGGGGCATTACTGGCCATAAGGGTGGCACTGAGGGGACATTACTGGCCATAAGGGTGGCACTGAGGGGACATTACTGGCCATAAGGGTGGCACTGAGGGACATTACTGGCCATAAGGAGGGGACATTACTGGCCATAAGGAGGGGGCATTACTGGCCATAAGGGTGGCACTGAGGGGACATTACTGGCCATAAGGGTGGCACTGGCCATAAGGAGGGGGCATTACTGGCCATAAGGAGGGGGCATTACTGGCCATAAGGGTGGCACTGAGGGGACATTACTGGCCATAAGGGTGGCACTGAGGGGACATTACTGGCCATAAGGGTGGCACTGAGGGGACATTACTGGCCATAAGGGTGGCACTGAGGGACATTACTGGCCATAAGGAGGGTACTGGGGGACATTACTGGCCGTAAGGGGGGCACTGTACAGCTGTCTCTGTCCTTCTTAGGCTTAATTTAGATGGTGCATTTTAGGGACCTGTGATACAGTCAGTTCAGCTCATTAGGTCCATGCTCGGCCAGGATTTCTAGCTGTAATATGGATAATAACATGCGCCCACATCACGGCCTTCTTTACAAATTATTTTTATTATTTTGTTATCAAACAAATGACATATTGGAAAATACAATACAGTAGGCCATAATGAGGCTCAGACATGTATACAAGATCTTAAAGGCAACGTACATGTACAATTAGAAGAAATTCAGAAATCAGAACTTTAATCCTTTTACAATTTTAAAGAAGGATGAAATGCCTTTGTCCACAGGGACGTTGCTGGAGCAAACCTACAGATAAAGAATAACGAGGAGGGTAAACAGAGTGGAAGGCAAGGGAGGGGAAGGGGGGGGAATAGCAATGAACTAACATTATAAATCATAGGGTATAGAGCTACAGAACCTGAACCTAACGGACCACGAGGGAGGCTGTGGAGAGGGAGTCTGAGGCTGGTCAAAAGGAGAGAGAAGTGGGCTGGCGCAACTATTGGAAAGGTCTATAAGCGGTTGCACACACTTCCCTAAACCATGACGTGACGTTCCTGTGCTTTGCCCAGGGGAGCCAGGTCTTCTGAAAATGAAGCGTGTGATCTAGTTTCCCAACTCGCCAACTCTTCCAGCCTAAATAAAGCATCGGTTTTGTCTAACCATTGACCTAGCATCGGGGGGGATTTGGATTTCCAATGGGTAGGAATAGTATTCTTGCAGCTGCTAAGAGGTGTCTCAGCAGAAAACCAGTGTATGTTAGGAACTTTCTCAGGGAAGAGATGTAGCAAGCAAATTTCTGGCCGTAATGGGAGATTTATATTTTTAGTTTATTAATCTGGGAAAGAATCGAGGTCCAGTATGGGACGATAAGTGGGCATGTCCACCAAATGTGGAAGTAAGTACCTTTCAAACTGGCCACATCGCCAGCAATGGGAATCGTAGGCAGGGGTGTATTTATAAGCTTTTTGGGGCTGAGATGCCATCTAGATAAGATTTTGTATCCAGTTTCTTGCATTCTTACACACCTCGAGGAATGCTTAGGGTGCTAGGAACAGTCTACTTAGTGCGTCATCTGAAAATTTTGAGCCTATGTCTTCTTCCCAAGCTTTGATGAAAGGAAAGTTTCTCTTCAGTGTGCGGGGCAAGCAATAATTTACTAAGGGAAGAGACATTCTTCGAGGGAGTTTTAAATTGGGACAAGATGGTTTCAAATTTAGTTATCGGCCCTCTGTGCATAGGTCCTGAGAGATCCGTTTAATAGAGAAAATCACTCTGTTGTACGTCAAGCAGTCAGAAACGGACCTCCGAGGAGTTCAATTTAGAGTCATGATGGAGGGAAGTGCTCCGTCTGCGATTATAGAATCAAAGTGGAGCAGTTATGTTTAATCTCTTTAGGGATGGTGCTTTTATGTTCAGCATTAGGATTATAAATCAGGTCCCTCAACTGAAGAAGGGGATGGATAAGGGGAGCACAGAGTACGAACTTTGTTTAGGCTCCAAATTCTGCTGGTTTCAAGTATGAAACTATTATGAATTATGCTGGCCAAAGAGGATGCCGGTTCGGCAACACAATGTGGCGCAATGGAAAACACAGGATTTCTTTCTCTATGGGGACCCAGAGTTTGTGAGGAGCTTCCTATCCAGTCTACTATCCTGTTTAAGTGTACAGCTTTCACAAATGTCTGTGGTGATGGGAGATCTATGCCACCGTTCTTTCGAGGGAGTTGCAAGGTAGTGTATCTGATTCTTGTTTTTTTAAGTGCCATATATATTTGGAGAAGATCCGGTTTAGTTTAGTGTAAAAGATGTGAGGAATACGCACAGGCAGTGACTGCAATAAATAGGTAACCTTAGGCCATAAAAGACTTTGGCTATATTTTTACAACCAAACCATGAGACGTATGGGGGTAGGCCAGGAGGATAGTATCTTTGATATCTCTTGCAGTAGGCGGGAAAGTTGTTTTTATATAGATGTCCCGGGTCCGAGAGATTTTAATCCCCAGGAATTTAATGAAAGGCTGTGACCAATCGAAAGGCGAGGTGCTGCAGATCAAGGAAGAAAGACGCCCAGGGAGGGAGATGTTTAAGGCCTGAGATTTACTCATATTTATCTTAAAGTTGGAGACCCTGCCAAAATCGTGGAATAGGAGCTCGACTACTGCGAGGGACCTAGACGGGTCGTTCAGTAGTAGCAATAAGTCATCTGCTTACGCTGCCGCCTTATGTTCCCTGCCCCACAAATAATCGTGCCCTTCAATTCGTGAGTCATTCCTGATTTTAGTCTGCACTGTCTCCATTGCTAAGACAAAAAGCAGGGGAGACAATGGAAACCCCTGCCTAGTGCTGTTGGAGATATGGAATTCAGGAGACAGCGTATCAATTCACCATTAGTCTGGCGGTAGGATCTTGGTCATAGTGAGGACAGCATCGACAAAGGTGGATGGCAAACCAAATGCCGTAGAGAAGATCTGAGAAACAACCAATCCACCCGGTCAAATGCCTTCTCCGCGTCTGTACTTAATAGCATCAGTGGCCTGGCTGTTTGCTTTGCATGTGTTATAAGAGGAATTACTCTGTATATATTGTCTTTACCTTCCCTTCCCGAACGAATCCCACCTGGTCTGGGGAGATAAGAGAGGGAAGGATCCCTTGTAGTCTCCGCGCCAATATTTTCGCCAATATTTTAAGGTCAATGTTACGGCATACAAGGTAATGCTCCAAACTCCGAACGGAACCTCACGAATAGCTGCTAGCAGACAAATAGGAAACGCACCCAAGCGGCTTACACTCCTAGCAATCAGTCTCTACCAGCATACAATGAATCCCCCCAAGAACGAGACCAAGCTCTGTGTTGAGGGTAAAGCATCGGACAGCCAGAGCTGTGTGGTTTATTGTTCTTATATACAATTTTTACACATTAGTACCCACCCACAGGGTTTTGTAAAAAAAAAACAATACAACACGTACAATACACTCAGACACTCCCACACAAAATCCTCCCCTCTGCCTGTGACACAATTATCTTACACAATGGGTTAATGTAATTATCACAGGCAGGAGAATACACAGTTTTACGGAGTCTTCTGTCTTGGAGATAATTGGGAAGTTATCCAATTTATCTCCAAGGACAGAGGCAGCAATTCAGGATACACAGACACAATACTTCCCCACAATGCATCCTGGTTTCCTCTTCTCTGCCCTGGAGACAACCGAGGAGTAATTAAATTATCTCTCAGGACAAAGGGACATCGCCATTGTACACGTGGGGACAGCAGGACAGAAATCACTATTCAAATATACAAACCGGATTCCAAAAAAGTTGGGACACTAAACAAATTGTGAATAAAAACTGAATGCAATGATGTGGAGATGGCAAATGTCAATATTTTATTTGTAATAGAACGTAGATGACAGATCAAACGTTTAATCCGAGTAAATGTATCATTTTAAAGGAAAAATACGTTGATTCCAATTTTCACGGTGTTAACAAATCCCCAAAAAGTTAAAAAAAAAAAAAAAAAAAAAAAAAAAAAAAAAAAACATAAAAAAGTTGGGACAAGTAGCAATAAGAGGCTGGAAAAAGTAAATTGTGAGCATAACGAAGAGCTAGAAGACCAATTAACACTAATTAGGTCAATTGGCAACATGATTGGGTATAAAAAGAGCTTCTCAGAGTGGCAGTGTCTCTCAGAAGCCAAGATGGGTAGAGGATCACCAATTTCCAATGTTGCGCAGAAAGATAGTGGAGCAATATCAGAAAGGTGTTACCCAGCGAAAAATTGCAAAGACTTTGCATCTATCATCATCAACTGTGCATAACATCATCCGAAGATTCAGAGAATCTGGAACAATCTCTGTGCATAAGGGTCAAGGCCGTAAAACCATACTGGATGCCCGTGATCTCCGGGCCCTTAAACGACACTGCACCACAAACAGGAATGCTACTGTAAAGGAAATCACAGAATGGGCTCAGGAATACTTCCAGAAACCATTGTCAGTGAACACAATCCACCGTGCCATCCACCGTTGCCAGCTGAAACTCTACAATGCAAAGAAGAAGCCATTTCTAAGCAAGATCCATAAGCTCAGGCGTTTTCACTGGGCCAGGGATCATTTAAAATGGAGTGTGGCAAAATGGAAGACTGTTCTGTGGTCAGACGAGTCACGATTCGAAGTTCTTTTTGGAAATCTGGGACGCCATGTCATCCGGACCAAAGAGGACAACCCAAGTTGTTATCAACGCTCAGTTCAGAAGCCTGCATCTCTGATGGTATGGGGTTGCATGAGTGCGTGTGGCATGGGCAGCTTGCATGTCTGGAAAGGCACCATCAATGCAGAAAAATATATTCAGGTTCTAGAACAACATATGCTCCCATCCAGACGTCATCTCTTTCAGGGAAGACCCTGCATTTTTCAACAAGATAATGCCAGACCACATTCTGCATCAATCACAACATCATGGCTGCGTAGGAGAAGGATCCGGGTACTGAAATGGCCAGTCTGCAGTCCAGATCTTTCACCTATAGAGAACATTTGGCGCATCATAAATAGGAAGGTGCAACAAAGAAGGCCCAAGACGATTGAACAGTTAGAGGCCTGTATTAGACAAGAATGGGAGAGCATTCCTATTTCTAAACCTGAGAAACTGGTCTCCTCGGTCCCCAGACGTCTGTTGAGTGTTGTAAGAAGAAGGGGAGATGCCACACAGTGGTGAAAATGGCCTTGTCCCAACTTTTTGGGGATTTGTTGACACCATGAAATTCTGATTCAACATATTTTTCCCTTAAAATGGTACATTTTCTCAGTTCAAACTTTTGTTCCGTGATTTATGTTCTATTCTGAATAAAATATTAGAAGTTGGCACCTCCACATCATTGCATTCAGTTTTTATTCACGATTTGTATAGTGTCCCAACTTTTTTGGAATCCGGTTTGTACAATGTCACAACCATTACAGTAAACACAGACATTTAACATATCCCAAAATGGCACGAATTAGACCAGGGGCTCAAAAGTTAGTAAAAGTCCTTTGTACAACTAGGTACAGAAAATCCCTATATTCACAACAGCAAAACTACACAAAAATATATAACTCCTATCAAACTAAACAGAACCCCCACATTCAACTTATCCCCAGATGGCTTGGATCTGAGTGCTCAATATATCCGAACAGCGCTCAGATGCCACAAACACAGTCAAATCGCCATGGGGTTTAAGTTTAGCATGGGCTGATGAGAGGGACCATAATCCTGGGACAAGAGGCTGGCAACCAGGCTTCTCCAATGCAAAGTGACGAGATTGGTCTCATCACAGTCAACATTCATGAAATGGGACACCTTCTAGTGCTGCGTTGTATAATTTTTTTAAGATGAACTGAGAGGGTGTCTGTGAACGTGGCGTAGTAATAGGATGTCAGGCCGTCCGGGCCAGGGCATTTGTTTTTGGGAGTAGAGGAAATTGCGTCTCGAATTCACTGGATGGAGATCTCAGAACTTAACTGTTGGGACTGTGTTGGATTAATTTGAGGGAGAGATATCGTCGAGAGGAAACCAGTGATAAGTTCCCCTTTAAGGCGAGGGTCCACAGAGTCTGTCACATCACGGCCTTCTGAATGAGGGTAAGTTCACATTACCTTTTTTGGTGTTCTTTGGCGTAAGTGACAGGAATATATATATGTATGTATGTAGCAAAAACCACGATGAAGATGTTAGATGTTAGTAATGTGGCAGATCTACCACCCAAGCGCCCACATTAACATGGAGGTGGTCCTGTAAATCAGAAATGCAGGCTGTGGCAGGTGTGAGGTGGGGGCTTTGAGGAGACCTCTCCCTCTCTGCTGGAGTTTCGGTATGGATTTCTAGTGTTTAGCAGGTTGTGGACATCTCTCTGCAGCTGCCGCTGTCAGTCCTCGCTCACGTTCCTCTCGGCGAGAACTCTGCATCCTTCCTGCATTACTTAGTTTCTTTCACATCCCAGCAGCAGGTATAAACCAGTTATACAATCTGAGCTACAGATATAGCACATTGCCCGCAGGGTAAAGGAAACGCAACTGGAAACTCAGCCCTCTGTAAGGAAGCCTTCATGTGTTTGGCCACTGGGCAGCGCTGTTCTACTGATATCCATACCATGTCTTTCCTCTGACTATTTCATCTGCTCCTCCTCAGCCCCACCATGTTCTTCAGGAGATATTTTGTAGAGGCTCATGGAGTTTTAAGCAGCTTTCTGGGACCCCAAAATTTTTACAAAAGGCTGGAAATGTTCTAAAAATAAGCGCAAACTTTTCGGGTTCCAGGTTCGCGTTCCACATTGTACTCCACAATAAAGCTTAAAGGGTGTGTGCCAAGTATTAAAGTTATCCCCTATCCATAGGATAGGCAAAAACGGATCATTGGGGGGCTGACTGTTAAGACCCCCAACAAGCATACGCAATGCCACTCCATTTATTCTCCAATGGACTGGTGGACATAGTCGAGCACAGCGCTCAGCTGTTGCCTGCACACCAATAGAGAATGAATGGATCAGCAGTGCGTATGCTGGACCTACCACTCCATCAGGAAGGGAATATAGGACTGAAATCGCTGGGGGTCGCAGTTGTCAGACCCCCACAAATCAGTTATTCCCTATCCTGTGGATAGGGATACCTTTCATACTTGGCACAATTCCTTTAAAGGAGCACTTTGTAAAAAATATACAATTTGCCATTCCTTCTTAAAGGGGTTGTCCCACGAAAAATATTCTACATTTTTCAAACCTGGATTTGAATACTTTTGTATTTGCATGTAATTAAAATGTTACTATAGCCACTGAGTTATTCACATAAATCTGGCTGTACAGCGCCACCTGCTGTTTGCTTTTTTTTTCAAAATTCTTTGTCCAACTCGCTGAGACAGAAGCACATGCTCAGTTAGTTTCATTCTTCAACTGCTACCAGTCGCACAAGAAAGGACATGCCCCTGAGAAAGGACACATGCCTAAGCTGACAGCCTGAAATAAATGTAGCACAGGGGTGTCAAACGGATTTTTGCCAAGGGCCACATCAGCCTTATGGTTGTCTTCAAAGGGCTGTTAGTAATTCTGTGACTGCATATATGTGACCTATGCCAGTTAGGCGTAGCCTACCATTTATAGCCCATCGAAGGCAACCATAAGGCTCGTTAACATGTTGTTAAATAACACAAAACAGATTGCCCCCATAGAGCCTGCCGCCACAGAGCCTGCCGCCACATTGCCCCGCAGAGCCTGCCGCAACATTGCCCCCCCGCTGAGCCTTGCCCCAACATTGCCCTCGCAGAGCCTGCCGCAACATTGCCCCCGCAGAGCTGCCGCAAACATTGCCCCTGCAGAGCCTGCCGCCAACATTGCCTCCCGCAGAGCCTGCCGCAAGATAGCCCCGCAGAGCCTGCCGCACTATTGCCCCCCGCAGAGCCAGCAGCCAATGCCCCCATCAGAGCCTGCCCCCGGCCCACACAGCCTGCCGCCACACTGCCACACAAAGCATGCCTCCACTCTGCCGCCACAGAGCCTGCCTCTGCATTGCCCCCACAGAGCCTGCCGCCACATTGCCCCACAGAGCTTGCCACCACATTGCCCCCACAGAGGCTGCTACCACCAGTTGTATTTACCCCCTTCTCCACTTGTCACAAAAAGAATATAGCCACCGGCAGAGATCTGTGCTCTCACTAATACCTTCCCGGCCGCTCAGCAGTCACGTAGACGCAGCGCCCCTGCTACGTAGTGTGGTGGGGGAGCTGTGACGCGCTGTGTCGAAGTGATTGCTGAGTGGCCGGGACGTGATTGTAAATATATGCTGCGGCACACATATTACAGGCCTCACCGGTGGGCCACAAAAAAACAAGGCCACGAGTTGGATTTGGCCCACAGGCCTTGTGTTTGACACATGATCTAGCAGAACAATTGGAGCAATGGATCTCTGGATCTATCTGAGGTGCAGGGCTGGTTATAGGTTTGTTAGAAAGAGGTTGTCATGTACTATAGGATGTCTGATTTTCAGTTTTTTACAGTATCATGGGATAACCCCTTTAGGGCCCTGAAGGGCCTGCGCATGACACAAGGATTTAAACAGCACCGAAACCAGAATCCCTGCGTCACGCAATTCGCCGACACCTCTGGTGTACTTGGCATGATATAGTCCCCGATACAGTAGCTTTATCTTGAGGTGTTGCCTTAAAGGGTTTTCCAAAACTTTACACTATGACCTATCTTCTGGCGCTCTACAGGAGGGATGGTGCCTTCTCAAACAGTTGATCAGCGGGGGTTCTGGGTGTCGGCCCCCCACAATCAGATACTATTATTAAAGTCTTGGCAAACCCTATAACTTGCTTAGAATAATGCCATAATCTGACACCATAGCAGTGCCAGCCACAGTTGCCTCTTATCAGTGACAGCCATTATGCCGCAGCAGTTAGTGTCCCCAGCCACAGTGCCGCCCTCCCTGTTTGGACATACAGTGTCATGCTGACTCTTCCAGCTGGAAGTCCTCACCCCATTGGTAGCTCACATGCATTTTCCAGATTCTGAAGTGTAGGGGACAAGGAACAGAAAAGTAGGAAACTCCATTTAACTCCATTTTGTTTCTTTCCTTTTCTTTTTTTTACTCGCACATGGATAACTTTCCCACTGCACATAACACCATTGCAGCCCCCCTTGCGATCTCATTGCAGACATTTCTAGCCTGTCCACAGGATAGGCTAGAAACATCTGATAGGTGTGGGTCCCACCTCTAATACCTGTACCTATCTACAAAACGGGATCCCTCAGCCTTCCCCCCATCCTGCACAGTGCTGTGACCTCTGTGAATGAAGTGTGGCAGCACATGTGCAGCTCTCTCCATTCACCTATATTGGAGTTCTGAGAACGCGTTCAACCAGGTAGTTTACGGTAGAAAGAAACCTAAACGGAATACATTTCTAAATCAATCAATCTAAATAATCAATTCTCTGTGTCTTTATATTCTGCTGACTCTGTACTGATCATGCTGCAGTCTATTATACCGTATTTTTCACCCTATTAAGACGCACCCTGCCCATAAGATGCACCTAGGAGGAGAATAAGAAAAAAAACTTTTTCATTAGACCTCAGATCAGACCCCCAGGGTTAATAAGACCTCAGTTGGGAGCCCGAATAAGACTCCAATTGTAATAAGACCTCAGATCGGACCCACAAATCAGACCTCAGCTCAGACCCCAATGTGGACTGACCCCCAGGTCAAACCTCAATGTTTAATAAGACATCAGATCCACAATCAGACCTCAGCTCAGACTCCAATGTGATTTGACCTCCAATCAGACCTCAGATTAAAGCCCCCAATATAAATAAGACCCCCTCATTCAGACCTCAGATTCAGACCCACAATCAGACCTCAGGCTCAAACCCCATTGTGACTGACCCCCAGTCAGATCTCAATGTTAATAAGACCTCAGATCCACAATCAGACCTCAGCTCAGACCCCAATGTGACTGACCCCCAGTCAGACCTCAATGTTAATAAGACCTCAGATCAGATCCTCAATCAGACCTCAGCTCAGACTCCAATGTGAATGACCTCCAATCAGACCTCAGATAAAGCCCCAATATAAATAATGTAGGTGTACGGGGACTGTAATACCCGTCACTACCAAAGTGTCACTTGGTGTGCTGTCGTCCTCCTTAGTTATGGAGAAGTTGGTATATGTCAGTTTTATAAAATGTCAATGTAATGCAATGCTATGTGTTTCCCTGTTACTATGACACTTGCATGTACAGGCCTGCTAGGGGTGTCATTCCAGCTTCTAGTCACTAGAGGGAGCTAGGGAGCCCTAGTCTATATAAGGCCCAGTCAGGGAAGGGAAAGGGAGACGGAGTCTAGTGTCTGTAATCTACAGGTTGGAGATTAGACAATGTCAGAGACAAGTCCAGGCCTGAAGCCTGCTGTCCAGGGAGAAGATTCCCTCCTGAATTCCCCATATGCAGAAACAGGAATATCTTAGCTAAAGAGCCTGAGGAAGGAAGCAGCAGAGAGAGGACCGAGGCAAAGTGCAGAGAGAAGCAAGAGTTACTAAGAATAACAGAGGAGGTACTTTCTAAAGCTATAGCCAAGGGATATAAAAGCCAGAACTAGGTTATTGGGCCTTGGTTGTAAAGAATTGCTATATTCCAGGATCAGACAGAAATAGAGTGCAAGCTCCTGTACTGCAAGTCCTGTGTTCAACACTCTGTAATCACCTTGCTAAATCTGTAATTGCCTGCATCAACCGTATTGCAAAATCGACTGTATGCCAAGGAACTGCGATTCCAATATTGTCTCTGCATGAAAACTACTAAAGTTGGAGTTCTGTTTTAATACCACGTGTTCCTCAATTTATTCCTGCTATCCGCAAACGGCGTGCCACCGTATAATTGGCACTGGCGTCTGCGAACAATTTCTACCATCACCTGCCTATGCAGAGAGTCAGCCGTCTCAGGTTAGTGTCATTGCACTACTACACCCAGAAACTCTATTACACACTACTTGAGTACGCTGCACCTCTCTTTTGGCGTCACGAACAGGATTCGCACGCTTTCCAGTGCAAGAAGCGTGAACTTTGTGCCTTATACAGTTGCCCTGTGACCAAAGTGACAAATTGCCTGTTTATTTAAGTGGACTTTGTGGACTGAAATCATACCCAAAGTGTACCCAAAACTTCTAAAAAGCGCTGTGCAGTGTTGCGCTACCGAGAGGAAGAAAATCGCCACATTGGAGTGTGGTTTTGTGGACTTTTAACAATCCTGCTTGCTGTCAGTGAATGGACAGCGTTTCTTGCTAAAGATGGCCGCTGAGCTTGCTGAAATAGCTGCTGCGTCATCTTCATCCCGAAAAGGCGGGAAAAATTGGCGCCTTTCTGAGAAAATAGCGGGAAGGAGTTCAAGGTCAGGCGCCACTGCTTATCTGGACATTTGCATGTCTGCCAGCATGGACACCGCCTTCCATATACTGAATACCTGGGGGGCGGCCTTCCAGTGCAATGGGAGGAGCTGGCTGATCTTATTGGTGCCACCCTTTCGCTCTCCAGAGAAGGATCGAGCATGTTGGAAAGTGAACAGAGCGTTTGCTGCAATGTCCGCACCTGAAATTGCAAAGATGTCTAATGTTGGTGTAGAGCCAGAGGAGGCTCCACCGGCCTACTCTCCGGGACCGGAGCAACCCGCCTACCGCCCAAGGGGGAAAGAACCCGAGCCCTATTATGGCTCGTGGAGAGACTTTTTCCAACCATCTTTCAAATGGTCCTCCCTGATGGCGGAGATCCGAGAGGCCGCTATAAAGCGGAATACAAAGACCAAGATCTTCTATGAGGAACTAACTAAGACAATACATGAGAAGCATACGAACACCCAACCCCGCCTGGAAAGGAGAAAGGGAGTGGTGCTGTCATTTGACAAATCCCGTGGCTACGGGTTTCATCCAAGACTATCTGACTGGCAGAGACCTCTATGTGAATCGAGGTCTGTCAAAAGAGACTACCTCCCTTCTTACCAGCACAGCCTCCGTGAGGGAGAGGAAGTGGAGTACACCCCTGCCGAGAGCCTACGAGGCCTTATGCGACTGCCGTGACCCGTCCCAAGCGAACATCTGAGGACTGGGAGGCAGAAGAAGAAGAAGACTACTCTGGCTGCGAGCGGGAACCTGAACGCTCTCCAGAGCCGGCCCATCACGCCTTCCAGGAGCGGAGCTCCTTCATTGGGCCTAACGTCTTCTGGCAGCCAACCGTGTTGGAGAAATGGATGAGCCCCTATCCTTTCCCCCGAGCTGCCTCGTCGGGAGAAGACCCTGCACGAGATGGGGAATTTAAAAGGACTTCAAAATACCTTCAAAAACATCCGGATGGGTCGGAGACCAGACACATCGCCAGAACCTGCAGAGGCCGAGTCCGCACCATCGGTGACTGTACCTGCGCCGGCGGCGCCAGCAGATGACAGCGACTCCGACACAGAGAGCATCGGTGAGCAGATTATCCGGCTGGAGGAGAAGTTGCAGGAGCTGGCGCAAGATCGCGACTGCCAGGATCCCAGACGCCGCCAAAGAAGGACGAGGTAAGGGTGCCTGTCTCCACCCGCAGACCATCTTCTGTTGCCACCGCTCCGTCAGTGCCCCAGACCGGACCCGCGATTGCTGTAAACTGCTGCACACAGCGCACCGGACCGCTTGCGGCGGCGGTACCCAGCACATTGCACCCTGCAGTGATCATGCCAGGACCGGCACGGTCCACAAGAGGGTTCACCCCTAGGCCTATGGGGCCAATACCTATTAGGGGCCCCTTTACCCTACAGCTGCCCCCTGACACTGTTATGTGGGCACACCCGCCTGTAGAAGAATACTACAGACGATACTTGCCAGCGGAGCCGAGTGGTTATGATATGCCACTGTAAATCAGCCGGCTAGGCCTTTGATTTATTGCACCAAAGAAATATGGTGTTTATCCTTCCAGGACAGGAGTCCTAGGTTTCTGGTCCTTTGTTGCGGCTGCCAGTTTGTCCACGGCTCAGTGGTAGGTGTTGACCACTGAAATCACAAAGTCAGCAAGGCCACGTTTGTTTCCAGGACCTCCTGCCTGCTTTTGCTACCCCACGCCAAGTTGTGCCTGTTCCTTTAGTTGCACCTTTTACCCTTCACCCCCTTTTCAGGTTGATCAGGGGTCTTACAGCACTTGTCTTTGCTGTCCTTTTATTGTGCAACTTCATACTAAGGAACCGTGCCCGGAGACAGACTCAAAAGAACCTGAGCCTCTGAGATTTTTGCTCTTTTAAAGGAAATGTGCCCAGAGATGGACTCCACCGCATGAGAGCCTCTGTGATTTAATAGGAAAATAACCTGGGTACGGACTCATGTTTGTTCTTTGAGCCTCCAAGAACTTTTATACTGTTTTATCTATTTTACTGTTCTATCATGGACTTATTCATTGTCATGGACTATCCTGGTTATAATGTTACACTGTGCCAGGTCAGCGCCCCCGTTCCATTCATTATCCTGAGAGAAGAGAACGACGCCCCTTGTCACTACCCTTCACCTTTGCCAATTGGACCTGATGTAAATGTAAATGCAGATGAATTACATGTATGTATGCCTGCATGTCTCTATTTTCTATTTCAGGTAGAGATTCCAGTTGGGCGACCCATGATGGAGTACGAGGTCGTACTCAGCTTAAAGCAGTGGGGTATGTAGTGTACGGGGACTGTAATACCCGTCACTACCAAAGTGTCACTTGGTGTGCTGTCGTCCCTCCTTAGTTATGGAGAAGTTGGTATATGTCAGTTTTATAAAATGTCATGTAATGCAATGCTATGTGTTTCCCTGTTACTATGACACTTGCATGTACAGGCCTGCTAGGGGTGTCATTCCAGCTTCTAGTCACTAGAGGGAGCTAGGGAGCCCTAGTCTATATAAGGCCCAGTCAGGGAAGGAAAGGGAGACGGAGTCTAGTGTCTGTAATCTACAGTTGGAGATTAGACAATGTCAGAGACAAGTCCAGGCCTGAAGCCTGCTGTCCAGGTGAAGATTCCCTCCTGAATTCCCATATGCAGAAACAGGAATATCTTAGCTAAAGAGCCTGAGGAAGGAAGCAGCAGAGAGAGACCGAGGCAAAGTGCAGAGAAGCAAGAGGTACTAAGAATAACAGAGGAGGTACTTTCTAAAGCTATAGCCAAGGATATAAAGCCAGAACTAGGTTATTGGGCCTTGGTGAAGAATTGCTATATTCCAGGATCAGACAGAAATAGAGTGCAAGCTCCTGTACTGCAAGTCCTGTGTTCAACACTCTGTAATCACCTTGCTAAATCTGTAATTGCCTGCATCAACCGTATTGCAAAATCGACTGTATGCCAAGGACTGCGATTCCAATATTGTCTCTGCATGAAAACTACTAAAGTTGGAGTTCTGTTTTAATACCACGTGTTCCTCAATTTATTCCTGCTATCCGCAAACGGCGTGCCACCGTATAATTGGCACTGGCGTCGCGAACAATTTCTACCATCACCTGCCTATGCAGAGAGTCAGCCGTCTCAGGTTAGTGTCATTGCACTACTACACCCAGAAACTCTATTACACACTACTTGAGTACGCTGCACCTCTCTTTTGGCGTCACGAACAGGATTCGCACGCTTTCCAGTGCAAGAAGCGTGAACTTTGTGCCTTATACAGTTGCCCTGTGACCAAAGTGACAAATTGCCTGTTTATTTAAGTGGACTTTGTAGACTGAAAATCATACCCAAAGTGTACCCAAAACTTCTAAAAAGCGCTGTGCAGTGTTGCGCTACCGAGAGGAAGAAAATCGCCACATTGGAGTGTGGTTTTGTGGACTTTTAACAATCCTGCTTGCTGTCAGTGAATGGACAGCGTTTCTTGCTAAAGATGGCCGCTGAGCTTGCTGAAATAGCTGCTGCGTCATCTTCATCCCGAAAAGGCGGGAAAAATTGGCGCCTTTCTGAGAAAATAGCGGGAAGGAGTTCAAGGTCAGGCGCCACTGCTTATCTGGACATTTGCATGTCTGCCAGCATGGACACCGCCTTCCATATACTGGAATACCTGGGGGGCGGCCTTCCAGTGCAATGGGAGGAGCTGGCTGATCTTATTGGTGCCACCCTTTCGCTCTCCAGAGAAGGATCGAGCATGTTGGAAAGTGAACAGAGCGTTGCTGCAATGTCCGCACCTGAAATTGCAAAGATGTCTAATGTTGGTGTAGAGCCAGAGGAGGCTCCACCGGCCTACTCTCCGGGACCGGAGCAACCCGCCTACCGCCCAAGGGGGAAAGAACCCGAGCCCTATTATGGCTCGTGGAGAGACTTTTTCCAACCATCTTTCAAATGGTCCTCCCTGATGGCGGAGATCCGAGAGGCCGCTATAAAGCGGAATACAAAGACCAAGATCTTCTATGAGGAACTAACTAAGACAATACATGAGAAGCATACGAACACCCAACCCCGCCTGGAAAGGAGAAAGGGAGTGGTGCTGTCATTTGACAAATCCCGTGGCTACGGGTTCATCCAAGACTATCTGACTGGCAGAGACCTCTATGTGAATCGAAGGTCTGTCAAAAGAGACTACCTCCCTTCTTACCAGCACAGCCTCCGTGAGGGAGAGGAAGTGGAGTACACCCCTGCCGAGAGCCTACGAGGCCCTTATGCGACTGCCGTGACCCGTCCCAAGCGAACATCTGAGGACTGGGAGGCAGAAGAAGAAGAAGACTACTCTGGCTGCGAGCGGGAACCTGAACGCTCTCCAGAGCCGGCCCATCACGCCTTCCAGGAGCGGAGCTCCTTCATTGGGCCTAACGTCTTCTGGCAGCCAACCGTGTTGGAGAAATGGATGAGCCCCTATCCTTCCCCCGAGCTGCCTCGTCGGGAGAAGACCCTGCACGAGATGGGGAATTTAAAAGGACTTCAAAATACCTTCAAAAACATCCGGATGGGTCGGAGACCAGACACATCGCCAGAACCTGCAGAGGCCGAGTCCGCACCATCGGTGACTGTACCTGCGCCGGCGGCGCCAGCAGATGACAGCGACTCCGACACAGAGAGCATCGGTGAGCAGATTATCCGGCTGGAGGAGCAGTTGCAGGAGCTGCGCAAGATCGCGACTGCCAGGATCCAGACGCCGCCAAAGAAGGACGAGGTAAGGGTGCCTGTCTCCACCCGCAGACCATCTTCTGTTGCCACCGCTCCGTCAGTGCCCCAGACCGGACCCGCGATTGCTGTAAACTGCTGCACACAGCGCACCGGACCGCTTGCGGCGGCGGTACCCAGCACATTGCACCCTGCAGTGATCATGCCAGGACCGGCACGGTCCACAAGAGGGTTCACCCCTAGGCCTATGGGGCCAATACCTATTAGGGGCCCCTTTACCCTACAGCTGCCCCCTGACACTGTTATGTGGGCACACCCGCCTGTAGAAGAATACTACAGACGATACTTGCCAGCGGAGCCGAGTGGTTATGATATGCCACTGTAAATCAGCCGGCTAGGCCTTTGATTTATTGCACCAAAGAAATATGGTGTTTATCCTTCCAGGACAGGAGTCCTAGGTTTCTGGTCCTTTGTTGCGGCTGCCAGTTTGTCCACGGCTCAGTGGTAGGTGTTGACCACTGAAATCACAAAGTCAGCAAGGCCACGTTTGTTTCCAGGACCTCCTGCCTGCTTTTGCTACCCCACGCCAAGTTGTGCCTGTTCCTTTAGTTGCACCTTTTACCCTTCACCCCCTTTTCAGGTTGATCAGGGGTCTTACAGCACTTGTCTTTGCTGTCCTTTTATTGTGCAACTTCATACTAAGGAACCGTGCCCGGAGACAGACTCAAAAGAACCTGAGCCTCTGAGATTTTTGCTCTTTTAAAGGAAATGTGCCCAGAGATGGACTCCACCGCATGAGAGCCTCTGTGATTTAATAGGAAAATAACCTGGGTACGGACTCATGTTTGTTCTTTGAGCCTCCAAGAACTTTTATACTGTTTTATCTATTTTACTGTTCTATCATGGACTTATTCATTGTCATGGACTATCCTGGTTATAATGTTACACTGTGCCAGGTCAGCGCCCCCGTTCCATTCATTATCCTGAGAGAAGAGAACGACGCCCCTTGTCACTACCCTTCACCTTTGCCAATTGGACCTGATGTAAATGTAAATGCAGATGAATTACATGTATGTATGCCTGCATGTCTCTATTTTCTATTTCAGGTAGAGATTCCAGTTGGGCGACCCATGATGGAGTACGAGGTCGTACTCAGCTTAAAGCAGTGGGGTATGTAGTGTACGGGGACTGTAATACCCGTCACTACCAAAGTGTCACTTGGTGTGCTGTCGTCCCTCCTTAGTTATGGAGAAGTTGGTATATGTCAGTTTTATAAAATGTCATGTAATGCAATGCTATGTGTTTCCCTGTTACTATGACACTTGCATGTACAGGCCTGCTAGGGGTGTCATTCCAGCTTCTAGTCACTAGAGGGAGCTAGGGAGCCCTAGTCTATATAAGGCCCAGTCAGGGAAGGGAAAGGGAGACGGAGTCTAGTGTCTGTAATCTACAGTTGGAGATTAGACAATGTCAGAGACAAGTCCAGGCCTGAAGCCTGCTGTCCAGGAGAAGATTCCCTCCTGAATTCCCATATGCAGAAACAGGAATATCTTAGCTAAAGAGCCTGAGGAAGGAAGCAGCAGAGAGAGACCGAGGCAAAGTGCAGAGAAGCAAGAGGTACTAAGAATAACAGAGGAGGTACTTTCTAAAGCTATAGCCAAGGATATAAAGCCAGAACTAGGTTATTGGGCCTTGGTGAAGAATTGCTATATTCCAGGATCAGACAGAAATAGAGTGCAAGCTCCTGTACTGCAAGTCCTGTGTTCAACACTCTGTAATCACCTTGCTAAATCTGTAATTGCCTGCATCAACCGTATTGCAAAATCGACTGTATGCCAAGGAACTGCGATTCCAATATTGTCTCTGCATGAAAACTACTAAAGTTGGAGTTCTGTTTTAATACCACGTGTTCCTCAATTTATTCCTGCTATCCGCAAACGGCGTGCCACCGTTTAATTGGCACTGGCGTCACGAACAATTTCTACCATCACCTGCCTATGCAGAGAGTCAGCCGTCTCAGGTTAGTTTCATTGCACTACTACACCCAGAAACTCTATTACACACTACTTGAGTACGCTGCAATAAGACCCCCTCATTCAGACCTCAGATCAGACCCCATACCTCAGAGCAAATAAAATAAATCAACTTACCTCTCCTGCTCCAGGTGCCGCCGCTCCTAGAATCTAGCTATTTTGTTCTTCCTGCCGCGCACTGTTCTGTGACCAGGTGCATGGAGCGGGAGGTCACAGAGTGCCAACGTCCTCACGCTGTGCGCAGTCACAGCACAGCAAGCGGCGGAGGACCAGGAAGTGGTGACTACAGAGCCCAAGGAGGGCTGCATTTACTGCCTCCCGGTCCTCCATAATGGAAGCACTCATTAATATTCGCCCTATAAGATGCACTGACATGCCGCCCCCCCCCCCCCCCCCCCACACACACACACACTTTGTGTGTCTTATAGGGTGAAAAATACAGGTATGTGTTTGTTCATATGAGTTAGAGAGCATGATCCTCATTCATCCATGGTGCTGAAAATCAGCATGTGAATTATATTTTATAAAGGAATACTTTTCATTGGAAACAGTCAACAAGTTCGTCAATAGAAACACCCCTAGCAGCTTAACTAGTATAATTCTCTGCTGAACTTCATCCAAGTAGAGGAGTTTCTGCATCATATTCTCTGCAGATTTTGAACCAGGAAGACATTTTGATGGATTTAGGGTTTTTTGATGATTATAACTAACCTTTTTCAGGGAAGAAACTAGGCCTGCACGATATATCGCCAAAGCAATCGCATCGCAATAATCGCTGATTTTGATATGGCGATTTGGCTGACCCCAAAATGCTGCGATTATTTTTTGCTTCATAAGACACACTGTCCGTCTCATAAAGCAATGGTTGACTTTTTATGTGGCTGACACTGATGTATCGCCAGCGCGGCCGGCGATACATCAGTTACAGAGGGGGGAGGGGCTGGAGGCAAGTCGCAGCAGGCCCCGTGCACATAACTGTCTTTGTATGCAAAGTCTTTCTTTACTGCTGAAACAATCGCTCTCCTATCGATAAACTCCTATTGAATCTCCTATTGATAAAATCACCAGCCTCTGTACTCCCTATGAATGCACTGCAGCGAGCGGGCCGGCCGGCGCATGACTTCAGTCAGTTGCGCTCCTGCTTCATTTATGAAGTGGGAGGAGCTTGACTGAGTGACGTCAGTCATGCGCCGGCCGGCCCACTCGCTGCAGTGCATTCATAGGGAGTACAGAGGCTGGTGATTTTATCAATAGGAGCGCGATTGTTTTTTTAGCAGTAAAGAAAGACTTTACATACAAAGACAGTTATGTGCGCGGTTTAGGACACATGAGGGGACATTAATAAAGTAATGCTGTGACACATAGGGCCATGAGGGGGACCAGCATAATATGCTATATGTGTGTCATTCACACATATAGCATCTTATGCTGGCCCCCCTCATGGCACTATGTGTGATAGCATACATCCCCCATAACAGTGCATCATCCATAGGTCCCCCATAACAGTGCCAACCACAGATCCCCATAACAGTGCCATCCACAGATCCCCCATAACAGTGTCATCCACAGATCCCCTCCATAACAGTTTCATCCACAGATCCCCTCCATAGCAGTGTCATCCACAGATCCCCTCCATAACAGTGTCATCCACAGATCCCCTCCATAACAGTGTCATCCACAGATCCTCTCCATAACAGTGCCATCCACAGATCCCCTCCATAACAGTGTGTCATCCACAGATCCCCCATAACAGTGTGTCATCCACAGATCCCCCATAACAGTGTGTCATCCACAGATCCCCTCCATAACAGTGCAAATAGACCTCTAGCACAATTCCCTTAAAATATTGCATCGCATATCGTTATTGCAATTTTTAGGGCCCTAATCGCAATCGCACAAAATTCCCATATCGTGCAGCCCTAGAAGAAACACATTTTCCAATATACACCCCTTACCGATTCTTCTCTTTTCTCCATTACTTCTTATTGTCTCATTGACTGCTCCATATTGACAACACAACAATATGGGGTTAAGTGTGAATACGATAGACATTGCTTTGACTCTCAGCGTGTCTGATGTGATTTTACTATGGATGACATATCATTCATTACACATGAAGAAGGGGATGTCCAGCCTAGGAGCTGACTTAACCTCTGCCCGTGTCATGTGCCAAATTAGGCCAGATAACCCTGTACGATGGGGAAGAGGAGATGTGCTGGTAAGGTAAATTTACTGGAAAGCTTGCAAAACTACAACTTCCATCATACATGGACAGCCTACAGCTATCAGGGCATGCTGGGAGTTGTAGTTTTACAACAGCTAGAGGGCCAAAGGTTGGACATCCCTGTAATAGAAAACACCTTTAGACTGAGCAAGCTGAACAGTGAATGAAAATGGGATATAACTGGACACTGGGAAGCTGGTAGGGAGAGTTTATAATGACAGAGAGACCATCATTGCTATGGAGCCAACATGTCTGTAACACACAATGATTCTGCTGTGGTCTCACTCCAGCAGAAGATGCAGATCCTTAGTCAGAAAGGCTGAGGAGATTCAGCCTGGACACAAAGTGAGCAGGACATACTGCTCCAGTGTGTGCACGTGTGTGCAAAGATTGGGTGTGTAGCTCAGTCAGTACACACCCAATCAAGACAAGACAGAGTGTAGGGACAGAGCCTCGAGAGGAGAAGTTATGTCCTTGTGGTCATGGTGCAGAGTATTGGCAGTAGAGTGTCAGAACCAGCTAGATACTGGTGCAACTGGTAGAAAGTAGAGCTAAAGGTGCCCAGGAGTTCCCAAGCCACAGTGCTGCTATAGAACACACACTAGTTGCACTTTCAGGACAGATATCCCCAGAAAAGGTCACCTTCTCTGTGCAAGGCCATGCACAATATTGTCCTGAAGTAGTCCTCTATTCAGTCAAGAGTGATGGCTGAGCTGACCAGACTGTTTAAACACTGTCAAGTAGCGTTCCTGGACCTGAAACCCATTTAAAAAAAACAAGAAGTCATGCAAGAAGAACTCCCATTCTTATACAAGCATTCTCCATTATGTTAGCGCCTCTTGAAGTGTTGTGTTCCAGTCCACCTAAACATCACACAAGTGATATAAGAAGCCAGTACATGGCCTACTGGGCACAAAGGAGTTTGTCTGGGGCCTAATACTTTTACTGCTCACAGAGCTAAAGTGAATAGTTCCCATAATGACAGCATTTTCCAAAGTCAGCACTGGTGGGTGATGCATTAGGATTTATAGGAACGATTTCACTAGACTAGGAAGTGGTGTACATATGAGAGGGGGTAAAGCTCCAAGTGGACCACCATTGTGCTCAGCTTTGTCACACAGGGCTGGTGTCTTTTTTAACTTCACACCCTTTCCACCTCATTGTCTGTTAATGATAAGTTCCTCTGGAGAGGGGCGTCTTGCACAGTCAAATTCAACCCAGCAGCGAAGGATATGGGACCAACCAGGACATCATACTGTATCTGACTAGAGGGTAGGAAGAGCTGACCTTACATGGTGCGACTGCGTAGATCTAAATGGCCAACCACAACCGCATTTCTTCCTGCAAATCCAATTAAATTAAGGTCTGCCTTTTTGCTCCCCTCAAAGCAGGCCACCCTTAACCTATAAATCAAAACATGAGGCAACTTGATTGTTGGAGTAAAGGTCGGTCACAGCTTTTATTTATCTTTCTTTGTTTTCAAAAAACCATTAAAACATTTTCTCAGAACCACAAGACCACTTCCGGGAGGGTAAGAAGCGCTATGCCAAATACTGTACCCACAGTGGGCAAGTCCGCCTTCCCCTTCCACTCTTAAAATTTTATGACCACCGACCTCCACGGAGGAGCCCGTATGTCACTACCAGAGCTTTGGGACGTTCTCACAGCTCTGTTTCTCCACCCCTGTGATGATGTCACTACTAGAGCTGGGAGGAGTTTTCTGTTTCCTTCCTCCCAGCTGCGTTTGATTTCCCTGCCTTTATATTCCCCCTCCTCCTATTGTAGGTGTGGATTATATTTCTCATTTGGGTTGTAGCTCTTGCTTGAGTATCTTCCCTTGCATGCTATCCTTTCACTGGACCTGTGTTCTGCTGCAGCAAGTACTCCGGATATTGCCAGCCTGTCTTTGGATCCGTCTTCACTGCGGCTGCAGCCCCTTCAGCTAAGTGTGCAGACATTGTTGTGCATCTGTGTGTTTTCTGACTGGATCCGAGGCGACCACGGTTCCCTCCATATACTGAGCAGGGCACCGGTGGCCGTGCCCCTTCCACTATTGTAGGGGTTACAGTGGTCATCAGTCTTAGGTACGCGGGCATGCCTCCTTCCACCATTTGGATCCGGGCATGGGCTTAGCAGCATAGAGAGAGCTTTCGAGGGTCTGACAGGGGTAACCCTTTATCCTCCCTAGTTTGGGTCCGGTCAGTAGCTCTATTTTCTGTGCATGCTCTTGTTGCTCACATACAGCCGTGACATTATAATCCACCAAAACCGTCTTTTTTGACATGGATCCGCTTTCTGGCCTGGTTGACCGCATGCAGGGTCTTTCTTTGGAGGTAGCGGATCTCCGTCAATCTATGACTCAGCTTCAAGCATTGGGCTCTGCTCCGGCCCATGGAGTCTGTTGCGAGCCAAAGGTCTCACTTCCGGAAACGTTCTCCGGGGGCAGTGAGAGTTTTGTTCGCTTCAGAGAGGCATGCAAACTCCATTTTTGCTTGTGTCCACATTCCTCTGGTAATTAGGAGCAGAGGGTGAGGATTGTCATCTCCCTGCTCAGGGGTAATGCTCAGACTTGGGCTTTTTCGCTGCCATCAGGGGATCCCTCCCTTCGATCCGTGGAAGGATTTTTTGTGGCCCTGGGGCAGATATATGATGACCCGGATCGTGTTGCTCTGGCCGAATCTAACTTACGTTTTTTATGCCAGAGCAAACTGTCTGCTGAGCTTTATTGTTCTGAATTTCGGAGATGGGCAGCTGATTCAGGTTGGAATGATGCTGCACTCCGGAGTCAGTTCTGTCATGGTCTCTCAGAGAGATTGAAAGATGCGTTTGCTTTCCATGAGAGACCAACGTCCTTAGAGTCTGCCATGTCATTGGCGGTACGCCTTGACAGGCGTCTAAGAGAAAGAAACGAGACCTCTCTGTCCAGCCATTGTCAGTCTAGGGGCAGTGGTGTGGACTCATTCAGTGTGCAGGGGCCTCATCCTGTCTCGCTCCCCTCTGAGGAGGAGCCCATGCAGCTAGGTCGACTTGCCCCTGATAAAAGAGGATTTAGTCCTCAAAGTATGGTGTGTTTTTGTTGTGGGGGCATAGGTCATTTGGCAAATGTTTGTCCGTCTAGGAGATTCTTGAACTGTACTAAGAGCGATAATAAGAGAAAAACCTCAAAAGGTAAATCATCAAACTCTGCTTCATCTGCTACTTTGGGCAAAGTGGATGTAGGAATTGATGCTTTTCCTCTGACCTGCAGTTCCCGTTTTCTCCTGTCTGCCAGGGTGGTGCTAGAGAGCAAAGTCATTTCTTGTGAGATTTTTGTTGATAGTGGAGCGGCCGTCAATCTTATTGACACTCAATTTGTAGCCATGCATGGTTTTCAGGTTTGCACATTAGAAAAGGATATACCTGTTTTTGCTATTGACTCTGCTCCACTCTCACAGAGATCTCTGAAGGGCATTGTTCACAATATCCGGTTAGCTGTAGGTGACACTCATGTGGAGGATATATCTTGTTTTGTCCTTAACGGATTGCCTTCTCCTCTAGTTTTGGGGTTACCCTGGCTCACTAGACATAACCCCACTATTGATTGGCAAGGAAGGCAAATAAATGAGTGGAGTGACTTTTGTAGAGAGAATTGTCTTACAGCGACTTTTGCAGAGGTGTCTACTAAAACTGTGCCATCATTTCTCTCTGATTTCTCGGACGTGTTTTCCGAGAGCGGTGTTCAGGAGCTACCTCCTCACCGGGAGTTTGACTGTCCCATTAACCTCATTCCCGGCGCCAAGCTGCCAAAAGCTCGCCTCTACAATCTCTCACAACCGGAAAGAATCGCAATGCAAACCTATATCTCCGAGAGTCTCGATAAGGGGCATATTCGTCCCTCAAAATCACCTGTTGCCGCTGGTTTTTTTTTTGTTAAAAAAAAAGATGGCTCTCTGAGACCTTGCCTAGATTTTAGGGAGCTGATCCGTATCACGATTCGCGATCCCTATCCCCTTCCTCTGATCCCGGACCTCTTCAACCAAATTGTTGGGGCCAAGGTTTTTTCCAAATTGGATTTGAGAGGCGCGTACAACCTGGTCAGGGTCAGAGAGGGGGATGAATGGAAAACGGCCTTTAATACCCCTAACGGGCATTTCGAGAATTTCGGCCTGATGAATGCTCCGGCCGTCTTTCAGCATTTTGTTAACAGTATTTTCTACCATTTAATGGGGAAATTTGTATTGGTGTATCTTGATGATATTTTGATTTTTTCCCCTGATGTTCAGACCCATCAGGATCATCTTTTTCAGGTTCTGCAGATTCTGCGGGAAAATAAATTGTACGCCAACCTTGAGAAATGTGTTTTTATGGTATCGGAGATTCAATTTCTGGGTTTTCTCCTCTCTGCTTCTGGTTTTCGCATGGATCCGGAGAAGGTCCGTGCTGTACTTGAGTGGGAGCTTCCTGAGAATCAGAAGGCATTGATGTGCTTTCTGGGTTTTGCGAACTATTACAGAAAGTTAAGAATATTACAGAAAGTTCATTTTGAATTATTCCTCTGTTGTCAAACCCCTCACTGACATGACAAAAAAGGGGGCGGATTTTTCCTCTTGGTCGGAGGAGGCGCTTGCAGCTTTTTCTAAGATTAAAGAGAGTTTTGCATCTGCTCCCGTTTTGGTGCATCCCGATGTTTCCTTACCTTTTATTGTTGAGGTGGATGCTTCCGAGGTGGGTGTGGGTGCGGTTTTGTCCCAGGGCCCTTCTCCTGCCAAATGGCGACCCTGTGCCTTTTTCTCTAAAAAACTCTCCCCGGCAGAGAAAAACTATGATGTGGGAGATAGGGAGTTGTTGGCCATCAAGTTGGCTTTCTAGGAATGGCGCCATTGGTTGGAGGGGGCCAGGCACCCTATCACCGTTTTTACCGACCATAAGAATCTGGCATACTTGGAGTCGGCCAGGCGTATGAATCCGAGACAGGCCAGATGGTCTCTGTTCTTCTCCAGATTCAATTTTGTCGTCACATTCCGCCCTGGGATCAAAAATGTGAAGGCTGATGCTCTCTCTCGCTGTTTTCCGGGAGGAGGAAACTCAGAGGACCCGGGTCCCATTTTGGCGGAGGGGGTAGTTGTTTCTGCTCTATATTCGGATTTGGAGGCCGAGGTCCAGGCTGCCCAGACTGAGGCACCTGCCCGTTGTCCTTCTGGGAAGTTGTTTGTGCCTCCTGAGCTACGTCACAAACTCTTCAAGGAGCATCATGATACTGTTCTTGCTGGTCACCCCGGGAGTAGAGCCACGGTAGATCTCATTGCTCGGAGATTTTGGTGGCCGGCTCTTTGTAAGTCGGTGGAGGGTTTTGTGGCTGCTTGTGAGACGTGCACTCGCGCTAAGGTCCCTCGTTCACGGCCTTCAGGTTGCCTTCTCCCGTTACCCATACCTTCCCGTCCTTGGACACACCTGTCCATGGACTTTATCACGGATCTTCCTCGTTCCTCAGGGAAGTCGGTGATCCTGATGGTGGTGGACCGTTTTAGCAAGATGGCTCATTTCGTACCTTTCCCTGGTTTACCCAATGCTAAAACGTTGGCGCAAGCTTGTGTCGACCATATTGTTAAATTGCATGGCATTTCCTCTGATATTGTTTCCGATAGAGGCACGCAGTTTGTGTCCAGGTTCTGGAAGGCTTTCTGTTCTCGCCTGGGGGTTCGGCTGTCCTTCTCTTCTGCTTTTCACCCGCAGTCGAATGGTCAGACTGAGCGCCTCAATCAGAATCTGGAGACATATTTGCGCTGTTTCGTGGCAGAGAACCAGGAGGATTGGTGTTCATTTCTCCCTCTTGCTGAGTTTGCTCTGAACAACCGTCGTCAGGAATCTTCTGATAAGTCGCCATTCTTTGGTGCATATGGGTTCCATCCGCAGTTTGGGACATTCTCGGGAGGGGCTCTTTCTGGTTTACCTGAGGTGGAGAGATTTTCCTCGTCTTTGTCTACCATTTGGCAAAAGATTCAGAGTAATCTTAAAAAGATGAGTGAGAAGTATAAGCGTGTGGCTGATAAGAGACGTGTGCCTGGTCCGGACCTGAGTGTGGGTGATCTGGTGTGGTTGTCTACAAGAAATATTAAACTGAAGGTTCCCTCCTGGAAATTGGGTCCCAAGTTTATTGGGCCTTATAAAATCTTGTCAGTCATCAATCCTGTTGCCTTCCGTCTTGATCTTCCACGGGTTTGGAAGATACATAATGTATTTCACAGATCTCTCTTAAAACCATATGTCCAGCCCACGGTACCCGCCTCTTTGCCTCCTCCTCCGATTTTGGTTGATGGCAATCTGGAGTTTGAGGTTTCCAGAATTGTGGACTCTCGCATTGTCCGCAGTTCTCTCCAGTACCTCGTTCATTGGAAGGGTTATGGTCCTGAGGAGAGGATGTGGGTTCCGGTGTCGGACATTAAAGCCACTCGCCTCATCAGGGCATTTCATAGGGCTCATCCTGAGAAGGTGGGTCCTGGGTGTCCGGAGTCCACCCGTAGAGGGGGGGGGGGGGGTACTGTCACTACCAGAGCTTTGGGACGTTCTCACAGCTCTGTTTCTCCACCCCTGTGATGATGTCACTACTAGAGCTGGGAGGAGTTTTCTGTTTCCTTCCTCCCAGCTGCGTTTGATTTCCCTGCCTTTATATTCCCCCTCCTCCTATTGTAGGTGTGGATTATATTTCTCACTTGGGTTGTAGCTCTTGCTTGAGTATCTTCCCTTGCATGCTATCCTTTCACTGGACCTGTGTTCTGCTGCAGCAAGTACTCCTGATATTGCCAGCCTGTCTTTGGATCCGTCTTCACTGCGGCTGCAGCCCCTTCAGCTAAGTGTGCAGACATTGTTGTGTATCTGTGTGTTTTCTGACTGGATCCGAGGCGACCACGGTTCCCTCCATATACTGAGCAGGGCACCGGTGGCCGTGCCCCTTCCACTATTGTAGGGGTTACAGTGGTCATCAGTCTTAGGTACGCGGGCATGCCTCCTTCCACCATTTGGATCCGGGCATGGGCTTAGCAGCATAGGGAGAGCTTTTGAGGGTCTGACAGGGGTAACCCTTTATCCTCCCTAGTTTGGGTCCGGTCAGTAGCTCTATTTTCTGTGCATGCTCTTGTTGCTCACATACAGCCGTGACACCGTGTACCTCTACACGGCATTCCGACCCCCACCCAACAGAAACAAGGCCTGATCATCCTCCTGGAGGCCAGAAAGAAATATGTCAAGGCCGATATCATTCAAGTGTACCCCATCAGCCGCTGGTTGTCCCCCCCGAGCTGACGGTGACGGACCACGACACCCCCCGTGAACGGACAAAGCGAGAGATCCGGGCATTAACGGTATGCCTGGCTCTCTCGATTGCGCCCATATCCCTGCCGCCCTGCCACGTGTCCCTGGGGACATTGTCCGACCAAACAATCACAGTTTCCTGGAAAAAAAGAAAGGTATCTGCTCGAGATCCGCCCTGATGAGTGTAATGAGCTCCGCAACCTTAAGCATGCAGAGGTCATTCCCCCGGCATGAATCACTAGTATAACGGGGGATTCTATGGCCTTACTGAGGTGGACGGTCTCCGGCAGGACCTGCGACCAGCAAAGACCGCAAATGCCACGCCACGTGGCCTCCATGTGATGGAAACCCAGGCTTCGGCCACCCGGCCTGAACTCCGCTCTCTGCCCAGCCCATAGCATATAAGAGTGCCCCAGAAAACAAACCGTAGAGCAGGAGGATCTGCAAAGGAAAATCACAATAACAGCTCAGGGCGAACATAAGAAGTAAAGCATGCCGACTTCCACCTGCCAATGCGCTGAACATCCGAGTCCGGTAACCCAGCCCTGGCGGCTTCCGTAGCCGCCCCAATTCTAAACGAATTAGAGCCGAATTCCTCTGGGGGAGGCCCAGGCTGGCAAGAAAGTGGCGGAAAACAGAGCAAAATTGAAAACGGGTAAGGGGGTGGCACAGAAAAGAATCGCCAGCGCAACGGGAGCAGAAAAATCCACCACAGCCTGGTAAGGGCAAACCGGGCCCACAATGCGATACAAGGGAACCCAAGATCCATGGGAAAAAAGTTTTTGAATGACGGACATAAATGCGTACAGCCGCATTGGAAATGGACACATCGGCTGGCTTGAGACCGCCGGGGTGAAACCTGGACTGGGAAAGGAGCTCGCCAATTCTAAAAGCACCGAAGAATGCAAGGCAAAAAGCGGCATGGAAAAGTAACACCTCAGCAGAGGAGGAACAGGCCTTCTGCAGGGCCTGTCCCCACTGTGTGAGTAGCTGATTAGAAATGGGGCATCTCTGCTCTCGCCGAACATTTTCCTTCCTTCAGCCCTTGAGGGCTTGGCGAACTACAAAAAACCCTGGTGACATTTGCCCACCCATTTAGGCGAAAGTGAAAACTGAGTCCCGACAACCGGCTCTCCGCAACGACTTCTGAAACCCCCGCATTTCGTAAGCTAAGCAAATAATCCTCAGTGACTCAACAGGTCAGAAGGCTGCCAGATTTTTCTTTTAAGTCTGGAGAACCCGCTTGTCCTTTCTACTACAGCTGGTGGCAGCTGAAGGATGGAACTGAGCATGTCCTACTGTCTGAATGAGCAGGACAGAAAAATTAGAAAAAGAGCAAACAGCAGGTGGCACTATACAGACAGAGTTCAGTGAATAATTCAGTGGCTATACAAAATTTTTAATTATATGCAATTACAAAAGTATTTAGATCCAGATCCTCGTTTGAAAACTATAGAATATTTTTTTGTGGGACAACCCCTTTAACTGATATTTGGGCTACTATTGCGTGATCATTTCCATAGTCTACACTGTTAAGCAGGATCTTTTTAGTACATAATTAGACAGAAGTACATCACAATCTAGAATATGAATCATTCTGCTCCCAGGATACTTCTATGGCAGAAATCATTTACAAAGGTAAGAACAACTATACAGTACATAAAGTCGTATGTATGACAATGGCAGCCTGCGCCCTATGCCGTCATATGGCCTGATGTCACCTCAATAAACACAAAGTGCCCCTGGTAACAGAGAAAGTATTTATAGATGCCGCTGATACTTGACCCGCTTTGCCCTTCCATCCTACTGTGCTGTCTTTTCATGAAACAAAAGGTCTAATAAGTATTGCCATAATAAACACATAAATCAAATGTATGGAGAGAAGAAGCCATTATTCTACAGACAGATATCAGCGCTGGGCTTGTAACCCTGGAGAGACGCTGTGAGCAGGATCCTCTGCATCTGAGCAATAGAAAGACACGAAACTGCAAAAGAGTTTACCATTAGTTCAAACGTGCTGTACAGGTGTAGCAGATCTGAATATGTCATATGGCACAGCGGTATATTATTTGTACTACAGGTAAGGTCTTAGGCCTCTTTCACACGAGCTTGATGAATTGGCTCCGGATGCGTTCAGGTTGCGTTCAGTTAAACTCGCACCATTTTGCAAGCAAGTTCAGTCAGTTTTGTCTGCGATTGCGTTCAGTTGTTCCGTTTTTTCCACGTGAGTGCAATGCATTTTGATGCGTTTTTCATGCGCGTGATAAAAAACTGAAGGTTTACAGACAACATCTCTTAGCAACCATCAATGGATCTGCAAAACACGGAAGCCGCCCGTGTGCCTTCCGCAATTAGCGGAACGGAACAGGCGGCCCATTGTAGAAATGCCTATTCTTCTCCGCAAAACGGACAAGAATAGGACATGTTATATATTTTTTTGGCCGGGCCACGGAACGGAGCAACGGATGCGGACAGCCCACGGAGTGCTGTCCGCATCTTTTACGGCCCCATTGAAGTGAATGGGTCCGCACCCGAGCCGCTAAAACTGCGGCTCGGATGCGGACCAGAACAACGGTTGTGTGCACAGATCCATTGAAATGTACGGGTCAGGATTCAGTGCGAGTGCTATGCATTCACGTCACGCATCGCACCCGCGCGGAAAAATCGATCGTGTGAAAGGAGCCTTAGGCTTAGGTCGTTCAGGCTTTTTGATGCAGTTTTTGAAAACCAGGAGTGGATTGAAAAAAGTGGAAAAGTTGTATCTGCCCTTAAAGGGGCTCTCTGAAACAGCTGATCGCAGGGGGGCCAGGACTCAGACCCCCACCGTTGTGATAATGATGACCTATCCTTAGCATAGGTCATCATTTTCCATTCCTGGATAACCCCTTTCATATTGTCTCTCCTGTTATGATCCACACCTGATTTTGGCTTCAAAAACTGCATCAAAAAGCCTGAATGTATGGCGGCAGTCTTATTCACGTCAGTGACTCACACTCACATGTGCAGTCTGTGTTCCCCATGGACAGCACACATATCCATTGATTATAAGGTGTTTATTCACATATCCTGATCATAGGTCTGTGGAAAAACAGGGGAGACCTGCAATACTTTGGTCCATTTTGCGGAGCAAACATAGCCACAGAAGTCTGTGGGTCCATGAAAACTATGACAGAACATGCCATGCCTTCTGTGGTTGGCCCACAGTTCACGGAAAATTGCTGAGAGATGAGAAATTCAGCTGTCGTTTGTGTGCATGAGAAATATCTCTATATCTAGCCATTATATAAATTGTGTGTGACAGGATCCTGCTCTACTATTTCTCTTTAGTACACCCTCAGCAGCAGCAGCATGGAGGACATAAGCAGACCTTAGCAGTGTAGCTGTAAATCCAGCACTGAAGTGGGGGAGTAAGCTTACTAATGTCAGCATCTCTGGTTCCTCCCCCTCCTGTCCCCTCCCCTCTCTATAAACTTCAGCGACCGGGTAATATGTCTTCACCGAAAACAAATGTGAATTTAAAATGAGTGATTTGGGCAACGAGGAAGGAAAGAAGTAACAGGTTTCTGTAATAAGATTTATTACAAAGTTTCCTTTCTTCGCTTGTACTATTGAAACAACGGTACTTTTGAAGTAACATTGTTTGTGTGTAATACTCTGGGCTCTGCTGAGCAATGTAAAGTTGAAGTCAACACTGACCTGAGAGAGCTAAACCTTTGGATTCAAAAGACTGTTCTGGTACATTCAAGTAATAGCGCCACCTAGAGGGAACTGCAACCACTTAGCTTTTAAGAGATTCCGGCCGGATCTCCACCAGTCCCTATTACAGTTAATTGGACTGGCGAGTATCAGGTAGCGTGATGTCTAAAGCAAATCTGAAACTAGCCTTATTCCGGCCTGTGAGACACCTTCCGGCCCTCCTTAGACATCGCGCTGCCTTCCATGCCCTCGGGTCCCCCCCCCACAGCCGCATGGGTACACGATGGCACCGCCTGCCGCCGCCGCAACTGCAGGTAAAAGCCGCAAACCGCAGGTCTGAATTGACCTGCGGTTTGCGGCGATCGCCGATACGGGGGGGGGAGACCCCCGGCATTGTGACAGGATGCCCGCTGAATGATTTCAGCGGGCATCCTGTTCCTATTAACCCCCCCCCCGCGCGCCGCAATATACTTTTAAACTTAGGACGTACCGGTACGTCCTGAGTCCTTAAAGGGTTTCTATCACTTCGTATGACATAATTAGCTCTCAGACACTAGCGATCTGCTAGTGTCTGCTCTGGCCAACCATCCTAATATAACAGCTTTTGGGGCAGCCGTTTTGCTAAAAAAATAACTTTTATAAATATGCTAATGAGCCTCTAGGTGCTATGTGGGCGTCATTAGCACCTAGAGGCTCCGTCTACCTTCATACACAGCCACCGCCCAGCGCGTCCCTCCAGCCCGCCCATCTCCTGCTGAATGCGATCCTCCGTGTGACGCAACGGATGAATTCTCGCGCATGCGCCGTGCGCGGCTGTATTCGGCGCATGCCCAGTGAATTTCTGACCGCTTCCCTGCTCAGACATCTCCACTGCGCCTGTTCCTTGGAGCACTATGACGTCATCGGCGCAGGCGCAGTGGAGATGTCTGAGCAGGGAAGCGGTCAGACATTCACTGCGCATGCGCCGAATACAGCCGCGCACGGCGCATGCGCGAGAATTCGTCCGTTGCGTCACACGGAGGATCGCATTCAGCAGGAGATGGGCGGGCTGGAGGGACGCGCTGGGCGGTGGCTGTGTATGAAGGTAGACGGAGCCTCTAGGTGCTAATGACGCCCACATAGCACCTAGAGGCTCATTAGCATATTTATAAAAGTTATTTTTTTAGCAAAACGGCTGCCCCAAAAGCTGTTATATTAGGATGGTTGGCCAGAGCAGACACTAGCGGATCGCTAGTATCTGAGAGCTAATTATGTCATACGAAGTGATAGAAACCCTTTAAGGACTCGGCAAACATGGCGTACCGGTACGTCCTATATCCCTAAGGGGTTAAAGGAGTTCTCCAGGAATAATTTTTTTTTTAATACTTACATTTTATTTTATAATAAATATATTCACAAATGCCTTTCATTACTTAGAATGGCTTGTTTTGTGTAGGGAGCAATCATTAGGAGAAACAAAATAGCTGCCGTCCTATCAGTACACACAAAACCTGTCCTAATCACACAGGCAGGGGCGAACTGAGAACCCTCAGGGCCCCCGGGCAAAATAAATCAAGGGCCCCCTTACAGGCCCCACCCATGTTCTGCTGCAAGCCCCACCCTTGTCCCGCCTCCAGTCACACCCTACACAATCTTTAATAAGATTTAAAAGTTAAAGTGACACAAAAGGCACCCAGACCCCTTCAGCTCATTGAAGTGGTCTGGGTACAGTGTCCCTTTTGCAAATCGAGCTGCAATGTTCTAGAGAAACTGCATTGTTTACGTTCCAGCAATAAGTCAGCCTCTGAGGGCTTCCTAGAGTAAAACAGACCTTTGGTCTGGTATCTGACGCTGGACGTCCTCACACCCTGCATGATGACCTCCAGGGTCAGATTTTCCCCATAGGAAAGCATTGATTCAATGCTCTCATATGGGGTGATCTAGTCTCAGCGTCCATTAGTGATCCGCTGTTAGAAGCAGTGTGGGCATAACTACTGTGAAGGGGGCACATATCTGGGCATAACTACTGTGAAAGGGGGGAGGCCCTTCACAGTAGTTATTAATCCCTTTCAGCAGTCCCCCTTCAGTGAATGGGGGACTGCTGAAAGGGGTTAATAACTGCTGTGAAGGGCCTAGCCGTCTGGGCAACCCCACAGATCATCCCCCCCACCCACCTTGTACTTGTTCCACTGATCCGCTACTTGCGGGATACATGGGCATGAGTTCAGTCACGTCGGTGCGCAATCCCATCCTGAGGCGCGTGATCCCGCGAGACCCGTGACCTACAGCGGCGGGTCTTGCGGGATCACGCGCTGCAGGACAGGATTGCCCACCGAAGTGACTGAACTCATTCCCGCGCAGCCCACAAGTAGCGGAACAATTACAAGAGGGGTGGGGAATAGCCAAATTAAAAAATATTTTGAACCAAAAGGTGTTATGGGGGCTCTGTGGATGGCACTGTTATGGGGGCTCTGTGGATGGCACTGTTATAGGGGCTCTGTGGATGGCACTGTTATGGGGGCTCTGTGGGTGGCACTGTTATGGGGGCTCTGTGGATGGCACTGTTATGGGGGCTCTGTGGATGGCACTGTTATGGGGGCTCTGTGGATGGCACTGTTGTGGGGGCTCTGTGGATGGCACTGTTGTGGGGGCTCTGTGGGTGACACTGTTGTGGGGGGGATCTGTGGGTGACACATATATAGCACCTTATGCTATATATGTGTCATCCACAGATCCCCCCATAACAGTGTCCTGTGAGTGAATGATCCCAAATCTTGTTTTGTAATGGCAGCGGGGCCCGGTGCAGTCACTGTATTCTATTACACCGGGCCCCGCTCATTGTAATACTAATATTCATATGTGAACAACTTGAAATCCCCTGCGATCCTCTCCCTCTCCCTCTCCGTACTCACAAACTCAGTAGCAGGCCGGGCGGCAGCGCAACTCACTGACGTCACACGCCTGCTCCGCCTGCTTCATTCATAAAGTGGAAGGAGCAGGCGCGTGACGTCAGTGAGTTGCGCTGCCGCCCGGCCTGCTACTGAGTTTGTGAGTACGGAGAGGGAGAGGGAGAGGATCGCAGGGGATTTCAAGTTGTTCACATATGAATATTAGTATTACAGTGAGCGGGGCCCGGTGTAATAAAATACAGTGACTGCACCGGGCCCCGCTGCCATTACCAGGCCAGCATAACATTCGGAATCGGGGTGCTGGGCACAGTGCTCCAGACTAAAAAAAATACCTAGTAGCCATTGGCTCCTGAACTGAAAAATTTAGGAGCCAAATTAAATTTTTAGTCACCAAATCAAAACTGAATCAAAATTTTGGTATCGTGACAACGCTACGCCATTCAGATTGGCGTAGGGTTGTTTCGATACCAAAGTTTTGATTCGCTTTCGTCACCATAAAAAAGTATTGCGATACTCAATACCGTGCAAAAAAAAAAAAAAACACCAAAAATAGCTGCGTGCATTTCGCATTTTATGAAACGTTCGGCCCATAATAGAACAGTCCTATCCTATTTTCTCACCGCATAGGAAATATTTTTTAATAATTTAATAGTTTATTGTTTATATATTTTATATGTAAAATTGGGAAAGGGGGGATTTTAACTTAATATTTTAGGGTACTTTCACACTAGCGTTTTTAATTTCCGGCATAGAGTTCCGTCACAGGGGCTCTATACCGGAAAAGATGTCTTCAGGTATATCTTTTTGACTGATCAGGCAAAAGATAAAACCGCAGCATTCTACGGTTTTATCTCTGGCGAAAAAAACTGAAGATTTACCTGAATGCCGGATTCAGCATTTTTCCCCATAGGAATGTATTAGTGCCGTATCCGGCATTCAAAATACCGGAATGCCGGATCCATCCTTCCGGTTGAACCGTGCGATTTTCACGCATGGTTGCTAGGATGAAAGTCTATTCACTGTATTACTTTCCCTTATAACAACATGGTTATAAGGGAAAATAATAGCATTCTTTAATGCAGAATGCGTAGTAGAAGGTCAATATAATAAACATTGGTGGCGCAGTGCGTCCCCCCCCCAACATAATAAACATTGGTGGCGCAGTGCGCCCCCCTCCCTAGTATAATAAATATATAAACATTGGTGGGCAGTGCCAATGAGGGTTAAAAAAATAAATAAAAATTAACTCACCTCCTCCAATTGATCGCGTAGCAGCCGGTCTCCTGTTCTTTCTTCAGGACCTGTCAAAGGACCTGTGGTGACATCACTGTGCTCATCACATGATCCATCACCATGGTAATGGACCATGTGATGGAGCTCAGTGACGTCACCACAGGTCCTGAAGAAAGAACAGGAGACCGGCAGCTGCGCGATCAATTGGAGGAGGTGAGTTAATTTTTATTTCTTTATTTTAACCCTCATTGGCACTGCCCACTGCGCCACCAATGTTTATTATACTGGGGGGGGGCCGCACTCAATGTTTATTATACTGGGGGGGGGCGCCGCACTCAATGTTTATTATACTGGGGGGGGCGCCGCACTCAATGTTTATTATACTGGGGAGGGACGCCGCACTCAATGTTTATTATACTGGGGGGGGGGGGCGCCGCACTCAATGTTTATTATACTGGGGGGGGGCGCCGCACTCAATGTTTATTATACTGGGGGGGGGCGCCGCACTCAATGTTTATTATACTGGGGGGGAAAATATTTGTTTTAGACAAACAAGTTTGAGCCTAGAGGATGACACAAATGAAGCCAAATGAACTACTACTTGCTCAAGTTAGGACCCTTTCACACTTGCGTTCTTTTCTTCCGGCATAGAGTTCCGTCGTCGGGGCTCTATGCCGGAAGAATCCTAAACAGTTTTATCCTAATGCATTCTGAATGGAGAGAAATCCGTTCAGGATGCATCAGGATGTCTTGAGTTCCGGAACGTTTTTTGGCCGGAGAAAATACTGCAGCATGCTGCGCTTTTTGCTCCGGCCAAAAATCCTGAAGACTTGCCGCAAGGCCGGATCCAGAATTAATGCCCATTGAAAGGCATTGATCCGGATCCGGCCTTAAGTTAAACGTCGTTTCGGCGCATTACCGGATCCGACGTTTAGCTTTTTCGGAATGGTTACCATGGCTGCCGGGACGCTAAAGTCCTGTTTGCCATGGTAAAGTGTAGCGAGGAGCGGGGGAGCAGTATACTTACCGTCTGTGCGGCTCCCGGGGCGCTCCAGAGTGACGTGAGGGCGCCCCACGCGCATGGGTGACGTGATCACATGGCACGTCATCCATGCGCATAGGGGGCTCTGACGTCATTCTGGAGCGCTCCGGGAGCCGCACGGACGGTAAGTATACTGCTCCCCCGCTCCCCACTACTACTATGGCAGCCAGGACTTTAATAGCGTCCTGGCTGCCATAGTAACACTGAACGCATTTTTAAGACGGCTCCGTCTTCAAATGCTTTCAGTTCACTTGCGTTTTTCCGGATCCGGCGTGTAATTCCGGCAAATGGAGTACATGCCGGATCCGGACAACGCAAGTGTGAAAGAGCCCTTAAGATATATAAATAATTCTGTAGACCAATATTTTCCAACCTGTGGCTCTGAGGCTGCTGCTAAAACTCTGAGCATGTCCTGGCAGTCTTTGGTGGGCAAGAAATTCTGAAAGTTGTAGATCTGCAACATAGGTGGGGCCCTGGTCACAGACTTTACCTAGGGAATCTCACTCGACTTCGCCCATACAGCATCACAGGTCCTTTACCTCCTCCAGTTGCACAGCCTGTGAGCCTGACTCCTCCCACACAGGATCACATGGTCTTGACATAATCACAGGTCCTTTACCTCCTCACGCTGAACAGCCAGCCCAGGAGACTGACTCCGCCCACACAGGATCACGTGGTCGTGACATCATGAAAGGTCTTTTAGCCTCCTCCAACTAGAAAAAGCCTGTAATGTATGGGCTACTGGGAGGAATAGGTCACGTGACGAGGGGACGCGAAATAGGCGGTGAAAAAAAACTCTTTAGCACAGCTGCGGCGGGCCCCTATCCTGGCCGGGCCCTCGGACCACGTCCGAAATGCCCGACCGGTCAGTCCGCCCCTGCACACAGGAGGACAAATTACTTCACCACAATGAGCCATAGTACTGCCTCATTCTCCTCTCTGCTCTACTTGTCAGGAATCATGATCCTGAATACAGGTGACTCTCTGAGGGAATGGAGATGATAAGGATGCAGCGTCCCACATATGTGTGTAAAAGGGAAACTTTAAACATCTGCCTATTTATCTAATGTATTTGCAATGTATGGTATTTCCTATTTATGAGGCTGGCAATGTCATTACACCCATCTGCCCCTAGGTGGTGCTGGCGCCACATAATATATATAGCTTGGGGTGTGTTAATAAAGTTAGTTGAAGTGATGTACTTAGTGAGAGGAGGAAAGCAAGTGTATGAAGAAGAAAAACAGGCCTTATACACCATGTAGCTGCAATTTCTTTCCTCCGGGACCTGATCAATCCTGGAGAAGACAAACCAAGAGTAGTTACAGCAGCTTAGCACTGGACAGTAAGTCTACGTCTGAATATGAAGCAAGCCTAGTGAAGGTTAGAGCTGAGTCTGGCCTATGGACTTCACAAGCACAAGTGACCAAGAGTAACTTTCCAAGTTCCTGGACACGACTCTATAATTAGAGGCCATAATTATCCTTATTCACTAGAAGCCTTCCGGGATATAGTGAACCTGAATACTTCAGGAGAGAATCCTGCAAATATTGTCACAGAGAGTTTGCCTGCCACGAGGGAGAAACGCCCTTATTGGATAGCTCAAGATAAGGAAACCTGATAAAAGGAATACTATTGAACCTATTTCTGAGTCATCACTCATGCCATACAAATTAACTGTATCTGTACTGACTACCTGAAGACAATTGATTCAGTAAATGTTCAACTGTTTGATTACAGCCGAATCCTCATTGTTTCTACTACTACACTTAACATTTTCACCTTATAGTGCTGGCGTCACAAACACAGTGGCCCAGCCACCAAAGCACTTTAAACACCTATACCATCAAGGGCACCTCACCTTCCCTCTGGCTGGTGTTCCCTGCAATAGAGAGTGCCCCGCAGGATTTAGTGCTGTCTTCCCATCCACTGCACTGCCGGCCCAGGGAGGCTCTGCTAACCGTGAGTACATGAACTACTACCCCCACCGGCCCACCGTAGCCTCACGTGTTTTCCCCTGCGGTCCGGCTCGCTGCAAGGAGACATGAGAGGAGGTATGTGGCTGATGAGCAACAGCACTTGTTTACAGTCTCCATTACCACAGCCTGTCCTGTCCGTCCTCTCTGTACTTCATGTCTCCTCATAAACTAAATTCCCCAGAGATTAAGCTAACGTTCTTATCATCTGTATTCAGGATCATAATCCATGACAAGTAGAGAGGAGGAGGAGGAGGCAGCTCTTTACTTCAGTGTTGTAAAGTAACTTGTCCTCCTGTGTGATCAGGACAGGCTTTGTTTGAACTAATGAGACAGCGGCCATTTTGTTTCCCCTGAAGATTGTCCCCCAGACAAAAGGATCCATTATAACTAATGAAAGGTATTTGAGAATATATTTATTATTAAGTAATATTTAAGCAAAGATTGCGATCTGGTCTAAATTACCACTATCGATGGCTGATAGAATTGTCCTCCCTCAGTTTTTGTACCTGTTTATGGCTGCTCCAGTCTGGATTGATAATAGAACGTTTTCACTTATTGATAGGTTACTAAATGATCTGATCTGGGGGAGAAAGCATGTTAGAATGAAAATAAAATACTTATATCATCCTGTTAGATCAGGAGGGCTGGGTGTACCTTTTTTTTAGAGGTTATTATTTGGCAGCGCAGCTACAAAGGATAAAGGAATGGCAGTCTGACCCCGTTCTAAATGACCTGGTTCATAATTTCGGATATGATAGCATATTTGTGCTGCTGGAATCTGGACAACTGAAGCAGATGAACGCACCTGCCTGCCGGTCCATGGTGAATCTTCTTAAGGTCTCTTGCACACAAACGTTTTTTTCCCCGTTTACATTCCATTTTTTGCATTCCGTATACGGACCGTATACGGAACCATTCATTTCAGTGGATCCGCAAAAAAAACTGACTTCCGTTTTTCCATTCCGTTCAAAGATAGAACATGTCCTATTATTGTCCTATTAGTATTGTTCTATCAGGGGCCAGCTGTTCCGTTCCGCAAAAAACGGAATGTACACGGACGTCATCCGTATTTTTTGCGGATACTTTTTTTGCAGGCCGCTAAATACAAAAAAAGCCATACGGTCGTGTGCAAGAATGTATTTTCTTTCCATGTCGATTCATTTTTTTTTTTGTGGACCATATACGGAACCATTCATTTCAATGGGTCCACAAAAAAAACGGGTGCATTCCATTTCCGTATTTCCGTTCTGCAAAAAAATAGAACATGTCCTATTCTTGTCCGCATTACGGACAAGGATAGTACTGTTCTATTAGGGGCCAGCTGTTCCGTTCCGCAAAATACGGAATGCACACGGATGTCATCTGTATTTTTTGCAGATCCATTTTTTGCGGACCACAAAATACATACCGTCATGTGCAAGAGGCCTAAGGTGTGGGACTATACGAAGAAGCTATTAGCGGTTACTACTTCATTAGATTTCACGCCACTTTGGGGAAATGTTCACTTGGGTGAATTTTTTTATATGTCACAAGATAAGTTTTGGATTATCTCGGGTATTAAATACATCTCCCAACTTTTTAGGGACGGGGTTATTCTCACATTAGATGAGATATCACATTTGGCTTATTTTTCTGTAGGTTAATCTCTGTTATTTACGATAGAATATAATAGGGTAATAGATATAGTGACTAAGGCACAGGAAGGGAAGAATATCACATATATATAGGGGACTGTTACAGGGCATGGCAGGTAGGTTGTCATTTCCCAGCTGGGCGAGATGGAGATGTGAGCTTCCAGGATTCGTACAGGCAGATTGGGATAGGATTTACAGGAATATGAGCAGTTGTCCAGTGAGTACTAATTACACTGTAATACAATTTCATGTTGTGCATCGGTTATACCTATCCCCTGCCCGAATAGCAACTTGGCATTGCAGATAGGTTCAGCTATTTTGGCAGGGTGTATATGGAATTGTGAAAAATAGGGTTGGGGTACAGCTACCTTTTAATGTTCAAGTGGCTATAATGGGGGATATTGTGAAAGAAAAAGATTCAGCCCATAAGTTTAAACTTATTTCTATGGAGCTTATGTTGGCTGGAGTGACTATAGCTCGTGGGTGTATGGCCAGCGCCGCTCCTGATGTTAAAGGGGTCTTTCACCTAAAATCACCATTATAGAACACTAACATCAGGATCTCCATTCCATTCCCCATATTAGAATGCTACCTTCCATATTGCTGTCCATCGCCGATTTTCTCAGAAAAACACTTTTTTATTCAATATTTTTAATTAGCTTCTATAGGTGCCCAGGGGCGGCGTTCATGCGGCCGGTGCCCAGGCCCCTCAGTGCTTTTCATACTAAACCCCTCCCCTTTCACCCCTCTAGCCCGCCCTAGGTTCTTCTAATTATGTCCTCCTCTTAGTGAGAAATCCAGCGCCAGCGCCGTTCAACAGATTCGTCGCGCCTGCGCACTTCACTGCCCATTATGTGGAATGAAGTGCGCAGGCGCGGCGAATCTGTTGAACGGTGCTGGCGCTGGATTTCTCACTAAGAGGAGGACGTAATCAGAAGAACCTAGGGCGGGCTAGAGGGGTGAAAGGGGAGGGGTTTAGTATGAAAAGCACTGAGGGGCCTGGGCACCGGCCGCATGAACGCCGCCCCTGGGCACCTATAGAAGCTAATTAAAAATATTGAATAAAAGTGTTTTTCTGAGAAAATCGGCGATGGACAGCAATATGGAAGGTAGCATTCTAATATGGGGAATGGAATGGAGATCCTGATGTTAGTGTTCTAGAATGGTGATTTTAGGTGAAAGACCCCTTTAATAATTGGGTTAGTTTGGTTAATAAAGTGAAGGCATATGAAAAGATTAGGTACACTTCCCAAAACAAGCTGGAAGTATGGTCCGAAATATGGTCTGTATGGTAGAGCGTATGGTTGCAGGGGGTTTGTCGATTATTGTCTTTTTTTTTTCTTTTTCAACCTCGCTCCACCAGGGGGATTATGGTGTTATTTAATGTATGTGATATGTCTGTTATTTTGATAATATAACTAAAATTTACTTTTACTTAAAAAAAAAGTAATATTTAAGTATTTTCTTAATTCTCGGAGAACCCCTTTAATCCAGCAGTCACAACCAGCTTACTCCCTCTCAGGGTCCATTCACACGACCATGTGTGTTTTGCGGATTCACGGATCCGCAAAACACGGACACCGGCAATGTGCGTTCTGCATTTTGCGGACCGCACATCGCCGGCACCAATAGAATATGCCTATTCTTGTCCGCAATTGCGGACAAGAATAGGACATGTTCTTTATTTTTCGGGATCGGAATTGCGGACCCGGAAATGAATGGGTCCGCAATTCCAATTGCGGACATGTGAATGGACCCTAACAGTGCCAGCCAGAGTTCTCCCATAAACTGCTGGTGGCCCCCCTTATAAAGTGAGAGCAAGTTCCTCTATAAACAGTGAGGACTACATTGCCTCCCCCTAAGTTTACCTTGGTTAGAGTTCTTCCTTAGCACTTCTGTTAATACTGTCAAAGCTATTGGCACACCATGGCCTCATTGCCCACTTTGATGCCAGTTTTCGCTCCCAGAGTCTCTAAGCCTGGCTGGTTTCATCAGTATTCTGTGCAGATTTCTCCGTGTATAGCGAGAAGTCAGCGGACCAAGGTCGTTTAACCCTTTCAGTCCTCTCCGTTACATATTCATGTGGCTGTAAATATCTTCTCCGCAGACCTCCATGCCACTTATGATGCCCAGAATTACCTTCCAACAAATTCTATTCAGTGTTTTTATACTTTGATTTTATTTTATTTTAGGAAATGAGCGCCCTAAAGTCAATCATCCCTTTGATAAACAAAAGTTACTTGGTTAAATGGGCAAAAATAGCTTCTGCCCATGTTGATGGCGGTCTTCAGTGCCACACGTACACATACCCGGCTCAATACCACAATATGGCATCGAATGTGCACAACACGTAGCTCCAGAAATAGCGACACCACACAGTATGTCAAGATAATCAAACAACATGACCTTTATCATAAAATACTCCATGAAAACGAATCCCTACCCACGTAGAACCAAAGGGCTACAATGCCGTACACAGTTAGGGCTCATGCACACGAATGCGTGCCGCAAATTGTGGTCTGCAATGCACGGGCTCCGACCGTAGGGCTGCCGTATGCGGACACGGGACCCATTCATTTTCATTGGGTCCGTGATCCGTATCTGACGGATGTGCATGCACTACTTTTTTGCGGTGCGGAGGCACATATAGAAACCCCACGGAAGCACTATGGAGTTCTGCACATTCAGGATTGCGGTCCGATTCAAGTGAATGCTTCCGCATCCGCGGTGCACAAACTGCCGGTGCCCCTATATTGATAATACAATAGAGTGCAAATAATGCAAAGTCCAAAAAATAAACAATAATACAGACCACGGTAGCACCCGTGTCCTCCAGGGGTCCCTGGCTTTGATGCCTGTTTCTATGCGGCATCCTCCTTTACATGGGACGACAGAGCCGCAGATTATCATGAAGGAAACGTTCCTTCCCAACAATCTGCTGATCACCGGTGGAGGAGAGCGCTGTATTGACATGCAGGGATCTCCTCCACAGTAAGTGGAGCAGTGATCGCTAATGCCATCGCTCGTCCCCATACTGACTTGTTGTATGCGGGAAGGCGATCGTGTTTATACAGCACAATCTGCTGCTGGCAAACGCTGATTTTTGTGTGTGCACAAACGATCGGCTCGTTCATCAGCGGTACATTTACGTAGCCTGATAATCGCTATGAACACTCGTTAGCGTTTATCTTTAAGATTCTCGCCCTCCGTAAAAGGCCCTTTAGTCGTGGAAGTATAAAATGAATAGCCTGTTATATTTGATGCCCATTTTGTGCCCAATGACACTTTCTGCCAGACTGTTGCAATGTCTGTTTAGTGCGAGTCACCCTCTGCTTTATGATCTTCATTCTCCTTCATTGTATCGTTCTTACAAGTAGTTCATGTAGAGAAGAAATAAACGTCTAATGTGGTTAAGGAACTGGCTGAAGAAGTCAACTCCAGCACTGTCAGTGTGTGGGTGGCAGCATTTGGGTATGGAAGGATAGCAGGGCGGTTCCAGCAATGAGTAGGTCTTCCTCCTGTCCCCCCCTCCCTCATCCCTCCCAAGCCCGAGAGGTTTCCCTCCTGCTTCTTCTTCTTCTTCTTCCAGCAGTTTTCTCCAGGCACAGTGACCATGGCTTCTCCTGCCAGGGCTCACAGGAGTGGACTGCTGGAGCTCAGAAGTCCTGGGGAACGCTGGCTCAGGATACTTCTTTTGCTAGGGGAAGAGACTCTGAGCTTCACTCCAGAGCCAGAACCTGGGGCCCCAGAAGAGAGAGCAGTAAATGGGGGTGAAACCACGGGGGGTGTCCCGGAGTCAATTATCAACCTGCGCAGGACAGTGAGGGTCACGAAGCAGGATGCAGGGGGACTTGGCGTCAGCATCAAGGGTAAGTGCCGTCTGTCACTCGCATGCATGAACTGTCTACAAAGATTTAACCAAGTCTCCATCTAAATAGGAATTGAAACTGATAAAGTGAAATTCACATGAGTTTAGGGGAAGCAATATACAGAACAATCCGATCGAAAAGGAGCGGTCATGCTGGCCTGCTGAAGACCCCGATATGGGTCATTTTCCTGCAATGGATATGTATTCCCTGTAGATGTTCTTCCTAAAAACTATCCTTGGGTGTAAATTGATAGCTGAGATGATTGTCCCAAAAATGACTGCCAGTGGGACAGAGCCAAAATCTGCAAGCTTACACCCATCTATAGTGACAGGCACGCGTCACGCGATGGCTAGGGCGCCGAGAGATCCAGACTTTTATTAGATTTCACTTTAGAGCAGAGACGTTCCATGGAAGCGAGCACGTGGGCGCTAACCTAACACTGGTCTGTAAGGAAAGAATAAGGATCCAGCAACTTGAAATTCATGGAAAATCCGCAGCAGAAAATTGCATGCGGAAAATCCCAAAATGGGGTTGCGATAAAAAAAATTTAAAATCTGCGATACAAATTGGCATACGATGCAGATTTTAAATCCACAACATGTCAATTTATGTAGTGGATGTCTGCCTTTGCAGAGGATGGAATTTGCGACAAAACGGAAGCATTTTCCGCACCATTTGGACTTGCCATCCGTGATCATACCTTTTTTACTGATCTGAAACCACTCTGCGGAGAGGCGCGGCACATGCTCTACGTTTCGTAGAATAGTGGGATCTTGGGGCTCCCAATTCTGGCAGCGTTCGAACCACCATTTTTCCTGTCATAAAAATATAAACAAAAGGGCTTGTTGTCAAACGGGGCCTTTAACCCCTTGGACCAAATAACATTGATATCTACCACAGTACGCAGTAATGTCTAACACTAGTGCTGAGCGAATCAAATTCCACGAAGCGAGCTTCGATCCGAATTTCAGGGAAAATTTGATTTGCCCTGAATGGCGGTAAAAAACAGAACAAATCATACTTACCTCATTCATTTGAGTGTGAAGAGGGTGCAGCGGCCATCTTGATTGGAGATGCGCGTTGATATATGATGTCACCACGCCGGCTGACATGATGATGTCATAACGGGCCGTGTGAGATTTTGCGCTAGATCGTCAAGATGGCGGCAGTTGGCTCTTCGTGAGCAAAAGTGTGATTTATTTTATTATTTTTTTTACACTGTGTTATTAATGTCAGACGCCGCGATCAGCTTGGTCTGCGGCATCCGAGGGGTACAATGTCATTGCACCCACTACTTACAAAGAAATACGCTTCGTGACAAAGTAGTTTGTCACAAAGCAAATTCTTTTGTAAAATTAAGCGAAGCAGCCGAATGGAATTTTTGAATACTTTGCTGATCTAACACCTACGGTGGGTGAGATATCTCCTCACTGTCATGACCTCCTCTTGCTGGTGGCCGCCCTGGCACAGCTAAGGTTCTGATGCCTTCAGGTGAAGGATTGTCCAATTCCAGAAGATCAGAGCCACTCAATCGCTCGCAGTTCTCATCAGGACTGTCATGTCAGCCCGAAGTGTTGTGCCATGTGTGCTTCAGCTTGTGGAGCAGAGCATTCTGCTGGGGCATTGCCTATAAATAAGTAAAGAGAGAAAGTAGAACATTTCGAGCACATTCCTGCGCGGCGAGAAGCCGTCCAGTCACTATCACAAGGCTGCTGTTTATCAGGCCTCCCAGGGGGAAGGGTGGAGAAAGGGCTTTGTATCTTGATAAATCTGATGCTGCTTTAGGAGAAGGCGGGGAGGGGGGGTTATTTTAACAACCACGTCTACTACATGCCTGGCTCCTGCACTTATCTAACAACTCTCAAGGTGATAGTGACAGAATGACAAGTAAGGGCATTTACCGCCAGCTGCGCCAGTCACAATCACAGCGCCGCCAGGTCGTGGACAATAGGGAGAGTGGTGACTTTCACGCCTGTGGTCACCATACATGTAAAAGTCACAGTGGGCATGAGATGTGGCATTTGGTCTTCTCTTTTAGATCACAGAACTGGTTAGGGAACTTCCCACACTGTGATATTGGGTATCCTGGGAGGTGTGGCACTTTGACTGCTAAAAACTGGTCGCTCCTCTCATGTTCACCCGCACCCCTCCCACCCTCCTCCTCCTCCATTACTTGGCACGCTGTATCCTTGAGGGTACCCCATTCTGTTCTGCGCAGATTGCTCATGAGGAACTTCAATTTAACTCATTTTTTCATTTCAGAAACTTCTTGTCACATTAGCGCAGCAGTGTGAGGGTTAATCTCTGCAGCATTATACCATGTGATGACGTAATAACTTCTGCATTCATGGAAATCTACAAAATATGTGCAAATAGCATATACTGTAGCTCTGCTAAAATAGGATTGTATTTACAGCTGCTGCCGTCTGTGGTAGGGTAAAGGCACAAGCTCAAAATTAGCCCATGTGGACCCAGGGGCATTGATAGTATTCAGGTGGTCACATAGTAAACCTCAAACTTTCTGAAGCGTAATACATTGTGTTTACAACTTGCAGAATTTTACAATCTCCTGAAATAGATATATAACGTGCCACAATGACCATACCAACCACGTACAGGAGTCCTAGGGCTCACTTATTTCCACAATTGTTACGCACCATTAGGGCTCATGCACACGACCGTATGTATTTTCCGGTCTGCAAAACACGGATCCACAAAAAATACGGATGGCATCCGTGTGTCGTCTGTGTTGCATCCGTTCTTTTGTGGATCCTTTTTCACAATGCCTGTCCTTGTCCGCAAAACGGACAAGAATAGGACATGTTCTGTTTTTTTGCAGAACAGACTTGCGGATATACGGAAACAACATTGAGTAATTTCCGTTTTTTTTTGCAGACCCTTTGAAGTGAATGGTTCTGCATGCGGGCTGCAAAAAAAAAAAAAAAAGAATAGAAAGGGAAACAAAATCCGTTTGTGTGAATGAGCCCTTGTTGATAGACTTTGTGAGTCACAAGTGTGCCAAAATGTGGGAGGGCTGCCATGCCAATCAGCCAAGTGACTGGAAGCCGAGCCAATCAGGTTTCTAACTCTGTCCAATCCAAGAGCAAGGCAGCAGATTTAAGATGGCTGGTTCCTAACCGAGTTGCCTGTGATTTAGTTTGTATCAGGGCTCTATATTATGTAACTTCCTATAGACTTTTCTTCTGTACTGGCTTGTTTCTGGATTAATCCTTTGGCTGCTGTTCCTGCTTATATCGCCTGGTAACTGACCTGGGCCATCAATATCAGATCAATGGGCGTCCGACACCTGAAACCTGCACCAAGTGCTGGAAACTATACAGTGGACAGAGCTGGAAGCAGAAGGCTCTAACCACTGTGTACTGGTACTGCATACTTCATGTGAATGGGAGCTGAGCTGTAGAAGGCAGCAGTGGTTGGAGGCTTCTGTTTCCAGCTCTGTCCATTGTACATTCTCCAGCTCTGGTGGCTGCCCAAAACATCTGATTGGCGGGGGTGCAATCTGTCTGACCGCAGATTGGTCTTCAGTATCCAAGTCCTTGAAAACTCCTTCAAGAATCATGGGGGTGGGGGCAAACAAGCACCAAGATCTAAGAATAAAGAAGGTACTGTAGTAATATACTTCAATTGTCTCCTTCAGCTCATCTCAAAATGCTGTGGAGGAGGAGAGGTGTATTACTGCTGGTACTTGTGGTGCTATTCTCCAACAGTCTCTTAGGTTGCTGATCCAATTTCCAGTCTTGTTCCAGGGAACCTTAGGGAAAAGATTGAAAGTGAACGTCAGCTTTTTGGTAAAGTGACTGTATGGTGTAGAGTTCCTCTTTAAAGTAGGAGCATCGGTAAACAGTCTGTTCATACAAAAGCAGTAAAAAAAAAGAGGCGTCTTTGAGTCTAAAATTCGATTTCTGCATACAAGGTTATTATTGGATTGTACCTGGAGGGTCTGCTAACGTGATAGTGATGATAATGTAAGGCCTCATGCACACGAATGTATTTTGTTTCCGTGTCCGATCCGTTTTTTTGGCGGATAGGATGTGGACCCATTCATTTCAATGGGTTCGCAAAAAACGCGGACAGGACACCGTGTGCTGTCCGCATCAGTATGTCCGTTCCGTTGCTCCGCAAAAAAAATAGTGCATGTCCTATTTTTTTCTAGTTTGCGGACAAGGATAGGCATTATTACAATGGATCCGCAAAAAAAAAAACGGATGCCATACGGGACGTCGTCCGTTTTTTTTGCGCATCCGTAATTTGCGGACCGCAAAACACATACGGTCGTGTGCATGTAGCCTAAATCAAATAAAGAAAAGCGCCACTGCACCATCTTATGACACAGATTAGTTCCTTGGATAATCACACGCCAATAGCTTACTATCCGCAGCCACACCATGCACAATCTCTCCACCGCACCGCAGTTACTCCTCAGACTCGGCCCGCTGCTTCCATCCTTTCTGGATTCCATGGTCTTCATAATCAACAACTTATAGAGACATACAATGCCTATGTGGAGAACAAACTTTGCCAAAACCTAAAAGGCTCATGCCTGCAAGTGAATAACAGTTCCTTCTGAACCTCCCTTCTTTATCCTGGATCACCAAACCCACAGTCTGCGGTGAAGACGAATCTTCAGCGCCAAATCCTCAAATAATCCAAATGTTTATTAGCCAGTGTATTTTGAATGGTTCATAAACATTTGAAATATATGAAGATTGACGATGAAGATTCGTCCTTACCATAGGCTGTGAGTTTGGTGGTTGAGGATAATGAGGAGAGTTTGATCAGGGCTCATGCCAGCCGGGCCCATGATGCGGACCGCAATGAATGGGTACCGAATGTAGGGCCACTCTATGCTGACGTAGGACCCATTCACTTGGGGTAAGCGATCTGTATCCTACAGGCACTACTTTTTTGTAGTGCGACCGCAAGGACAGAAAACCCACAGAAGCACTCTGTAGTGCTTCCGATCCGTGCCCCAGTTCTGCACCGCACCTTCTAGATTTCAGACCCATTCAAGTGAATGGTCTGCATCCGTGATGCGGTGCACAAACAGCCAGTGCCTGTATATTGGGGACCCGCTGTTTGCGGGCCGCAATACGGTCACGGTGGGCAACGGCCATGTGCATGACCCCTAAGAGTGAGTAAAAGCTCTGTTATTCAAATGCACGCATGAGCCTTTTAGGTTTTGGTAGAGTTTGCTCTCCAGATATGCGTTCTTTGTTCTTTTTAGGCCTCATGCACACAACCATATTTTTTGGTCCACATCAGCTCTGCATTTTTTGTGGAACGGATGCAAATCCATTCATTTCAATAGGACTGCAAAGGATGCGGACAGCGCACAATGTGCGCAAAAAAGAATAGAACATGTCCTATTCTTGTCAATTTTGCATACAAGGGGAAAATGAGGCATGCACACAGCCGGTATCTGTGTCTGCGGATCTGAAAAATGGATACAGTCGTGTGCATGAGGCCTTATAGTGATGATGATGTGAAAGGTTCCGCCTGCATGGTGACAGCTAGTAAAACCTGCTCGAAAATCACAGTGGCGGCCTAAGGGTACTTTCACACTTGCGGCAGAGGAATCCGGCAGGCAGTTCCGTCGCCGGAACTGCCTGCCAGATCTGTCAAAATGTATGCCAACTGATGGCATTTGTAAGACTGATTAGGATCCTGATCCGTCCTACAAATGCATTGAAATGCCGGATCCGTCTTTCCGGTGTCATCCGGAAAAACGGATCCGGCATAAATTTTTTTCACTTTTTTCAGTCTACGCATGTGCAGACCGGAAGGACGGATCCTGCATTGCGATATTTTGAATGCCGGATCCGCCACTAATGCATTCCTATGGAAAGTAAATGCCGGATCCAGCATTCCGGAAAGTGTAGCATGCTGCGGTATTTTCTCCATCCTGATCAGGCAAAACAACTGAACTGAAGACATCCTGATGCATCCTGAACGGATTACTCTCCATTCAGAATGCATTAGGATAAAACTGATCAGTTCTTTTCCGGTATTGAGCCCTTAGGACGAAACTGTATGCCGGAAAAAAATAAACGCTAGTGTGAAAGTACCCTAACTTTATTTATTCTTTATGGCTAAAAATGTCACGAGCAGGTTGGACATCTTGATAAAGTTTCAAGCTTCATTTTGACTGTGTAGCCAGTGGAAAACGATTGAATTGCGCAGGGCTAGTCATAAACTGGCCATACACATAAGATATATGTCAGCTCAACCCATCAATTTTGGCGGGACCGGCCTACCAATATAATGTATATGGGGACCTCCCAATTCTCCTCCAACAGCAGATGGTGGTGGAGATAAGGATTGGGCATGTTTAATTTCAGCTGCTCGATCCTCTGTTCTCAGGGAGATAAGCCACTTCCAGAGGAGTCTGGCAATGGTCTCCCCTCCTTGTCAAGCCAAGCAGACCTGTGTAGTAATAGGCAGAACAAGCATCTTATGGCCGGACTCAGGTGGGTTTGTGCCCTATGGAGTATCCTCCGTGTTTCATGGCCCTTAGAATGAGGGCTGCGCTCTTCTTCTTTATATTTTAGTTTTTTTCTCTCCTACCATTTCTGTTTTAGTAACTACTTCCATTCTCCCTGAAATAACAATTCTGGAGCATCTTTTCATATAACTCTATGTTGTGCCAATCCTCTGTTATTCCTACTAGAAATGTAGAAATAAATTACCAACTGGGCGTTACCATTCCCCTTGTCAACCGTGTGTGTCCTTGCCCAGTCTGACCCTGCCAGCTCTGACTGTGCGGAGAGACAACCCTAACTGATGACACCTAGTTGGAAATGTATTCATTAACCTCCTTAGCGGTAATCCCGTGTGGCTCGGGGTCACATTACACTGCAAGCAGCGGTAACCCCGAGCCACACTCGGGATCCGCCATGAGTTAATTTGAACGGCACAGGGATAGATGTCCGCATCCGCATATCCGGAGCGTGGTGCGAACTTCCGGCCGCGGCTCCGGAAGTTTGGACCGCTCCGGGTACAAAATGAAAGAAAATATCGTACCGCCAGGGAGGTTAAAGTCTAGTAGGAATAATAGAGTCAATAAAGTGCCGTCTATAAACTCCAACAATAGAGGAAGGAAATAATGCAGAATTATTAAATGTTCAAGAATTGTTATTACATGGGAAATACAATGATTTACTGAACCCGGGGGGTGAGACAGGCCCTCTATAGAATATTTTTGGCCCTGTCTATGAGTCCACAGCACCTGCAAATCATGTCCTGCTGGAACTTCTGAAAACTAAAAAAAAAGAAAAAGAAACTCAAAAACTGAAAATGAAAATATCCCATCAAAATTCCTAAGAAGTCAGACTGAGTCTTCCTCCCAGGCAGTAGATAAACACATATCTGTTGTGGTCACCAAATTTTGCTGCACCAAGGTACTATTTAAAATTGGGAGATAGTGCTCATTCAGGGGGGAGAAGTTGTCACAACAAGAATTTGAGATTTTATCAAGGATTCCTCATAAAGTGAGATTTTAAACAGTAATCCCAGGCATGTTTATACCAGTTGTGTTCTCCACCACTATGAGCGTCCTTCAGCCTGTCAGAGAACTACTGTGCCCAAAATAGCACTGGCTTGCATGTCAAATTTAGTTAAAGTCTGTCGCTGTCCTTCTAAATGGTTCTGAGGCATGCTTCAAGGGGGCAGTAGTCCCTCCCAGGACCAAAGTATTCCCAGGTCTGTGACATCTATAATCTATGATCTCTTCAAGACAAGAAAAAGTCACCAGAGCTATGGAAAGATACCGGCCAGATAGTTTCAGGCGGGATTATTTCTAAGCAGAGGCAAATACATTTTATAATAACAGAATAGCATATTTTTTTAAAATAAAACATACAAAACAATAAATATTAAATAATCACCAAAGAAAATAATAATACATTAATTATAATAATCTAGAACACAATTATGATATAACAATGTATTAATATAATTATGTACTACATAATACCGTAAATGGAAATGCATAAAAAATGTCATGCAAATTTTCCCATTACTTTTTCATTTTCTTTACTGGTTTTGCTAAGGGTGGACTCTTTGAATGCTCATTCCTAATAATTGAGCCACTTTCTGATCAGATCACTGGCCGGCAGTATATCCTCCTGTATAAAGAGGGATATGCTGCCAACATAATGTAAAAGTATGGGGGATCAAAAATTGTATTAGTGATTGTTAGCCCCCATGCGACTTCCGTTGGTCTGTGCAAAGGCCTTTTAAACGAGTGCTTATTAGCTGCTATATCAAGAACACCTATATCAAGAACAGAGCGCTACAAGGTGGTGACTGGAGGACTCCGGTCTGGCCACCACCAAGCCGGCTCCCCATAGAAGTGAATGGGAGTGCAACGTGTATGACTGGCCACCGCTCCCATTCACTTCTATGGGCTTGATGGAAATAGCCGAGCCAGCGCTCAGCTATTTTCAGCGGCCCCATAGAAAACGAATGGAGGGTGCGCCCTCCTTCACTTTTGGGGGTTCCATTCTCGATATAGGTACAGGTCCCAGCAGTGGGACCCACACGTATAAGACAATGGGGGCATATCCTAGCGATATGCCCCCATTGTCTGTCATAAGACAACCCCTTTAAATATTACTTTATTATAAATATATTCCCAAATACTCCATAATGGCTCATTTTGTCTAGGGAGCGATCATTAGGGGAAATAAAATGTCGCCGTCCCCTATTAGTACATACAAAACCTGTCCTAATCAAACAGCTGGAAGAGTTACTTCACAACACTGAGCTAAAGAGCTGCCTCATCTTCCTCTCCTAATTGTCAATGATGATTATGTATACAGCTGATAAGATCGTCAGCTGAATCTCTGTAGGAATGGAGTTCATGAGGAGACATAAAGTACAGAGAGGAGGTTGGGGATGTGGATAATAAGCAGCAGCACTTGTATGCAGTCTCCATTACCACAGCCCCACATTTCCACAGTCTTTCCTATCCATCCTCTTTGTACTTCATGTTTCCTGATGAACTCCATTCCTACAGAGATTCAACTGAAGATCTTATCATCTGTATTCAGGATCATAATCCCTGACAAGCAGAGAGGAGGATGAGGCAGCTCTTTGACTGAGTGTTGTGAAGTAACTTGTCCTGCTGTGTGATTAGAATGGGTTTTGTGTGTCCTAATAGGATGCCAGCCATATTAGGGAGGGATATGCGGAGCATTTAAAAAATATGATTTGTTTCCAACTTGCCCCTGCATTATGCAATTATCTATATAATTAGGGTACGGCCACACGGTCAGGTATCCTGATGCGATTTTGGAAGGTAAAATCACGAGTGGATCATAAAAGGAGAGAAAGTATAAAGGACAGATACGACTTCTCCTCTTTTTGAATTCTCTCCTGGTCTTGGCTTTTAAAACTGCGCTCAGAAACCTGACCGTGTGGCTGTACTCTTTATTTGGTTCCAAAATGGAGCTTTACTGTAAGTCATTTGAAGTATTAAGGAAGAGCTGTAGACTAGCAAAGAGTTAATATGATAATCCTGGGGTCATTTATTTGGGACGGACGCTACATTCAGAAAGCTTTTGGCATTGTCCTTTTTAATGCTTGATTACAGTGTTTTTACACACTACTGGAACTATGGATGGAATCAGGAAATGTTCTTACTGTAAAAATAGGTCAGCTTTGTCAGATATATAGAGACAGAGAGTGTAAGGAGGGGTGAGAGGCAGCAAAGAGAGAATGAGAGTGAGTGAGAGAGGTTTGACACTGGCGGGTGAAAGAGAGAGAGAATGAGAGTGAGTGAGAGAGGTTTGACACTGGCGGGTGAAAGAGAGGGAGAATGAGAGTGAGTGAGAGAGGTGTGACACCGACAAGTGAAATAGAGATAGAATGAGGGTGAGTGAGAGAGGTGTGACACTGGCAGGTGAAAGAGGATGAGAGTAAGTCAGAGAGGTGTCACACCGGTGGGTGAAAGAGAGAGAATGAGGGTGAGTGAGAGAGGTATGACACCAGCAGGTGAAAGAGAGAGAGAATGAGGGTGAGTGTGAGAGGTGTGACACCAGTGGGTGAAAGAGAGAGAGAGTGAGTGAAAGAGGTGTGACACCAGTGGGTGAAAGAGAGAGAATGAGAGTGAGTAAGAGAGGTGTGACACCAGCAGGTGAAAGAGAGAGAGAATGAGGGTGAGTGTGAGAGGTGTGACACCAGTGGGTGAAAGAGAGAGAGACTGAGAGTGAGTGAAAGAGGTGTGACACCAGTGGGTGAAAGAGAGAGAATGAGAGTGAGTGAGAGAGGTGTGACACCAGTGGTTGAAAGAGAGAGAGACTGAGAGTGAGTGAAAGAGGTGTGACACCAGTGGGTGAAAGAGAGAGAATGAGAGTGAGTGAGAGAGGTGTGACACCAGTGGGTGAAAGAGAGAGAGAGAGAATGAGAGTGAGTGAGAGAGTTGTGACACCGGCAGGTGAAAGAGAGAGAGGATGACAGTGAGTGAGAAAGGTGTGACACCAGCGGATGAAAGAGAGAGAATGAGGGTGAGTGAGAGAGGTATGACACCAGTGGGTGAAAGAGAGAGAGAATGAGGGTGAGTGAGAGAAGTGTGACACCAGTGGGTAAAAGAGAGAGAATGAGAGTGAGTGAGAGGTGTGACACCAGCGGGTGAAAGAGAGAGAAAGATGGTGAGTGAGAGACGATGACACCAGCGGGTGAAAGAGAGAGAGAATGAGGGTGAGGGAGAGAGGTGTGACACCAGTGGGTGAAAGAGAGAGAGAATGAGGGTAAGTGAGAGAGGTGTGATACCAGTGGGTGAAAGAGAGAGAATGAGGGTGAGTGAGAGAGGTGTGACACCAGCGGGTGAAAAAGAGAGAGAATGAGGGTGAGTGAGAGAGGTGTGACACCAGTGGGTGAAAGAGAGAGAGAATGAGAGTGAGTGAGAGAGGTGTGACACTGGCAGGTGAAAGAGAGAGAGGATGACAGTGAGTGAGAGAGGTGTGACACCAGCGGATGAAAGAGAGAGAATGAGGGTGAGTGAGAGAGGTATGACACCAGTGGGTGAAAGAGAGAGAGAGAATGACTGTGAGTGAGAGAATTGTGACACCAGTGGGTGAAAGAGAGAGTGAGAATGAGAGTGAGTGAGAGGTGTGACACCAGCGGGTTAAAGAGAGAGAGAAAGATGGTGAGTGAGAGAGGTATGACACCAGCGGGTGAAAGAGAGAGAGAATGAGGGTGAGTGAGAGAGGTGTGACACCAGTGGGTGAAAGAGAGAGAGAATGAGAGTGAGTGAGAGAAGTGTGACACTGGCAGGTGAAAGAGAGAGAGAGGATGACAGTGAGTGAGAGAGGTGTGACACCAGTGGATAAAAGAGAGAGAATGAGGGTGAGTGAGAGAGGTGTGACACCAGCGGGTTAAAGAGAGAGAGAAAGATGGTGAGTGAGAGAGGTATGACACCAGCGGGTGAAAGAGAGAGAGAATGAGGCTGAGTGAGAGAGGTGTGACACCAGTGGGTGAAAGAGAGAGAGAATGAGGGTAAGTGAGAGAAGTGTGACACCAGTGGGTGAAAGAGAGAGAATGAGGGTGAGTGAGAGAAGTGTGACACCAGTGGGTGAAAGAGAGAGAGAATGAGAGTGAGTGAGAGAAGTGTGACACCAGTGGGTGAAAGAGAGAGAGAATGAGAGTAAGTGAGAGGTGTGACACCAGTGGGTGAAAGAGAGTGAGTAAGAGAGGTGTGACACCAGTGGGTGAAATAGAAAGAGGATGAGAGTGAGTGAGAGAGGTGTGACACCAGTGGGTGAAAGAGAGAGAGAATGAGGGTGAGTGAGAGAGGTGTGACATCAGTGGGTGAAAGAGAGAGAGGATGAAAGTGAGTGAGAGAGGTGTGACACCAGTGGGTGAAAGAGAGAGAGAATGAGAGTGAGTGAGAGAGGTGTGACACCAGTGAGTGAAAGAGAGAGAGAGAGAGAATGAGAGTGAGTGAGAGAGGTGTGACACTGGCAGGTGAAAGAGAGAGAAGATGACAGTGAGTGAGAGAGGTGTGACACCAGCGGATGAAAGAGAGAGAATGAGGGTGAGTGAGAGAGGTGTGACACTAGTGGGTAAAAGAGAGCGAGGATGAGAGTGAGTGAGAGAGGTGTGACACCAGTGGGTGAAAGAGAGAGAGGATGAAAGTGAGTGAGAGAGGTGTGACACCAGTGGGTGAAAGAGAGAGAGGATGAGAGTGAGGGAGAGAGGTGTGACACCAGCGGGTAAAAGAGAGAGAGAATGAGGGTGAGTGAGAGAGGTGTGATACCAGCGGGTGAATAAGAGAGAGGGTGAGTGAGAGAGGTGTGACACCAGCGGGTGAAAGAGAGAGAGAATGAGGGTGAGTGAGAGAGGTGTGACACCGGCGGGTGAAAGAGAGAGAGAATGAGAGTGAGTGAGAGAGGTGTGACACCAGTGAGTGAAAGAGAGAGAGAGAGAATGAGAGTGAATGAGAGAGGTGTGACACTGGCAGGTGAAAGAGAGAGAAGATGACAGTGAGTGAGAGAGGTGTGACACCAGCGGATGAAAGAGAGAGGATGAAAGTGAGTGAGAGAGGTGTGACACTAGTGGGTAAAAGAGAGCGAGGATGAGAGTGAGTGAGAGAGGTGTGACACCAGTGGGTGAAAGAGAGAGAGGATGAAAGTGAGTGAGAGAGGTGTGACACCAGTGGGTGAAAGAGAGAGAGGATGAGAGTGAGTGAGAGAGGTGTGACACCAGCGGGTAAAAGAGAGAGAGAATGAGGGTGAGTGAGAGAGGTGTGACACCAGCGGGTGAATAAGAGAGAGGATGAGGGTGAGTGAGAGAAGTGTGACACCAGCGGGTGAAAGAGAGAGAGAATGAGGGTGAGTGTGAGAGGTGTGACACCAGTGGGTGAAAGAGAGAGAGAGAGAGAATGAGAGTGAGTGAGAGAGGTGTGACACCAGTGGGTGAAAGAGAGAGAGGATGAGAGTGAGTGAGAGAGGTGTGACACTGGTGGGTGAAAGAGAGACAGAGACTGAGAGTGAGTGAGAGAGGTGTGACACCAGTGGGTGAAAGAGAGAGAGAGAATGAGAGTGAGTGAGAGAGGTGTGACACCAGCGGGTAAAAGAGAGAGAGAGAGAATGACGGTGAGTGAGAGAGTTGTGACACCAGCGGGTAAAAGAGAGAGAGAGACTGAGAGTGAGTGAGAGAGGTGTGACACCAGTGGGTTAGAGAGAGAGAATGAGGGTGAGTGAGAGAGTTGTGACACCAGCGGGTAAAAGAGAGAGAGAGACTGAGAGTGAGTGAGAGAGGTGTGATACCAGCGGGTGAAATAAATATGTATATACCAACGTTCTCCCAATTCTTGGTCTAGTTGTTCATTTCTTGCAGATAGACAGATATTTAATCTGCATAATTGCATCTATTTGGCAACTCTTTCTGAACTTCTAGGAGGCATCCAGAAAAGGGGAAGACCTCTTGGACTCCTGCAGAGCTAATGGAGAGCTGCTTTCTCCCGGAGATCTAACTGTATGTGGCGCTGGGGTGCTGCATCAGTAGACGGCGCCCCAGTGCCAATACCTGCTCTGAAGGGGCATGATGCATCATGGAAAGGAGCGTGGTGAGTCACGTGAGAGGTGGGGCCTTTACAAACGTTGCCATCAGGGGCGTAGCTAGAAATGACTGGGCCCCATAGCAAAAAAAAATTATGGGCCCCCCCTCCCGGATCTCCCACCCCCGCATACCTATCGGACCTCCCACCCCAACATCCCCACACCACACTATTAAAGGGATTCTGTCATCAGATTTAACCCCTCTAACCTAAACATATGCTCATGTCCAGACTAATAAGAAGAATCCTAAGCTGGCCTTATTAAACCTCACTGTGGCTCTATTTGCCCAAAAAACTGGTTTTTATAACCTGTCAATCACTTACTTAAGGTGCCCAAGGTGAGGTCCGTTAATACAGGGTGCCCGACCACACCCCTTGCTGTCCGTTGCCCAGCGCCGCCTTCCCTGTCTTCAGTGCCGCCTTCTACAGCTCAGCGCCGCCTCCGCAATCCTCCCCGTCCCGGACAGCAAGGGGTGTGGTCGGGCACCCTGTATTAACGGACCTCTCCTTGGGCACCTTAAGTAAGTGATTGACAGGTTATAAAAACCAGTTTTTTGGGCAAATAGAGCCACAGTGAGGTTTAATAAGGCCAGCTTAGGTTTCTTCTTATTAGTCTGGACATGAGCATATGTTTACGTTAGAGGGGTTAAATCTGACAGAATCCCTTTAAATAATGCAGCTGCGCCTCCCAGGCTTGAGCAGGTATATGTGTGAATATGGATTAGGGAAGATGCTGAGATCTGGCTGTACCTCACTTTGAGGTACAGCCGGATCTCAGCATCTTCCCTATTCACACATATACCTGCTCAAGCCTGGCAGGCGCAGCTGCATTATTTAATAGTGTGGTGTGCGCCCCCCCCCCCAACATAATAAACATTGGTGGTGCAGTGCCCCCCCCAACACCCCAGTATAATAAACATTGGTGGCGCAGTGCGCCCCCCCAACATAATAAACATTGGTGGCGCAGTGCGCCCCCCCTCCCTAGTATAATGAACATATAAACATTGGTGGTGCAGTGCCCCCCCAACACCCCAGTATAATAAACATTGGTGGCGCGGTGCGTCCCCCCCAACATAATAAACATTGGTGGCGCAGTGCGCCCCCCCCTCCCTAGTATAATAAACATATAAACATTGGTGATGCAGTGCGCCCCCCCCCCCAACACCCCAGTATAATAAACATTGGTGGCACAGTGCGCCCCCCCAACATAATAAACATTGGTGGCGCAGTGCGCCCCCCCCTCCCTAGTATAATAAACATATAAACATTGGTGGTGCAGTGCGCCCCCCCCCCAACACCCCAGTATAATAAACATTGGTGGCCCAGTGCGCCCCCCCAACATAATAAACATTGGTGGCGCAGTGCGCCCCCCCTCCCTAGTATAATAAACATATAAACATTGGTGGTGCAGTGCGCCCCCCCCCCCAACACCCCAGTATAATAAACATTGGTGGCGCAGTGCGCCCCCCCCCCTCCCTAGTATAATAAACATATAAACATTGGTGTGCAGTGCCAATGAGGGTTAAAAAAATAAATAAAAATTAACTCACCACCTCCAATTGATCGCGTAGCAGCCGGTCTCCTGTACTTTCTTCAGGACCTGTCAAAGGACCTGTGGTGATGTTACTGAGCTCATCACATGATACATCACATGATCCATCACCTTGGTAATGGACCATGTGATGGAGGCTGGAGCTCAGTGACGTCGCCACAGGTCCTGAAGAAAGAACAGGAGACCGGCAGCAGCTACGCGATCAATTGGAGGAGGTGAGTTCATTTTTTATTTTTATTTTTTAACCCTCATTAGCACTGCCCACCAATGTTTATATGTTTATTATACGGAGGGGGGGGCCGCACTCAATGTTTATTATACTGGGGGGGGCGCACTCATTGTTTATTATACTGGGGGGGGCCGCACTCAATGTTTATTATACTGGGGGGGGGGGGGCACTCAATGTTTATTATACTGGGGGGGTGCACGCCGCACTCAATGTTTATTATACTGGGGGGCCGCACTCAATGTTTATTATACTGGGGGGGGGGGGCGCACTCAATGTTAATGAAGATAACTGACCTGTTAATACAAATGCAGGAGGCGGGTGCCGGAATCAAATAGCGGCACCCGACCTCTATGACAGGGAGCGGCACCTAAGGGGTTAACTGCCGCTGATCGCAGCTCCCTGTCATAGAGGTCGGGTGCCGCTATTTGATTCCGGCACCCGCCTCCTGTATTTGTATTAACAGGTCAGTTATCTTCATTGGTGGCGCAGTGGCCACACTTCTTATTGGCCGCGGCGGCAGCAGCACAGGGGGGAGGGAGAGACCATCTGGAGCCCTGCCCCTATCACAGCGCCACGCCTGGCCCACTCGCCACATTTTTATTTTTTTTATCCTCAGTCGCGGCGGGCCCCCAGTGGCGTAGGGCCCCATAGCCATTGCTATGGCTGCTATGGTGATCCCTACGCCACTGGTTGCCATCGTGCTTTGCGCACCACACTTTTAAAGGGGTTGTCTAACTTCAGACATTGGTGGCATATCATTAAGAAATGTCAGATGGGTACAGGTCTCACCCTATCTCTAGAACGGACCCCTTGAAGTGAACAGAGAACTGCCACTCATGCGTTGCCACCCTCCATTTCTCCATTCTGCCTCCCTCATATATGGTCAAAGCTGGTTATAAATAATATATGAGCAGTTGCTGTTCTCGAAGCCGATTTTGGGCTTTGCACCTGTGTGGCTACTCGGAGTAACGATGCAGGGCTCATATTTGTCAGGGTTGGGTTAGATGTCCGGCCTTGTCAATCAACAGGCAGGTGGGTTCTTCTTCCTGAACTGTGGTGACAGCCCCTCACAGGTGAAGAACTGTTGCTAATGAGACAAATCAATTTGTTAGATTATAATCATCCTTTGAGGATCCCTTAGGCCTCTTTCACACGAGCGAGTTTTCCGCGCGAGTGCAATGCATGACGTGAACGCATAGCACCCGCACTGAATCCTGAACCATACATTTAGATGGGTCTGTGTAAATGAGCGTTTTTTTCACGCATCAGTTCTGATTTGCATGAAAAATGCAGCATGTTCTATATTCTGCGTTTTTCACGCAGCCCTGGCCCCGTAGAAGTGAATGGGAATTCAGTGAAAAACGCATTACATCTGGAAGCAAGTGCGGGTGCAATGCGTTTTTCACTGATGGTTGCTAGGAGATGTTGTTTGTTAACCTTCAGTTTTTTATCACACGCGTGAAAAACGCATCAAAACACATTGCACCCGAGCGGAAAAAACTGAACAACTGAACGCAATCGCAGACAAAACTGACTGAACTTGCTTGCAAAATGGTGCGAGTTTCACTGAACGCAACCTGAACGCATCCGTCACGCTCGTGTGAAAGAGTAAACATGTAGTTTTATTCTGGCTGCCTTTCGGCATGTTTGTCAATGGGGACGAAACGGTAGTCCGGGGGCATGCGTTCACTAGCGGCAGCACGGATCCGACAGACTGTTCACCCGCCGGAACAGCCTGCCGGAGTTCCTTGCCGCTAGTGTGAAAGTAGCCTTAGTGGGAGATTCTCCTCCGAAAAGTTGTTGCAGATTTCCCAATGGTGGTTAATGGTTTGAATTGCCAATGGTGGCAACAGGGTTTGATTGGACCTGTAATCCGGTCAATCTGTTACTTTAGTTGGAAGAAGATTTTTCCCAACATCAGTAACAGGTAATTTATTGGAGCTAGGGTCCCCTATGTAACCAGGGGATAGATGTATAAAGATGGGGCTCTCCAGGGGATTAGGCAACTCACTTGATGAAGACTATGGATGGATTCTGGTTTGAGAGCAGTTGCCTGAGAACTAACCAGACAACTGAAGAGAGACTCCAGGACTGTGAGCAATGGCCAGAGAGGACATCTGCCCTGAGAACTGTCCTGTCCTGCTGTAGAGACTTCCAGAGTGAGTGCACTGGTGGAGGACACTCCTCGAGCGGAGTTGTGTGAAAAAGTTATTTGCTGTTCTGCCCAGTGTTTTGAAAGCTATAATCGGACATTCTTGCTGGTTTGCAACCTAAATGAAATTGATAGGTAGTTCTTAAATGGGTTTTCCAGGATTCCTTTAGTTTTTACTTAGTCTCCTAGTGTGCTTGACCAAATTATGGTTTTCCAGGTCCAGGCTTGTTTACTTCCGCCTGGGGTACTGACAGGGTCACATTTGCTGGTTCAGGTAAAGACTGGCTTCAGCAGTGGTGTGTCCCCAAGCGACACCTAACATGCCACCTGAGGACATGTCACTGTTTGCAGCGGTACATGTGAGCTCATCTGTATCCTGCTAAAAGCCTGCTGAATTCAGCCGGGGCACAGGACTGGAGTGGCAGAGACCATGTGAGTATGATTCTTGTATTAGGTCAAACATGTCATTAGTAAAAAGTGAGGGAATCCTGGAAACCCCCTTTAAAAATTCAGTACTTCTTGGACTTGGACTCTCTCTACATTACTGCAAGAATTTATGTGACATCCATGTTGTACATTCGTAGCTGAGGGAGGTCTGAATCCATGAAAGGTAGTAGCATAGCAGTGACCATGACCCACAGAGGCAGGTACACCACTGCGAGTAGTGTCTGGGGCAGGCTGTGGCAAAGGGAGGCACATTAGAGACCAGATTGCGTAGCCTGCATTTACCTTTGGTGAGGCTCAGCTTGGAGGGAACTCTAGAGTCAAGATCCCTTGTCCCCAGTGAAAGGACTGTGCTATAGGGCTGCACAGCCACATATTTTCAATAATACTTAATCCTTACTATTTAACAATCTTTAAGACCCTAACTAGAGATGAGCGAAGTTTGGAAAATTTGATTTGGCAACTTCGCCAAAGTTAGCCAAGACATTTGATTTGTTCCGAATTAATTCGTTACGACTCACTATAAATCAGGTATACCCAGGGCACTCTGCCTTAGGGTACAGCCACACGCAGCGGGCGGGTTGCGGCCATGTTGCAGTGAAGCACCACTCAGCCAATTAGCCTGCAGCTGTCTTTCATTCAATAATGAAGACCGCACTGTATAGTCCTTCTTCATTGTTAATGGCCGCGCGGCACCTTTAAGCAGGGGTTGTTGCTGGTATGGGGTTTGGCTGGTTAGGTGGGTGGACAATATGCATATTATTGCTGTTCTTGCCTGCAATCTCCTCCAGGTGATTTGACAGTAAACACTGAATATTAATCAGCTCTGACATAACAACTTCTCCAACCCCAGCGCTCTCCTGCCCTACAGATGGGAGCTCTTCTTCTGCCACCTGCTTTTCCTCCTTTTCCACATCATCTTATATCGATGAGAATATGTCATCAGGAACATCCATCTCCTCCTCTCTGCATCTTGTTGACTTTTCTAGGACATGGAGACTTTGAAGGATGATTTTGAAGAAGTAAAAGCCAGCAAAACATGAGGATGATCATCATGAAGACCTAGCACCCGTAAGGCGTGCAGACTGAATAGTATTGGTTGGCATGCATGCTGGCACCAGAATAAAAAAAGCTTCCATCTTATTAGTATTGAATGACATATACGGCTGATGTAGGAATAAGTAAATCTAGGAATAAATAGAACTGATGCAGAATAAGTCTCCCTGCCGCTCCCTGCACTCTCCCTGTACTGTCCCTGTACTGTCCCTGCAGTCTCCCTGCACTCTACTTCTCCAATATTCTTAATCATTTTCAGCAACACTGTTCCTATCACATGAGCGCTTGTCTCGTCTCTCCCTATGCTCAGCTCACAGGACAATAGTGGAGGCTTTTATAGGGCTGTGATATCACAGGTGATGGCTATCTGCGTATTGGCTGGCTGCACGGCATTAGGGGTGATCTTGCGTTCCTGGGCTTCTTACTTTCACTTTGTAACACATGCAGCCACCATTTTAGGAAGAACGGATTTGTTACCATGAAGCACCAGGAAATTCAGATTTGTTGCGAACCAAAGTTTTCCTAGACTTCGGACCCAATACCGCTTCGCTCAACAGTAACCCTAACAGCACATGGACAAAATTCCTCTGAAGGAGCCCGCTGTAAGGAGTGAGGCCATACTGAACTAATGATCCTGACATTTGAGGAGGTCAGCTGCTTTTAAATGGCAGCGGCATGCTTAGGAAGTCAGTTGCTGTGCAGAGCCGCCTGTCATACTGAACGTGACAGAGATTTGCAGTGTAAGTGGTTTGTCTGTGTAAGCGCCATTGTGCTCTGATACTTGTGACACGCCTGATGAATGTCAGCTAGAATCCAGGCCGTCGTAAATCTGGGCCTACTATGTCTCTTTCTGCCTTTAGTGTCTTAAATATTAATGACGCCCTTAAATATTAATCTAGAAAAAATGCTTTCATATCAAATATCGCTCATTTGCTTTGCATTTTTCAGGAGGATAGTTAGAGCCTTTTAAGGGTCTTTGCATACTGGGATAAATTTAGCGCTGGCACTGCCCTGGGTACAATTCCTCTGCTTATTATTTTAAGTGGAACATTACCAGTAAGTGACTGTTAAAAAAAAAAAAAAACTAACACTAAAAACTGCACTCCAGAATTCTGGGTTAGAAAAGTTGCAAAATAGAGTGTGAACAAGTAAATTGTGACTTTTTGGGCTCATTTGAGCCAACATTTTGCCTTTTTACACAAGTTTTGAAATGTGGGTGGGAAAGTGGACGGGGTTAGCCTGTCGAGCAGATTTAAGCCCAATTGATCAAATGCAACTTTTTAGAAAGTTGCAAAACTCTCACAATCCCACTCCGGTAAAGTGGTACATAGAAAAGTGGGGTCAGGGCAAAAGTGTTAGACTTAGGCCTCTTTCACACGGGCGTCCCGGATTTTCTCCGGATGCGTCGCGTGTGCATTGCAGGAAACCCGCACGAGTAGGCACGCAATTGCAGTCAGTTGTTTTTTCCACGTGAGTGGAATGCATTGTGCACGCACATGAGAAAAAACTGAATGTGGTACCCGATTTGGCCTTTTTTGATGGATTTACTATGCTAGAAATGTAAATTTTAACCCAAATCGATTCCAGCTCAGAGCTTGCTTAGATTTGCTTTTTCTAAAATTATTAGGAGGCCTTCCCCTCATTATCAGCTAGGTGCATCTTCCTCCAGCGCACTATTGAGTAAGACTGCCATTTGGTCTTCACATATTCCACCAAAGAGACATAACAGAACACTATAATTTGATGGAAAAAAATCATACAAATGGTTTCCAATGTAATGGGTTGTACATAGTGTTGAGCGAACAGTTCGAGCATAGTTCGGGTCCGTACCGAATTTTGGGGTGTTCGTGGCACGGACCCGAACCCGAACTTTTTCGTAAAAGTTCGGGTTCGGGTTCGTCGTTCGGCATGTATTTTGGCGCATTTTGAAAGGCTGCAAAGCAGCCAATCAACATGCATCATACTACTTGCCCTAAGATGCCATCGCAGCCATGCCTACTATTGGCAAGGCTGTGATTGGCCAAGTGCAGCATGTGACTCAGCCTCTTATAAGCTTGTGCGCACGTCGGGACGTGCTCACTCCCGATGTGAATAGAACAGGGATAGACGCAGCTGATGCTAGGGCGAGAATAGGCAGGGATAATTGAATAACTGGAAGCAAATTTCTCTCCTCCACCTGTGATTCATCTGAACAACTGCAGCTGAGCTGCTTTTTTGATAGGGATTGGCTATTTTTAGAGTGGCCAGAGTGATTTTTCCATCCACATGTACCCGGGCTGACCGCCGGCCGCCATTTTGCCACTTGTAGTGCTGCAGCAGAAGCTGCCACAGTGTGCATTCCAAAGCTCCAAACAAGTCAGACATCTACACCTGGGATTCAGACCAATAGCGATTTAGCAGCACAGTCCAAGGCTATTTTTTTTAAAGGTTGTGCAGACCATTTTGTGGCACATGTTACTGGGCTGATAGGCGGCGGCCATCTTGGGACTAGTGCTGCAGCACAATCTCTCCCAACGTCCATTAATCACTTGTAATAGTGGTCTGTGCCATAGAAATCCTACATCAGGGACTTGGGTGTGCTTGTGTCACCCCTACTAATACCAGTCCACCTGTAATCCATACAGTGAAAAGCCATAAAGTATTCCAGTGAGGGAATTTTTTTTTTATTTAAAAAAGGCCAAGTTAGTTTATCTGGCGTTCAATATACTAGATACAGTTAGGCCTGCGTTTCATACATCTGGAATTAGCAAACTAATGTGCTGGGGTTGGGAAAACATATATGTACCCATACTAGAATCTGTCAAAGAAAGCGGTACTCACATATAACAGTCATTCCATCTGTAATCCATACAGTCAAAAGACTGAAAGTATTCCAGTGAGGGAATTTTTTTTATTTAAAAAAGGCCAAGTTAGTTTATCTGGCGTTCAATATACTAGATACAGTTAGGCCTGCGTTTCATACATCTGGAATTAGCAAATTAATGTGCTGGGGTTGGGAAAACATATATGTACCCATACTAGAATCTGTCAAAGAAAGCGGTACTCACATATAACAGTCATTCCATCTGTAATCCATACAGTCAAAAGACTGAAAGTATTCCAGTGAGGGAATTTTTTTTATTTAAAAAAGGCCAAGTTAGTTTATCTGGCGTTCAATATACTAGATACAGTTAGGCCTGCGTTTCATACATCTGGAATTAGCAAACTAATGTGCTGGGGTTGGGAAAACATATATGTACCCATACTAGAATCTGTCAAAGAAAGCGGTACTCACATATAACAGTCATTCCATCTGTAATCCATACAGTCAAAAGACTGAAAGTATTCCAGTGAGGGAATTTTTTTTATTTAAAAAAGGCCAAGTTAGTTTATCTGGCGTTCAATATACTAGATACAGTTAGGCCTGCGTTTCATACATCTGGAATTAGCAAACTAATGTGCTGGGGTTGGGAAAACATATATGTACCCATACTAGAATCTGTCAAAGAAAGCGGTACTCACATATAACAGTCATTCCATCTGTAATCCATACAGTCAAAAGACTGAAAGTATTCCAGTGAGGGAATTTTTTTTTTATTTAAAAAAGGCCAAGTTAGTTTATCTGGCGTTCAATATACTAGATACAGTTAGGCCTGCGTTTCATACATCTGGAATTAGCAAACTAATGTGCTGGGGTTGGGAAAACATATATGTACCCATACTAGAATCTGTCAAAGAAAGCGGTACTCACATATAACAGTCATTCCATCTGTAATCCATACAGTCAAAAGACTGAAAGTATTCCAGTGAGGGAATTTTTTTTATTTAAAAAAGGCCAAGTTAGTTTATCTGGCGTTCAATATACTAGATACAGTTAGGCCTGCGTTTCATACATCTGGAATTAGCAAACTAATGTGCTGGGGTTGGGAAAACATATATGTACCCATACTAGAATCTGTCAAAGAAAGCGGTACTCACATATAACAGTCATTCCATCTGTAATCCATACAGTCAAAAGACTGAAAGTATTCCAGTGAGGGAATTTTTTTTATTTAAAAAAGGCCAAGTTAGTTTATCTGGCGTTCAATATACTAGATACAGTTAGGCCTGCGTTTCATACATCTGGAATTAGCAAACTAATTTGCTGGGGTTGGGAAAACATATATGTACCCATACTAGAATCTGTCAAAGAAAGCGGTACTCACATATAACAGTCATTCCATCTGTAATCCATACAGTCAAAAGACTGAAAGTATTCCAGTGAGGGAATTTTTTTTATTTAAAAAAGGCCAAGTTAGTTTATCTGGCGTTCAATATACTAGATACAGTTAGGCCTGCGTTTCATACATCTGGAATTAGCAAACTAATGTGCTGGGGTTGGGAAAACATATATGTACCCATACTAGAATCTGTCAAAGAAAGCGGTACTCACATATAACAGTCATTCCATCTGTAATCCATACAGTCAAAAGACTGAAAGTATTCCAGTGAGGGAATTTTTTTTATTTAAAAAAGGCCAAGTTAGTTTATTTGGCGTTCAATATACTAGATACAGTTAGGCCTGCGTTTCATACATCTGGAATTAGCAAACTAATTTGCTGGGGTTGGGAAAACATATATGTACCCATACTAGAATCTGTCAAAGAAAGCGGTACTCACATATAACAGTCATTCCATCTGTAATCCATACAGTCAAAAGACTGAAAGTATTCCAGTGAGGGAATTTTTTTTATTTAAAAAAGGCCAAGTTAGTTTATCTGGCGTTCAATATACTAGATACAGTTAGGCCTGCGTTTCATACATCTGGAATTAGCAAACTAATTTGCTGGGGTTGGGAAAACATATATGTACCCATACTAGAATCTGTCAAAGAAAGCGGTACTCACATATAACAGTCATTCCATCTGTAATCCATACAGTCAAAAGACTGAAAGTATTCCAGTGAGGGAATTTTTTTTATTTAAAAAAGGCCAAGTTAGTTTATCTGGCGTTCAATATACTAGATACAGTTAGGCCTGCGTTTCATACATCTGGAATTAGCAAACTAATGTGCTGGGGTTGGGAAAACATATATGTACCCATACTAGAATCTGTCAAAGAAAGCGGTACTCACATATAACAGTCATTCCATCTGTAATCCATACAGTCAAAAGACTGAAAGTATTCCAGTGAGGGAATTTTTTTTATTTAAAAAAGGCCAAGTTAGTTTATCTGGCGTTCAATATACTAGATACAGTTAGGCCTGCGTTTCATACATCTGGAATTAGCAAACTAATGTGCTGGGGTTGGGAAAACATATATGTACCCATACTAGAATCTGTCAAAGAAAGCGGTACTCACATATAACAGTCATTCCATCTGTAATCCATACAGTCAAAAGACTGAAAGTATTCCAGTGAGGGAATTTTTTTTATTTAAAAAAGGCCAAGTTAGTTTATCTGGCGTTCAATATACTAGATACAGTTAGGCCTGCGTTTCATACATCTGGAATTAGCAAACTAATGTGCTGGGGTTGGGAAAACATATATGTACCCATACTAGAATCTGTCAAAGAAAGCGGTACTCACATATAACAGTCATTCCATCTGTAATCCATACAGTCAAAAGACTGAAAGTATTCCAGTGAGGGGATTTTGCTTATAAAAAATAATATATTTCATTGTGGTGCGAGTTGAATAACAACAATGAAGAAAAATACTATTAAGGGACGAGGACGCGGTCGTGGTGGTGTCCGTGGAGCCTCTGTTGCTGGTAGAGGACGTGGCCGTTCGGCCCCAGGCGCACACAGTAGGGAACGAACTCCCTCAACTAGCCGGCAGAATGTACCGCAATATCTCGTGGGGCACAATGCCGCTCTTAGGATGGTAAGGCCTGAGCAGGTACAGGCATTAATCGATTGGGTGGCCGACAGTGCTTCCAGCACGTTCACCACATGGTCTTCCACCCAGTCTTCTGCGGAAAGCGCACAGGTGGCACCTGAAAACCAAGCCCATCAGTCTGTCACATCACCCCCAAGCATATCAGGGAAACGGTCTGAGCCACAAGTTATGCAGCAGTCTCTTCTTCTGTTTGAAGACTCTGCTTCCAGGGTTTCCCAGGGGCGTCCACCTAGCCCTTCCCCAGTGGAGGAAGACATACCATGCACTGACGCACAACCACTTATGTCTCCAGATGAAGAGGACATGGGAATACCACCACAGCAGAGTCACCGACTCTCTGATGATGACGAAACACAGGTGCCCACTGCCGCGTCTTTTTGCAGTGTGCAGACTGAACAGGAGGAGGTCAGGGAGGGAGACTGGGTGGAAGACGATGCAGAGGACGATGAGGTCTTAGACCCCACATGGACTGAAGGTCGTGGCGATGACTTTCACAGTTCAGAGGAAGAGGTAGTGGTGAGACCGAGACAACAGCGAAGCCAAAGAGGGAGCAGGGGGCCAAAGCAGACGAGCCGCCGCCCCCAGAGTTCGCCTGCTACTGGACATCGCCAACAGGGACCCAGCCCCACAAAGGCAGCTTCAAAGAGTTCCCTGGCATGGCACTTCTTTAAACAATGTCCTACCGACAAGACCCGAGTGACTTGCACGCTCTGCCATCAGAGCCTGAGGCGAGGCATTAACGTTCTGAACCTCAGCACAACCTGCATGACCAGGCATCTACATGCAAAGCATGAACTGCAGTGGGGTACACACCTTAAAAACCAGGCACTCGCTGAGGCTCCCCCTGCTCCCTCTACCGCTGCTGCCTCGGCTTCCGCCTCGAGAGGAATGTTGCCACCTGCCGAGCAGCAAACAGAGGATGTGCCACCGACACCACCACCACCGCCACCGTCAACTAGCGTCTCCACTATATCACACAGCAGCGTTCAGCTCTCAATATCTCAAACCTTAGAGAGGAAGCGCAAATTCCCCCCGAGTCACCCTCGAGCCCTTGGCCTGAACGCCAGCATTTCTAAACTGCTGGCCTTTGAAATGCTGTCATTCCGGCTGGTGGACACAGACAGCTTCAAAAAGCTGATGGCCATGGCTGTCCCGCAGTATGTGGTTCCCAGCCGCCACTACTTCTCCAAGACAGCCGTGCCTTCCCTGCACATGCAAGTGTCCGATAAAATCAAGTGTGCACTGCGCAACGCCATTTGTGGCAAGGTCCACCTAACCACAGATACGTGGACCAGTAAGCACGGCCAGGGACGCTATATCTCACTAACTGCACACTGGATGAATGTAGTGGCGGCTGGGCCCCCGGCGGACAGTTCCTTGGCGCACGTCCTTCCGCCCCCTAGGATCGCAGGGCATCATTCTCTGCCTCCTGTAGCCTCCTCCTCCTACTCGGCTTCCTCCTCCACTGCTTCCACCAGCTCATCCGGTCAGCCACACACCTTCACCACCAACTTCAGCACAGCCCGGGGTAAACGTCAGCAGGCCATTCTGAAACTCATATGTTTGGGGGACAGGCCCCACACCGCACAGGAGTTGTGGCGGGGTATTGAACAACAGACCGACGAGTGGTTTCTGCCGGTGGGCCTCAAGCCAGGCCTGGTGGTATGCGATAATGGGCGAAATCTCGTGGCAGCTCTGGGACTAGCCGGTTTGACGCACATCCCTTGCCTGGCGCATGTGCTGAACTTGGTGGTGCAGAGGTTCATTCACCACTACCCCAACATGTCAGAGCTGCTGCATAAAGTGCGGGCCGTCTGTGCGCGCTTCCACCGTTCACATCCTGCCGCTGCTCGCCTGTCTGCGCTACAGCGGAACTTCGGCCTTCCCGCTCACCGCCTCATATGCGACGTGCCCACCCGGTGGAACTGCACCTTGCACATGCTGGAGAGACTGTGCGAGCAGCAGCAGGCCATAGTGGAGTTTCAGCTGCAGCACGCTCGCGTCAGTCGTACTGCCGAACAGCACCACTTCACCACCAATGATTGGGCCTCCATGCGAGACCTGTGTGCCCTGCTGCGCTGTTTCGAGTACTCCACCAACATGGCCAGTGGCGATGACACTGTTATCAGCGTTACAATACCACTTCTATGTCTCCTTGAGAAAACACTTAGGGCAATGATGTTAGAGGAGGTGGCCCAGGTGGAGGAGGAGGAGGAGGATGAGGGCTCGTTTCTAACACTTTCGGGCCAGTCTGTTCGAAGTGGCTCAGAGGGAGGTTTGTTTAAGCAGCAGAGGACAGGTTCACAAGTCGCCAGCCAAGGCACTGTACTGGAGGACGAGGAGGCTGAGGAGGAGGAGGTGGAGGGGGACGAGGATGACGCAAGTTCACAGCGGGGTGGCAGCCCAGGCCCATCACTGGTGCGTGGCTGGGGGGATACGGTGGACGATGACGATACGCCTCCCACAGAGGACAGCTTGTCCTTACCCATGGGTAGCCTGGCCCACATGAGCGAATATATGCTCCAATGCCTGCGCAACGACAGCAGAGTTGCCCACGTTTTAACGTGTGCAGACTACTGGGTGGCCACCCTGCTGGATCCCCGGTATAAAGACAATGTGCCCACTTTAATTCCTGAACTGGAGCGCGACCGTAAGATGCGCGAGTACAAGCGCACGCTGATAGAGGCGCTCTTGAGAGCATTCCCACATGTCACAGGGGAACAGGTGGAAGGTGAAGGCAGAGGAGTGGCAAGAGGTCGCCAACGCAGCTGTGTCACGGCCAGCTCATCTGAGGGCAGGGTTAGCATGGCAGAAATGTGGAAAAGTTTTGTCTCCACGCCACAGCTATCTGCACCGACACCTGATACGGAACGTGTTAGCAGGAGGCAGCATTTCACTAACATGGTTGAACAGTATGTCTGCACACCCCTCCACATCCTGACGGATGGTTCGGCCCCATTCAACTACTGGGTTTCGAAATTGTCCACGTGGCCAGAGTTAGCATGTTATGCCTTGGAGGTGCTTTCCTGCCCGGCGGCCAGCGTTTTATCTGAACGCGTATTCAGCACGGCAGGGGGCGTCATTACTGACAAGCGCAGCCGCCTGTCCACAGCCAACGTGGACAAGCTGACCTTCATAAAGATGAACCAGGCATGGATCCCACAGGACCTATCCCTCCCTTGTGCAGAGTAGTCCTTATTAACTGCCTAAAACATGTCTTGTTGTGCTACGGGCCACTTCTTTATTTGATACAAATTTTATGAAACCCACAGTTGAATGAAACTCTTCTCTGTCTGGGCGCCGGGGTCTAACCAGATGAAAGTGGCCGGTTAAACTAACGGGTGACATGAAGCCATAACCTCTGCCATGCTACCTCTGTCTTCTGTCTGGGTGCTGAGGCCTAAGTCAAATAAAGCGGTCTTCTGCTGTGCTGGGGGATATGAAGCTAATCTCTGACCTCTCTCCTCTGTCTGGGTCCAAAGGCCTAAATCACTGAAAGAGGCCTTCTCCTGTGGTGTGTGATATGATGCCAGAATATGTGCTGTGGGGCCTCTCTCCTCTTCCTGGGTGCAGGGGTCAAAGTAACTCAATGGTGGCTTCTCCTGTGGTGGCTGATATGATGCCAGAATATGTGCTGTGGTGCCTCTCTCCTCTGTCTGGGTCCAAAGGCCTAAATCACTGAAAGAGGCCTTCTCCTGTGGTGTGTGATATGATGCCTGAATATGTGCTGTGGTGCCTCTCTCCTCTTCCTGGGTGCGGGGGTCAAAGTAACTCAATGGTGGCTTCTCCTGTGGTGGCTGATATGATGCCAGAATATGTGCTGTGGGGCCTCTCTCCTCTTCCTGGGTGCAGGGGTCAAAGTAACTCAATGGTGGCTTCTCCTGTGGTGGCTGATATGATGCCAGAATATGTGCTGTGGTGCCTCTCTCCTCTTCCTGGGTGCAGGGGTCAAAGTAACTAAATGGTGGCTTCTCCTGTGGTGGCTGATATGATGCCAGAATATGTGCTGTGGGGCCTCTCTCCTCTTCCTGGGTGCAGGGGTCAAAGTAACTCAATGGTGGCTTCTCCTGTGGTGGCTGATATGATGCCAGAATATGTGCTGTGGTGCCTCTCTCCTCTGTCTGGGTCCAAAGGCCTAAATCACTGAAAGAGGCCTTCTCCTGTGGTGTGTGATATGATGCCTGAATATGTGCTGTGGTGCCTCTCTCCTCTTCCTGGGTGCGGGGGTCAAAGTAACTCAATGGTGGCTTCTCCTGTGGTGGCTGATATGATGCCAGAATATGTGCTGTGGGGCCTCTCTCCTCTTCCTGGGTGCAGGGGTCAAAGTAACTCAATGGTGGCTTCTCCTGTGGTGGCTGATATGATGCCAGAATATGTGCTGTGGTGCCTCTCTCCTCTTCCTGGGTGCAGGGGTCAAAGTAACTAAATGGTGGCTTCTCCTGTGGTGGCTGATATGATGCCAGAATATGTGCTGTGGGGCCTCTCTCCTCTTCCTGGGTGCAGGGGTCAAAGTAACTCAATGGTGGCTTCTCCTGTGGTGGTTAGTATGATGCCAGAATATGTGCTGTGGGGCCTCTCTCCTCTTCCTGGGTGCAGGGGTCAAAGTAACTCAATCGTGGCTTCTCCTGTGGTGGCTGATATGATGCCAGAATATGTGCTGTGGTGCCTCTCTCCTCTTCCTGGGTGCAGGGGTCAAAGTAACTAAATGGTGGCTTCTCCTGTGGTGGCTGATATGATGCCAGAATATGTGCTGTGGTGCCTCTCTCCTCTTCCTGGGTGCAGGGGTCAAAGTAACTAAATGGTGGCTTCTCCTGTGGTGGCTGATATGATGCCAGAATATGTGCTGTGGTGCCTCTCTCCTCTTCCTGGGTGCGGGGGTCAAAGTAACTCAATGGTGGCTTCTCCTGTGGTGGCTGATATGATGCCAGAATATGTGCTGTGGGGCCTCTCTCCTCTTCCTGGGTGCAGGGGTCAAAGTAACTCAATGGTGGCTTCTCCTGTGCTGATTGATATAAAGCTGATGGTTGTGCCATCTGACATGGTTGGCAGGGTCTGATTCAATGGGGGCCTACTCCTGTGGTGGGTGATCTAAATGCCTGATTCTCTGCTGTGAAACCTCTCTCCTCCGTCTGGGTGTAGGGGTCAAAGTCTTTCAAAGTCGCCTTCTCCTGTGCTGATTGATATGAAGCTGATGGTTGTGCCATCTGACATGGTTGCCGGGGTCCCATTAAATTGTGGCCTACTCCTGTGGTGGTTGATATGATGCCTGATTCTCTGATGTGGAACCTCTCTCCTCTGTTTGGGTGAAGGGGTCAAAGTAACTAAATGGTGGCTTCTCCTGTGGTGGCTGATATGATGCCAGAATATGTGCTGTGGGGCCTCTCTCCTCTTCCTGGGTGCAGGGGTCAAAGTAACTCAATGGTGGCTTCTCCTGTGGTGGCTGATATGATGCCAGAATATGTGCTGTGGTGCCTCTCTCCTCTTCCTGGGTGCGGGGGTCAAAGTAACTCAATGGTGGCTTCTCCTGTGGTGGCTGATATGATGCCAGAATATGTGCTGTGGTGCCTCTCTCCTCTTCCTGGGTGCGGGGGTCAAAGTAACTCAATGGTGGCTTCTCCTGTGGTGGCTGATATGATGCCAGAATATGTGCTGTGGTGCCTCTCTCCTCTTCCTGGGTGCAGGGGTCAAAGTAACTAAATGGTGGCTTCTCCTGTGGTGGTTGATATGATGCCTGATTCTCTGCTGTGAAACCTCTCTCCTCCATCTGGGTGTAGGGGTCAAAGTCTTTCAAAGTCGCCTTCTCCTGTGCTGATTGATATAAAGCTGATGGTTGTGCCATCTGACATGGTTGCCAGGGTCTGATTCAATGGGGGCCTACTCCTGTGGTGGGTGATCTAAATGCCTGATTCTCTGCTGTGAAACCTCTCTCCTCCGTCTGGGTGTAGGGGTCAAAGTCTTTCAAAGTCGCCTTCTCCTGTGCTGATTGATATGAAGCTGATGGTTGTGCCATCTGACATGGTTGCCGGGGTCCCATTAAATTGGGGCCTACTCCTGTGGTGGGTGATCTAAATGCCTGATTCTCTGCTTTGAAACCTCTCTCCTCCGTCCGGGTGTAGGGGTCAAAGTCTGTCAAAGTCGCCTTCTCCTGTGCTGATTGATATAAAGCTTATGCTTGTGCCATCTGACATGGTTGCCGGGGTCTGATTCAATGGTGGCCTACTCCTGTGGTGGGTGATCTAAATGCCTGATTCTCTGCTGTGTAACCTCTTTCCTCCGTCTGGGTGTAGGGGTCAAAGTAACTAAATGGTGGCCTACTCCTGTGGTGGGTGATATGATGCCTGGTTCTCTGCTGTGGGACCTCTCTCCTTTGTCTGGGTGCTGTGGTCAAAATAATAGTAAGTGACCTTCTCCATTGGTGGGTGACTTGAAGCCTGATTCTGTGCTATGGGACCTCACTCCAATTAATATTGTTTAATTTTTATTTATTTTATGTTAACTCATCATTTCCCTATCTTCATTTGTTTGCAGGGGATTTAACTACATTTTGCTGCCTTTTGCAGCCCTCTAGCCCTTTCCGGGTGTGTTTTACAGCCTTTTTAGTGCCCAAAAGTTCGGGTCCCCATTGACTTCTATGGGGTTCGGGTTCGGGATGAAGTTCGGGTCGAGTTCGGATCCCGAACCCGAACATTTTTCGAAAGTTCGGCCGAACTCGTCGAACCCGAACATCCAGGTGTTCGCTCAACTCTAGTTGTACAGGATTAGAAAAAGAGGCAGTTTCCCCTTCCCCCAGAAACAGCGCCACTCTTGTCCATGAGACTTGCCTGGTATTGCAACTTATCTTCATTCGGTTGAATGTGGCTGAGATGCATTACCACACACAGCCCATAGACTGGAGCTGTTTTGGGAAAATCAGACTCGGACAACCTCTTTAATATGAAATAAGACCTTTTGTAGAAGTCATTCTTACTTTGTCACCTCAGCTATCATTGCCATAAAATGTAGCTCCCCCTCAGTGATATATTAAAGAGATTTTTCTATGTTCAACGATGCTCGAAACTTGATGATACAGACTATCCTACTGCTTAAACCTCTAGTAGTAATCTGCAGGGGAATCCTGAAGTTGCAGGATTCGTTTGGCAGCAAGCCGAGACTGATATTGAGTAGGCAAAAGCTCATCTTGGAGCGGGAGTGTAGGAGATCCACAAGTTTTAATGCCTTTATGGGGATCTAAACCTGGCTGCAGGTAGATCCCTACGTTGTGGCCCCAGGGTAGTCCCCAGTAGCTGGTCAGGCTGCAGATGGCTGGTATACATAGTGAGACAGGTCAGAGTCAGTAAAGAGGCACGTAGAGTCAGGACCAGAAATCGGTGTCAGGGGACAAGGTCAGGTTCAAGCCAGAGGTTGATACCCCGATAAATCAGATCAAGTATAGTCAAGACAAAGTCAGGTCAAACTCAGGAAAATCACTCAAATGGGAATGAATGCCAGAAAGCACACAACTAGGCCTGGGCTGATTGCTGTATGCAACTCAGCTACATCTGTTACTCTCTGGCTCTGCTGTACTGACAGGCTGACTGTATAACTTTGCTTTTGCTGTATGCTGCAACTTCTCTCTTTGTAGTCTGTCTCTTAATTAGGCCAGGGAACTTTCCTCCTGGGTCCTGAGGCTCTAAGCTTTGGCCTCCATGGTCAGCAGAGCTGATGGTGCTCTGGCTGGCTTGGACACGTGCAGCAGAGACGTGCCCCCTGCACACCTGCCCCCTCACAGGGGGTAAGCTAGACTAACTAGAACTGGTCCCCACCCTTCCTGCTTCCACTCCCCTACAGAGGGGGGTTAGAATGGAATGGCAAGTTCCATTCTCTCTAAATACAGCTCTGCTGTGTTTGCTGCCACCTGCTGGTGATCCAGGCACATTACATATGAACATAACCTGGAATATATGCATAAGGGTCCATTCACACGTCCGTGGTGTATTGCGGATCCGCAATACACCCGGCCGGCACCCCCCATAGAACTGCCTGTTCTTGTCCACAATTGCGGGCAAGAATAGGACATGTTCTATTTTTTTGCGGAGCCGCGGCCCGGAAGTTCAGAGCCGCGCTCCGGAAATGCGGATGCATCCATTCCTGCCCCATTGAGAATGAATGGGTCTGCACCCGTTCCCGATATTGCGGAACGGATGCGGACCCATTTGCGGACGTGTGAATGGACCCTTAGATGACATTATGTTAGACCAATAAAGACAGTAGCAAGGTGCAGAAGGGGTAACACCACTCTGGGGTGTTACACATGGACTCTTTAAAGGCCTCCTGTCATCGGGAACATCATTATCCAACTGGCTGAATATAGACATGTGTTAATGTCAGCTGAAGCGAACAGTCTTTGTCCCTTCTTTCTATGTGCCTCCGTTTTTGTGAAAAACAAACTTTTATTTTATGTAAATGAGCTTCTAGGAGCAATGGGGGTGTTGCACCTACTCCTAGAGGCTCTGTTCCCCCTCCTCTGGCCACGCCCTCATCATGCTGATTGAGTGTTCACATCATGCTGCCTGGCCCTGTCAATCAACCAGATGAGGGTGCGGCCAGGGGAGAAAGAACTGGGCCTTCAGGAGTAGGGGCAACACCCCCATTGCTCCTAGAGGATCATTTACATAAAATAAAAGTTCATTTTTCACAAAAACAAAGGCACAGAGAAAGAAGGGACAAAGACTGTCAGCAGACAATAACACGTCTAAAGTCAGACAGCATAACGATATTCCTGATGACAGGAGCCCATTAAAAGCAAATTGCACTGTAGGAAGTTTTTTTTTTTTAAATGGTCTCGAAAACTTTTGCTTTTTGGCAGCCAATGTCTGCCGATGAGTACATACCAACACTTCCTGGGGTCATGTGACCATCCATCATGTTTCCTGTCTTGTGATCGGAAAAATGGTTCATGCCATCTTGAGAAATTTGCCCGAATACAATTTCCAAAAATTCTGATCCAGATTTGACAATTTTGGAAAATTTGTGTTGAATTTGATTAGTTTAGAATCTATTCGCTCATCTCTACTCCTGGGTGAGCAGAGTATTTGAATATGAATTTTGTAAGCCAGAAAACCCCTTCATTAGGGAATTGCTTAAATAACAACTCCTTACTATAATATCTTATGAACCTGCTGCCCTTAGCTGTGAGAGCTTTATCATAACATTCATGGTTATTGAGCAGTTCAGATTCTCAGCATTTGCCTTGCAGATTCATTATTCAGTTCAAGTTGATGAACGTCCTGTGTGCAATAACCTGATATTAGGAATTTAAGCCGTTCCATAATAGATCCTAGAATGGGTGGGGATCTGCTTCACCCTCTTAATGACACTATTAGTATGCGGCACTGACACACGATAGACACATTTAAATAACAAAACCGCAGGCGTTGTGTAAGAAATGTCTTGTATATGGAACGGATGTCTTATTTTTTTCATACTGTTTTTGCAGGTGGCCGAGAAAATAAGATGCCAATTCTCATCTCCAAGATATTCAAGGGCCTGGCCGCTGACCTGACAGGTGCCCTTTACGTTGGCGATGCGATCTTGTCTGTGAACGGAGTGGACTTATCTGAAGCCACCCATGATGACGCGGTGCAGGCTCTCAAGAAGACTGGCAAAGAGGTGGTTCTGGAAGGTAAAGGTCTCCATCCTGCTGGCCAGGAGCAAAGGCTTCTGGGAATAGTGATGAAACTAGCTAATGGGTGTAACAGTAAGACATGAAGTGCTAGACAGAGAATTAGATATTTGGTTATAGTTTAACTCTCCCCCACTGTTGTGCCGTGGCCAGGAATTCCTCCAGCCTCTGATGATTCCCTCACAGCTGTTAAGGGAACTTGTACATTCCACGGATGATGGGAGGGGAACGGGGGAGGCAACGACGCAAAGTGCTGCACCCAAGGATCACGTGTGGGGAAGACATATATTGATCACAAGGACCATAGCCGTATACAAATATGGCTGAAATGAATTAGGGTAATGAATGTTCTATGTTCCGTCATAAGTGACGTTACCTCAACAAGTCTGCTATGTGGAAGCAATACATATACAGTTGCAAGAAAAAGTATGTGAACCCTTTGGAATGATATGGATTTCTGCACAAATTGGTCATAAAATGTGATCTGATCTTCATCTAAGTCACAACAATAGACAATCACAGTCTGCTTAAACTAATAACACACAAAAAATTAAATGTTACCATGTTTTTATTGAACACACCATGTAAACATTCACAGTGCAGGTGGAAAAAGTATGTTAACCCTTGGATTTAATAACTGGTTGAACCTCTTTTGGCAGCAATAACTTCAACCAAACGTTTCCTGTAGTTGCAGATCAGACGTGCACAACGGTCAGGAGTAATTCTTGACCATTCCTCTTTACAGAACTGTTTCAGTTCAGCAATATTCTTGGGATGTCTGGTGTGAATCGCTTTCTTGAGGTCATGCCACAGCATCTCAATCGGGTTGAGGTCAGGACTCTGACTGGGCCACTCCAGAAGGTGTATTTTCTTCTGTTTAAGCCATTCTGTTGTTGATTTACTTGTATGCTTTGGGTCGTTGTCCTGTTGCAAAATCCATCTTCTGTTGAGATTCAGCTGGTGGACAGGTGGCCTTAAGTTCTCCTGAAAAATGTCTTCATAAACTTGGGAATTCATTTTTCCTTTTATGATAGTAATCCATCCAGGCTCTGACACAGCAAAGCAGCCACAAACCATGATGCCCCCACCACCATACTTCACAGTTGGGATGAGGTTTTGATGTTGGTGTGCTGTGCCTCTTTTTCTCCACACATAGTGTTGTGTGTTTCTAACAACTCAACTTTGGTTTCATCTGTCCACAGAATATTTTGCCAGTACTGCTGTGGAACATCCAGGTGCTCTTGTGCAAACTGTAAACGTGCAGCAATGTTTTTTTTGCACAGCAGTGGCTTCCTCTGTGGTATCCTCCCATGAAATCCATTCTTGTTTAGTGTTTTACGTATCGTAGATTCGCTAACAGGGATGTCAGCATATGCCAGAGACTTTTGTAAGTCTTTAGCTGACACTCTAGGATTCTTCTTCACCTCATTGAGCAGTCTGCGCTGTGCTCTTGCAGTCATCTTTACAGGACGGCCACTCCTAGGGAGAGTAGCAGCAGTGCTGAACTTTCTCCTTTTATAGACAATTTGTCTTACCGTGGACTGATGAACAGCAAGGGTTTTGGAAATACTTTTATAACCCTTTCCAGCTTTATGCAAGTCAGCAATTCTTAATCATAGGTCTTCTGAGAGCTCTTTTGTGCGAGGCATCATTCACATCAGGCAATGCTTCTTGTGAAAAGCAAACCCAGAACTGGTGTGTGTTTTTTATAGGGCAAGGCAGCTGTAACCAACACCTCCAATCTCATCTCATTGATTGGACTCCAGTTGGCTGACACCTCACTCCAATTAGCTCTTGGAGATGTCATTAGTCTAGGGGTTCACATACTTTTTCCACCTGCACTGTGAATGTTTACATGGTGTGTTCAATAAAAACATGGTAACATTTAATTCTTTGTGTGTTATTAGTTTAAGCAGACTGTGATTGTCTATTGTTGTGACTTAGATGAAGATCAGATCGTATATTATGACCAATTTGTGCAGAAATCCATATCATTCCAAAGGGTTCACATACTTTTTCTTGCAACTGTAGATCCACATGTAATCGTAATAACAAGAGAGCTCCAATGCCGCCAACACAGACTGTATCACAGATCACTACTGGTGACAGAGGTTGTGTAGTTTAGAAACCCGGGGGGTTCAAAAACCCTCTGTTTAAAAACCCTGTTAGAAATTATGAGTTAAAGGGATTCTCTGCTTTAGACAATCCCTACTTGTTAGAAGGTTCTCTTGACCATAATCTCCTGGTGGCATCTCCAGTAGTGACGAGCGGCAGGGGCAATATTCAAATTCGCAATATTTTGCGAATATTTGTTAGCATATTCATCATATATTCGTGAATTCGAGATTATTTTCTTGATCGCGAAAAATCGGCAATGTAATATTCGCGTAATGCAGGGAGGCTCATCCCCGTTGCGGTCTGCTATTGGCTATGCCCCCCTCATCGCCGGATGTTTTGATCTGCGCTACGGGGAGATGCAGAGGCCGTGCGGGGAGCGGGGTAAGTATAACTTATATGAGGGGCCCGGGCATTAGGGGGGTCATTATAGGGGTTGGATAACCCCTTTAATTGACAAAGCTGCACTGGCAGTCTGCTCACATATATACGGTTTTATTTATGTGCTAATTTTATAGAAACTGTAGTATTTTTGTGTTAACTTTATACAGCTCACAATCAGAAAGCCTGTGACGTAATAATCTGACATTTTTATTTAATACTACATATAGTTTTCCTCTACACTCTATGCTGATACACCAGTAGTCCCAATTACAGGGGAATACATATAACCATTTGTCCCAGTCCATGCTGTGCTAGGTCTAAAGCTGACCATAGACAAATGCCAACTGGCCAACAAATGGATGGCCAATTGCTTGTTTGATTGAACTTTTGTCCATTATCACCACAAACACATGCAAATATTGTTGTTAGATACAGCAGGGGGCAGAAGAAAAAAATGGCTAAATAAGGGTACTTTCACACTTACGGCAGAGGATTCCAGCAGGCAGTTTCATCGCCGGAACTGCCTGTCGGATCAGGCAATCTGGACGCAAACGGATGGCATTTGTCTGACAGATCCGGATGCGGATCCGTCTGACAAATGCATTAAAATATCGGATCCGTCTCTCCGGTGTCATCCGGAAAAACGGATCCGGTATTTATTTTTCTCACAGATTTAAAGGTCTGCACATGCGCGGACCAGAAGTACGGATCCGTAAATGCGGCACTATACATTTCAATGGAAATTAAACCGGATCCGGCATTCCGGCATGTGTTCAGGATTTTTGGCTGGAGAGAAAAATACAGCATGCTGCGGTATTTTTTTCGACCAAAAATCGTAAGGGGGACTGAACTGAAGACATCCTGATCCATCTGGAACGGAATGCTCTCCATTCAGAATGCATTAGGATAAAACTTTTTTTCCGGTATTGAGCCCCTGTGACGGAATTCAATACCGGAAAAGAATAACGCTAGTGTGAAAGTACCCTAAGGCTGAGTTCACACGTCAGTTATTTGATCAGTTATTTCCATCAGTTATTGTGAACCAAAAATTGGTGCGGGGCAAAAAGACAGAACAGGTGTAGATATTTCCATTACACCTTATCTCTGAGTATGCTGGCTTTGGCTCACAAAAAAATTATGGAAATAACTGGCCAAATAACTGGTGTGAACACAGCCTTAGCCAACGTCCAGAGTGACTACGTTAGTCATTAATTTCGATAGGTCTGTCTGTTGGAAACCGATTGTTTGCATGTAAGAACATGGTCAATTACTGGGCAATAATTGAGGGAACGGTCAAAAATGTCCATTTCATGTTTTGTGTGTTGTTCATGGAGAGATTTATAAGACCCTGCAGCTGTTACACTATGAGAGGCATTCAGGCGCATGGTACTGGGATAAAACAGGAAGCAATGCCGCCAGTTCTAGGACTGAGCACTGGAGAACCAGAAGCGGTTAAAAGGACTTTTGCCTTCTCTCATGTATGTCAAACCCTTACCCTACTTATACAGCTCCGTTACCAGTGCAGCACAAAATGACTGGTAGTAAGTTATAGCTTCGGCATAAGGTGGTCATACTCATTAGATAGAAGTAGGTTGGTGGTAAAACAACCGTTGAACGAACAATCTTCTGGTGACTGTTTTGCAGATATTTTAGTCCACATTGTTCATCACAGTCCTTCAGTGACACCGTGCAAAGGACGAAAGAACTTTCTGGGAACATTCTTTCAAGGAAAGAGCTTTCATCCAACTATCTGTATCAGACAAAAAATTCAAACATGGTCACCTTCTTTTCAAAGGTCAGTCATCGGTCACTAAAAAGATCGTTTGTTGTTACATTTCCCCTGACGAACGATCCTTCTTATTGGAATTGTCTGTAGACTATTGCGTATGGCCACCTTTAGAGCTGATGTTACTTGAGGAATGGTGTACTTTGGTGTGACTGGAACTTTTTGCCCTGTGATTGAGAATGGTACATTGGTACAGTACATAGCCTAAGTGTCTCATTAGGAAGAATGTTTAGAAGACACGAGGACTGGATTTCGAAGATCTTCTAGTGTCAGTGGCTTGTTAATTGGCCACAAATGGTCAGTAAAGTGTTGGAAATGAGAAGTGTATAATGTGATGGAAAAATGAATCCAGCCAGCAATATGGATAATAACAATATATTAGTAAGTGCCTTTTATTAACTTTCTCTACATGATAAATGCCACTTACTGAAGTGAGACAGCCCCTTTAATGCCATAGTTGAACTTCTAATGACTTTTTTTGGTTAACAGGGTTGTCTCATCCTGACATTTCAATAGGAAATGCAATAAATGTCTGATAGGTGCAGGAACCACCTCAGGGTTCTACTTCTATCTCAAGAACAGACCTTCTGTGAATGGAGAGGACTCCACGTATGTGTGGCTTTCATCATTCACTGCTATGAGACTTCCGAAAATTGCCAAGCCAGTGGTCAGGTACTTTTGGAAGTGCTACAGCAATGAATGCAGAATGCCACGCGTGCACAGCGTCCTCTCCAGTCACAGTAGGGCTCCGTTCGTGAGATAGGAATGAGTCCCAGAAATCAGACCTGCACATATCGGACGTTTATGAAGTATCCTATTGATATGCCATAAATGTCCAGATGGGACAACCCCTTTAAGTACTTACAAAATTAGGCTAGTGAATACAATAACATCATCCTTTACGGCAGATTAATTTCCACCCTTATAAAGCTGTGTGTCCGTGGGAGAGCGGAGCCGTGACACTCATGTCCAGTGAGTTGTGAACGACTTAATGATCTGACTGAATTCGGAAGAGCCTAGAGAGTGGCGGAGACCAAGATTTAACTATTCAGTGGAGCAAAGTAACTTTACTTCTGCCGTGTCCAAAGTTCTATCTTCAGCCATCTGTTGTATGTGTCCTTGAATACCTACCACTGCTTCTTCATGTATCTTTTTATATACAGTGTGTATGGTGTATATAATACCCTTTCTCAGAACCTGTTTAACCTTGCAGACCCAGTTCTTCTCCAATACATCACCCCAATGTACATACCTGCTTTGTACTTTATACATTATTTAATTCATCACAAGCTATTCCAAAAATAAGTTTTATGTTATTGAAGGGGCATGGTTAACAGGAGATATGAGGATTAAAGGAGTTATCCAGAACATAAAGGAGTTTTCTGACTTTTTTTAACTGCTGACCAATTCTCAGGACAGGTCATCAGTATCTGATCGGTGGGGGTCTGACACCCAGGAATCCTGCCGATCAGCAGTTTGAGGAAGCTCACTGGAGCTTTCCAAGCACAGCGCCGTACATTGTATAGTGGCTGTGCTTGGTATTGCAGCTCAGCCCCATTTACTTGAATGGGACTGAGCTGCACCCAGGCCATGTGACCAATGAACGTGACATCACTGGCCTAAAGTAAGCTGTGAGGTGCGCACCTAGGTAAACTCCTCAAACAGCTGATTGGCAGGGTCTCAAGTGTCACACCCCCACAAATCACATACTGATTACCTATCCTGAGTACAGGCCATCAATTAAAAACTGTCTGAAAACCCCTTTAAAAATATTGATGACCTAGCTATCTTTAGTATAGGTCACAAAGCTCGGATTGGTTTGAGCCTGACTCCTGGCACCCCTGCCAATCAGCAGTTGGAAGAGGTTGTGGCTTCCTGGCGAGTGCTGTGGCCTCTATCTAGGCCTGTGATGTCAAGTTCATCGGTCCCATGTGCAGCTCACTCTCATTCAAGTTAATGGGCCTGGACTGCAATACCATGCACAGCCACTATACAATGCACGGCACTGTACTGAAAAGGCTGCAGTGTTTGTCTGAGCACTGCAGCCCTTTAAACGGCTCTTCAGAGGGGGCGTAAGGAGTCGGAACCCACAGACTATATATTGATGAACTATACTGAGGATAAGTCTTCAATATTTATGACCTGGAAAACCCCTTTTATACAAAATCACTGTATAATTTTAAGCAGACACCATCAACATAAATAGGACCTAACAACGATCTGTTGTGAATGACGACAGGTCTACTGTTTTCCAGTGTCCTACTGTTCCCTAAAATGGGGGAAACAAAGTTTGGCATGTTGGGTGATCTATTCACATATTACATCTACTGAAGTACAACCGGCATTTAGGTTGAGGGCCATCTATAAACCAAGCCTAAACTACCAGGGTGGTTTCTATTAATGTTCTCACTGAAGTCATCTGTGATCATTTGTGCTTTTTGAGGAATTCGAAAGGCAAGATTGTAGTAATAGAAATGATGGGAACTGCTAAAAATCTAATGTCATAGTGGACGTGGACTGTCTCATTGGTGGAAACCAGGACTGGACAAATTAGATTTTTTCCTATCTAATCCTTTGTATTTTCCTAGATAAGCAGCATCAAAGTGTTTTTCATCCCTAAAAATAACATGGCTGGTCAGATGAGATGACCTGGCATGTTAATCGTCAAATCTGAGGAAACAGCAATGTCTGCACCAAATTTGGGCCTAAATGTCCACAAGTATGGTCCATAGACAGTAGGAACTGTACAAACCTTCATGGATATATCTTTGGTATACAATATGATAATTAGCAGAGAAATTCCATCTACTGTGGTTGATATCAATACAAACTTCATGTCCGTTGTGCCTATGACTTACGTTGTACTTGACTTTTCAAGGTTCTACATTCTAATGTTCCATGCATTACAGTTAGCAGCATTGGTCCCACATTTTATCACTTACACGTTATCAGTTCAGGGAAACAGTAAAAAGCAATTACTCCCATCCCCTGTAGAGGCAATCCAAAAATAGAGCAGGACAGCCGGGGGAATTCTACATCTGCTGTGATATCAGAAGTTTCCCTTATTCTAAAAACTGGATACTGCGGAATGAAGATCTTTAAGTGCAATAAGAAAAGTAGCTTAAAACAAAACCTTCGTTAGAACAAAAAAAAACAACTATGAAATCCTCCATAGTACATATGCATAGGATCACAGAAAACACTAGGTACAGAAAATTCAAGTGCAACCACAGCCTGGCCACCATTCCTCTGCCCTAAGGGTATGGGCACATGTTTAGGTTTCTTCATGCAGAGCCCTTATGGCCCTGTTCTACAGAGCCCTAAGCCCATGTTCTACTGCCATGTGACACCTCCATATATATGGTGGCATCCTATTTTGCGCAGCGTATAATACTTTTGCAATACAGCATTCATTGCAGAAATCCATGTTTGTTTCTGTCTAATTCATACAGGGGTGAAAACAAACCCTATCTTACTGGGTCAAAAGTAATAAATGTTGGGCAACCCTATCAACAGAATATATAACACAAAAATGGGTGACCTTGTTAAAGCTTAACTTTTGATCAACACTAGATATAAAATAATAGCCCATAAGTACAATAATAGACAAAAATATGTGCTGCACGAATGTGCCTAAATTGCCAGTGCTCAGTAAAAGAGGAACAGTCTTACCACAGTCTTTCAAAGTGGCGCCATCACTGGAGTCTCCATGATTCCAGTGCTGGGTCTCTGACCCTTATCTTACCCTACTTGACCTGGGCTTATACCTGTCAGGAGCACCACGATCACCCTATTGAGGGTGACCCCAGTACCCCAGTGGATAAATAAAACTCACCTATTTAGGTATCCCTACCAATTCCCCTATGCAGCCTAGTGACTGATTGATTGGTTTGTGGGTGTGTATATGTGCCCCTATATGTGAGCACCATTTTGTCATCACCATTTGCTTGAGAAAGATCCCACTGAGTGGATTGAAACGTTGCTGTATGTCTGGTGAATAAATTTTTTTTTTTACTTTTGCTACCTCTGGATGTGCTGTGGAGTTTATCTATCTATCTATCTATCTATCTATCTATCTATCTATCTATCTATCTATCTATCTCATATCTCATATCTATCTATCTATCTATCTATCTATCTATCTCATATCTATCTCATATCTATCTATTATCTATCTATCTATCTCATATCTATCTATCTATCTCATATCTATCTATCTCATATCTATCTATCTCATATCTATCTATTATCTATCTATATCTATCTCATATCTATCTCATATCTATCTATCTATCTATCTATCTATCTATCTATCTCATATCTATCTATCTATCTATCTATCTATCTATCTATCTATCTATCTATCTATCTATCTATCTATCTATCTATCTATCTATCTACCTATCTCATGTATTTCTGCCACTTTGAAAATGTTCTTTCTTTGCTGGTTCACTTTCTTCTTCTGTACATTATGAAACTGTAAAATCACATTGTGCTTTGAACTTTCCAAATAAAATAGTTGTGTGATGAGTAAGTGCAGTTATTGCATCCAGATTGTGTGTGCCACAGGGATCCAGCTGTCCACAGCTCAGAACACACTTCATGTTACGCCCAGAGCTGTTTTTTTAAAGTGACTTTCTGGACTCACTTTTCAATTATTTATGCAGGGATAAGAGTGCACGATTTATTTTAAGGGGATTGAGGGACAAAAAAGGAATCTAACATTTCACGCATGCATAACCCACAGATAATAAATGTACACACACATGCAGGGGCGTAACTACCATAGCGGCAGACCATGCGACTGCTATGGGGCCCAGGGCAAGGGGGGCCCAGTCTTAGTTAGGATTATCTCCTCTTCTACTGCAGGTGAAAACTTGGTCAGGACTCTACCCTCTAAAGGAACAACTTTTAGCAAATAAGGCAGTGAAAAAATGGCCCAAGGATCACTGAAAGGGGTTTAGGCAGAAACCTTTCTTTTCTGTGTGGGGGGCCCGGTTTGATCCTTGCTATGGGGCCCTTACTTCTCTATGTACGCCACTGCACACATGCATTCATATGCTTTTGTGTACACATTTTCAGGTTATGAGAAAATAATAGAATGTTCTCCAGCATCCATCAGTGTTGGTCGTCTTTATTGTAGATCGGTATAAAAGTACATACTTCAATCTTCACCACCCTCCACCACAGGTTAACATGTTTCAAACTCGAAAGTTCTTAGTCATAATCTTATGACTAAGAACTTTCGAGTTTGAAACATGTTAACCTGTGGTGGAGGGTGGTGAAGATTGAAGTATGTACTTTTATACCGATCTACAATAAAGACGACCAACACTGATGGATGCTGGAGAACATTTAATTATTATCTGTTTATACAAGGGACAAGTCCGGTCCTCTCCGTGCACCGAACGCTTATGGTGAGCTGGATATTTTTCTCCTTTGGATTACTGATTTTCAGGTTATGTCTCTGTTATGCAGTAATACATTTTGCCGGGCTGGCCAGATCTCAGGGGGTTACATACAATACAATAAGCCTCATTTAATAACTGCCTTATGTTTGAGAGACATGCCACAGAAGATGCCAGTGCTGCTCCTCCATGGATGAAATAGATCACACACCTTTGCACCATGTCAGGCTTATGGGATGTCGCTCTGTGCAATCGGCTCATGAGAAAGATTGCAGGTTGGAAGAAACTGAAATTTGGCATCTACATATCCACTATTGTAATGTATTAGACACTGTTCACTTTTGCATTGTAAGCCTCAGTCAGGGGTCCTGGCTACATATTTCTCACTTTTGACAGAATGCACAGCATCCAGATAGACCCATTAGAAGTCAATAGGGTCCCTCTTAGACTTGACACACCATCATGGCTTCTGGTGTAAATGGATGCCATCAGGGCCAGCCTTTGGGGTGTGCGAGCTGTGTGGCCACACAGGGCACCATGGAAACAGGGGCGCCCAGCCAGGCTGTGCCAACAGCAAGGAGGCTCCTTGGCCCGTGTAGGGACTGCCACAAACCCCACACACTGTAACAACATGCAGGACGGCAGCAGCCTTCTCTCACCTCCCGGCGGCGCCCTTAATACTTCATAAACGCCTGTGTCACAACTTGCACACTTCTCATTTACAAGATTTGAATCCAACAAATCCCAGGCATAGTCATCTGTATTGCCGTCCTCAGGAGAGGGAGAGATGTGTCTGCTGGGATTTGAACACACGACCTTTTGTATCAGAGGCAAAGCACTTACCCACACAGCTATAAGAACTGCATAGCCACTGACTAAAAAAAATGAGACTTCTACTGTAGACTGTTATAGTCAGTGTACATCTATACACATGACAGCTGCCCCAACACACCCATCACTGCTATATATCTATATGACAGCTGCCCCAGCACACTCAGCTCTGCTATATCTCTATATATGATAGCTGCCCCAGCACACCCAGCTCTGCTACATCTAATACACATGACAGCTGCCCCAGCACACTCAGCCCTACTATATCTCTATATGACAGCTGCCCCAGCACACTCAGCTCTGCTATATCTCTATATATGATAGCTGCCCCAGCACACCCAGCCTGCTACATCTAATACACATGACAGCTGCCCCAGCACACTCAGCTCTACTATATATCTATATATGACAGCTGCCCCAGAACACCCAGCTCTGCTACATCTATACACATGACAGCTGCCCCTGCACACTCAGCTCTGCTATATCTATATATCTCTAAGTATTACTATACAGTAGATAGATATATAGAGATATAGCAGAGCTGAGGGTGCTGGGCAGCTGTCATGTGTATAGATGTAGCAAAGCTGGGTGTGCGGGGGCAGCTGTCATATATAGAGATATAGCAGGCTGAGTGCACTGGGGCAGATATCATGTGTATAGATGTAGCAGAGCTGGGTGTGCTGGGGCAGCTATCATATATAGAGATATAGCAGAGCTGAGTGTGCTGGGGCAGCTGGCATGTGTATAGATGTAGCAGAGCAGGATGTGCTGGGGCAGCTGTCATGTGTATAGATGTAGCAGAGCTGGGTGTGCTGGGGCAGCTATCATATATAGAGATATAGCAGAGCTGAGTGTGCTGGGCAGCTGTCATGTGTATAGATGTAGCAGAGCTGGGTGTGCTGGGGCAGCTGTCATGTGTATAGATGTAGTAGAGCTGGGTGTGCTGGGGCAGCTATCATATATAGAGATATAGCAGAGATGAGTGCGCTGGGGCAGCTATAATGTGTATAGATGTAGCAGAGCTGGGTGTACTGGGGCAGCTATCATATATAGAGATATAGCAGAGCTGAGTGTGCTGGGGCAGCTGTCATGTGTATAGATGTAGCAGGCTGGGTGTGCTGGGGCAGCTGTCATGTGTATAGATGTAGCAGAGCTGGGTGTGCTGGGGAAGCTATTATATATAGGGATATAGCAGAGCTGAGTGTGCTGGGGCAGCTGTCATGTATATGGATGTAAACTAGCTATCAAAGCTATAAATGAATCTACAGTAGAAGTCTCATATTTTTTCAGTCAGTGGCTATGCAGCTCTTATAGCTGTGTGGTTTAAGGGGTATTCCCATCTTAATGATCACTGTTAAATCTGTTAATGATTTAACAGTGATCATTTTTCTAAATATATTTAATTAACTAATTCCCGACCCTTAGAAAAAAATGAACATATACTTACCTGACTGTTGTCTTCCGTCTCCCCTGGTTACGGCCACCACTCTTCTCCGGAATTGCGGTGGCCGCGCTTGCGCAGACGACTTCTTTTCTCCCGGCCGGCCGCTCGCAGTCGCGAAATTGCAAGCCGACACCGCGCAGTCCCGAAAGCGCACGCCGACACCGCGCATGCAGTCCAGCGCACGCCCCGGCCGGGAGAAGACATCAATCAAGATGGAGCCCGTCCCCTGCCGAAACCAGGAAGTGGACAGCACGCCGGGAGCAGGTAAGTATGAAACAGTGTGATGGGAATAACCCTTTAAGTGCCTTGCCTCTGATACAGAAGGTCGTGGGTTCGAGTCCCAGCAGAAACTTTTCTGAAATACAGGCTAAATTAGAATACACAAGCACTGACTCCATATATGGAGATACAGCGCGGGACACAGGAAGAGGCCTGCATCACATCGCTGACATGGAGGTAATTATAAGTGTTTTTTGTTTTTTTTAAATACCGGACTGTTACTGCCACATGGGGGAGCGGGAGGCACTTGGTACTGACACATTGGGAGGGGGGGAGATGGCACTATGATACTGGCACATATGGGGGGGGGGGGAGAAGGAGGGAAGTAGAGAGGCACTTAATACTGGCCCATTGGAGGGGGAGATGGCACTATGATACTGGCACATTTAGGAGAGAGGCACTTGATACTGGCACATTTGGGGGGGGAGATGGCACTATAATACTGAAATATGGGGGAGGGGAGAGGCACTTGATACTGGCACATGGAGGGGGTTTGGCACTTGATACTGGCACATGGGGGGGTTTGGCACTATGATACTGGCACATGGGTGGGTGGGAAGGAGAGAGGCACTTGATACTGGCACATTGGGGGGAGATGGCACTATGATACTGGCACATTGGGGGGAGAGATGGCACTATGATACTGGCACTTTGGGGGGGGGGGGGGAGATGGCACTATGATACTGGGACATGTGGGGGGAGGAGAGAGGCACTTGATACTGGCACATGATGGGGGGGCATCTATGGGGACACTTACTGGCACATTATTGGGGGCATTATGGGGGTCCCTTTTTACTGGCACATTATAAGGCCCTTAATCATACCCAGTGTCACCCATAGACAGTCTCCTGCCCCCCTTAATCATACCCGGTCACCAGTCCCCTGCCCCCCTTAATCATACCCAGTGTCACCCAGAGCCAGTCTCCTGCCTATTAATCATACCCAGTGTCACCCTTATCCAGTCCTCTGCCCCCTTAATCATACCCAGTGTCTGTCACCCTTAATTTAAGGGGGCAGGTGACTGGGTAAGGGTGACACTGGGTATGATTAAGAAGGGCAGGGGACTGGGTAAAGGTGACAGGGTAGGATTAAGGGGGGCAGGGGACTGGCTCTGGGTGACAGGGTATGATTAAGGGGGGCAGGAGAGTGGCTATGGGTGACACTGGGTATGATTGTACTTGTTTGCACTTGCACTTAAATTATCTGTAATTAAAAAAACAGTTTGTTACAAAGATTGTTTAGGTGAACCAGGGTGGGGGGTAGGGGGCCCCACAAGATTAGCTCACACAAGGCACCTGAACACCTAAGGCCAACCCTGGATGCCATTGTGGACAAAGTATTGTTAAGTCTGTGAGTCTTTAGGGGTTATAGTATGTTTGACGACTACAGCGCTTTATGCTTAGTTTAACAGGCAGACAATTGTAACTAACAATGGGTAGCATTTGGTAAAATGCTCTAAATATTAGATCAGCAATTTCAGGCTAGGTTCACACCACATTTTTGGAATTTAACACATAGGGATGCAACCATACACCAACTGTCATGAGTCGGTCACAATTAAAATCTAAAGTGAAGATATTCAGATGTACCGGTAATCCTCTGCCAAAACAGCACTCCTTCATCATCTGGGTTTATGGGTTACAAACTGGTATGCTTGCCAGATAAATAGGGCGGCCCCTACAGATGCCAGCACTTTTTTTTTTTTTTTTTTTTTTTTATAAATATTTTATTGTTATAATACAAAAATTTAAATCCATATTACATATTAATATTATTAATTCCATACATTCGCCAATTCTAATCTGTGTCCATAGTTGACAATAATTTCATGCGAATATCCATAGTAATTACAGTATTTGATAATCAAAAGGAGGTCTCCTACTGGGGAGGGTAACAGGACTTTTTTTCTAAAATATCCCTCCGTTCCGGCGCTCTGTCCCCCGCTGTTTTTGGCGCCTGATTGTTCATTTAGACCATCGGTACAGGGAGGAGGAGACAGCCGGGTTTCTCAATGGGTGTCTCCTTCTCCCTGGCTGTAGTCAGTGTAATGATATATGGTTATTGTACCAACCACTAGAATGCTCTGAGTCAATGTAATGTTATACATATATTGTATCGACCACTAGAATGCCCTGTGAGAGAATTTAATTATATACATATCTTGTCCTGACCACTAGAATACTCTGAGTCAATATAATGTTATACATACAGTATATTGTATTAACAACTAGAATGCTCGGAGTCAGTTTAATAATATACATATCTTGTATTGACCACTAGAATGTTCAGTGAGTCAATATAATGATATATGTATCTTGTAATAAGCACTAGAATGCTGTGTGCCTTGTCTATCAGTAAATTGTATATTAGTCATCTCCTAGACATCATGGGTGCTTTCTGCATTGTTCAGTTGGCTACTAGAGTATTAGATATTAGTAAATGGAAGGATCTTGGTGTGGTATAGAGTTATCCAGTGTATGCTACAGTTTCTGTATTGCGTTGACCTACAGACATGTGCTGATTTATGTACATGAGAATTTCACCGGTTCACATTTAGGCATGGTGATTTGGATGATGTGTATTAATGTCATGATGAAATTCAGTGGACAGCTGCTGCCAGGTAGTGACAGGAGAGCTCTTTAAATCAAGGGTTGACTACTGCTGTATCTCCAGGGCATGAGATGATAAAAGCCCTGTTATTTATATAGTATGGAGCTGGAGTTAAATGTCTCCATGCTTTTTATGGCACATTACACAATTTATGGACTAATTTATCATCTTGTCTCCACAGTGAAGTACATGAAGGAGATATCTCCGTTCTTCAAAGGCTCTATCTCCAGTGGACCTGTGAGCTGGGATGGAACTGCACCGGCCCCTCCTCAAAAGAAGAGTTCCCCAGCCTTGCCTCCTCGGGACATGAAAGATGGGAAGAGCATACCACTGAAGATGTGTTATGTGTCCCGCACATGCTTACCTGCAGATCCTGAGCCCAGGTGAGAAGAAAAATGTGTAACCATGAAGCCCTGCATCTCAAAGCCATAAAGAGCAACTTCTTGTATCACAACTAGATGGTCCTGTTAGCGCAATTCATGCGCTATGACCCTTGCAAGAGCATACACATGGCAGAGGTGGTCCCAAATAGAGATGGCCATGTGGTTCTCCTGGCGGTCGTTTCGCGGCGAACTTTGCTCGTTCGCGATTCGCCGAATAGGCGAACATATGGCGATGTCCACTAGTGCCATATTCTTTTACATTGTGAAGAACTTTGACCCATGACACATCCGTCAGGTGGTACAGGACAGACAATTGAGACTTTCAGCACATGGACATACCCCCTACCTTATAAATAGACCTGATCTGGCCGCCATTCTACATTCAGTCTTTTGCCAGTGTAGGGAGAGGTTGCTGTGTGGAGCAGGGACAGACTGTTAGGGACATCAAACGCTAGCTAATAGGGCCGCAAAAGTCCTTTTAAGGACTAGTATAGGTGTGCTATCGATAGGTGTGATACACAGAGGGGTGTGATATACTTATAATATACTTTCTAACATAGAAAGTATATTATAGTGCATTTGTATTGTGCAGCAGTTGTGTGCGGTTCTGCTGCGATACCGCAGCTACACAGAGGGACAAACGCCATTGGAACAAATAATTTCTACTGGTGAAATATACCAGTTGCCCCCCCAAAAAACTGATTTAAGCAGGGGTGTTCTATACCAATAATATACTTTCTATATAGTGCATTTGGGTAGTACAGCATTTGTTTGCGGTTTTGCTGTGTTATCGCAGCTACAGATAGGGACAAACGACATTGGAACAAATAATTTCTACTGGTGTGATTTACCAGTTGCCCCCCAAAAAAACTGATTGAGGCAGGGGTGTTATATACCAATTATATACTTTCTATATAGTGCATTTAGGTAGTGCAGCATTTGTTTGCGGTTTTGCTGCGTTACCGCAGCTACACAGGGTGACAAACGCTATTGGAACAAATAATTTCTACTGGTGTGATATACCAGTTGCCCCCCAAAAAAACTGATTGAAGCAGGGGTGTTATATACCAATAATATACTTGTTCTTTTATGTACGCTGAATGCATAATTTTTGGCGCCTGTAGTCCACTGGTCTGCTGTAAAATTGATATCCAATGACCGTGTAATCTACCACCAGCCACATACTTACTTGTTCTTTTATGTACGCTGAATGAATATTTGTTGCGGCCTCGGAGGAATTCAACACCAGTGACGACCACGTGTTATCGAATTTCAACTATTATCATTAGGGTTTTTTTTTAAAGGGGGGGATTTCGTTAGCCATGTTTTTAATCCAATTTTATATTTTTAGTTCTTTTAAACATATGTATTTGACCTGTATTTGTACTGGCCTGCAGTAAAATTGATATCCATTGACCATGTAATATACCTTCGGTCACATAATCACTTGATCTTTTCTGTCCGGCGAATCCCTAATGTTTGGCGCCTGTAGTCCAGTGGCCTACAGTAAAATATTTATCCATTGACCACATAATGTACCTCCTCGACCCACATAATCAGAATTTCTTTTATGTCAGATGAATGCCTAATTTTTAAGGCCCGTACTCCTGTGGCCTGAAATACATTTTTTCTAGGCTCCAACAGGGCACATTTCAGAGAATTTTCCTTTATGACGCATTAAAATGTCCCCTGATTAAGTTACATATTTTTTGTGGAAATTTTTGTCTTTGATCCCCCTCTAGTATGTCACTGTCCATGTTGTGGGACTATTTGTACACTTCTACTAAGTATTTGGTGGCTGCAAATATGAGCTGAAGGTTCGCCTGCCATTAAAGTGAATTGAGCCCGCCGCAAACTTGCGGTTCGCGAACCGTCCCGGCCGATGTTCGTCCATCACTAGTCCCAAACAGTGAGGGGACACCTGATGATGCTGATTCATGCCACTACACCCCAGGATGTGTATGTGTGTGTGTGGAGTGGTACTTGTGTTTTCCCACCACACTATTCCATGAAAGGAGGTCTAATACGTTTCTTTTCCCACCAACTTCCCATCTCTTGTAGGAGAGAAGGGTGGCGTTACCTTCTGGTTATCATTATGATGATGACATCATGCAGACTTTTCTAACAGTAATAATTAACTTTAGAAACGGCCGAATTAGTTTTCATCATTTTCCATCCAATTTTTTGAGATCTCTCATTTTACCTGAGGTTGGGAACCAGATATTGTTGCAGTTCACAGCACAGGAAGAATGAGTAGTCTTGGGTGCGAATATTCGAATTGCGAATATTAGTCGCGAATATCGCCACTTCGAGAATTTGCAAATATATAGAATATAGTGATATATATTCGTAATTTCTAATATTCTAGCTTTTTTTTTCATCAGTAACCTACCTTCTTGCTTGTGGGCTAATGAGAAGGCTGCAATGTCTTTGTCTGAGCGTAGCAACATCCCTAGCAACCAATAGGAAAGTTGCCTTCCCCTTTACTATATAAGAACAGTCATTTTCTGCAGTTTTGAGAGAGAGAGAGAGAGAGAGAGAGAGAGCAGTGTCATTGCTGTGCTCTGTGCTTTCCACACTACATTAGATAGATAGTTAGATAGCTTATATATATAATACAGATAGTTAGTGGGAGATAGTCAGTGTACAGTCGTGGCCAAAAGTTTTGAGAATTACATAAATATTGGAAATTGGAAAAGTTGCTGCTTAAGTTTTTATAATAGCAATTTGCATATACTCCTGAATGTTATGAAGAGTGATCAGATGAATTGCATAGTCCTTCTTTGCCATGAAAATCAACTTAATCCCCAAAAAACCTTTTCACTGCATTTCATTGCTGTCATTAAAGGACCTGCTGAGATCATTTTTAGTAATCGTCTTGTTAACTCAGGTGAGAATATTGACGAGCACAAGGCTGGAGATCATTATGTCTTGCTGATTGGGTTAAAATGGCAGACTTGACATGTTAAAAGGAGGGTGATGCTTGAAATCATTGTTCTTCCATTGTTAACCATGGTGACCTGCAAAGAAACGCATGCAGCCATCATTGCGTTGCCATAAAATGGCTCCACAGGCAAGGATATTGTGACTACTAAGATTGCACCTTAATCAACAATAGGATCATCAAGAACTTCAAGGAAAGAGGTTCAATTCTTGTTAAGAAGGCTTCAGGGCGTCCAAGAAAGTCCAGCAAGTGCCAGGATCTTCTCCTAAAGAGGATTCAGCTGCGGGATCGGAGTGCCACCAGTGCAGAGCTTGCTCAGGAATGGCAGCAGGCAGGTGTGAGCGCATCTGCACGCACAGTGAGGCGAAGACTTTTGGAAGATTGCCTGGTGTCAAGAAGGGCAGCAAAGAAGCCACTTCTCTCCAAAAAAAACATAAGGGACAGATTGATCTTCTGCAGAAAGTATGGTGAATGGACTGCTGAGGACTGGGGCAAAGTCATATTCTCCGATGAAGCCTCTTTCCGATTGTTTGGGGTATCTGAAAAAAGGCTTGTCCGGAGAAGAAAAGGTGAGCGCTACCATCAGTCCTGTGTCATGCCAACAGTAAAGCATCCTGAGACCATTCATGTGTGGTGTTGCTTCTCATCCAAGGGAGTGGGCTCACTCACAATTTTGCCCAAAAACACAGCCATGAATAAAGAATGGTACCAAAACACCCTCCAACAGCAACTTCTTGCAACAATCCAACAACAGTTTGGTGAAGAACAATGCATTTTCCAGCACGATGGAGCACCGTGCCATAAGGCAAAAGTGATAACTAAGTGGCTCGGGGACCAAAACGTTGACATTTTGGGTCCATGGCCTGGAAACTCCCCAGATCTTAATCCCATTGAGAACTTGTGGTCAATCCTCAAGAGGCGGGTGGACAAACAAAAACCCACTAATTCTGACAAACTCCAAGAAGTCATTATGAAAGAATGGGTTGCTATAAGTCAGGAATTGGCCCAGAAGTTGATTGAGAGAATGCCCAGTCGAATTGCAGAGGTCCTGAAAAAGAAGGGCCAACACTGCAAATACTGACTCTTTGCATAAATGTCATGCAATTGTCGATAAAAGACTTTGAAATGTATGAAGTGCGTGTAATTATATTTCACTACATCACAGAAACAACTGAAACAAAGATCTAAAAGCAGTTTAGCAGCAAACTTTGTGAAAACGAATATTTTTGTCATTCTCAAAACTTTTGGCCACGACTGTAGGTTACATAGCGATGTAGTGTAGATGTTGCAGCGCAGTGTGACAGGTTCTGCTGTCCATACATACATGCAGACCTGCTAAAATGTGAAGTTTCACGTATTGCGACAAAATATTCTCATCATTAATGCCGATTAGCGCAATCGCGAATATATTGGAGCACTCTAACTGCATATAAAGCCATTTTTAATGTTCTGCCGTGCCAACCATTTTCTCCAGTCTCAGGAAACTTCTATCAGCTTGGAAAATGTAGCAAAAGTTAACCACGCCTCCATTACGTGAATAATACATTGCGATCTTTCGGTGATGAATATTCACCCAAATATTCGTGAAATATCGCAAATTCGAATATAGCCCCTGCCGCTCATCACTAAGAATGAGGACATAATCCATCCAGTGCTCTTCAACAGAGATGAATGGCATAACTTAAGCCGTAAGAGGGAGGGGAGAAGAGAGAGGCAGCGCCAAATGTGTAGTAAAGTATAAAACGATTAAAGTAATGAAAAAAGTAATGCGCTTACCAGAGTCTGTTGTGAAGAGTCACAACGCCTTTGACGAGCCTGGCTGGTAAATGGACCAGCGGCCAAGGGTGCCTTGCTGCAGCCTAGGTTCCAGGGCGCATTTAGAAATTAAATGCGAAAGTGAAGTAAGATAAACAAAAAGGAAGAAAAAACTGGAACTGCAAATAGTATTTGCTCCTTGGGCGCTGCTCGGCTGGATATATAACGCAGAAGGTGAATAAAAAAGTATTTATTGGTCTACGCGTTTCGAGGGAATTGGACCCTCTTCCTCAGGACAATCATACAATACAGGACAGTAAACATTTATTTATACACTTGTTTTTGGCGCCTAACCTCGATTTAGGGGGCGGGGCTATGGGCGGGGTTAATATGCATAATTGATGTTTGTTTATATGCATATTGATGTTAATTATTGCAGACATTGGGAACCAGAAATGGTTTATGCAATAATTAATTGATGTTTGTTTATATGCATATTAACCCCGCCCATAGCCCCGCCCCCTAAATCGAGGTTAGGCGCCAAAAACAAGTGTATAAATAAATGTTTACTGTCCTGTATTGTATGATTGTCCTGAGGAAGAGGGTCCAATTCCCTCGAAACGCGTAGACCAATAAATACTTTTTTATTCACCTTCTGCGTTATATATCCAGCCGAGCAGCGCCCAAGGAGCAAATACTATTTGCAGTTCCAGTTTTTTCTTCCTTTTTGTTTATCATAACTTAAGCCGCCCACAGACATTTGTTTTTTGCTGATAGACTGCTGTAGGTACCATACTGGTCACAAATTTTTTAGGTAATCTGCCCTCCACCCTTAGAAATAAGATCTATATTCTGCTTAAGGGTCCCAGTTTTCAAAAGACTAAACCCACTTTTTGTTACGATCTCACAACCAATTTAGATAATTGCTGGGTGTTAATGGGCAAATAGACTGTATGCAGGGCATGGACACAGATGTAAACCCCTATATAGACACACATGTTGACTCCTGTACTTGCCATTCACTGGCTTTGTTCACATAAGAAAGCCTCTATATAAAGATGACAGCCACAATGCTCCCATATCTCCAGCCACAGTGCCCAACATCAAACCCAGAGATAGCAGCCCATATCAAAAGTAGTCACTGTGCCCCCATGACTGTCATATGCAGTGCCAACCAACACGTACCTCCTCTGAACATGTGCTACCTCGGCTGTAACTGGGCTTATACTTCTTAGAAGGCATCTCAGGCAGCATAAACCATTTCTGGTTCCCAATGTCTGCAATTAATGAACCAGTAAGCTTCCAACTAAAGCGGCCAGGAGTGTAGTGCATAGTCTGACTTCTTCTTCCAGATTAAATGCCTATGCATCATTTTTTTCTTCATGCCTTTTCATCCGGTTTGTCTGTATTTTTATGTAGGTACCTAGAGATTTGTTCAGCAGATGGAAGAGATGTTCTTTTCCTCCGAGCAAAGGATGAGGGTACAGCTCAGTCCTGGTTTAGTGCCATTCACGCCAATATCAATGCTCTGATGCCGCGGGTCCGAGATGACGTCAAACAGCTGGTGGGCAAGGAGGTGAAGCACATGGGTTGGCTGACGGAGCAGGTATGGCATGTTCTCTGAGGAGAGGCCTGAAGTGGGCCGTTTATCACCATGCACACGGGTCTGATGCTCTCCACTTTTGGCTGTAGATTTTCTTTCTTCTTCCTTTTTAGCTGCCACAAGATGAAAAACAGAAACTGCTGGCAATTCTTACCGAAAAAGATCTTTTGTTATACAATAGTCTCCCCCACACCAGAGACGGCTTCAGTAAACCTGTATTCTGTCACCCGCTCATTGCCACCAGGTAAGGGAGAAATGCCACAGTGAAAGTCTTCTTAATATAAAGATCCAGCATGAAGCCACTTACCAGATTATAATAGGGTCTGCCAGCTCTGCCCTTAGTGCAGGATTAGTTGAGTGGCCCTGGAGCCTGAGACAGGGCAAGAAAACTGGGCAATTGCCAAGGGCCCTGATCCTCTAAGGGGCCCCCTGCTTCAGTCCTGGCAGAGTGCAGATAGTTGAAAAGTCAGGACTCCAGAGTGGGAAATTTCCAGGCATAGGAGTCTCTGCTGTCAGTCAGTCATATAGGAATCAGTGCCATGAACATGATTCAGTGTGTGTTGCTTTTAACATGATTCTGACCCTCATAACTTTTTTATAGTTATGTCTACAAAGATGGGGGGGGGGCTCATTTTTTGCGGGACGATCTGTCGTTTTTGACAATACCATTTTGGGGTGTGTATGACTTGATAACTTTTCATAAAAATCGGCCTCTTTTTTTTAAAAAAATTCTGTTACGCCATTCACCATATGGGCTAACTTTTTAAAAATATTTTAATAGTATGGGCATTTTTGCATGTGGCGCTGCCCATAATGCTATTTTTTTTTTTTGGGGAATGGGGGTGATTAAGTATTTCTTTTATATTTTCAAATATATATATATATATATATATATATATATTTTAACTTTTTGTTAAGTCCCCCAAGTAGACCACAACTTACATTCATCAGATGTAAATTGCTCTATTATGCTGTATAGAAATCACTATATCACTGTTCAGTGGTGCCATCTAGTGGCCTGAACTGGTCTATACTAACCATTAGCCTGGAAGCCTACTACAGGCTGTGGCTCATTTATAGAACAAGGTGCTTTCCCCAATCTCCGCTGGGGGAAAGCACGCCTGAACAGGAAACCCGCGCTTCAGTTTTTTTTTAACACTCTCAGATGCCGTGAGTGAGGAGAACTCATGGCTCTGAGGAGAGGGGGCATGTGGCGTATTCTGGGGCCATGAGGAAGCAGATCTGTGTGAGGATCTTTATGGGGTGTAAATCTGTGAGGGAGGGCCGGAATCGACAGAATGTAACTGTGTTGTTAGTACATTATTACAAGATTTGGGGTCCCACTTTTGATTTTGCCCAGGGACACATTTTGTCTAAAACCCGCCCTGGCCTGAGGTGACCCATGAGAAAACCCCAGTATAATAAATGGCACATGGTAGGTACGGGCCCTGTCATATATACATTTGCACTGGGACTCAAGTTCTGTCTCTGTTATTAACTAGTCACTCTCCAGCTGCTGTAAAACTACAACTCCCAGCATGTCCAGCTGCCAGTGACTTGCTGAAAATGGTAGTCCCCTTTATTGCTTACATATGCATATATATGGACAGGCTGCTGTACCATGGAAACTATGAAGGAACGCCTTCAGCTGCTGCAGCCACATTCAGTGTGCTGATCCTACTGATCAGATATTAATATTAGTATTATAATCCAGGACAACCCCTTTAAGGCCTCGTTCACATTTATGTTTTTCACTGATGTGTGCTATCCACATTTTCTACAGACAGTACACGTACTACTTGATTTTAATGTGCACACATCAGTACCTTTTTACTGACCATGGGTCAGTGGAATAATCACGCGAGCATGCACGATGCGGACCAAACGCCCATTGAAGTCTATGGTTCAGTGAAAAATCACTGACACAGCACGGATCGCATCTGTGTTTGGTCCATTTTTCACTGACCACTGATAGAAGATGCCAGATGGAAATAAATTTTCCGTGGAATACGGATGACACACGGACCAAACACGGATCCTTCACTGATGAAACATGGATGGATTTTCCATGGACGTCAAATGGACACAGAAATGTGAACGAGGCTTTAGTCATGTTTACTTAGATCTTATAGTGGGATCTTATAATATTTTTGCAGGGTCGCTTGGTATTTTAAATTCACTACAACATTTTCTGCAGATGTCAGCAAAATACAGGCTATCTTCTCATGGTGGGTACAGTGAGATAGTTATAGGGGTCACATCGGTCGCAATTGCGACCTCACCTCTATGCCAGGGGGGCCCACAGCCGCATGTGTGTAGGAACCCCAAAAAATCTGGGGGGGACAGCATTTTTGCTCGCCGGGTATATTCCTATTCAATAAACTGCGAGTTGTTTATATCGTTAAATTTTAAGTGTGTGTGTGTGTGAACCCCCCCCACTTACAGTTCTGAAGACTCAGGGGTGCTGGCTGGCTTGGCCTCAGGGGTGCTGGCTGGCTTGGCCGGGCAGAAGGAGTGTGGGAGACTGTGAGGCCTTTTTCTCCAAGCTGCTCCGGATCAGTGCTCTGGGCAGCTGGGCTCAGGGCTGGAAGTGGGCACAATAAGAAAAAAATATTTTTCATTGCACCACAGGTCAGACCACCAATCAGACCCCCAATGTTAATCAGACCTCAGCTAACAGCCCCAATAAGATCCCCAATGTTAATAAGACCTCAGATCACACCTCAGCTCAGACCCCAATATGAATGACCCCCAATCAGACCTCAGATAAGAGCCCCAGTGCCTCTTATCAGCCCCCCAGTGCCTCTCATCAGCCCCCCAGTGCCTCTCATCAGCCAGTAATAACAGCCCCCCCAATCATGTGCCAGTAATAACAGCCCCCCCAATCATGTGCCAGTAATAAACCCCCCCAATCATGTGCCAGTAATAACCCCCCCCAATTATGTGCCAGTAATAACAGCCCCCCAATCATGTGCCAGTAATAGCCCCCCCAATCATGTGCCAGTAATAACCCCCCAATCATGTGCCAGTAATAGCCCCCCAATCAAGTGCCAGTAATAGCCCCCCCAATCAAGTGCCAGTAATATTCCCCCCCCCAATCATGTGCCAGTAAAACAAAGTATTGTGTGTGTGTGTGTATATATATATATAAAAAAAATAATTAACACTTATACTTACCTCTTTGGAGCGATGCAGGCCTCTTCCTGCCTGTCACTGTGTCCCGACTCCAGCGCTGTACGGCTCAGGTGGCGCGATGACGTCATCGCGCCGCCTACGCCGGCCTCTGATAGGCTGCCGGCCTAGTAGTGCTGGCAGCCTATCAGAGGAACAGGAAAGGGACACACCTCACTGCCCTGCTCCTCCGCAGCCTTCTGTTTGTATCGCTGTCCTGAGGACGGCGATACAAACAGATCACTATGGAGATGAGCGCTTCGCACAATGGAAGCGCTCATCTCATTGCCTGCCCCGCCGCACACATTGCCCCGCTGCCGCTGGGGGGGATTTGACTATACCTGTCCCCCCCGCATTATTTCCTGGGGGGGATCCGTCTCCCCCGCTTCCTACGCCCATGCCCACAGGGGCCCACTTGCCAGTGGTAAACAACCAATTGCTGTATTTCTCATTATGGAAAGCGCTCACTAGTACGCAAGAGGAGTGGGGAGTGAGGCACTGGCAGCGCTGCCTGTACTCGCCCCTCCTCCCTGGCTCCGTGCTGCACTGTCCTGACTGGTACAGAATCAGGATGTAGAGTGCACTATGACCTGACACTGCACGTGTCGAGGAGTTGAGAATGCCTGAAGAAAATGCCAGACCAGAAGACAAGCGCAGAGCAGGAGAGGTAAGTTAACTTATTTATTTTGGGTCTGATCTGAGGTCTGATGGGGGTCTAACATGGAGGTCTAAAGGGGATCTGACATGGAGGTCTAAAAGGGGTCTGACATAGCGGTCTAATGGGGGTTTGATCAAAGGTCTGATATGGGGGTCTTTTATGGAGGTCTAAAGGAGGTCTGACATGGTGGTCTGATTAAAGGTCTGATATGGGGGTCTTTTATGGAGGTCTGATGGGGTCTCATCTGAGGATCTGCTATGGGGGTCTGATCTGAAGATCTGATATAGGGGTCTGATTTGAAGTCTGATCTGAGGATCTGATCTGATGATCTGATATTTGGGTATGACCTGAGGATCTGATATGGGGGTTTGATCTGAGGATCTGATATTCGGATCTGATCTGAAGATCTGATATGTGGTTCTGATTTGAGGTCTGATATGGGGTCTGATTTGAGGTCTGATATGGGGATTTGATATGGGGGTCTCATCTGAAAGGTAAGGGGGTTTGTACTGGTGCACATTATAAGAGGGTATTTTATCTACTGGTGCACATTATAAGGAGGTATTTTTGTACTGGCACACATTATAAGGGGGTATTTCTTGCACACCCATCTCTATCACTAGCTGGGATATATTTTGTCTGACTACAGAAGCTGATGCAGATTGACAGGAATTAAAAGCAACACATACTGCCCCCCGACATGTTTTGCCAGAACTCTGGCTTCTTCAGGGCTAACGGGAAACATGTCGGGGGGCAGTGTGTGTTACTTTTAATTGCTGTCAATCTGCATCAGCTTCTGTAGTCAGTTAGACAAAATACAGTATATCCCAGCTAGTGATAGAGATTAGTGTTTAACAGTTCATAGTGGACCGGTCAGGCAGTCAGTGTTCTAATGAATGATTAGCAGCTCAAGCTACTGATGTGTAAGTGCTGGTCAAGCAACAGTTATATCTGATAGCTAGTGATAAGAGTCAAACACTGGGGGTCAGTGATCGCACTGATGTCTGACATCTCACTTTGATATATTGCTGCAGTGTGGAGGAGAGAGTGCACACCTCCCCCAAGTACAAGCAGCCAGGGGCGTAGCTATAGGGGGTGCAGAGGTAGCAGTCTCTACCGGGCCCAGGAGCCTGAGGGGGCCCAAAGACTCTTGTTCTGCATTATAGAAAGTGCATGCTGGTCAAGTTACAGCTCTGGCTGGAGGGAAGGGCTTAGGTTAAAATGAAGGGGAGGGGGGATGCTGTTTCAATTTTTGCCCTTGGTCACAAAACACTGAGGGAAGGAGGCCCCAAGCTGAGCTCTTGCACCAGGGCCCATGAGCCTTTAGCTACGCCCCTGCAAGCAGCTAATAATGTCATCAGCTGATGCAGAAAACTGCTGGTTTTAAAACACTTTTTGGCTCACAGCCTATTTTTATATTCACTAATAAAAGTTATATTTTATTAAATACTTCGAATCTGGGTCAAGATTGGTATAGAGCCAATTGGGGCTAATAGCGCGTGTATGTCATATACCTTACCCACATCTGGTCCTTTGAGTTTTTACAATGGGGACATTATTTCTATTGGGGCACCATTAACACTATGCACTCTGACAGTTAATTATTACTATTGGTGGGAGTTTTTGGGGAGCATGATTACTGTGGGGGGCACCCTGGGAGAGCATCAGCTTAGAAGCATTATTTTTGGAGGACATTGTGTTTACACTGTTAGTTTCAGGGACACTATTTGCTGGACGCAGTTATTTTTTCTGGGCACTGAAAGCCAGTAATTATTGAAGGGGGCACTATCTGTGTGGTACTAGGATTTTCACGGGGACTGTTTCTGCAGTATAGTATTGGGGAGCACAGTATTAGAGGTGGCAGGATGGGGTGTTGAGAAGGTGTGGAGGATGCTACAAAAGAAGGAAACTAAGATGTTTGTTTGTCAAACTCTGCAGAGACAAGAGATGGGTGAAAGAAATCATCATGGCGGTCTGGTCCAAACGGAGAAGATTAGGAAAGAGAACGTCTAAATCAGAGGAGATGTCACTGGATGGAAGAGGTACTGGATGTGGCACTGTGTTACCTTGTATGTTTTATAAACAGTAGGGCTGGAAAGCAGGGGTTAGGTTGAGAATTTAACATGGGGAAGGGGGGGGGGGGGATGCTGTTTCAGAAATGCTAGGTGCATTCCTGCTCCTTGCCAAAAAGCACTGAGTGAAGGGAGGCCCAGGCTGAATTCTTGCACTAGGTCCCATGAGACTTCAGCTATGCCCCTGGCTGGGTAGTCTGGTCTCTGGAGTCCGTCCTGCGAGTTATTTTATTTCCATAATCCTTAATCATTCCAACACAAGGGGATTACCAGTGACGTCATTTCCAAAAATATTACTCAAATATCATTTATTTTATCTGCTTAGTAAAACAGATAATCTCCCAGTATATGACTCCATAGTTCATGAGCGCCAGGGTACCATCTCAGAGAACTAGTTGACAAACAGGAAAGCTTCATACCCCAGCAATAATTACAGACTTGGATATCTTCTACTTTTTCCAATTTTCCTGAGGAATTAGGTTACTACTAGATTTTATTTGTGTAAATATACTGCCACCTAGTGTGTAACTACTGCAAATAAGTAATCCATTTTTCACAGTAACTGCTGCGGTAGCAAACTATGGCGTTATTCTCTGCAATCAGCCATTTTATACTAATGCCAGCTGATATAAGTATTAATAAAGAGTAAATGCAGAACTTAGAAGAGAACGTGTCATTATTGTAGTGAAGATGAAAAGCAAGGAAACGTAATATAGGCATTAGGCTTAGAGTCAGGCCTTCCTGCCCCACCAGGCTCATTGTAGCCTGCGGCCCTCCAGTTGCCCTCTTGTATGCAGACGACATGGGCCACAGGCTTATATAGAGTAATGTGCAAAAGTTTTGTGCAGATGTGGGAAAAACAAGATGAAAAACAGAAACTCCTGGCAATTCATCCTGAAGAAGCTCTCATGTTATACAATAGTCTCCCCAACACGAGACGACTTCAGTAAACCTGTATTCTGCTACCCAGGGGTCTCTACCAACCTTAAAAAGGTTTTCTGGTTATACAGCATCTAACAAAAGCGAGTACACCCCTCACATTTTTGTAAATATTTTATTCTCTCTTTTCATGGGACAACACTGAAGATATGACACGTTGATACAATGTACAGTATTCAGTGTACGGCTTGTATAACAGTGTAAATGTGGTGTTCCCCTTAAAATAACTCAACACAGCCATTAATGTCTAAACTACCAGGAACAAAAGTGAGTACACCCTTAAATGAAAATGGCCAAATTGTACCCAAAGTGTCAATATTTTGTGTGGCACTGTCCAGGGGCGGATTAAGTGCATGATAGGCCCGGGGCTGTCTAACTAACTTGCCCCCCCCCCCTCCATTTTGGTTTAGGGTTTTTTTTGCATGAAGAGGCTGCGGTGCTTCGTGAGCACCACAGTCTCTTCCTAGGCCATATGACATCTCCAGACTAAAAAAAAAAATATACCCCAAATTGGCTCCTAAACTGAAAAATTTGGTCGCCAAATTTAAAATACATATAATTATAATAAAAAAGACTTGGAGGAGAATACAGCACCACATACGCCTTACATCCAGGGACATCCCCTGTTATGTAGACTTTCTCTTTCCTCTTCCACTGTCACGGCTTCGGTGTTGTACGCTGTGACACCTTTGCTGTACATGCCGGTTGCCAGGGGCAACGCGTTATTGTCTGCATGTGTGTTCTTTGCTCCCCTTCTCCCGGTTCCTCCTCTGTCTGGTGCTGGAAGGGTTAACTCCCTGGCTGGGTGTGGTCACTTGGGTTTTATTACCTGTGGCTCCCTGGCTGGAGTCAGTTGTACTCCAGCCGTCGTTGGTGCTGGAGCTCTGCTCCAGTCCAGGGTGTTCTGTCTGCCCACTCCTTGAGGGCCACCTAGTGGGACATCAATGTCTGCTGCGATGTCTCTCCATTGTCATCCCTCTGTCCTGCCTTCACTACCCTTGCATGCATTTGGTGATGTTTATGTATGGGTGGTTGTTGTCTTGTCTAGTGGTTGTTACATGTCTGGTCCCTTGGTGTTTGTAGTCCAGCATGTTTGCTAGACTTGTTCCTGTGTTGTGTACCTCCGGAAGGGGGCTGGTTTCCCAGAGGGCTGAAACATAAGCCTGTATGCATCGCTGCCTGTAGCTCCCGTGCACCTTGCGGCATGGGGCCCAGGCAGTATCTGGTGTGCTGGATACCTGTGTGAGGGTGTTGTTAGTATGGTGTCCTGTTTGGTGTGTGGGCTCCTGTACTTATGCACGGGTTCCAGTTATGGTGGCTGCGGCAGGTAAGTGTGTTTGTTTACTTACCGGCCGATTTAGTTACTTTATACAGTCTCTTACTTTTACTTGCAACTAGGCCATTTGAAACTCCTGTTCTTCCGTGTCTTGGAAGAACAGGTCGTCTCTCCCCTGCTCCTATGAAAGAGATTATCAGGGCGACTCAGGGCCAAAGGTATCCTGAGCCGTCCTACCATCCAGATCCGCTGGTGAGGAGTTAGGGGCGAGGATTAGGGACGCTTTAGGAGGTGACCTGCTCCCTGATCCCAGCGTCCTGGCCTAGCTGCTTCCCCTTTATACCTGACATTGTATGGTGGGGGGTTTCCCCCACTCCCCACCGTGACATCTCCTCTGTTAGACCGCCATGACAAATTCTTTCAGCAGCATCTCGTCTCTACAGAGTTTGTAACACAGACACGTTAGATTTCTCAATTGTTCCATCAACCTTCCCATCCTGGTGTCATCGTGCTGCCACCCCCAATACTGTGCCCGTTGTGCCCCCCAATGTCCCAGGTACTATACTGCTGAAAAAATAGTGACCCCAGTAGACCTAATTGGAGTCATTTATCAAACTGGCGTAAAGAAGAACTGGATTTCCAAAAGAGCTGTAAAAAATGAAGGGTGGAATCTGATTGGCTGCTATGGGCAACTAAGCCAGTTCTACTTTACACTAGTTTGATAAATTACCCCAAATGTCCCTATGGTCTCCACAGCAGTTATAATGTCCCCTAGAGTGCCCCCAGTAATAACACCCTATATTGTGCACCAGATAATAATCCCTGTATAGTGTCCCCAGAAATAGAATTGCCCCTACAGTGCCTCCCCAATAACAACGGCCCACACTGCCCCCATATAGTAATTTCCCCCACACAGCCCCCATATAGTAGTTTGCTCCCACACAGTAATTTCCCCCACATAGTAATTTGCCCCACACTGCTCCATATAGTAGTTTACCCCCATACAGTAGTTTCCCCCACACTGCCCCTACACAGTAGTTTCCCCCACACTGCCCCTACACAGTAGTTTCCCCCACACTGCCCCTACACAGTAGTTTCCCCCACACTGCCCCTACACAGTAGTTTCCCCCACACTGCCCCTACACAGTAGTTTCCCCCACACTGCCCCTACACAGTAGTTTCCCCCACACTGCCCCTACACAGTAGTTTCCCCCACACTGCCCCTACACAGTAGTTTCCCCCACACTGCCCCTACACAGTAGTTTCCCCCACACTGCCCCTACACAGTAGTTTCCCCCACACTGCCCCTACACAGTAGTTTCCCCCACACTGCCCCTACACAGTAGTTTCCCCCACACTGCCCCTACACAGTAGTTTCCCCCACACTGCCCCTACACAGTAGTTTCCCCCACACTGCCCCTACACAGTAGTTTCCCCCACACTGCCCCTACACAGTAGTTTCCCCCACACTGCCCCTACACAGTAGTTTCCCCCACACTGCCCCTACACAGTAGTTTCCCCCACACTGCCCCTACACAGTAGTTTCCCCCACACTGCCCCTACACAGTAGTTTCCCCCACACTGCCCCTACACAGTAGTTTCCCCCACACTGCCCCTACACAGTAGTTTCCCCCACACTGCCCCTACACAGTAGTTTCCCCCACACTGCCCCTACACAGTAGTTTCCCCCACACTGCCCCTACACAGTAGTTTCCCCCACACTGCCCCTACACAGTAGTTTCCCCCACACTGCCCCTACACAGTAGTTTCCCCCACACTGCCCCTACACAGTAGTTTCCCCCACACTGCCCCTACACAGTAGTTTCCCCCACACTGCCCCCACACAGTAGTTTCCCCCACACTGCCCCTACACAGTAGTTTCCCCCACACTGCCCCTACACAGTAGTTTCCCCCACACTGCCCCTACACAGTAGTTTCCCCCACACTGCCCCTACACAGTAGTTTCCCCCACACTGCCCCTACACAGTAGTTTCCCCCACACTGCCCCTACACAGTAGTTTCCCCCACACTGCCCCTACACAGTAGTTTCCCCCACACTGCCCCTACACAGTAGTTTCCCCCACACTGCCCCTACACAGTAGTTTCCCCCACACTGCCCCTACACAGTAGTTTCCCCCACACTGCCCCTACACAGTAGTTTCCCCCACACTGCCCCTACACAGTAGTTTCCCCCACACTGCCCCCACACAGTAGTTTCCCCCACACTGCCCCTACACAGTAGTTTCCCCCACACTGCCCCTACACAGTAGTTTCCCCCACACTGCCCCTACACAGTAGTTTCCCCCACACTGCCCCTACACAGTAGTTTCCCCCACACTGCCCCTACACAGTAGTTTCCCCCACACTGCCCCTACACAGTAGTTTCCCCCACACTGCCCCTACACAGTAGTTTCCCCCACACTGCCCCTACACAGTAGTTTCCCCCACACTGCCCCTACACAGTAGTTTCCCCCACACTGCCCCTACACAGTAGTTTCCCCCACACTGCCCCTACACAGTAGTTTCCCCCACACTGCCCCTACACAGTAGTTTCCCCCACACTGCCCCTACACAGTAGTTTCCCCCACACTGCCCCTACACAGTAGTTTCCCCCACACTGCCCCTACACAGTAGTTTCCCCCACACTGCCCCTACACAGTAGTTTCCCCCACACTGCCCCTACACAGTAGTTTCCCCCACACTGCCCCTACACAGTAGTTTCCCCCACACTGCCCCTACACAGTAGTTTCCCCCACACTGCCCCTACACAGTAGTTTCCCCCACACTGCCCCTACACAGTAGTTTCCCCCACACTGCCCCTACACAGTAGTTTCCCCCACACTGCCCCTACACAGTAGTTTCCCCCACACTGCCCCTACACAGTAGTTTCCCCCACACTGCCCCTACACAGTAGTTTCCCCCACACTGCCCCTACACAGTAGTTTCCCCCACACTGCCCCTACACAGTAGTTTCCCCCACACTGCCCCTACACAGTAGTTTCCCCCACACTGCCCCTACACAGTAGTTTCCCCCACACTGCCCCTACACAGTAGTTTCCCCCACACTGCCCCTACACAGTAGTTTCCCCCACACTGCCCCTACACAGTAGTTTCCCCCACACTGCCCCCACACAGTAGTTTCCCCCACACTGCCCCTACACAGTAGTTTCCCCCACACTGCCCCTACACAGTAGTTTCCCCCACACTGCCCCTACACAGTAGTTTCCCCCACACTGCCCCTACACAGTAGTTTCCCCCACACTGCCCCCACACAGTAGTTCCCCCACACAGCCCCCATATAGTAGTTTGCTCCCACACAGTAATTTTCCCCAAATAGTAATTTTCCCCACACTGCCCCATATAGTAGTTTACCCCCATACAGTAATTTCCCCCACACAGTAGTTTCCCCCACACTGCCCCCACACAGTAGTTATATAAGAACTCTGTTCGAAACGCATCAATGTTGCTGCACTAGTGGGTGGATGTCCTGTACACTATTTTTTACTGCCTGAATAAAATCAAGGATTTTAGCTACCAAGAAATCCTGAGTGCTGAAACGTTATTTTTTTTTTTATTAATGCTGCATGGGCTAACCGGCCTGTGCATATTCACACTATTGGTAGTTTCCCCCACACTGCCACCACACAGTAATTTCCACCTACACTGCCACCACACAGTAATTTCCACCTACACTGCCACCACACAGTAATTTCCACCTACACTGCCCCCACATAGTAATTTCCACCTACACTGCCCCCACATAGTAATTTCCACCTACACTGCCCCCACACAGTGATTTCCCCCACACTGCCCCCACACAGTGATTTCCCCCACACTGCCCCCACACAGTGATTTCCCCCACACTGCCCCCACACAGTGATTTCCCCCACACTGCCCCCACACAGTGATTTCCCCCACACTGCCCCCACACAGTGATTGCCCCCACACTGCCCCCACACAGTGATTTCCCCCACACAGTGATTTCCCCCACACTGCCCCCACACAGTGATTTCCCCCACACTGCCCCCACACAGTGATTTCCCCCACACTGCCCCCACACAGTGATTTCCCCCACACTGCCCCCACACAGTGATTTCCCCCACACTGCCCCCACACAGTGATTTCCCCCACACTGCCCCCACACAGTAATTTCCCCCACACTGCCCCCACACAGTGATTTCCCCCACACTGCCCCCACACAGTGATTTCCCCCACACTGCCCCCACACAGTGATTTCCCCCACACTGCCCCCACACAGTGATTTCCCCCACACTGCCCCCACACAGTGATTTCCCCCACACTGCCCCCACACAGTGATTTCCCCCACACTGCCCCCACACAGTGATTTCCCCCACACTGCCCCCACACAGTGATTTCCCCCACACTGCCCCCACACAGTGATTTCCCCCACACTGCCCCCACATAGTAATTTCCACCTACACTGCCCCCACACAGTAATTTCCCCCACACTGCCCCCACACAGTAATTTCCCCCACACTGCCCCCACATAGTAATTTACCCCACACTGCCCCCACATAGTAGTTTTTCCCACACTGCCCCCACATAGTAGTTTTTCCCACACTGCCCCCACATAGTAGTTTTTCCCACACTGCCCCCACATAGTAGTTTTTCCCACACTGCCCCCACATAGTAATTTACCCCACACTGCCCCCACATAGTAATTTACCCCACACTGCCCCCACACAGTAGTTTTTCCCACACTGCCCCCACATAGTAGTTTCCCCCACACTGCCCCCACATAGTAATTTACCCCACACTGCCCCCACATAGTAGTTTCCCCCACACTGCCCCCACATAGTAATTTACCCCACACTGCCCCCACACAGTAGTTTTTCCCACACTGCCCCCACATAGTAATTTACCCCACACTGCCCCCACACAGTAGTTTTTCCCACATTGCCCCCACATAGTAGTTTCCCCCACACTGCCCCCACATAGTAATTTACCCCACACTGCCCCCACACAGTAGTTTTTCCCACACTGCCCCCACATAGTAATTTACCCCACACTGCCCCCACACAGTAGTTTTCCCCACATTGCCCCCACATAGTAGTTTTCCCCAAACTGCCCCCACACATTAGTTGCCCCCACATAGTAATCCCTCCCATAAAAATTTGCCCCCACACAGTAATCCCACTATAATATTTTTCCCCCACATAGTATTTTTCCCCCATACTGCAATTTCCCCCGATGTACTGTCTCTTCACATGTCCTCCTGTGTGTCCCCCCCATGTCCCCCAACATTGGCACATAAAATAAAAAAAATAAAAAAATAAATAAAAGGTAAATACTCATCAATGTCCAGGCACGCACACTTCACTGTGCTGCGTCCCGGCACAAGCGCACACAATTATGTCATAACGCACGCCTGCGCTGGGATTTCACTACCGCATAGGCCTGAAGCCTATGGCGGTGATCGGCGGCAGGGAAGGGATGCGCTCCCGCTGCAGTATGTGGCGTTGGGCCCCCCAGTGGTGCTGGGCCCCCCAGTGGTGCTGGGCCCAGGGCTGCCAACCTGAACGTCCCTATTGTAATCTGCCACTGGCACTGTCTTAACTCTCTTGGGCATGGAGTTTGCTAGAGCTTCACAGGTTGCCACTGGAATCCTCTTCCACTCCTCCATGACGACATCACGGGGCTGGTGGATGTTAGAGACCGTGTGCTCCTCCACCTTCCGTTTGAGGATGCCACACAGATGCTCAATAGGGTTTAGGTCCACACGTGGATTTAACAATGAGCATATAATTTTTTTTTCACAACACAGATTTCTAATCGCCATGGATTTCCATTGATAATAATGGGAGGCAAATTTTGGGCAGATTTCATGTAATACACAGCAAAATATACAGGGAAGATCTGCCATGTGTACATGCTTTAATGCTCTGCACTGGTATCTGTAAAGTTATCATTATAGGGATGTCCTCCCCACACTAGACTGCCATGTATTGTCATATTAAATGTAGGGCTACATGGCGACACTGGTCACGGCCAGGATTACAGGGAATCGCAGTGTAGTGGTGATCCCATAGAAATGAATGGGGTCAGAGCCTGAGTGGCACACCTGCGATTCCTGAATCACAAAAAATTCCAACTCTGATAGCTTTTTGCAATTCAATGTTTGCAGTCATGGTACATGTGCGAATCATGTTGTGCCCCCATTCATTTGCATGGGGTCACCACTAGATTGCGATGCTACTGCGATCCTGGCCACGACCGGTGTCGCCATGTCGCCCTACCCTTAACCTCCTGTGGTGAATGATGGAAAGCAGTTTTCTGTAGATTGAAAATGACATATTATGTGGATAATATATGCAAGTATTACGCAGGCATTATACTGCAGACTACCTATGAAAAACTGGTGAGCAGGGCCCTACTATACTTCATGTGCATGGCCTGATTTTCTATAAAACTGGTCCATATAAGGTCTTAGGGATCCATACGGTGTGAGCCATAGTCTTCAAGTTTATAAATCCAGCAGTAAATACTTACAGATATTGGCTTTACCTGTGGGTTTCGCTTCAGCTATTGCATTTTGCTCCTGGAACAGGTTTATTTGAGCAATGACCGCTCTATAAGCAATGAACTATTCAGTTTTTTTCCCCACTCTCCTAGACTTGTACATTCTGGGCCTCCAAAAAGCACCTCATTGTACAACACAGAGTTGACGTTCGCCCTCCGCTCCGGGACGCAGAAGGGGGTAGAGACGCATCTGTTTAGTGTGGAGACACAACGAGAGCTGGCCGAGTGGACACGGGCTTTAGTAGATGGGTGCCACAATGCAGCTGAACTCATCCAAGAGGTGACCACAGGTAGGTGTGATATGTGTATCCTTAAAGGGGTTGTCCCACTAAAAATATTCTACAGTTTTTAAACCAGCACCTGGATCTGAATACTTTTCTAATTGCATGTAATTAAAAATTTAGCAAACTTATTATATAAAATGTATCTGTATAGCCACCTACAGTTTTTTTTTTCTTATTTCTTTGACCTGCTCGCTGACATGGTCACACATACTCAGTTTCATCCTTCAACAGCCCCCTGAGTTGTGATAGAGAGATCATGGACACGCCCCCTGAGTTGTGATAGGGAGATCATGGACACGCCCCCCTTAGCTGCAGCAGAAAAGACACTCCCCTTGAGCTGTCAGCTTTATATAAATCTAGCAGAGCAATGAATGGAGAGATCTGTGGATAAATGTGAGGTACAGGGCTGGTTCTAGCTTTCTTAGAAAGAGGTTGTCCTATACTACATAATGTCTGATTTTCATTTTTTACCTTAGTCATGAGAACCCCTTTAAAGGACTTTTCCACTCCTTTTATACTGATGCCTTATGCTCAGAATACGTCATCAGTATCTGATTGGTGGGGGTCCGACACCCTGCGCCCCTGACGACCACCTGTTCTGTGGTAGCTCCAGCACAAGACCAGGCGCAGGAACTACACAGTTCCATCCAATGTGTAGTGGATGGAGCTGGTTACTGCAGTGCTTCTCCCATTTACTTCAACTTTCTATTTCTGGTGCTGGAGCTACACCCAAACAGATGATCGGTGGGGTTGTCCGAACCCCGCTGATCAGATATTGATGGCCTATCTTGAGGAAGGGCATCAAAATAAAAAGAGCAGGGTTTGTAGAGTATTAGAAAACATTGGCTGCCTTCTTCTTAAAACAGAACCAATCCTGTCCACACGTTGTGTCTGGTATTGCAACTTAGCTTCTCTGAAGTGAATGGAACTAAGCTGCAATACCAAATGCTATTCCAAGAAGAAAGCAGCCATGTTTTCTAATCCTGTACACTCCTGGGTGATGTCACGGTGGAACCCTCATCTAATATGATGGTAGGTTGAGGATTGGATTGGACTGTATTGGAGTACAGAAATGACTCTCATACATAAATAGCTGTATGCAGGCAGTGGAATATCTGTGCCATTTGCCTATGTGAACCTGGAGCCAAAATTGTGCTATCAACCTTACTTATGTCTTTTCTCTTTGGCCAGCATGTACGTGGGGTGGGAAGGAGTGTGCACTTTCCATACACATTGACCAAGGATTCACTCTGTTTACTGAAGAACCTGGATTAAACAGGGTCATCCATCTCCATAAACCTTTTGAGAGACTACGGATGTCTTCTGATGATGGCACCAGAATGTTGTATCTGGACTTTGGCAAACCGGAAGGAGAAATTGTACGTAATGTCATACACTGTTTAAATAATAACACCATATTTTGGTCAAAGAATAGCGCTAATGAAATTTCCACATAGGACTCAATTAGTGCCACCAAAGAGTGCTGAAAAGCAGTGGTCAGATCATACTGCCATACAGTGCTCAAATGTACTGCCATAAAGTGTCCAGATAATAACCACATACAGTGATTAAATAATGACTTATATTGTTTGAAAAATAGTGCTAGGCAATATACAACTAAAACATCCATGTGGGGTTCAGTTAATACCACAGAACAGTGCTGAAATCCAGTGCTCATAATATACTACCATAAACTGATCAAATGTACTGCCATAAAGTGTCCAATAATACCTCCATGCATTAAATCAGTGATGCCCCCCAACTGTTGCAAAACTACAACTTCCATCATGAATGGACAGCCTACAGCTATCAGGGCATGCTGGGAGTTGTAGTTTTGCAACAGCCGGAGGGCCGCAGGTTGGGCATCCCTTGCTTAAATAATGACACCATATGTTGGTAAAAAAACAGTCCATGCAATGCACAAAAACTTCCACTTAGGGGTCAATTAATATGATCAAACAGTTCTGAAATGCAATATTCAGATTATACTGCCATACATTGTTCAAAAATACTGCCATAGAGTATCCAAATAATACTCTCCATACAAACAAAAGGGTTTCTACCACCAGAAATACTGTTATGTAGCTGACTGATATAGCGATGCGCTAATGTCAGCACTACATAACAGTATGTTTTTTACCTTTCTCCCTGCAGCCGTTCTGATAAAATAAGCACTTTTATTATATGCTAATGAGCCTCTAGGTGCTATGTGGGCGTAGATTCAGCACCTAGAGGCTCGGTCTACTCACCCTTTATCCCGCCCGGGTCCCCTGTTCTGCCCGCCCCGCTCCTCTTGATTGATGTCCAAGTTCCATGCATCGCTGACGAAATCCCGCGTCTACAGCAAAATATTAACTTTATTCTGTTTCCACTTTTCTCTAGCAACTTGATCTTCATTCTTGTCCCAAAACCATCGTCTTCATCATTCACTCCTTCTTGTCAGCCAAGATGTCTCGTCTCGGTCTTTTATCCTAAGAAAATGTGCCTGGAGAAGATAAAGTCAGGACCTATATGGTCCATGCACAAACCCAACAGATTGACCGATAGACTAAGGAACTGTGAAATGCTGGAACAGCTACAGATTGCCAAACTAACCCCTCTGGTGCTGAATACTCCGTAAGATCCATGGGTGCTGCTTGAACGTCTCTCCCAGCGATATAGTGCCTTATGTGTAGTCTGATGTCCTCGTCTGGAGGAGGCAGAACGGTTCGTGCCTTCAGCTGATTTCTACAATCGAGTGTCCTCGACACAAGCTGCAGGAATACATCACAGTCTATGCCGGAATCTTATTTTCAGTCTTGACTTTGCATTTTGCGGTTTTTATGATAAGTCTATATATAGATATATATATGTATATCCATACAGAGTTCAGAGCAAATATATTTAATTTTTATTACAGTCGTAAGTCTGCGTTTGACTAGTCCAACGGGTCTCTGGTCCATACGCAGTGGCAGCTTACATGATATGCTTGCCATTTATTAGTATGGATTATATCTCTATAAGGGGGGTGAGCAGATGACATACAGTCAAGGCGGTCATTTGTGGGGCAGAACCAACATTTATAGGAATTTAAAAAAGGATACTTTTTTCAAAAACAGCGCCACTGCCATTCATGGGACATGTCTGGTATTGCGGCTCCGCCCCATTCAGGTGAATAGAACTGACGTGCAATATAAGGCATATCCCAAGCCAGGCTCTCTTCTAATCCTGACAGCCCCTTAAAAACATAATGGAAAATAATGGTTTGAGTGCAGTTAGTCCCAATCACCAGCTTGATCCAAGAAGCTGAGATCTATGCTGCTGTTTGGAGTCCCTACACTGGAGAACAGTCTGCATAGCACTCATGTGGAAGAAACACCATGATCATGGGCACATTTCTTTAAAAGGCATCTGTCAGCAGTTTTGTACATGTGCGCTTGGCATCTGAAGGCATCTGTGTTGGTCCCATGTTCATGTGTGCCCGCATTGCTGAGAAAAATGATGTTTTAATATATGCAAATGATCACGTTTACACTGCCTGATCCCGTCAATTAAAGTGCAGAGGGAACGGCAGTTGCAGAGAGAGCAGAGCTTCTAGGAGTAATAGCAACTCCCCCGTTGCTCCTAGGGGCTCATTTGCATATATTAAAACTTGATAAGTACAAAGCTGCTGACAGATGCCCTTTAACTGGAAGACTAAGAAAGTAGTGGCTCGCCAACATGAGAAGTTAAAAAAGGATTTCCGGTACTTTGCAAATCCCATAATTTGTTGGTACAAGCTGATTAATGCGCCCTTCATGTCATTAGAAGGATGGTTAAATTATTCTTTAACTGTAAAGCTGGACATGCACATTCAATAGCTGTCGGGCGAGCGATCAGGCAGCTATCTCTCACGACTCCTCCATACAAATACATGTTTGTTTTGGCCAAGCATGTATTCAATGTGAAGAGAGGAGAAAGCTGCTGACAGATACCTCTGCTGGTGGCGTATCTCCTTGGAGAGCAAAAGGATCAGGCCAAAATATAAATTTCACCCAATCCTTTTTCCTCCACCGACATCATGGATCGCGGGAGAGTTAGGAGGTCCAGATTAGGTTCTGAGCAGAACCTGACGTTCTTGGTGGGTTCAGCTGACGATACACTAATGTGTATGGAGGCCTTTAGAATCTACAAACAGCAGCGTAGATCTTAGGATCCTTTTACACAAGTAGATAAAGTAGGTTCAATCGCTTGTCCTCTCCCTTTTCATGCCCATTGGATTGTAAACGATGGGCAGATGCCCGTTTATGCAAGTGGATGTTCTGCCATCAAACAATGATTTACACGTCCACATAAAAGACGTAATGAATGACAAACAAGCAAAGTGCTGATCGTCATTTGATCGTTGGACATGATTACACTGGTCAATGATTGTGATTGATAGTTTTAATAAAAGATCAATCAGGCGATTATCACCCAATGTAAAAGAGCCTTTAATTTCCTGGGTACTAAAAGTTACGTGGATTTAGGATTTCATGAATTTCCTACTTTCTGATAAAATCTATGTAAAGATCATCCTTAGGTCTAATGCACACGGCTGTATAAATCTTAGGCTACTTTCACACTAGCGTTAAATTTTCCCAGCATTGAGTTCCGTCCTAGGGGCTCAATACCGAAAAAAACTGATCAGTTTTGTCCCAATGCATTCTGAATGGAGAGAAATCTGTTCAGTATGCATCAGGATGTCTTCAGTTCAGTCCCTTTTACGGTATTTGGCCGGAGAAAATACCGCAGCATGCTGCAGTATTTTCTCCGGCCAAAATTCCGGAACACTTGCCGGATCCGGCATTAATTTCCATTGAAATGTATTAATGCCGGATCTGGAACCCTGTGTTTTCCGGAAAAACTGATCTGGTTTCCCGGTCTGCGCATGCACAGACCTTTAAGCCAGATTCTTCTAACGCTAGTGTGAAAGTACCCTTACAAGGTGTTGTGCCATGTGGACATTTCTGGCACAGATACAATACATTGCCCATTGAAATGTATTAACGCCGGATCTGGAACCCCGTGTTTTCCGGAAAAACTGATCTGGGTTCCCGGTCTGCGCATGCACAGACCTTTAAATCTGTGAAAAAGATAAATACCGGATCTGGTTTTCCGGATGACACTGGAGAGACGGATCCAGTATTGCAATGCATATGTCAGACGGAGCCGCATCCGGATCCGGAAACAAATGATATCCGTTTGCATACAGATTTCCGGATCTGGCAGGCAGTTCCGGCAACGGAACTGCCTGCCAGATTCTTCTAACGCTAGTGTGAAAGTACCCTTAAAGGTGTTGTGCCATGTGGACATTTCTGGCACATCAATGAGATATGTCATAAAGGTCCGATCGGCGTGGATCCGACTTCTCCTGAAGATGTCTCAGCTGTAAATGGAGAGGACATTGTACATGCACGGGTTTCTTCATTCACTGTTATGGGACTTCAGAAAATAGCCCAGCGCATGCATGGAAATTTTTGAAAGTCCCATAGCTGTGAAAGTAGACAGCCACGCATGTGCGGTAGCCATCATCATGGTCGGACACGCACTATCGGACATTTATGACATACCAAAAGGATACCACAAATGTCCAGATACAATACATTGCCCATACAAGGGATTTGGGTCTTACAAACAGGTGCAGAGATTATTACTTCTGGATTCCATTTTTATGACACTCCGTAGAAAATGGTACAGTAGATGACAGAGGCTGTACAGCTCTATACTAGGAAGCCAAATGCACGGAGCCTGTGTACATAAGATCTAAATGTGTGGTAAATCAAAAGTTAAATGGCATACAAGCTGCACTGTATTATATAAATTATATACGTTATAAATAATGATATATAAATTTGTACACAGTGATATAGAAAAGAGGCTGTCACATTCTGATTCCCATTGATCATAGCTCTTATCTGATGCTATTCATTCTAAACCAGTTGGTAACCGCACAATAACTATTTTTTCTGGTTTGTTAGAATTCAAAATAAACCAATAATAAAATAGTTTCTGAGTTGATTTTTTATTTTCTCAGATTTTTTTTAATTTTTTACTTGGATTCTGTACAAATTAATTACTACTGTGCAAGTCACCTTTACATACTAATGTGTTTAGACACATCTATAGTTACAGCTATAAACACCGGATATACTTTATATACTGTATGTATAATTCTTTTTAAAGGGTTTTGCACGTAAGGGTTTGTGCACATGTGGTATTTTGTGACTTTTTGGTGGCCTTTTTTTTGTAAAAGCGCCAGGAAACTATTTTCGTGTTAAACATATGCAAACAAAAGTGAAAATGCTGCAAAAACTGTGCATACCCTTAGGCTCCATTCAGATGAGTATATTGTACCTGTGTTTACAGAGGACCTGTCCATTTTCCTGACATGTCTGTTTTTTATATTAGCATTCTCTATAAAATATTAATTCTGGAGCAATTACAGGGATTTAATATTACCACTTTACAAAGCTTTGGTGCGGCGTCATCTGGAATATCCACTGGGCATCGGTCCATAGAAAGGATGCCCTGGAGCTGTAAAATGTACAAAGGAGAGCAACTAAACTGATAAGGGGCATGGAGGGTCTTAGTTATAAGGAAAGATTAAAAGATTTTTTTATGCCAAACTCAGTATAATTCAAAAATAATAATAAAATTTTTCCAAAGGTGTCCATATATAAAGCAAGCAGACAGAGGAGGGCTCTTTAATGGTTGAAGTTCCACAATAAAGGGAATTTTATTCCAACAATAAGGAACAAAAACAAGGAATATCAGTTGAATACAAAGTCTCTATGCACAGCGTCATGTTAAAGCGGTCTAAATATAATAATCAGATATACTGTAAAATTAGCCATTAGTGACAATACTGGTCAATAAAAAAGGCAGTAAAACAGTCATACTGGCAGTGTTAATAATATGGATATATTGGCAGGAAATGCAGAAATGTAAGCAGAGTCCCTAACGCTGAATATATCTTTAAAGGGCTTGTCAACTTTTTACAGTTTTTTTTATACAATTTTTGTTAACCCCCCCCTCCTTCCCCCATTCAATCAGATGTAATCTGCAGGGTAGCCTCGCCGCAAGTCCTTAAAGGGGTTATCCCATGACTAATTAAAAAAAGAAAATCTGACATTATATAGTACATGATAACCTCTTTCTAGAGGCAGAAGCAGCCCTGTACCTCACATGGATCCAGAGATCTCCATATTCATTGCTCTGCTATATTTACATCAAGCTGGCAGCTCAAGGGGAGTATATTTTCTGCTGCAGCTAAGGGGGCGTGTCCATGCTCTCCCTATCACAGCTAAGGGGGTGTGGCCATGCTCTCCCTATCACAGGTCAGGAGGCAGTTAAAGGATGAAACTGAGCATGTGCGGCCATCTCAATGACCAGGTCAAAGAAATAAGAAAATAAAAAACTGCAGGTGGCACTAAACAGATACATTTTATTGAATAACTCAGTGGTTATGCTAAAATTTTAATTACATGCAATTACAAAAGAATTCAGATCCATGTGTTGGTTTGAAAAGTGTAGAGTATTTTTCGTGAGACAACCCCTTTAATTTCCCCTGCAGTGCTACCACATGGAGATTATATGGCGCCCAATGAAATTAACATGCTGTCTCTCCTCAATAGAGAGAGATTATCTTTGTAGCAGCTATCTTCTCTAGCTAATTGATGGAGGTTTTTGAATGATGGACTTTCAAGGCTATGATGGTACATCCATGTGTCACAAAGTCCACCCGCTTATTGCAGGTTGAACCATAGCTTCTTCTGATGATTACAATTGATCATTGGCGGTTTCTAAAGCCAGACCCATGACAATCAGCTCATCCCTAGACCAACTCTAATTCAGAAAGTGGATGTATTAATGAGAAAACTTTTTAAGGGGCGTCTGTCACCGTGTATAAAGGCAGCATATTATGGGGACAGGTCTACTCTACTATTAGCAGCTAACAAAGAATACAGTGGATAGTTATGAGTCATGTGTTTATGAGAGGAGCACCTCCCCTCATAGTTATAAGTCTAAAACGTTCCCTGTTTTCTATTAGCCAAATGGCTTAATAGTGTGACCCTGTCATTATAGTATACTGCCCTTAAAGGGAATCTGTCAGCCCCCGAAACACCACCCAAACTAGAGTAAGCGGTGAATATTGTAAGTGATGCCTATCCTTATACTCACATGCATTCTGACACTTTGCTCCGACAAGCCACCAGTAAGATGCAACAAGAGGACTCCTGTGTTCATGCACATAATGTAAAGGACTCAAAAATGAGTCTTAATGCATTTTATGGAAAAACAGCATCAGAATGCGAGTATGAAGATAAGAATTACATAACAAGACTCAGCATCACTTACACTATACACTGCGTACTCTAGTCTGGTGGATCTTTTGGAGCTGACAAATTCTCCTTAAACAGGAGAGCATGGTATGGTGACAGATTCACTTTAAAGGTGTAGTTCTACAGGTGTCCTAATTTCAATGCTGGTTCGTTCCAATTCTGTATTCGCTTTGGCAAAGAAAAGGGGCTTTAATCCCCTAATAGAGCTTTAAGGGGTCTGACTGTGTCTCAGTTCATTAGCTAAGCCAGTCACCCTCTCTGCCTTTTCATCAGACGCGAAGGAGAAGGGGTCTGGTTTAGCTAATGCACTGAGCAACCCAGCCAGTCCCCTTCAAGCACATCACTGGTGTTACGTGCCAACACAGAGTGGAGGAGGAATCTGTCTTTCTGTTTTGAAATAAATCTGTACGTGGAGCAGAATGGTGCTGTCATCTGGACACCAGGTTAGTTATAGTTATAATAGAAGGATCTTTTAAGGTGAAAAGGTATCTGCTCTGGATCTAAGTAAAACTACTTTTTATCTGTATGTGATCCATCCATACAAGGTAAATAGCAATAGTAGCTTGCAATAGAGAGAATATCTAGGCTCATATAGGAAGAATACTCAACATTTCGTGGATGGTCTCCTAAGGAAGAATTCTTGTTTAGTAAGTACCAAACTACTATGCTAATGAAAAGGGCACCAATTTTTTTTTTTTTTTAAGTTTTGGATGAAACACATTGTTAAGCTGCAGCTTAAAAAAGAAGGCCCTGCTGTGTCCTGTTTGCCTTGCCACATATTTTCTATATATAGTCCATGCAGACCACTTTAAGAGTTATGTTTTTTATTTTATTTTTTAAAGTTTACTTTTTCCACTAAATTATAGACTCAAATGTCCACCAGGCCTGAGCTTAAAAGAAGAGTAGACGCCACCTGTGTCCCATTACATAATGTAGTAGTATCATAGGCAACCCATTATTTACAAGATTTTGTCATAGTTGGATTAGCCAGACATCTCTCGATCTGACTTTGCAGTGCACAGAAAATACTCATATCTTGGTTTTCATTGCACAAAAACCGCTGGATTAAATCACAAGCTTCTTTGATTTCCTCAACACTCACACATGGTCTTGATTCTTCAGACTTAACCACAACTGTAGATATTTCGTCGATGGCAGATAGTTTTGGATATGACTCTAAACCACTGTATGAGGCCTGATCCTCGTTGGATGAAAAGTCAGCTTTTACTTTTTCATTTGGATATGGTGGTTTTTTATATGTGGTTTCGAATCCAAGGCTTTCATCATTCTCTTCCTTAATTGTGAGTGTTCGGTAAGAGACACAACCCGTTGTTAGTGATGTGTAATTTTCAGAATTACTGTTGGTTTCTTGTAAAATGGGGAATGATATATCTTCATGGGATCTAGCCTCTGATGGATCATGCGTAGCAGAGCAAAGAATTCGGATCCCTTCCAGTTTTTGAAAACAGGACTTTATAGTATGAGGTGTTACTCTTAGCCATGCTTTATTCATGGTGTAACTAGCTTCCACAAGTGATAACTCGCACATTTTATGGAGCAGAGATACCTCGGTCTTTCCATCAATTGTAGTATCTTCTTGGAGTCTCTCTAGAAGAAGTTCTCTGTAGATAATACTGAATTCGCTGACCAGCTCTTCACCAAAGCGATGATTTGATGAAGCATGTTCTTTGGGAAAAATACATAATGAGATATTTCTAAGTTTCACTTTTGGTCCAGTATTATGTGCTGTAAAGGCCAGAAGAATTTTTCTTTCTAGTCTATCAAGTTTTGCATCCCAGTTGAGAAGCCACTCTACGAGCAAACTGTCAGTCATATGGCCATTATTACTAGCTTTAAGGGACACTGGAGAAAGGCAGTGAGTTCCAAGAGATCTTGAAGAAAGGTTGTGAGTAACTAGTAATTTAAGTCTTTCTGTCCCATTTATGTTGCAGCAGAACCAAATGCAGACTGTTTCCTTTGGCTCAGCATTCATCCCTTGCTTTTCCAATATTCTAAAATAAAATGGAGACCCTACGGCACAGAAAATGTCTTGTAAAGGGTAATCTTTAGCAATTCGTGCAAGTAATGCAGATCTACTTAAAACATCTACTGGAGTAGCTTGGCTACAGAGCATTGACATCATATGGCCATGCCTTTCTCCTTGAATCCGTCCACTAGAGCTGAACTGACTTCCAGTAATTCTTTCATCTGTTCCACTGTTTAGTTCCATTCTCACCATCTGTGTGGGTAGGAGTTTTACATACTTACCTTGTCCTACACTCCCAAACCTCCTTTCCCCTGGTAAGACTTCTGCTCTATAGAAAAGTCGGTACCTTTCTTTCCACCTCCATAACCATCCATTTGATGGTTTAAACTGTGGGCATCCAATTTCCTTTGCAATTGCTTCAGCCTGTCTCATGAGTATAGGTCCAGAAATGGGCAGTTTATTGGCCTTGGCAAAGAGTAGCCACTCTAGAAGAGCCTCATCGACCTTGGCATGTTTAAATGGTCTATTACGTTTACGACCTGGGTTCTCATTATGGTTCCAACGTTCTAGAATTTCTTCTCTTTTTTTCATCACTCTGCTAATTGTTGACTGTGAAAGTCCCATGTTCCTAGCCACTGATGACTGAGATGCTTTAGGTTGTTGTAGAAGTTCTAGAATCTTCACCTTTTCTGCTAAGGTTGAGTCCCGTCTTTTTTTGTAGGTCTGTACCCGATTAACAGTATCCATTTCTAAAATCAAGATAAGTCATACAATATTAATGAAATTCAAGTAAGGAATTACCAAAATAAGGTGATATACAGTAGGTTGAGAGTCACATTAGAAATTGGAATACAAACCTGGTAATGTAGGTTGGGTGATGTTGTAATAGGGAATCCTAATAAGTAACTATGAGTTATGGGATTCACTTGGGTTCATGGGTCATAATGCAGGTAAAGATATTTAATGTAGTTTGTCAGACCACTGGTTCTATGGAGTTGACAACCATCTTTATGAGAAAGAATTATGCTTAGAAGAGACATCACCCACTGTTCTTCTATACAAAAGTTCATTACTCAGCGGGGGGGTGACAATGAGCACAAGAGTATGCGTTTCCTAGGGTTGGAGAGAGTCTGATTATTGACTTTAAAGGGAACCTGTCACCTGGATTTTAGGTATTGAGCTGAGGACATGGACTGCTAGATTGCTGCTAGCACATCCGCAATATCCATTCCCCATAGCTCTCTGTGTTTTTATCGTGTAAAAAAAAACACAATTTTATATATATGTAAATTAGGCTACTAACGTTTCTGGAGCCCAACCACACCCACTGTCCAGCACCGCCCTGCATACTCCAAATCTCCTCCTTTCTCCCCGACGTCACAAAGTTAGAGCGCCGTAATCTCACAATGCGTGAGCTAGCGCATGCGCAGTGTCGGCATAGTGTTCGTTCCCTGTGCTGGCATCAGCCTCAGGGAACTAACTGCGCATGTGCTAGATCGCATATCGCGAGATTACGGCGCTCTAGCTTTGTGACATCAGGAAGCAGGGAGGAGATTCGGAGGATGCGGGGCGGTGCTGGGCTTCTTCACAGTGGGCATGGCTGGGCTCAGAGTCAGAGAATGCTGGACTCATCTCTGAAGTGTTAAAGTTGCCCTAAATTAGAGCATTTGAGATGCACTCTGGTGCTCCAAACCAATGTACCCCCAAGGGGTTAATATCCACGCGTGGTTGAGAGACTGGACACTGACACAGAAGCTGGTCAAAGCAATCTCTCTCTTTTATTACAAAGAGTAAACGTTATATTCATCTTCAGAAGAGGGCAGTCCTCTCTGAGTCTTAAACATTGTTTCATTGGTCAAAAAGGGGAAAGAGATAAGAGAAACAGAGATAACACTCCAACATCTGCGCAGTGCGTACCACTTTGGAATGTGAACTAATGTAAACATCTAAGTAGACGCCATGTTCTAATGGCGTCCATTCTAACAATAATACTGCATACGTCATATGTGACACTTCAAGGAGGTGCTTCTCTATAGGCAGTGAATAATATATACATATCATCAAGTCATATGATTGGCTTCTGCATTCCTCCACAGTCTAGACACCTCCCTTGGGACACCTGTACAAAGATGAGAAAACAGACACTTCCCACAGCACAGCTCTTTACCCCCCTCTCTTCTCCAGTCTTGAAACAAAGAGGGGGGTGGGAGGCACTTGAAGAAGAAAAAGTTAACTCATTACAGTCCTAGAGATACAAAATATAGAATAAAATTCACACATCTTTAACAGAAGCATGGAGGAGACAGGACTCATCTAAGGTTCATTTACAAATATATAAAATCATTTTTTGACACAATAAAAGCACAGAGAGTTATGGGGACTGGATATTGCAGATGTGCTAGCGCCGATCTAGCAGCCCATGTCCTCAGCTCTATACCCAAAATCCAGGTGACAGGTTCCCTTCAAATACATATCTGAATTAATTTGAGACTTTCATTCTGCACTTATTTAGATGTGTAACTTGAATCTCCTGTGCACTTATTCAAAATCCATAACAAGGTCCTAGAGCTACCCTATGCCAGTTATGATAATGATGTCTTCTTCATGTGGTAGGGTGACCTTTCAGCCCTCTCAGGCACTGTTATCTCTGCAACCTCTATAGCTACTCCCCTGCACAGCTGTGCAACTGAGAAACTAGGCTAGGAACACTATATTATGTTCTACAATTGCACCTAAATTGGCAGGGAGGAGACCCAAAGTCAACTTGGAAAATACAGGGGAGCACTCTGTTCGTGGTGGCCAGGATGCATACTTCAGGATAATTTTGCCAAAATTGATGGCAAGAACAATACAATGAACAGAAATATTTTCTTTGTAAAAATGAATATTGGTTATAAATGTGGTTGTCCAATTTCTGGAGAAAACCAGACAACCCTCAGGACCAACCTGCAATAAAGAACTGATAAGTATTTACCTGGCAAAGCTCTCATCACCTCTCTGGTTTTTCCAGTCGAGAGTTATTTACCCGGCTGCAACCAATCACTTGTCTAAGTGGTGCAGGGGTTCTCCAAAACCTGGACAAACCCTTTAATTAAAATGGGTCAGAAATGTTCATAATTTATTGGTTCAAGTTATTTAAACTTTTTGTGGCGTTTCCATTGCACCTAATTAGTATCTAATTTAAATTACATTTTGGGGTGTTTGCAGTGCCACCATTTTTTTTTTTTGGGGGGGGGGGGGGGGGATTTTGAGTGTACAAAGAAATATTGCTATATCTCTGATGAGATAACCACTAATGAGACTATGTCTCACGTTTTTGTCTGATATTTGAGATGTAGGCCGATGCAAATGTGAACACAGGCTGTGTAATTTTCAGGCTGTGTAGAGCGGCGCCCCGGGATCTCACTGCACTTACTATTATTCCGGGGCCACTCTGTTCTCCCGCTATGTCCCCCGGTATTTTTGCTGAATTGGTTATACTAGTTGGAGTCTGCCCTTCTCCCAGGCTGTAGCGCTGTCCAATCGCAGCACAGAGCTCACAGCCAGGGAGAAAAAAAAACTCCCTAGCTGTGAGCTCTGTGCTGCGATTGGACAGCGCTACAGCCTGGGAGAAGGAACGCCCAGGGAGAAACAGGGCAGACTCCGCCTAGTATAACCAATTCAGCAAAAATAACGGGGGACATAGCGGGAGAACGGAGCGGCGCCCTGGAATAATAGTTAGTGCAGTGAGTTTCCAGGGCGCCGCTCTACACAGTGTGATAATTATCTTACAATGTTTGGACCGATGAAAGGTCCTCTTTAAAGATGACAGGTCATATTTTTTTCAACTTCACAAAGATAAGCTGGTCACAAAGTGTAACCTTGACTAAATTCAGTTAAAATATCCCATACATAGGTATCAAAACAAATTTCCCAAAAATGACCTGGGGAGTACCAAAGGCAAGCCCCTAGGGAGACAAAGCAGCGGGGTTACACTAACTAAAAGCATGTATGTATGCACATGGCATAGTGACACAGATAGTGACAGATAGAAAAATAGATACCATGATTAACGTGGACAGGTGGACTCACCAACCTTGGTCAGATGACCAGGATGTCGCTTCACCTTTAGGCACCTTAACAGGATACCGCTCCTTTTCTACTTCTGGACATACACTTCTAATGATGGACCTTGTCCAAACTTTGCCGCCCACTGATGAAGCGGTTCTAGATGCCAGCAGAAACCTATTTGAGCTTATTTGTTGGGGTTCTTGGACCTCTATAGGTGTAGGACATTTTTAGGGTTATTCTTATGAGGACGGGGTCTTTGCAAAAGGATAGTACAAGTATGACGTTTTAGGGTGATATTAGAGAAGAAGAAGTGAAGTACAAGATGGAATACACCTTCAGCTCTCCTTACCTTTCCAAATATGACATCTGAATCACCTGACCTTATGTGACAAAAAATGAATCTATACTCTGCTCACCGTCTTTGATTTGGATGCCCCACTCTTACTGATCATCTGACATACTGGCCCCCTTGTGGTACTCCCCAGACAATTTTTGGGAAATTTGTTTTTGATACCTATTTATCTGTTATTTTAACTCATTTTAAGGTTTTATGATTGTCTTATTTCTTTGAAGTTGTTTAGACTATGCTACCCTGACTTGGTCCAGTGTACTGGATTATCCTGGCATTTCTGGCTAGACACATTTTTCCCCCAAAGTAATAAACAGTGGTGCTCACAAGACCTTTAGGTAATACGAAGGGTGAACTATATTTAGCATGTTAAATGCTGGGTGGAGCTCAAAACTCTAAGATCTGTCCTGCAACTATAAATTCTGTTTGTAGGAGTCCCAGGCATAGAGGAGTCCGCTCTACTTCAGTCAGTCACATGACAAATAAGCAACTCTAGTTGTGATGTGGGTTCAAAGTTACACATGACCAGCAATGTGGACTCCTCTCTGCCTGGAACTCCTGCAGACACAGTTTACATTGAAAGGATGCAAGATTTCAGCACCGTCATTTCCCTTTTACAGCAAATTATAAACGAAAGAAGTTTTCCGACAACCTTTTATTTTTACAGCAATCAGTGGGAGTGAGGGGTGTCAGATCCCCCCCTATATCTTTAGGCATTTAAAACTGATTTAGCCCTCTTTTTAAAGGGTTTTTCCACCTTTTATTTAGTGATGGCCTATTCTTGTTTTATAGTACCAGTAAGTAAATGAGTTTTAAGATATCTGCCCTAAAGATATGTTATATATCTACTACTTTAACTCTTCTTGTCATCACATTTGATTTTGTCACGATTGCACAGCGGAAATCCACTGTGGAGTATCTCAGATTTTGCTGCTTATTTGCTATGGGTTTCACCCCCTACATTGCAAGGGGTGAAAACTGCGGTAGGAATCAACAAGATAAATTTACATGCTATGGTTTTGAAATTCGCACCCCAGGTCAATTTATGCCGTGATCTTTTCACAGTGTGAGGATAACTTTTCTTAAACCTCTTAAAATTGTAAAACACTGGGTATCTACCGCATGCAAATCCACTGCAGCAAAATTATTACGATTTATAAGAAAGCTCATATTTAAGAAATCCCCGAATACATTTTAAACCATTTTGCCGCTCCGATATTTAGACACATAACGCGTGGAATGTGAATACATTTGTACCTTACGTTCTGATATGCTACAGTGCACAGCAAGCACAGATATCACTGCAGACATGTGGACAGAAAGGTTCTTCATAGATCATGCATTTATCTATCTGGGGAGACGGAGAACAAAGACTACCCTGTACCCACCTGTCTGATTGGAGGACACGTCCTAGACTTTTTACTGATCAGACAGTAGTCTTTCTTTGTATTACAGGCCCTCCCAGCATCCGTTCAGAGACCTGCTCTGTCCCTGGCAAGGAGTTGAATGAACCTTCCCAAACAAGCCGAGATCCGGAAGAGATTCCTCTGCAAAGACTTATGGGGGAATTAAAGTACAGCTGTACTGCTGTGGTCGAATTGTTAGACTGTGGCTGGGGATGATGGGAACCCCCTTCAATTACCCCCATCTCCTGTTGCTGTGTATTACAGGCTTCAATCCTGGTTATGCCTCTAGATTCCAGGAAACAATGTCTGTTCTTAATATCACACATTGCTACAGCACCGAAGCTTCTCAGACGCTCATGCATATACGTTATATGCTGCATTTACAAGAAATGCAATCATTCAAGGTTAAAACTTAGAGTTCGGCCACAAAGTCAGGTTTCCTGATGCAGTTTTGGAAGCCAAAATTAGGAGTGGATCATAAAAGGAAAGAAGAAATAAAGGACAGATACAAATTCTCCTCTTTTTTGAATTTACTCCAAAACTACATGCAGAAACCTGACTGTGTGGCTGTACCCTGAGTCATTGGTATTACAGCTGTGCTTCTAAGGAAGGCATACACAATGGGGGTCATGGATCAATAGTGTCCCTCTCATACCTATAATGTGTTTTTTTTTTAAAAACATCCAGTCTATTTTAGTTAATATTTGCATTCCCTGTGTAAATCAAGCACTTTCTACTCATTCTCCTTTTATCCCTCCAGAAAATATGAATAAAACTGCTGGGCATTACCATCCCTCTTGTCAATAAGGTTTTATCGTTGCACAGTCTAATACCGTCAGCACTGACTGGACACTATCAGACTGTGTATGGACAAACACTACAAGAGGAAAAACAGGGGAAAACACAATGCACAATCCTCGAAACTGTTATTTTCTAAAACTGGCATGTCGGGAGGGCTAACAGGTCTGCTTTAAAATGAAACATGGCACTGAACTCCCATAATAAAATCTACAGTTCCTTGAAAAAGTATTTATACCCCTTGAACTATTCCACATTTTTTTACGTTACACCCATAAACTTGAATGTATTTTTTTGGGATGTCATGTGATAGATCAACACAAGGTGGCAAGTACGTGTGAAGTGAAAAGAAAATGATACATGGTTTTAAAAATTTTTAACAAATCAAAATCTGAAAAGTGTGGCTAGCATTTGTAGTCAGCCCCTGATACCCCTAAATAAAATCCAGTGTGACCAATTACCTTCAGAAGTCACCTAATTACAATACATTTAAGTTTGTGGGTAACGTTAAAAAATTTGAAAAAGCTCAGGAGGTATGAATACTTTTTCAAGGCTGTGTACTGTATATTGCAATGCGATGAAAATCTGTAACCCTACTTGTAGGAAGGATAATACATTTGCCCCAATATGTATATTGTTGTATAGTAGATAACATTGAAAAAGACACAGGTCCATCTGTCACGGGGTTCCGAAGGTGCACTCGGTCCCCCATTTCCCGCAGACCTGTTGCTTAGCTTTGGGAATGAGGATCTGTGTTTGACCTCATTCCCAGGGCGGCTTTACTAGCTGGGTGGTTCCCTGCTCCTAGTCTGCCTTGAGCGCCGCGCTGATCAATCGGTGCTCGACTGGTTGGTCTGTCGGTCATGTGACGCTGGCCACGTCACATGACCCTCACTCCCCACTATAAATACAGGCAGCCTGCTGGCTACAGGTTGCCTGTTAATTTCTAGGTTCCTGGCTATTTGTTGGACTACTGAATACTTACCTGATCCTGTTCCCTGACGATCCTTTGCCTGCTCCTCCTGTACTGCGCATCCGTCCTGGTATTGTGACCTCGGCTCCCACCTGACTACTCTCTTAGGACTCCTCTTGTACTTCTCTGTTCTCCTGGTATTTGACCCCGGCTTCTCCTGACCATTCTTTGCTTAATCCTTTGTACTGCGTAGCTTTCTTGGTTCTGACCCGGTCCGTTCATGTTCCGTATTTTGTCTTGTCTGTCTTCCCTGCACATATCCTAAGTTAGGAACTGTCGTCCAGTTGTCCCCTGTCATCAGGACTCGTGAGGCAAGTAGGCGGGGCCAGGGGTGAGGGTGGAGCGCAGTGGTCACTATCCTTCCCCCTATGTGTGTGCGGACGTGACCGTTACAGATTAACAGGCCCAATAACCACTGTATCATGAATCCTCTTACTACCCTGACTGACCATGTCTCTAGCTTGACACAGGTGGTGCAGGAGCTAGGAAAGAAACTCCGTTCTTTTGAGTTAGGGCAAGGTTCTTCCTCTCCTCTGCCCTCCAGTCCACATTTTGAACCCCAGATCAAGCTCCCAGAACCCTTTTCTGGAGACCGGAAGAGGTTTCTCTCCTTTGAGAGTTGCAAACTCTACTTCCGTTTGCGCCCCGTGTCCTCCGGTCCTGAGAGTCAACGCGTGGGGATTATCATTTCTCTACTACAGGGTGATCCCCAGGCCTGGGCATTCTCGTTACCTCCTGGGGCCAGTTGTCTGACTTCTGTGGAGGTTTTTTTTCAGGTCCTGGGTACCCTCTATGACGAACCAGACAGGGCCCTGGTAGCCGAGACGGCTCTTAGGGCACTGGTTCAGGGCCATCTCCCTGCGGAGGAGTATTGCACCCAATTCAGACGGTGGTGTGTCCCCTCATGATGGAATGAACCAGCCCTGAAGAGTCAGTTTAGGTCTGGTCTGTCTGATAATTTAAAAGATCTATTAATCAGTTATCAAATTCCAGAGACCTTAGAGGAGATGGTGACCCTAGTTGTTCGACTTGACCGACGAGTTAGAGAGAGACGACAAGAACGACATTTCTGTTCTCAGATGGTGGTCCAGCCAGAGGCCTTTTCCAGGGACAACACTGAGGTCTCCACCGAGGAACCCATGCAGGTTGGCATGACCAGGGGTAATCTTCGTCGCAGACGCGGAGAGTGCTTCTACTGTGGAGATCCTGGCCATTGGATCAACAAGTGTCCTAAGAGGGTCCTCTCTGACAAGTCTCCTAAGGCAGGACAACCTAAAGACCAGGTACACCCTGATTTTTCTAAATATAAGCTTTTGGTACCCATAACAATTTCTCTGGGGGTTAATAAGTGGCCGGGTAAGGCCTTTATTGATTCCGGTTCAGCGGCCAGCTTTATTGACTTTGAATTTGCTAGTAAATTGGATATTCCTTGTTTGCTTTACCTACACCTATCCATGTCATGGCTATTGATGCTACTCCCCTGATAGGTGGTACGGTGAGGTCATGTACCTCTGAAATTTCTCTGACCGTGGGTGTGTGCCACTCTGAGAGATGTTCCCTTTTAGTCCTGGAGAACCTACCGGTTGAGGTGGTACTGGGGTTGCCTTGGCTCCGTTTACATAACCCCACAATTGATTGGTCCAAAGGAGAGTTGGTGAAATGGGGACCTAAGTGTGACTCATGCTTGTCCATGGTCCAGGCTGGGGTTTCAGTAAGGTCTAATACATTACCCTCAGTTATTAAAGAATTTTCTGATGTATTCTCATCCCCTACTCCAGAGGTTCTACCCCCCCATAGACCTTATGATTGCGCCATAGAGCTAATAGAGGGTGCCGATGTCACGGCGGACGTGCACTCAGTCTAATCGATAACGCACCAACCAGGCTCTGGGCGAGAGACAGGGGAAGGGTCACCTCCTAACTAATCCCTGACCTCTTTCCCTGCAATGCTCAGCCCACCTACAGACCTTAAAGGTAGGTATGAGGTGTCCCCGTGCCTGGGCTGACAAAACCCTGAATTCCTGCTCGCACAGAACCTGGATGGGATAGATGACACAAAACAACCAAACTTGAAATAGCACTTATCTTCCTGAGCTTGAGCAGACAGCCAACCTTCCTTCCTAGCTTCCAAGACCACAATGATTAGTATAATCCGCTCAGGACACTGGGCTAGTTTGCTATTTAAACTAATTACCCCACCCAGTGCACCTGATGAGAGGCGGATCCAGCACGGCTCCAAAACAACCACTAAATTCGTGCTGCAATCCTGGCCGACCTCCGCACCTCGTCAGAGTGGGGCATGACAGTACCCCCCCTTCTACGGGTGACCTCTGGACACCCCGGACCAACCTTATCCGGATGGGACCTATGAAAAGCCCTCACCAGTCGGCTGGCGTTGATATCCACCGCCGGAACCCACATCCTCTCCTCAGGACCGTATCCCCTCCAGTGCACCAGGTACTGAAGGGAACCCCGAAGAACTCTCGAGTCGAGAATCCTGGAGATCTCAAACTCCAAGTTTCCCTCGACCAGAACAGGAGGAGGAGGCAATGGCGATGGTTCCACCGGTCTCACGTATTTTTTTAGTAAAGACCTGTGGAACACATCATGGATCCTCCAAGTCTGCGGAAGATCAAGCCGAAACGCCACAGGATTGATCACCGCAGAAATTTTATACGGACCAATAAATCTTGGACCCAGCTTCCAAGATGGCACTCTCAATTTGATATTCTTAGTGGACAACCACACCAGAAAACCCACACACAGGTCCGGACCAGTCATACGTCTCTTGTCAGCCATTTGTTTATACCTCTCACCCATCCTCTCCAAATTTCCTTGAATCCTCCGCCAGATTGAGGATAAGGCAGAAGAGAATCTCTCCTCCTCTGGCATCCCAGAGGAACCAGACCCAGAAAAGGTACCAAACTGAGGATGGAAACTGCATGCGCCAAAGACATTGCATTCTCTAAAGTATCCGGGTACTCATGAAAAGCCAGGGCATCCTTCAACCTTTCAGATAACCCCTGACAAAACTGACTACGTAACGTGGGGTCATTCCACCCCGACTCAGTAGCCCACCTCCTAAACTCTGTGCAGTAACCCTCTGCAGTATGTTTACCCTGTAGTAAGTTACGCAATCTCGATTCTGCCATCGAGACCCGATCTGGGTCATCGTAAATCAATCTCAGGGCTTTGAAAAATTCCTCCACCGACCGGAGAGCCAGAGAACCGGGCGGCAGAGAAAAAGCCCAGGATTGCGCGTCCCCTTTAAGCAAAGACATGATGATACCAATCCTCTGATCTTCATTACCTGACGAAAATGGACGCAGTCGAAAGTACAAATTGCATGACTCTTTAAAGCGGAAAAAATCATCCGTACCCCCTGTAAATTTCTCGGGAAGAGCGACTTTAGGCTCCCCACCAATTTGACCTGTACCAGATGCCAGAACCCTCTGACACTGTGTGACCGAACTACGCAGATCCGCAACCTCTAGGGATAAACCCTGCATGCGGTCAACCAGTGCATCAATTGACGCCATCACAAAAGCGCTGAGTGATGGTAGTCACAGTATGGCGGATTATAATGTCACGGCGGACGTGCACTCAGTCTAACAGATAACGCACCAACCAGGCTCTGGGCGAGAGACAGGGGAAGGGTCACCTCCTAACTAATCCCTGACCTCTTTCCCTGCAATGCTCAGCCCACCTACAGACCTTAAAGGTAGGTATGAGGTGTCCCCGTGCCTGGGCTGACAAAACCCTGAATTCCCTGAGATGGTGAAGTAGGGAAAAAGGAGCAGCCTGCTCGCACAGAACCTGGATGGGATAGATGACACAAAACAACCAAACTTGAAATCGCACTTATCTTCCTGAGCTGGAGCAGACAGCCAACCTTCCTTCCTAGCTTCCAAGACCACAATGATTAGTATAATCCGCTCAGGACACTGGGCTAGTTAGCTATTTAAACTAATTACCCCACCCAGTGCACCTGATGAGAGGCGGATCCAGCACGGCTCCAAAACAACCACTAAATTCGTGCTGCAATCCTGGCCGACCTCCGCACCTCGTCAGAGTGGGGCATGACAGCCGAATTTCCTAAAGGGCGAATTTATAATCTTTCAGGGCCCGAACGCAAGGCTATGGAAGATTATATTAAGGAGAGCCTTGCTAAAGGGCATATTAGACCTTCAATCTCTCCTATGGGAGCAGGGTTTTTCTTTGTTAAAAAGAAGGATGGTGGTCTTAGGCCTTGTATTGATTACCGGAGATTGAATAAGATCACTGTCCAAAATAAATACTCTCTCCCATTGATTCTGGATTTATTTAACCAGGTTCTGGGGGCAACCTGGTTTTCCAAGATTGACCTGAAAGGGGCATACAATCTAATCCGAATCAAGGAGGGAGACGAATGGAAGACAGCGTTCAATACTCCGATAGGACACTTTGAATATCAGGTGATGGCTTTTGGACTCAGCAATGCCCCAGCTGTGTTCCAAAACTTAATGAACGATATTCTCAGGGAGTTCTTAGGTAAATTTATTATTGTCTATTTTGATGACATTTTGGTATTCTCTCCAGATTTCGAATCTCATGTGTCTCATGTCAAACAAGTATTAGAGGTGTTGAGGGAGAACCAGCTATCCGCTAAGCAAGAGAAATGTGTCTTTGGTGTACAGGAGATACTGTTTCTAGGGCATGTTTTGACTCCTCACGCCTTTAAGATGGATCCTGGTAAGGTTTTAGCAATTAAGGAATGGGTAAGGCCTTCATCCTTAAAGGCTTTCAACGGTTTTTGGGTTTCGCTAATTACTACCGTAAATTTATCATGAATTTTTCTGTAATTGCTAAGCCATTGACCGACCTTACTAAGAAAGGGGCGGATTTGGAGAATTGGTCTACCAAGGCTATCTCTTCATTTGAAACCTTAAAAAAGGCATTTAGTAGCGCTCTCATTCTGATCCAGCCTGATCAGGAGAAACCTTTTATTGTGGAGGTGGATGCGTCCGAGGACGGCGCAGGAGCAGTCCTTTCACAAGGTCCTGCTAGCCTCACTAACCTGAGACCGTGTGCCTTCTTCTCCAGGAAATTCTCTCCCACGGAGAGAAACTACGACGTAGGGAATAGGGAGCTGCTGGCTATTAAATGGGCATTTGAGGAGTGGAGGCATTTTTTGGAGGGGACAAGGCATCGAGTAACTGTTGTCACTGATCATAAAAACCTAATGTTTCTCGAGTCAGCTAAGAGGTTGAATCCCCGACAAGCCCGATGGGCTCTGTTTTTTACCCGTTTTGAAAGTAAAAATGTGAAAGCAGACGCATTATCTCGGAGCTTCCATGCTTTTCAACCCACTGAGACGCCGCCTGAATCCATCCTACCAGCAAACATCTTCTTAGCAGCTCTAACCCAGGATATCTCGGCTTGCATTAAGGCTGAACAACATCTGGCACCGGCATCCACCCCAACAGATAAGTAAGAAAAGACATATATTCTTCTACCACTGGCCTTTTTTTCTGACTACCCATACCATATGCTGGCCACTGCACTCTACATGCCCTGCCTTGCACCCATCCAAACACTTAACATCACTGGCACCTCAGCTACCATCAGGCAAGAGCCCCAGAATCAGAGTATGCCCTGAGGGAAGAAAGGGTGCACCCTCATTTCACTGCACAGCTGTAGAAAGCATCCTATCCTCTGCCCTCGCTCCTCCAGTGCCGCTGCACCAATAGAGTCAAGAAAAGGATTTGTGCCTCTGAGCCTTACTAAGAAGAATAGTTGTGTGGATCATAAATAAACTTTATTGCTCTATTGGAGTGACTGCCTTGTGGAAGCTATGTCCACACTGTGCTTCTTGTGGGTGTCAACACTCACCCCAGCTTGCTGTTAAGGGCAGAAATCACACCATTGGCTGCATGCCAGTCTAGAAGGGGTAAATCAGCCGTCACTGATCCACGCTTGTAGCACTGAAGCTCCTCCAAGGCAGGGCATGTAGAGTGCAGTGGCCAGCATATGGTGTAGGTAGTCAGAAAAAAAGGCCAGTGGTAGAAGAATATATGTCTTTTCTTACTTAAGTGCAAAATGTGGATTGTAGTGCATCCAACTATTTCAGACACAGCTCCAACTGTACACAGTGGAATTCTCTCCAAGATAGTGGTGTATGAATTTGGGCAAGGATGGTAGTTATGGCCTTCTTTCCTCTCTATCTTGCTAAAGTCTCTTTCATTGGAATCTATGGCTGGCAACAGTACCTTGGCAATAATTGCTGTAATGACCACTACTGGATACATGGTTTTGAAGGCACATCTAGCCAGGATGTGTGAAGGGTATCTTAACGGTGTCCCTCACTGCAGTAAAGTCTTAGCAGCTTTTGTTAGTAGGTTACCTTACCGACTCCAATGCTCAGCCATGCAGACTATAAGAGGGTCATTTATTAAGACCAGTGTTTTAGACGCTGAAGCTAACTTCGGCGCATCCATCGCCGGTGTAAATGGAAGCCAGCTTCCTTGCTGGCTTAAATTTAGACATACAGACTATGGAGGGGCAAGGGCAAATAGGATTGCCTAACTAAATTCCCAGGCTATGAGCTGTGCGCTACGATTGACCAACGCTGCAGCAAGGGACAACCCTAATACAAAAACTCTGCCCCATACAACAGAGGGAGCTGCACACACCGGAGCCTATACCGGACGAACGGAGCGGCGCCCAGACATACTAGTAAGTGCAGGGGGACCCCTGGGCGCCGCTCTGCCCACTGATATAGTTAGTTTTTAGTTTTTCAACTAGTGAAAGGTCCTCTTTAAGCACTTTATGATCTCTCTGAGAGGTATATCTGAGGTCTAACTAATAGTTCACTTGCTGAATTTGGTCGCAATTTGCAGTATGCAGTTAGCAGTAACTATTTGCAGATTGGTTGAGTATGACCTGGTATGGTTGTATGCAATTTGGATTGCAATATCGAATTTGAATTTGGATTGTAAACTTAGCAGTTTGCAATTGGTGGAACTGTAAGTAAACACACATATAACTGGTTCAGTATACAGTTCTAATCTCTATATTAACAGTAGGAACATTATATAACTGTTTTAAATACCTATTTGGCCTCTCTGCTTCCATAAAACACAGCTCTTAGTGGAGTGAATGTCTGTTCAGCTTTTCTCCTCTGGTGTAATGATTCTAGCAGCTCCTGCTAGGGGAATTTCCCACACATGTTGTCTGTGAGGCTGGCTGTGATTGGTCAAAACTCTTGCTGTGTGTGAAGCTGGCTGTGATTGGTCAAGACTCCAGCCCAGCAACACCAGTTTAACTCTATGCTTTCTGTTGTTTCTGCTGTGTCATTGAGCTTACCTTACATTATGTAATGAATCTTAAAGGCATATTATCTTTTCTGCTTCTGTGAACACAATATATAACAGTTTTATGACATCCAAACATGAAGTTACTGTAAATAATTCTGCTTTTGTCTTTAACACACAAACATAGGAACTGTATTAAGGTTATTGGCAGGTTTAGCTGTATAAACATATAAGCTATATTAGCAACCTAGGACAGGTCTTTATAACAACACTCTTCTTACTAGTTTATCTTCATCCTTTTGAACTTCTAGAACTTTGGCCAATTTCCATTGACTTCCAGGTAAATCTTTTGCTTTCACTAACACTATGTCACCAACTTGGACATTTCTTCTGGGTGTTTGCCATTTACTTCTTAGCATAAAATTGGCCAAGTGCTCTTTCCTCCATCTATTCCAAAACTGATCTGATAGATATTAAACTCTTCGCCATCTACTTTTAGCATATAATCCTCTTTGGTGAACTTGCCAGGTGGTGGCTTTATGTAATCAGACATAAGGTGAAGTAGATGGTTGGGAGTTAAAGGGTCCAAACTTGTTGGATCGTTGATGTTTTATCAACTGTAAGTGGACGACTGTTAACAATAGATATTACTTTACTATTACTCATCTATTTTTCCGGCGTTCTTTTTCAACACTGAACTTAACGCATTTCTTACAGTTCTGATTTGTCTTTCCCAAACTCCTCCTGTATGGCTTGAATGTGGAGCATTCATATGAAAATCACACTGTTTCTCTAACAAATACTCAGTTACCTTTTCTTTATCGATCTCTTTTAGAGATTTCTTCAATTCATTCTTCCCTCCGACAAAATTAGATCCGTGGTCAGATCTAAGCTCTCTGACAGTACCTCTAATGGCTATGAAACATCTCAAGGCGTTGATGAATGCGTCAGTTGACATATCTTCTAACATTTCCAGGTGAATTGCTCTGGAGCTTAGACATGTATATATTAGTCCATATCTTTTGTACTCCTTGCGGTTCTGTTTGGTGATGAATGGGCCAAAACAATCCATTCCGCTATAAAGAAATGGTGGTGATGGGTTTACACGATCTGCCGGTAAATCTGCCATTCTTTGTTCTTCGGTAGGTCTACGTGCCTTTCTGCAGACTACACATTTACTTATATACTTTGCTATAACTTTGCTTCCTTTCACTATCCAGTAACCACCTTCTCTCAAATGGGTAAAGCATCTTCCTTGATGCAAGGATTTGTTGTGGTAGTAATCAATAATCAATCTTGTGAAGGTAGAGTTTTTGGGTAGAATTGCTAGATGCTTCACTCTGCTACGTAACGATGCATTTTCCAGTCTCCCTGCCACCTTCAGTATACCATCCTGCAGAACAAGATTAACTTTGTACAATGGGTGGTTGTTTGGAAGCCTTTTAGGTTCTTGCCTAAGTCTCTTCAACTCTTCACTGTAGAATCTCTGTTCAATAAGTGTAATGACTTTTTCTTCAGCTTTCATTCTTTCTTCCTCATTCAACAGTTCCTTCTTTTTGATACCCTTTGCCAAACGTTGAATTTGAGCTACTACATTTATGACCGTATTCAATTTTGAACATCTGGCTAGTCTTTCAAGTATGTCATCTTGTCACTTGGCAGCAGTGCTCAATGTTTGTACGACTTTTACTTCTGGATCACCCATAGACAATTAATTCTGTTTAACCTTTACTGGGCGTGATTTCCTTTTCCCAAAGGAACTCTGGGCCTGTGAACCAATTAGAATTTTTCAATTCTGTTACATTCAGGCCTCTTGAAGCATGATCTGCTGGGTTATGCTTTGTGTCAATGTGATGCCAATGTTCCGGATTTGTTATTTCCCAAATTTTCTCAACTCTGTTGGTGACAAAGATATGGAATCTTCGCGCTTCGTTGTTTATGTATCCTAGGACAACTTGTGAGTCTGTCCAAAAATATTCTTCATCTATTTTTAATTCCAATTCTTCTCTCAGAAACTTGCTTACTGATGCCGAAACAACAGCTGCTGACAGTTCAAGTCTTGGTATTGTCTAAATACTGGTAGGGGCAACTCTGGCCTTTCCCATAACCAGGGAACAGCGCTATCTTTTCTTCTCCTATCACTCTGATGTAGGAGCACTGACCATAACCATAACTACTGGCATCTCAAAAGTGATGAATTTCGATTTTCTTGTGCTTTCCGAAATCATGAGGTACAAAACATCTGGGTATCCGAACCTATCTTAAGTTTTGCAGGTCTCTTAGCCAACTCTCCCACCTTGGCATCAAATTTTCAGGTATGGGCTCATCCCATCCCAACTTGTGTCTGCATAATTCTTGTAGTATTTATTTTGCTCTGAGGATTACTGGGGCCAAGAATCCCAATGGATCAAATATAGAAGCCACTGCGGTAAGAATGGTACGTCTAGTTGCAATTTTCTCTTCAATATATACTTCAAAGAAGAACTTGTCATTCTCTACATTCCATCCCAATCCAAGTATGTTCTGGACTGGAAGATGATCATAATTGAGATCTACATTCTTTATTGATGATGCACGTTTAGAGTCACTGATGGATTTCAGTACCTCTCTGTTGTTTGAGATGAATTTATGAAGGCGCAAGTTTCCTCTTGCGCATAACTATTGGCTTTCTTTCACTAGTTTGAGTGCAGATTCTGTGGACTCTAGACTTATGAGACCATCATCTACATAAAAGTTTTTATTCAGAAAATTTGCTGCTGATGGGCAATCCTTTTCATTCTGATTGGCCAGGTACTTCATACCATAATTGGTGCAACCTGGAGACGATGCTTCTCCAAACAAGTGTACTTTCATTCTGTATTCTGCTGGCTCTGTTTCTGCATCTCCATCCTCCCACCATAGAAACCTCAGGAAGTCTCAATCTTCATTCTTTACATGAAACTGGTGAAACATTTTTTCAACGTCAGATATGACTGCTACGGGATACTTTCTGAATCTACAGCGTACTCCAGGCAGAGTGTTTGTAAGTTCTAGTCCTTTTAGTAGATGATCGTTCAATTCCACACCATCATACTTTGCTGAGCAATCAAATACTACTCTAATCTTATCTGGTTTCTTTGAGTGGTAAACACCTTGATGTGGGATGTACCACACTTCTCCTTCTTTAGGCTGATTATTAACTTTCTCTGCATGTCCTTCTTCAAGGATGCCTTTCATGAATTTCAAATAATCAATCTTGAGTTTGGGATCTCTTCCCGTCATTGTGGTGAGTTTGAGCTTCACTGGTTCTGTAGCTACTTCTAATTTCTTGATCAATGAAGGTGACGTCACTCTGGCCATCCAGTAGCGCATAGGCGTTTACCTTCTTGTTCCTCCTTTTAGGATTTAAAATGCACAATGGTACAACCATTGATGTGCCATTGCTTTCTCCTTCCCTCACTCTGCAAGAGAATACCAATACTTTCTTTCGTTCCTCAGTATCTTTAGGTATTGAGGATTTATGTTTCTTTGGACGTTCTTCATGTAGTGGTGTAGGATGGCGTCCTTTGCAAATGCTGCATGTGGTCTTTTTCTTACACTCCTTAGTAACATGGCCTTTTTTTAGACAACCAAAACACAGTTGGTTCTCGAGTACAAACTTTTTCTTTTCATCTGGGGACTTCTCCTTCAATTGTTGGCACTTGTGTATGGAGTGGTTCTCTCCACAGAACATACACTTGAAGGTATTATGAAGATTTGTCGGTTCGGTCTCTCTACTGATCCCAGTAGTGACTTTGAACTTGCTCTCGTAGGTATCTTGACCTTTAGCTGCTCCGTTGGTTGCAAAGCTAGTTGCTCTTGCACGTCTTATCTCTCTTGCAGGCCTTTCTTCTAAGGATTTTAAGACGTAAGATGATGTTACTGGATTACATGCTATCCGTGCTTCCTTATTGCCGAACTCAGAGAACTCTATAAAACTTGGGAAATTCTTGCCTAGATCTAACTGTTCAGTCACATAGCGATTCCATCTAGAAGCCACTTCTTCAGGTAGCTTAGTTAGCAACCTGTGGTTTTCTAGATAGTCGTTCAGTACTTCTAGACCTTGAACATGTGGGATGGCATTGCTGCATGCTTGCAGGAATTCACCATACTTTTGGAGTCTAAATTGTTCTTTAGGACTTATTTTAGGCCAGTTATTCAATTTCTCTCTAAAAGCTCTTTGTACTAAGAAAGGATGACCATATCTTGCATTTAATTTTTCCCAAGCTTGCTTGTAGGCTTCTTCGTCTTTTCTATAGAAGTTACCTTCAAGAACTTTCTTTGCTTCCCCACCAAAATATCTCTGAAGGTAGACTAACTTGTCGACTGGACTGAAGCAATGATGCTCAATTATCATTTCAAAACTTGCCTTCCACTCTATGAACTTCAGTACGTCTCCTGAAAATACAGTAGGTTCCGGAAAGGGAAGTCTAGCTAGGACTGTTCTCTGTGGTCTTGCTGGGACAATAGTTGTAACATTCTTCTGAGCATTGCCGTGGCATCTAGGAATAGAATCATCCGGTTTTATTTTCTCACTTAGTTCTGAATTAGGTTAGTCCCTTTCTTCTTCTTTTCCAGTGGAGATAGAGGGTAAATTCACACACCTTTTTCCTAACACTGGACTAGGCCTCTCTCTGCCTTTCTGAGCAGGGATGGAAGGATAATGACTTATTTCCTCACTAAGTGCTGGAGATTTCCTTCCATTCTCCTGGGAGTATGTTGGAAAGTAGGAGTCTGCTTCTTCACTTAGTACAGATTTGAACCTATGGCTACTCTGATTCATATCCTCTTCGTGTACTCTGAGTCTGTCTTCTATGATCTTAACTTCTTCTTCAGCTTCCATTTGATGGCGCTCTGCCTCCATTTCAGCTTCCATTTGATGGCGCTGTGTTTCCATTTGACAGGGCTGTGCCTCGATGGCAGCTTCCATTTAAATTTCTGCTCTCTTGACAGCAAGTTGTTCAGCTAATTCCTTTCTTTTGGCTGAAGAATTTGAGAACTCTGATATATGGGTGGCACTTCTGCTAGCGAAGGAATTCACACTTGAGATTGTGGTTCCCCCTAGGACCTAGGATAGTCTCTCATAAAGAGCTCATTCATTCTAACTTCATCATAATTAGCTGCAGATGAAAGTTCTCTCATGAGCTTTACTAAATCTTTAGTGACTGCAGTACATGTTTCCATGTGCCTTACAATATCCTGGGAAGATGTCGTAAACGACCGCAAGTTGACATATGCTGCCATAAGCTCTGATTCAGATTCTTCTACCGTCTCTACCATATCACTCAAGTTCCCTTTTATACTTTCTTGCTTTAGATTTTTACGAATGTCTTTAATGTATAGTTTCCACTTATCATACATTTTGGCGAACTTTTTTCCTTTCAGTGCTGCTTCTTGCTCCAAATTTTCTAGCATCTTTGAGGTCGGTTTTCTGGCACGTGATGAACGTCTTAGTTCATCTGCTTGGGCTATATTTGTTTGAGACAAGACTAATGCTGCATCCGACTCTTCTACCTCAGACAGGTTCCCTTGCTCTTCAACTTCTACTCTATCTATCTTTGCATCCTCTAACAGTGGCATGGTAATACTAGGCTCAGACATTTTACTTTAACCCCTTAGGGATGCATGACGTACCGGTACGGCATGTTTCCCGAGTCCTTAAGGACCCATGACGTACCGGTACGTCATGAGTTTAAAATGAGATTGCAGCGCTGCAGGTATTAATCTGAACAGGATGCCGGCTGAAATCATTCAGCCGGCATCCTGTCACAACACCAGGGGGGGGGGGGGGTCATGATACCCCCCCGTATCGGCGATCGCAGCAAACCGCAGGTCAATTCAGACCTGCGGTTTGCTGTGCTTTCTGCAGATTCGATCCGCGGGGATCAAACTTAAAAATGCCCCTCGTTGGTGTACAGTGGTTATACCAGAGTGTCAGCACATTGCTGACACTCTGGTATAAACGGCTGACATCTGTGATGCGATGTCAGCCGTTTAACCCTTTCCATACCGCGGTCCGTACGGACCGCTGTATGGAAAAAGTTAACAGTAAGATGGGGCTCCCTCCCTCTCCCATCGGGGGGCTGCTGTGCCTTTGCAGCCCCCCGAAAGGATGGGGTGACAGAGGGAGGGAGCCCCCCTGCTTACCCTTCCCCGTCTGCGCAGTTGTGGCCACAACTGAGCAGACGGGGAAGGTTCCCATGGCAACAGGACGCCTTCTCAGGCATCCTGCTGTCCATGGTGCTGAACAGATCTGTGCTAAAGGCATAGATCTGTTCAGACAAAGTGTAAGTAAAATACAGTATAAAAAATAAAAACTATGAGGAAATTGAAATTTTGCCCACCTTACTTCCCAAAAAAGGTAAGAAAAGTGATCAAAAAGTCGCATGTACGCCAAAATAGTACTAATCAAACCGTCATCTCATCCCGCAAAAATCATACCCTACCCAAGATAATCGCCCAAAAACTGAAAAAGCTATGGCTCTTAGACTGTGGAAACACTAAAACATGATTTTTTTTGTTTAAAAAATGAAATCATTGTGTAAAACTTACATAAATAAAAAGAAAGTATACATATTAGGTATCTCCGCGTCCGTATCGACCGGCTCTATAAAAATATCACGTGATCTAACCCCTCAGGTGACCACTGTAAAAAAAAAAAAAAAAAACGGTGTAAAAAAAGCTATTTTTTGTCATCTTATGTCACAAAAAAAGTAATAGCAAGCGATCAAAAAGTCATATGCACCCCAAAATACTGCTAATCAAACCGTCATCTCATCCCGCAAAAAAAGAGACCCTATCTAAGATAATCGCCCAAAAACTGAAAAAACTATGGCTCTCAGACCATGGAGACACTAAAACATGATTTTTTTTGTTTCAAAAATGAAATCATTGTGTAAAACTTACATAAATATATAAAAAAATACATATTTTGTAATCGCCGCATCCTTGACAACCTGCTCTATAAAAATACCACATGATTTAACCTGTCAGATGAATGTTGTAAATAACAAAAAAAAAAAAACGGTGCCAAAAAAGCTATTTCTTGTTACCTTGCCTCACAAAAAGTGTAATATAGAGCAACCAAAAATCATATGTACCCTAAACTAGTACCAACAAAACTTCCACCCTATCCCGTAGTTTCTAAAATGGGGTCACTTTTTTGGAGTTTCTACTCAAGGGGTGCATCAGTGGGGCTTCAAATGGGACATTGTGTCCAAAAAAAACAGTCTAGCAAAATCTGCCGTCCAAAAACCGTATGGCATTCCTTTCCTTCTGCGCCCTGCCGTGTGCCCGTACAGCAGTTTACGACCACATATGGGGTGTTTCTGTAAACTACAGAATCAGGGCCATAAATAATGAGTTTTGTTTGGCTGTTAACCCTTGCTTTGTAACTGGAAAAAAAATATTAAAATGGAAAATCTGCCAAAAAAGTGAACTTTTGAAATTGTATCTCTATTTTCCATTAAATCTTGTGCAACACCTAAAGGGTTAACAAAGTTTGCAAAATCAGTTTTGAATACCTTGAGGGGTGTTGTTTCTTAGATGGGGTCACTTTTATGGAGTTTCTACTCTAGGGGTGCATCAGGGGGGCTTCAAATGGGACATGGTGTCAAAAAAACCAGTCCAGCAAAATCTACCTTCCAAAAACCATACGGCGCACCTTTCCCTCTACGCCCTACTGTGTGCCCGTACAGTAGTTTACGGCCACATATGGGGTGTTTCTGCAAACTACAGAATCGTGGCAATAAATATAGCATTTTGTTTGGCTGTTAACCCTTGCTTTGTTACTGGAAAAAATGGATTAAAATGGAGAATTTGCCAAAAAATTGAAATTCTCAAATTTCATCTCCATTTGCCAATAACTCTTGTGCAACACCTAAAGGGTTATCAAAGTTTGTAAAATCAGTTTTGAATACCTTGAGGGGTGTAGTTTCTAGAATGGGGTCATTTTTGGGTGGTTTCTATTATGTAAGCCTCACAAAGTGACTTCAGACCTGAACTAGTCCCTAAAAAGTGGGTTTTTGAAAATTTCTGAAAAATTTCAAGATTTTCTTCTAAACTTCTAAGCCTTGTAACATCCCCCAAAAATAAAATATCATTCCCAAATTGATCCAAACATGAAGTAGACATATGGGGAATGTCAAGTAATAACTATTTTTGGAGGTATTACTATGTATTATAAAAGTAGAGAAATTGAAACTTGGAAATTTGCAATTTTTTAAAAATTTTTTGGTAAATTTGGTATTTTTTTATAAATAAAAATGAATTTTTTTACTTCATTTTACCAGTGTCATGAAGTACAATATGTGACGAAAAAACAATCCCAGAATGGCCTGGATAAGTCAAAGCGTTTTAAAGTTATCAGTAGAGTTGAGCGAACACCTGGATGTTCGGGTTCGAGAAGTTCGGCCGAACTTCCCGGAAATGTTTGGGTTCGGGATCCGAACCCGACCCGAACTTCGTCCCGAACCCCTTTGAAGTCAATGGGGACCCGAACTTTTCGGCACTAAAAAGGCTGTAAAACAGCCCAGGAAAGAGCTAGAGGGCTGCAAAAGGCAGCAACGTGTAGGTAAATCCCCTGCAAACAAATGTGGATAGGGAAATGAATTAAAATAAAAAAAATAAAAAATAAATTAACCAATATTAATTGGACAGAGGTCCCATAGCAGAGAATCGGGCTTCATGTCAGCAGAGAATCAGTCTCTTCATGCCATAGCAGAGAATCTGGCTTCATGTCAGCAGAGAATCAGTCTCTTCATGCCATAGCAGAGAATCTGGCTTCATGTCAGCAGAGAATCAGTCTTCATGTCATAGCAGAGAATCAGGCTTCACGTCACCCACCACTGGAACAGGCCACAGTCACATATTTAGGCCCCGGCACCCAGACAAAGGAGAGAGGTCCCATAACAGAGAATCTGGCTTCATGTCAGCACAGAATCAGTCTTCATGTCATAGCAGAGAATCAGGGTTCACGTCACCCACCACTGGAAGAGGCCACTGTCGCACATTTAGGCCCAGGCACCCAGGCAGAGGAGAGAGGTCCCGTAACAGAGATTCAGGCTTCATGTCAGCAGAGAATCAGTCTTCATGTCATAGCAGAGAATCAGGCTTCACATCACCCACCACTGGAACAGGCCACTGTCACATATTTAGGCCCCGGCACCCAGACAGAGGAGAGAGGTCCCGTAACAGAGAATCTGGCTTCATGTCAGCACAGAATCAGTCTTCATGTCATAGCAGAGAATCAGGCTTCACGTCACCCACCACTGGAACAGGCCACTGTCACATATTTAGGCCCCGGCACCCAGACAAAGGAGAGAGGTCCCATAACAGAGAATCTGGCTTCATGTCAGCACAGAATCAGTCTTCATGTCATAGCAGAGAATCAGGGTTCACGTCACCCACCACTGGAAGAGGCCACTGTCGCACATTTAGGCCCAGGCACCCAGGCAGAGGAGAGAGGTCCCGTAACAGAGATTCAGGCTTCATGTCAGCAGAGAATCAGTCTTCATGTCATAGCAGAGAATCAGGCTTCACGTCACCCACCACTGGAACAGGCCACTGTCACATATTTAGGCCCCGGCACCCAGACAGAGGAGAGAGGTCCCGTAACAGAGAATCTGGCTTCATGTCAGCACAGAATCAGTCTTCATGTCATAGCAGAGAATCAGGCTTCACGTCACCCACCACTGAAACAGGCCACTGTCACATATTTAGGCCCAGGCACCCAGGCAGAGGAGAGAGGTCCCGTAACAGAGATTTAGGCTTCATGTCAGCACAGAATCAGTCTTCATGTCATAGCAGAGAATCAGGCTTCACGTCACCCACCACTGGAAGAGGCCACTGTCACACATTTAGGCCCAGGCACCCAGGCAGAGGAGAGAGGTCCCGTAACAGAGATTCAGGCTTCATGTCAGCAGAGAATCAGTCTTCATGTCATAGCAGAGAATCAGGCTTCACGTCACCCACCACTGGAACAGGCCACTGTCACATATTTAGGCTCCGGCACCCAGACAGAGGAGAGAGGTCCCGTAACAGAGATTCAGGCTTTATGTCAGCACAGAATCAGTCTTCATGTCATAGCAGAGAATCAGGCTTCACGTCACCCACCACTGGAACAGGCCACTGTCACATATTTAGGCCCCAGCACCCAGACAGAGGAGAGAGGTCCCGTAACAGAGATTCAGGCTTCATGTCAGCAGAGAATCAGTCTTCATGTCATAGCAGAGAATCAGGCTTCACATCACCCACCACTGGAACAGGCCACTGTCACACATTTAGGCCCCGGCACCCAGACAGAGGAGAGGTTCATTCAACTTTGGGTTGCCCCGCAATATAATGGTAAAATGAAAATAAAAATAGGATTGAATGAGGAAGTGCCCTGGAGTACAATAATATATTGTTAAGGGGAGGTAATTAATGTCTAATCTGCACAAGGGATGGACAGGTCCTGTGGGATCCATGCCTGGTTCATTTTTATGAACGTCAGCTTGTCCACATTGGCTGTAGACAGGCGGCTGTGTTTGTCTGTAATGACGCCCCCTGCCGTGCTGAATACACGTTCAGACAAAACGCTGGCCGCCGGGCAGGCCAGCACCTCCAAGGCATAAAAGGCTAGCTCTGGCCACGTGGACAATTTGGAGACCCAGAAGTTGAATGGGGCCGAACCATCAGTCAGTACATGGAGGGGTGTGCACAGGTACTGTTCCACCATGTTAGTGAAATGTTGCTTCCTGCTAACACGTTCCGTATCAGGTGGTGGTGCAGTTAGCTGTGGCGTGGTGACAAAACTTTTCCACATCTCTGCCATGCTAACCCTGCCCTCAGAGGAGCTGGCCGTGACACAGCTGCGTTGGCGACCTCTTGCTCCTCCTCTGCCTTCGCCTTGGGCTTCCACTGGTTCCCCTGTGACATTTGGGAATGCTCTCAGTAGCGCGTCTACCAACGTGCGCTTGTACTCGCGCATCTTCCTATCACGCTCCAGTGTAGGAAGTAAGGTGGGCACATTGTCTTTGTACCGGGGATCCAGCAGGGTGGCAACCCAGTAGTCCGCACACGTTAAAATGTGGGCAACTCTGCTGTCGTTGTGCAGGCACTGCAGCATGTAGTCGCTCATGTGTGCCAGGCTGCCCAGAGGTAAGGACAAGCTGTCCTCTGTGGGAGGCGTATCGTCATCGTCCTGTGTTTCCCCCCAGCCACGCACCAGTGATGGGCCCGAGCTGCTTTGGGTGCCACCCCGCTGTGAACATGCTTCATCCTCATCCTCCTCCACCTCCTCCTCATCCTCGTCCTCCTCGTCCTCCAGTAGTGGGCCCTGTCTGGCCACATTTGTACCTGGCCTCTGGTGTTGCAAAAAACCTCCCTCTGAGTCACTTCGAAGAGACTGGCCTGAAAGTGCTAAAAATGACCCCTCTTCCTCCTCTTCCTCCTGGGCCACCTCCTCTTCCATCATCGCCCTAAGTGTTTTCTCAAGGAGACATAGAAGTGGTATTGTAACGCTGATAACGGCGTCATCGCCACTGGCCATGTTGGTGGAGTACTCGAAACAGCGCAACAGGGCACACAGGTCTCGCATGGAGGCCCAGTCATTGGTGGTGAAGTGGTGCTGTTCCGCAGTGCAATTGACCCGTGCGTGCTGCAGCTGAAACTCCACTATGGCCTGCTGCTGCTCGCACAGTCTGTCCAGCATGTGCAAGGTGGAGTTCCACCTGGTGGGCACATCGCATATGAGGCGGTGAGCGGGAAGGCCGAAGTTACGCTGTAGCGCAGACAGGCGTGCAGCAGCAGGGTGTGAACGCCGGAAGCGCGAACAGACGGCCCGCACTTTATGCAGCAGCTCTGACATGTCGGGGTAGTTGCGAATGAACTTCTGCACCACCAAATTCAGCACATGCGCCAGGCAAGGGATGTGCGTCAAACCGGCTAGTCCCAGAGCTGCAACGAGATTTCGCCCATTATCGCACACCACCAGGCTGGGCTTGAGGCTCACCGGCAGCAACCACTCGTCGGTCTGTTGTTCTATACCCCGCCACAACTCCTGTGCGGTGTGGGGCCTGTCCCCCAAACATATGAGTTTCAGAACGGCCTGCTGACGTTTACCCCGGGCTGTGCTGAAGTTGGTGGTGAAGGTGTGTGGCTGACTGGATGAGCAGGTGGAAGAAGAGGAGGAGGAAGCTGAGTAGGAGGAGGAGGAGACAGGAGGCAAAGAATGTTGCCCTGCGATCCTTGGCGGCGGAAGGACGTGCGCCAAACAGCTCTCCGCCTGGGGCCCAGCCGCCACTACATTTACCCAGTGTGCAGTTAGGGAGATATAGCGTCCCTGGCCGTGCTTACTGGTCCACGTATCTGTGGTTAGGTGGACCTTGCCACAGATGGCGTTGCGCAGTGCACACTTGATTTTATCGGACACTTGTTTGTGCAGGGAAGGCACGGCTCTCTTGGAGAAGTAGTGCCGGCTGGGAACAACATACTGTGGGACAGCAAGCGACATGAGCTGTTTGAAGCTGTCTGTGTCCACCAGCCTAAATGACAGCATTTCATAGGCCTGTAGTTTAGAAATACTGGCATTCAGGGCCAGGGATCGAGGGTGGCTAGGTGGGAATTTACGCTTTCTCTCAAATGTTTGTGAGATGGAGAGCTGAACGCTGCCGTGTGACATGGTTGAGATGCTTGGTGACGCAGGTGGTGGTGTTGGTGGTACATCCCATGTTTGCTGGGCGGCAGGTGCCAACGTTCCTCCAGAGGCGGAGGAAGAGGCCGAGGCGGCGGCAGCAGCAGAAGAGGCCGAGGCGGCAGCAGCAGAAGAGGTAGCAGGGGGAGCCTGAGTGACTTCCTTGTTTTTAAGGTGTTTACTCCACTGCAGTTCACGCTTTGCATGCAGGTGCCTGGTCATGCAGGTTGTGCTAAGGTTCAGAACGTTAATGCCTCGCTTCAGGCTCTGATGGCACAGCGTGCAAACCACTCGGGTCTTGTCGTCAGCACATTGTTTAAAGAACTCCTTGAAGCTGCCTTTGGGGTGCTCGGTCCCAGATGGCGGCGGTCAGTAGCAGGCGGAGTCTCTTGGCGGCAGGTGTTCTGATTTTGCCCACTGCTCCCTCTTTGTCTTTTGCTACGCTGTTGGCTCGGTCTCACCACTGCCTCTTCCTCCGAATTCTGAAAGTCAGTGGCACGACCTTCATTCCATGTGGGGTCTAGGACCTCATCGTCCCCTGCATCGTCTTCCACCCAGTCTTCCTCCCTGACCTCCTGTTCAGTCTGCACACTGCAGAAAGACGCAGCAGTAGGCACCTGTGTTTCGTCATCATCAGAGACGTGCTGAGGTGGTATTTCCATGTCCTCATCATCAGGAAACATAAGTGGTTGTGCGTTAGTGCATTCTATCTCTTCCACCCCTGGGGAAGGGCTAGGTGGATGCCCTTGGGAAACCCTGGCAGCAGAGTCTTCAAACAGCATAAGAGACTGCTGCATAACTTGAGGCTCAGACAGTTTCCCTGATATGCATGGGGGTGATGTGACAGACTGATGGGCTTGGTTTTCATGCGCCATCTGTGTGCTTTCTGCAGAAGACTGGGTGGGAGATAATGTGAACGTGCTGGATCCACTGTCGGCCACCCAATTGACTAATGCCTGTACCTGCTCAGGCCTTACCATCCTTAGAACGGCATTGGGCCCCACCAAATATCGCTGTAAATTCTGCTGGCTACTGGGACCTGAGGTAGTTGGTTCACTAGGACGTGTGGCTGTGGCAGAACAGCCACGTCCTCTCCCAGCACCAGAGGGTCCACTAACACCACCACGACCATGTCCACGTCCGCGTCCCTTATTAGATGTTTTCCTCATTGTTCCCGTTCACCACAATTTTGAAAATGGCAAATTTGGGAATAGTTTTTCAACCCAGAACAAAAACTGTGCTTTTACGGTCACTACAAATAATTTGACCAGCTAAAACAGTACAGATTTGGTTGAATACAAATGTGAGGCCTATTTTTTTCGCGCTGTGTGACAGATATACCTTTAATCACAGAATTAGACTTGTATCTGCATGGTAGCGTGTGTGTTAAGTTTTTCTGAATGACACTATCAGCACCTTGAATCTAAGATATCCTTTTTGGGATAGATTTAAAGTAGGCCTGATATAGCAGAAACTACTAATTTTGAGAATGGCAAATTTGGGAATAGTTTTTCAACCCAGAACAAAAACTGTGCTTTTACGGTCACTACAAATAACTTGACCAGCTAAAGCAGTACTGATTTGGAGGAATATAAATGTCAGGTCTATTTTTTAGGCCCTGGGTGACAGGCTCAACTTGCCCCTGATGTAGTATATGGCCAAAATTAACCACACTATTGATGGTTAAATGCACTTGGGTGACACAGGCTCAGCCTGCACCTGATGTAGTATATGGCCAAAAAATAACCACACTGTTGATGGTTAAATGCACTTGGGTGACACAGGCTCAGCCTGCACCTGATGTAGTATATGGCCAAAAAATAACCACACTGTTGATGGTTAAATGCACTTCGGTGACACAGGCTCAGCCTGCAGCTGATGTAGGATATAGCAAAAAATAACCACACTATTGATGGTTAAAAGCACTTGGTGGTAGCTTGTGCTGGCGCACCACAAGCCACAAAATGGCCGCCGATCACCCCAGAAAAAAGTGATATAAAAACGCTCTGGGCAGCCTAAAAAAAGTGAGCAATTCAATATTAGCACTTCAATGATCCACAGCTGGAGATCGATCACTGAATTAAGACTTTTGGAGGAGTTAATCTGCCTAATCTCGCCCTAACGTCGCAGCAGCAACCTCTCCCTATGCTTGAATCAGCAGAGTGACGTGCAGCGATACGTGACCCAAGCTTATATAGAGGCTGGGTCACATGCTGCACTGGCCAATCACAGCCATGCCAATAGTAGGCAAGGCTGTGATGGCCTCTTGGGGCAAGTATTATGACGCTTGTTGATTGACTGCTTTGCAACCTTTCAAAAAGCGCCAAGAAAGCGCCGAACACCGAACCCGGACTTTTACGAAAATGTTCGGGTTCGGGTCCGTGTCACGGACACCCCAAAATTCGGTAGGAACCCGAACTATACAGTTCGGGTTCGCTCATCCCTAGTTATCAGCACTTAAAGTGGCACTGGTCAGATTTGCAAAAAATGGCCAAGTCCTTAAGGGGAAATAGGGCTGAGTCCTTAAGGGGTTAAATGCTAAAAACAATTAATACAAATATTAAAGAACCTTTCACTTTAAATGCAATACTGACAAAATGCAGGAATAAATGACTTTCACTTTAAATGCAATAGCAATAGATGCAAGCAATACATTACTTTCACTTCAAATACTTTAGAGTCCATATACTACAAACTGTCCTTTGTTTTTACTTTAAAGTCTCTTATTTCTGAACACAAAAAATGTCTCTTTATGCCAAAGCCTATATGCAATGATAAGTAATAAAAGGAAAGCTCTGACCTTATTCTGAAGAGCAGGAGCAAATGTAAATCTTAAAGGAGACATGTCTTTTCTTGATATTATGTGATGCTCTGCTCTGACTTGCGATTCTCTGTGCAGACTTGCGATGCTTGCGATGCGCTGGCTTGGATACGCTGCTTGCAGGCTTTGGGCCTAGTTGCGGGAAACTAGCTAGCTGCAGTATGTAGTCTTTCCGTGGATAGTGGTGCTGGCACTCTAGCTCTGGACTTTGGCGTCCCAATATGCGTCTCTTTCTCTCTCTAGGGATCGCAGGAGGGTTGGCGCTCTTTTTCTGACTATTTTGCCTTTGCCGTTCTGACACTTTAAGAGTTGGCTGCAGTTTGACTAATGCACACATTCTATGGCCTCTATGGTAGCTCCGCTGAGGTGTCTTTGCTTGCTCACTCCAGGAACAGTTGCTGTGCGGCGGTATATGCTGGCGCTCTCTACTGTGCAAGTTGAGGAGCGCTATCACTTAGCCCTCTGAGGGTAATAGTTCCACTGTGGCAAGCGCAGCACTATGAAGTGCCTTTTGCGCTATGGCATTAGAAGAATTTTGATATCTCTGACTTTTAGTCTAACCAGACTGTCTATTACTCTGTAATTTCTCTAGCGTCGTTCTATGGAAGCAGTAGGTTTAACCCCTTAGGGACCGGGCTCATTTTCACCTTAAAGAGGACCTTTCACTAGATTAAAAAATCTAAACTAACTATACAGACATGGAGAGCGGCGCTCAGGGATCCCCTTGCACTTACTATTATCCCTGGGCGCCGCTCCGTTCGCCCGGTATAGGCTCCGGTATCTTCACATGTTAGGCTCCACCCAGTGGAACCTGCCGGCGTCTCCTTCTCCCATGCTGTAGCGCTGGCCAATCGCAGCGCTCAGCTCATAGCCTGAGAGGTTTTTTTTTCTCTCAGGCTATGAGCTGAGCGCTGCGATTGGCCAGCGCTACAGCATGGGAGAAAGAGACGCCGGCAGGTTTCACTGGATGGAGCCTAACATGTGAAGATACCCCCCCGCGCATTTACCCAAGGTGCCTGCTCAAGGATTTAAGCAGGCACCGGGTTCCGATCACCGCCCGCTGAGCGGCGGTGATCGGAAATACATAGGACGTACTGGTACGCCCTGTGTCCTTAAGTACCGGGACATCAGGGCGTACCGGTACGCCGTATGTCCTAAACAGGTTAAGGCCTCTTTCACACTTGCGTTGTTGGGATCCGGCATGCACTTCCGTTGCCGGAGGTGCCTGCCGGATCCGTAACAACGCAAGTGTACTGAAAGCATTTGAAGACGGAACCGTCTTCCAAATGCTTTCAGTGTTACTATGGCACCCAGGACGCTATTAAAGTCCTGGTTGCCATAGTAGGAGCGGGGAGCGGGGGAGCGGTATACTTACAGTCCGTGCGGCTCCCCGGGCGCTCCAGAATGACGTCAGAGCGCCCCATGCGCATGGATGACGTGATCCATGTGATCACGTGATCCATGCGCTTGGGGCGCCCTGACGTCACTCTGGAGCGCCCGGGGAGCCGCACGGACGGTAAGTATGCTGCTCCCCTGCTCCCCGCTACACTTACCATGGCTGTCAGGACTTTAGCGTCCCGGTAGCCATGGTAACTATTCAGAAAAAGCTAAACGTCGGGTCCGGCAATGCGCCGAACGACGTTTAGCTTAAGGCCGGATCCGGATCAATGCCTTTCAATGGGCATTGATCCCGGATCCGGCCTTGCGGCAAGTCTTCAGGATTTTTGGCCGGAGCAAAAAGCGCAGCATGCTGCGGTATTTTCTCCGGCCAAAAAACGTTCCGTACCGGAACTGAAGACATCCTGATGCATCCTGAACGGATTACTCTCCATTCAGAATGCATTAGGATAAAACTGATCAGTATTCTTCCGGCATAGAGTCCCGACGACGGAACTCTATGCTGGAAGACAATAACGCAAGTGTGAAAGAGCCCTAAAGAGCACACCAAATGCTTGAAATAACTTCTTTATTAACTTCAACTTTTCTTCATATATAACACTTCCGTCTCCGCAGCAGATAGTCCATGTACAAAACACATGTTGAATAAAGTATCATAAAATGGCGGTATGCATAAGATGGTGGTTCAACTGTTCAATCTTGTCATTCAACATATAAAATGGTGGATATATTTCTCTCTTGAGTATCTGTACTCTCACTAAGTTATTTAAGCACTTTATGATCTCTCTGAGAGGTATTTCTGAGGTCTAACTAATAGTTCACTTGCTGAATTTGGTCGCAATTTGCAGTATGCAGTTAGCAGTAACTATTTGAAGATTGGTTGAGTATGATCTGGTATGGTTGTATGCAATTTGGATTGCAATATGAAATTGGAATTTGGATTGTGAACTTTGTAGTTTGCAATTGGTAGAACTGTAAGTAAAGAGTGTCATCTGTTAAGTTTCAGGCGATTGATTCTGTAAAGATGTCACTAAGGGGCGGGGATTGTGACGGCATCCTTTTGCAGAAAGAGGCGCGATGGATTTTTTCTTTAAACAACTTCAAACCATCTGGCCTCAATGATGCCATTTCTTTTGTGCGATTTATATGAACATGCATTTGGCCTCATATATGCCTATGGTTTTCACGATTATTTAAGTAGTGGCATGTCCTGACATTTCTTGGCTCCCTGGAGTTTTGTTTTGTCGCTGCGATGTGTCACTCGTTCTCTGTTTCCTCCATTTTATCCCATTCCACTTATTATATATATATTTTAGGTATTGATACTCCGATGGCATGTTCATACAGAGCCGCCGTGTAGTTCCCCTTTCTGACTGTGGCGCATTGCGCTTTCCCCGGGACTGACGTAGCTCCCCGTGCTGTTGATTCTTTACTGCGCCTTGTGGCCGGATTGGCTGTCATGCGGGGTGGTGTCCGGCGGGACGGGGTTTCACCGGTGGCACACCTGCCCCTCAATCTAGAGATGGACGGCTTAGTCAGGACCGTAGGTTCCAGTGATTACGCCGTGCCTCACACTAGAGGAATTCGGTCATAGGCAGGTTACCCTACCTCTGCCTTCTTGTTGCAGCCTCAAGTGAATATCCATATCAGAGGCTGTGGGCTCCAGTCACGATGCATGTTGCTCCTGATGAAGTGCACTTTTGTGCATGGAAACGCGTTTGTGCATAGATCACATAGGACTGTGTCAGAGGAATCGGTGCTCTTGACACACCAGTCAGAGTCAGCGGCTCTTATTCTGTCTCAGTCCTGCACCTGTATTGTTTCAGTGCAGTGGATGTTTGCTCGCTGACATCCACTGTTAGTTGAGGTGGTATCTGGTGCTACACATGGTACCAGATATCTAGTTGTACAGTATTTTACCCAGGTTCACACCCAGGACCTTGTGGTGATATGCCCCCCTGTGTTGGTGGGTTTTAGTTTGTGGGACACACCGATCATTCTGTTCAAGTGCATTTCCACCTTCACCAGTGTGGTTATTAGGATGGTTGGTCCCACAAATCAGTGACGTTTCAATTAGCTGCTTTGTGCAGACACACCTATATTTTATACAGACATTATAATAAAGCTTTTGTTATTTTGTTTTAGCGTCCTTCCTTATATATATTTTTTCAATAGTGTTCATTAGGACGCATACCCATAACACCATATTCTAGTTGTTAGTTTGAACTGTAAGTAAACACATATATAAATGGTTCAGTAAACCGTTCTAATCACTATATTAACATTAGGAGCATTATATAACTGTTTTAAATACCTATTTTGGCCTCTCTGCTTCCATAAAACACAGCTCTTAGTGGAGTGAATGTCTGTTCAGCTTCTCTCTTCTGGTGTTATGATTCTAGCAGCTCCTGCTAGGGGAATTTCCCACACAGGCTGTCTGTGAGGCTGGCTGTGATTGGTCAAAACTCTTGCTGTGTGTGAGGCTGGCTGTGATTGGTCAAGACTCCTGCCCAGCAACAACAGTTTAACTCTATGCTTTCTGTTGTTTCTGCTGTGTCATTGAGTTTACCTTACATTATACAGTATAATGAATCTCAAAGGTATATTATCTTTTCTGCTTCTGTGAACACAATATATAACAGTTTTATGACATCCAAACATGAAGTCACTGTAAATAACTCTGATTTTGTCTTTAACACACAAAAATAGGAACTATATTAAGGTTATTGGCAGGTTTAGCTGTATAAACATATAAGCTATATTGGCAACCTAGGACAGGTCTTAGCTGGCCAGCTACATCACTCAATTATTCCCTCTATTTATTGCTTCGGAGCCAAAGCATGAGGTCCATCTGTATCCAGGTAGGAGCACTGTGACACACATAAAGGGACACTTTAGCCCACACTATACCACTCGGCATTCCTATACCTGAGTGGCATTACATAGAGGGCCCTAGGGGGGAGGCCCCCATTGCACTACTATCAGATATGGATGAATTTGAGCCTTTAGCTAGCTAGTTAGACACCTTACCATATGGACTGTCACTCTGGACTTTTGCTGTTTGCCCTTGTGGTAGTTGACTGCGACAGCCAGAGCCACTACAACTCCCATGGTCTGCTCTGGCTCCTTCCGGGCTGCAACAGCACCTGGCCTAGCTCACACATGGTTCCACCAAACATCATGTAGCCCGCCAGGTGCTCATATGTGGCCCCTCCTATTGTCTTGAGAGCAGTGATGCTGCCTAGTGGATCAGCACTCACATCATCAGGGGAAGAAACTCTTCTTGGAGTGGAAGGTACTCATTTTCCTCTAGGGAGTTGGTCTTGTTAGTTATGACATGCTAGCCACATCATTGGGGAGACAGGCTAGATTCTTTGCTTTTGATCTGTGCCAGAGTAGCAGCACCGCCTGGCAATTAAAAGGAACACGCTTCTTTGGCACTCCTCGGAGCTGCAGCACCCACCATTACTTTGGTGGAGTGGCGATCATGGAAGGTGCTGCTCCTCCACCTTACAAAGACATCCAGGCCATCTAGAGCTTGTTCAATGACTTAACCATGACATCCTCCTCTGACAGAGGGCTCTATAGTCTCCCTGCTCTTAAAGTAAATAATCCTTGTCTATAATGATGATAAAACCTTTTTTCCTGTAGACGTAGAAGAGGCCCTTTAGTTATGGCTACAGTCCTATATATAAAAAGGTTAAAGATCTCTGTACTGTCCATTGATATATTTGTACATTGTAATTAGGTCTCCCATAAATTGTCTTTTTTTCCAGACTAAACAAATCCAAGTTTGATTGTGCTACAATCCACCCAATTCCTTAAGTACATTGCGCCTCCTCCTCTGCACCTGCTCCAGAGGCGTTGCTAGGTTAAAACATTTGGGGCCGCTGCCTTCTCAAACAGCTGATCGGCGAGGATCCTGGGTGTCAGACCCCCATCGATCAGATGCTGATGACCTATCCAAAGGATAGATCATCAGAAAGAAAAAGGCACACAACCCCTTTAAAGGGGTAGTCCCACGAAAAATATTCTACAGTTTTCAAACTAGCACCTGTATCTGAATACTTTTGTTATTGCATGTCATTAAAAATTAGAGTTATTCAATAAAATGTATCTGCATAGCACCACCTGCAGAGTGTTTTTTTTTCTTATTTCTTTGTCCACCTCACTGAGAAGGCCGCACATGCTCAGTTTCATTCTTCCACTGCCTCCTGAGCTGTGATAGGCAGAGCATGGACACGCCTCCTGAGCTGGAGCAGAAAGGACACTCCCATTTAGCTTTCAGCTTGATATAAATCTAGCAAAGCATTGAACGGGGAGATCTCTGGATTCATGTGAGAAACAGGGCTGGTTCTAGTTTTGTTAGAAAGACATTTTCATGTACTATATGATTTTCATTGGTCATGGTATAACCCCCTTAAGTTTACTGTCCACCAATTTTCGTCTTTTTTCGAGGCAGTTTACCCTACATTTTTCCCCACTGAACATCATTTGCCATATCCAAATCCCTCTGTAATATAATTGCCTCCTCTGTGTTGATTACTTTACAACGCATAGTATTGTCTGTATGTTACAGATGTGTCATCGCTACCGCTCCCTTATTTCACAATTCGTTACTAACTAAACGCGATTTTTTTCTCCTCCAGTCTATCAATACAGACCAATGCCAGTAGATGGCGGTGTTGAGTTTAAGTTAATATCGCTATCCGGCTCCTGATACAGCCCGTAGTCATCCCGACACTATACAGGAGCCGGGCGATGGCACCTCAACTGTATATGGTGTTAAGTCAATGGGGACGGATCCGTTTACATTGACACAATATTGATGCAATTGTAAACGGATCCGTCCCCCATTGACTTTCAATGTAAAGTCAGGAGTCCCTATTAATATACCATCGGATCGGAGTTTTCTCCAATCCGATTGTATATTTTAACTTGAAGCGTCCCCATCACCATGGGAACATGGGAATTGTGCGGATCACAGCCCACTGTAAGAGATCGGGTGCTGCCAGGCAGTAGGGGGCAGTTATGTACACAGTTCTTAGTATATTCTAACTTGAAGCGTCCCCATCACCATGTGTCATGACCGGCGTGCCGATCACATACGTGACGCAAGGGGAGGGAAAAGGGAAGGTCCTGTCCAAGGGAGAGGGAAAGGTGGTGACCCCTAACTCACCTTGAGGCTGGCACCTGACTGCCCTGACGTCCCTAGACGGGTTCCTCACCCGTACGCCGATCACGTGCCTAAACCCTGGCTTTCCCTAAGATGAGCCCTACGTAATGAATAGGGCGGTGGGAACACTAGTCCGCACCACTAACACTAAAGGAAAACACCAAGGAGAGGACAGACAATACAGACAAAACATATAATCCCAGGTGGGCGACAACAGCAGACAACAGAAGCCCAACAGGGATCCGGAGGGTAACGCTCTGGAACAACAACCAGGAATCTCAGCTACTCAGCTCCAGTGGGTCAGTATAGAAGTCCAGGCAGGAAGCTCTATATCTGACAACCAGAGAAGTGGGAGAGGGGAATATAAGGAGGTTGGGAGTGCTGGACAAGAAACAGCTGAGGAGAAGGAGCTACGGATCCCTGAGTGAGCCAAAAAGGGTTGCAAGGCAAACCCAGAAAGCTACCATTAAGAAACAGCACTATCTTTATACATAGAGCGACCCCGGGTATAACGGAGTCAGGCGTGGCTCTTGACACCCTCGTGACAGTACCCCCCTCTCTACGAGGGGCCTCCGGACACTCAGGACTAGGTCTCTCAGGATGAGAGGCATGAAAAGCCCGAACTAACCTGTCGGCGTTTACCTCAGACGCTGGAACCCACATTCTTTCCTCGGGACCGTAACCCCTCCAATGCACCAGATATTGAAGAGAGCGGCGGACCCGACGAGAATCAACAATTTTGGATATTTGAAACTCTAGATTACCATCCACAACAACAGGAGGGGGTGGCAGCGGTGACGGTTCTAGAGGTGGAACATACTTCTTGAGTAACGACTTATGGAAGACGTTATGGATTTTAAAAGGCTGAGGTAGCTGCAGGCGAAAAGCCACGGGGTTAATGATGGCTACTATTTTGTAAGGGCCAATGAACCTGGGACCCAGTTTCCAAGAGGGAACCTTTAATTTAATATTCCTAGTAGACAACCACACATAGTCATTCACTCCTAGGTCCGGACCTGGCGACCGTCTCTTATCAGCCATGCATTTATATTTACCTCCCATATTTTTCAAGTTAGCTTGCACCTTCTGCCATACAGATGAAAGAGATGACGAAAACCGTTCCTCTTCAGGAACCCCAGAAGACCCCCCCCTCTTTGAAAGTACAGAATTGGGGATGAAAACCATATGCACCAAGAAATGGTGACTTGCCAGTGGATTCCTGACGGCGATAATTTATGGCAAACTCGGCTAACGGTAAATATGATGACCACACTGTCACGGGGTTCCGAAGGTGCACTCGGTCCCCCATTGCCCGCAGAACTGTTGCTTAGCTTTTGGAATGAGGTTCTGTGTTTGACCTCATTCCCAGGGCGGCTTTACTAGCTGGGTGGCTCCCTGCTCCTAGTCTGCCTTGAGCGCCGAGCTGATCACTCGGTGCTCGACTGGTTGGTCTGTCGGTCATGTGACGCTGGCCACGTCACATGACCCTCACTCCCCACTATAAATACAGGCAGCCTGCTGGCTACAGGTTGCCTGTTAATTTCTAGGTTCCTGGCTATTTGTTGGACTACTGAATATTTACCTGATCCTGTTCCCTGACAATCCTCTGCCTGCTCCTCCTGTACTGCGCATACATCCTGGTTTTGTGACCTCGGCTCCCACCTGACTACTCTCTTAGGACTCCTCTTGTACTTCGCTACTCTCCTGGTATTTGACCCCGGCTTCTCCTGACCATTCTTTGCTTAATCCGTTGTACTGCGTAGCTCTCTTGGTTCTTACCCGGTCCGTTCATGTTCCGTATTTTGTCTTGTCTGTCTTCCCTGCACATATCCTAAGTTAGGGACTGCCATCCAGTTGTCCCCTGTCATCAGGACTCGTGAGGCAAGTAGGCAGGGCCAGGGGTGAGGGTGGAGCGCAGTGGTCACTACCCTTCCCCCTGTGTGTGTGTGGACGTGACCGTTACAGATTAACAGGCCCAATAACCACTGTATCATGAATCCTCTTACTACCCTGACTGACCATGTCTCTAACTTGACGCAGAGGGTGCAGGAGCTAGGAGAGAAACGCCGTTCTTGTGAGTTAGGGCAAGGTTCTTCCACTCCTCTGTCCTCCAGTCCATATTTTGAACCCCAGATCAAGCTCCCAGAACCCTTTTCTGGAGACCGGAAGAGGTTTCTCTCCTTTAAGGAGAATTGCAAACTCTACTTCCGTTTGCGCCCAGTGTCCTCCGGTCCCGAGAGCCAACGCGTGGGGATTATCATTTCTCTACTACAGGGTGATCCCCAGGACTGGGCATTTTTGTTACCTCCTGGGGCCAGTTGTCTAACTTCTGTGGAGGGTTTTTTTCAGGCCCTGGGTACCCTCTATGACGAACCAGACAGGGCCCTGGTAGCCGAGACAGCTCTTAGGGCACTGGTTCAGGGCCATCTCCCTGCGGAGGAGTATTGCACCCAATTCAGACGGTGGTGTGTCCCCTCAGGATGGAATGAACCAGCCCTGAAGAGTCAGTTTAGGTCTGGTCTATCTGATAATTTAAAAGATCTATTGGTCAATTACCAAATTCCTGAGACCTTAGAGGAGATGATGACCCTAGTTGTCCGACTTGACAGACGAGTTAGAGAGAGGCGACAAGAACGACAGTTCTGTTCTCAGATGGTGGTCCAGCCAGAGGCCTTTTCCAGGGACAACACTGAGGTCTCCAACGAGGAACCCATGCATGTTGGCATGACCCGGGATAATCTTCGTCGCAGACGCGGAGAGTGCTTCTACTGTTGAGATCCTGGCCATTGGATCAACAAGTGTCCTAAGAGGGACCTCTCTGACAAGTCTTCTAAGGCAAGACAACCTAAAGACCAGGTACACCCTGATTTTTCTAAAGGTAAGCTTTTGGTACCCATAACAATTTCTCTGGGGGTTAATAAGTGGCCGGGTAAGGCCTTTATTGACTCCGGTTCAGCGGCCAGCTTTATTGACTTTGAGTTTGCTTGTAAATTGGGTATTCCAATGTTTGCTTTACCTACACCTATCCATGTCATGGCTATTGATGCTACTCCCCTGATTGGTGGTACAGTGAGGTCATGTACCTCTGAAATTTCTCTGTCCGTGGGTGTGTGCCACTCTGAGAGATGTTCTCTTCTAGTCCTGGAGAACCTACCTGTTGAGGTGGTACTAGGGTTGCCTTGGCTCCGTTTACATAACCCCACAATTGATTGGTCCAAAGGAGAGTTGGTGAAATGGGGACCTAAGTGTGACTCATGCTTGTCCGTGGTCCAGGCTGGGGTTTCAGTAAGGTCTAATACATTACCCTCTGTTATTAAGGAATATTCTGATGTGTTCTCGTCCCTTACTCCAGAGGTTCTACCCCCCCATAGACCTTATGATTGCGCCATAGAGCTAATTGAGGGTGCCGAATTTCCTAAAGGTCGAATTTATAAACTTTCAGGGCCCGAACGCAAGGCTATGGAAGATTATATTAAGGAGAACCTTGCTAAAGGGCATATTAGACCTTCAGTCTCTCCTATGGGAGCAGGGTTTTTCTTTGTTAAAAAGAAGGATGGTGGTCTTAGGCATTGTATTGATTACCGGAGATTAAATAAAATCACTGTCCAAAATAGATACTCTCTCCCATTGATTCCGGATTTATTAACCAGGTTTTGGGGGCAACCTGGTTTTCCAAGATTGACCTGAAAGGGGCATACAATCTAATCTGAATCAAGGAGGGAGACGAATGGAAGACAGCGTTCAATACTCCGATAGGACACTTTGAATATCAGGTGATGCCTTTTGGACTCAGCAATGCCCCAGCTGTGTTCCAAAACTTAATGAACAATATTCTTAGAGAGTTCTTAGGTAAATTTATTATTGTCTATCTTGACGACATTTTGATATTCTCTCCTGATTTCGAATCTCATGTGTCCCATGTCAAACAAGTATTAGAGGTGTTGAGGGAGAACCAGCTATCCGCTAAGCAAGAGAAATGTGTCTTTGGTGTACAGGAGATACTGTTTCTAGGGCATGTTTTGACTCCTCACGCCTTTAAGATGGATCCTGGTAAGGTTTTAGCAATTAAGGAATGGGTAAGGCCTTCATCCTTAAAGGCTTTACAACGGTTTTTGGGTTTCGCTAATTACTACCGTAAATTTATCATGAATTTTTCTGTAATTGCTAAGCCATTGACCGACCTTACTAAGAAAGGGGCGGATTTGGAGAATTGGTCTACCAAGGCCATTTCTTCATTTGAAACATTAAAAAAGGCATTTAGTAGCGCTCCCATTCTGATCCAGCCTGATCAGGAGAGACCCTTTATTGTGGAGGTGGATGCGTCCGAGGATGGCGCAGGAGCAGTCCTTTCACAAGGTCCTGCTAGCCTCACTAACCTGAGACCGTGTGCCTTCTTCTCTAGGAAATTCTCTCCCACGGAGAGAAACTACGACATAGGGAATAGGGAGCTGTTGGCCATTAAATGGGCATTTGAGGAGTGGAGACATTTTTTGGAGGGGGCAAGGCATCGAGTAACTGTTGTCACTGACCATAAAAACCTAATGTTTCTCGAGTCCGCTAAGAGGTTGAATCCCCGACAAGCCCGATAGGCTCTGTTTTTTACCAGTTTTGATTTCTCCATTACGTTCAGGCCGGGAAGTAAAAATGTGAAGGCAGACGCATTATCTCGGAGCTTCCATGCTTTTCAACCCACTGAGACGCCGCCTGAATCCATCCTACCAGCAAACATCTTCTTAGCGGCTCTAACCCAGGATATCTCGGCTCGCATTAAGGCTGAACAACATCTGGCACCGGTATCCACCCCAACAGATAAGTTTTTTGTTCCCGTACAATTTCGTCTCCAGCTGTTGGGTGAGTGTCACGATTCTGCCTTTTGTGGACATCCGGGTATTGAGGGCACTAAGGATCTGGTTTCTAGATCTTATTGGTGGCCCACTCTGACCAGGGATGTCAAGTCCTACGTGTCAGCCTGTGAGGTTTGTGCCAGGTCTAAGACACCTAGGACTCGCCCTGCTGGTAACCTACGACCCCTACCCATTCCCAGTAGACCCTGGTCCCATATCTCGATGGACTTTATAACTGACCTAACGCTGGCGGAGGGTAAGACTGTGGTTTGGGTAGTGGTCGATAGGTTTAGCAAGACGGTTCATTTCATTCCCCTGTCTAAACTTCCGAATGCTAAAACCCTGGCATCTATTTTTGTGAGAGAGATTGTTCGTTTACATGGCATCCCGGAAAATATTGTTTCGGACAGGGGTGTGCAGTTTGTGTCCAAATTCTGAAGGGCCTTCTGTCAAAGATGTAAAATTTCGTTGTCTTTTTCTTCCGCCTACCATCCTGAGAGTAATGGGCAGACTGAACGCCTTAATCAGTCTGTGGAACAATTCCTGAGGTTGTATGTTGCTGATGACCAGCAATTATGGGTCAAATTCCTTCCGTTGGCTGAATTTGCTCTGAATAACCGTGTAAATTCTTCTGCTGGGGTCTCCCCTTTCTTTTGTAACCATGGTTTTCATCCCCGTTTTCATTCTGGGTCGTCCGTCTCCTCCTCTAACCCTGAAGCTGATAAACTCTCCTCCGAACTGTGCACTGTTTGGGCCCGGGTTCAATCGAACCTAGAAAAGGCTCAAAGTTCTCAAAAACTCAATGCCGATAGGAGACGTTCAAGGGGGGTGAACTTTCAGGTTGGGGATAAAGTATGGTTGTTCTCCAAGAATCTATCTCTCAAGGTAGCTTCTAGAAAATTTGCTCGTCGTTTTATTGGTCCATATAAGATCACAGAGGTGATTAACCCGGCATCATTTAGGTTGGAGCTGCCCGAGTCATTCCACATTCATAATGTGTTCCATAAATCTCTACTTAAAAAATATTTTGAACCGGTAGTACCATCGAAAGCCTCGCCTCCGCCGGTTCTTGTTAATGATGCTGTTGAGTATGTGGTGTCTAAAATAGTGGATGTCAGGAAGGTGCGTAATTCCTTGCAGTACCTGATTCACTGGAAGGGGTATGGACCTGAAGAGAGATCTTGGGTACCTGCCAGGGAGGTTCATGCTCCTAGACTTGTTCGTAAATTTCATTTAGAACACCCTGAAAAGCCATCGCCTGAAATCTTGGGTCCGGTGGCCCCTCGTAAAAGGGGGGGTACTGTCACGGGGTTCCGAAGGTGCACTCGGTCCCCCATTGCCCGCAGAACTGTTGCTTAGCTTTTGGAATGAGGTTCTGTGTTTGACCTCATTCCCAGGGCGGCTTTACTAGCTGGGTGGCTCCCTGCTCCTAGTCTGCCTTGAGCGCCGAGCTGATCACTCGGTGCTCGACTGGTTGGTCTGTCGGTCATGTGACGCTGGCCACGTCACATGACCCTCACTCCCCACTATAAATACAGGCAGCCTGCTGGCTACAGGTTGCCTGTTAATTTCTAGGTTCCTGGCTATTTGTTGGACTACCGAATATTTACCTGATCCTGTTCCCTGACGATCCTCTGCCTGCTCCTCCTGTACTGCGCATACATCCTGGTTTTGTGACCTCGGCTCCCACCTGACTACTCTCTTAGGACTCCTCTTGTACTTCGCTACTCTCCTGGTATTTGACCCCGGCTTCTCCTGACCATTCTTTGCTTAATCCGTTGTACTGTGTAGCTCTCTTGGTTCTGACCCGGTCCGTTCATGTTCCGTATTTTGTCTTGTCTGTCTTCCCTGCACATATCCTAAGTTAGGGACTGCCGTCCAGTTGTCCCCTGTCATCAGGACTCGTGAGGCAAGTAGGCAGGGCCAGGGTGAGGGTGGAGCGCAGTGGTCACTACCCTTCCCCCTGTGTGTGTGTGGACGTGACCGTTACACACACCTCCTGGTTCTCAGACACAAAACACCTTAGATATGCCTCAAGGTTTTGGTTGGTACGCTCAGTCTGTCCATTCGACTGAGGATGGAAAGCCGAGGAAAAGGACAAGTGTACCCCCAAACGGGAACAAAAAGCTTTCCAAAACTTAGAAATAAACTGGGTTCCCCGATCTGAAACAACATCGGAAGGGACCCCGTGAAGCTTCACGATTTCACTGATGAATACCTGAGCAAGAGTCTTAGCATTAGGTAGTGCGGGTAATGCAATGAAGTGTACCATTTTACTAAACCTGTCTACTACTACCAAGATAACTGTTTTACCTGCAGACAAAGGTAAGTCAGTGATAAAATCCATTGACAGATGTGTCCATGGCCTATTGGGAATGACAAGTGGCAATAAAGACCCTGCAGGACGTGTATGAGAGACTTTCGCGCGTGCACAAGTAGAACAAGTAGACACAAAATCCATTACATCCTGACGCACCCTTGGCCACCAAAAAACGACGAGACAATAGCTCCAAGGGTGCTTTACTACCCGGGTGCCCAGCAAGTGCCGAATTATGATGTTCCTTTAATAATTCGAGACGCAGGTTTAACGGTACAAACAATTTCTCTGAGGGGCAAGAGACCGGGGCGTCCCCCTGGGCCTCTAACACCTTCCCCTCCAGAACAGAGTGTACAGCAGAGACAACCACTCCTCTTTGTAGAATGGGTACCGGATCACTCACATTACCCCCTCCAGGGAAACAAAGCGATAATGCATCCGCCTTAGTATTTTTTGCCCCAGGACGATAGGTAATAAAAAAGTTAAACCTGGTAAAAAATAGCGACCACCTAGCTTGTCTAGGGGTGAGACGCTTAGCTGATTCGAGGTACAGAAGGTTTTTGTGGTCTGTAATCACCGTGACGGGGTGGACTGCCCCCTCTAAAAAGTGACGCCATTCTTCAAACGCTAGTTTAATAGCTAATAGTTCCCTATTGCCAATATCATGGTTCTTCTCCGCTGCAGATAGTTTTTTAGAAAAGAAAGCACAAGGACGCCATTTGCCAGGAGACGGACCCTGAGACAGTAGAGCCCCCACTCCCACCTCTGACACATCTACTTCAACAATAAAAGGCTGGGAGACATCAGGTTGGATTAGTACAGGTGCCGAGGTAAACCTCTCTTTTAGAGAGGAAAAAGCAGTTTTAGCGGCGTCAGACCATTAGAAAAATCAGTCCCCTTCCTGGCCAGATATAATGTCATGACCGGCGTGCCGATCACATACGTGACGCAAGGGGAGGGAAAAGGAAGGCCCTGTCCAAGGGAGAGGAAAAGGTGGTGACCCCTAACTCACCTTGAGGCTGGCACCTGACTGCCCTGACGTCCCTAGACGGGTTCCTCACCCGTACGCCGATCACGTGCCTAAACCCTGGCTTTCCCTAAGATGAGCCCTACGTAGTGAATAGGGCGGTGGGAACACTAGTCCGCACCACTAACACTAAAGGAAAACACCAAGGAGAGGACAGACAATACAGACAAAACATATAATCCCAGGTGGGCGACAACAGCAGACAACAGAAGCCCAACAGGGATCCGGAGGGTAACGCTCTGGAACAACAACCAGGAATCTCAGCTACTCAGCTCCATTGGGTCAGTATAGAAGTCCAGGCAGGAAGCTCTATATCTGGCAACCAGAGAAGTGGGAGAGGGAATATAAGGAGGTTGCGAGTGCTGGACAAGAAACAGCTTAGGAGAAGGAGCTACGGATCACTGAGTGAGCCAAAAAGGGTTGCAAGGCAAACCCAGAAAGCTACCATTAAGAAACAGCACTATCTTTATACATAGAGCACGCAGCCACCCGCTGCGACTTCCTGACCCCGGGTATAACGGAGTCAGGCGTGGCTCTTGACACCCTCGTGACACCATGGGAACGCCTCTGTGTTAGAATATACTGTCGGATCTGAGTTAAATTATTTTTAATATTTTTTTAACCCATCGCCAGTGTAAACTCGCCCGTGGGAACTCAGCCTTAATGTAATGTCCACATTAA